>NC_140000.1:35355456-35969456 GCF_964263955.1 Coregonus lavaretus | reverse complement strand
TCTCTTCATATGCCAAACTAGTTGCATTTTGGATTTTGCCTAAAACATGATTTTAGAAAATATTCATTGAAAAAAGCTTTTTAAAAAATCACGTTTGAAAACCCTTCTAAATTTTATTCTACGTCTGTCCTTCTAGTGCTGAGCGTAAAAAAAATATTTTAGACCCTTTTCATGCAAAATGTATAAAAATTATTTTTCACATTTGTTTAAAAAAAATTGTATCCCTTCATATGCCGAACTAGTTGCATTGTGGATTTTGCCTAAAACATGATTTTAGAAAATATTCATAGAATTTTATTTTTTTAAAATCACATTTGAAAACCCTTGTATGTTATATTCTACATGTGTCCTTCTAGTGCTGAACGTAAAAAAATATTTTAGACCCTTTTCATGAAAAATTTATAAAAAATATTTTTCACGTTTTTCAAAAAAAAAAATTGTATCTACATATGTCATTCTAGTGCTGAACGTTAAAAAAATATTTTAGACCCTTTTCATGCAAAATGTAAAAAAAATATTTTTCACGTTTGTTATAAAAAAAATTGTATCCCTTCATATGCCGAACTAGTTGCATTGTGGATTTTGCCTAAAACATGATTTTAGAAAATATTCATAGAATTTTATTTTTTTTAAATCACATTTGAAAATCCTTGTATGTTATATTCTATATGTGTCCTTCTAGTGCTGAACGTAAAAAAATATTTTAGACCCTTTTCATGAAAAATTTATAAAAAATATTTTTCACGTTTTTTATAAAAAAACGTTGTATCTACATATGTCCTTCTAGTGCTGAACGATAAATAAATATTTTAGACCCTTTTCATGAAAAATTTATAAAAAATATTTTTCACGTTTTTTATAAAAATAATTGTATCCCTTCATATGCCGAACTAGTTGCATTGTGGATTTTGCCTAAAACATGATTTTAGAAAATATTCATAGAATTTTATTTTTTTTAAATCACATTTGAAAACCCTTGTATGTTATATTCTATATGTGTCCTTCTAGTGCTGAACGTAAAAAAATATTTTAGACCCTTTTCATGAAAAATTTATAAAAAATATTTTTCACGTTTTTTATAAAAAAACGTTGTATCTACATATGTCCTTCTAGTGCTGAACGATAAATAAATATTTTAGACCCTTTTCATGAAAAATTTAAAAAAAATATTTTTCACGTTTTTTATAAAAATAATTGTATCCCTTCATATGCCGAACTAGTTGCATTGTGGATTTTGCCTAAAACATGATTTTAGAAAATATTCATAGAATTTTATTTTTTAAAAATCACATTTGAAAACCCTTGCATGTTATATTCTATATGTGTCCTTCTAGTGCTGAACGTAAAAAAATATTTTAGACCCTTTTCATGAAAAATTTATAAAAAATATTTTTTACGTTTTTTATAAAAAAACGTTGTATCTACATATGTCCTTCTAGTGCTGAACGTGAAAAAAATATTTTAGACCCTTTTCATGAAAAATTTATAAAAAATATTTTTCACGTTTTTTATAAAAATAATTGTGTCCCTTCATATGCCGAACTAGTTGCATTGTGGATTTTGCCTAAAACATGATTTTAGAAAATATTCATATAATTTTTTTTTTTTTTATCACATTTGAAAACCCTTGTATGTTATATTCTACATGTGTCCTTCTAGTGCTGAACGTAAAAAAATATTTTAGACCCTTTTCATGAAAAATTTATAAAAAATATTTTTCACGTTTTTTATAAAAATAATTGTATCCCTTCATATGCCGAACTAGTTGCATTGTGGATTTTGCCTAAAACATGATTTTAGAAAATATTCATAGAATTTTATTTTTTTTAAATCACATTTGAAAACCCTTGTATGTTATATTCTATATATGTCCTTCTAGTGCTGAACGATAAATAAATATTTTAGACCCTTTTCATGAAAAATTTAAAAAAAATATTTTTCACGTTTTTTATAAAAATAATTGTATCCCTTCATATGCCGAACTAGTTGCATTGTGGATTTTGCCTAAAACATGATTTTAGAAAATATTCATAGAATTTTATTTTTTTTAAATCACATTTGAAAACCCTTGCATGTTATATTCTATATGTGTCCTTCTAGTGCTGAACGTAAAAAAATATTTTAGACCCTTTTCATGAAAAATTTATAAAAAATATTTTTTACGTTTTTTATAAAAAAACGTTGTATCTACATATGTCCTTCTAGTGCTGAACGTGAAAAAAATATTTTAGACCCTTTTCATGAAAAATTTATAAAAAATATTTTTCACGTTTTTTATAAAAATAATTGTGTCCCTTCATATGCCGAACTAGTTGCATTGTGGATTTTGCCTAAAACATGATTTTAGAAAATATTCATATAATTTTTTTTTTTTTTATCACATTTGAAAACCCTTGTATGTTATATTCTACATGTGTCCTTCTAGTGCTGAACGTAAAAAAATATTTTAGACCCTTTTCATGAAAAATTTATAAAAAATATTTTTTACGTTTTTTATAAAAAAACTTTGTATCTACATATGTCCTTCTAGTGCTGAACGTTAAAAAAAGATTTTAGACCCTTTTCATGAAAAATTTATAAAAAATATTTTTCACTTTTGTTATAAAAAAAATTGTATCCCTTCATATGCCGAACTAGTTGCATTGTGGATTTTGCCTAAAACATGATTTTAGAAAATATTCATTGAAAAAAGCTTTAAAAAAAATCACGTTTGAAAACCCTTCTAAATTTTATTCTACGTCTGTCCTTCTAGTGCTGAACGTAAAAAAATATTTCAGACCCTTTTCATGAAAAATGTATAAAAAATATTTTTCACGTTTGTTATAAAAAAAATTGTATCCCTTCATATGCCGAACTAGTTGCATTGTGGATTTTGCCTAAAACATGATTTTAGAAAATATTCATAGAATTTTATTTTTTTTAAATCACATTTGAAAACCCTTGTATGTTATATTCTACATGTGTCCTTCTAGTGCTGAACGTAAAAAAATATTTTAGACCCTTTTCATGAAAAATTTATAAAAAATATTTTTCACGTTTTTCAAAAAAAAAAATTGTATCTACATATGTCATTCTAGTGCTGAACGTAAAAAAAATATTTTAGACCCTTTTCATGCAAAATGTAAAAAAAATATTTTTCAAGTTTGTTATAAAAAAAATTGTATCCCTTCATATGCCGAACTAGTTGCATTGTGGATTTTGCCTAAAACATGATTTTAGAAAATATTCATAGAATTTTATTTTTTTTAAATCACATTTGAAAACCCTTGTATGTTATATTCTATATGTGTCCTTCTAGTGCTGAACGTAAAAAAATATTTTAGACCCTTTTCATGAAAAATCTATAAAAAATATTTTTCACGTTTTTTATAAAAAAACGTTGTATCTACATATGTCCTTCTAGTGCTGAACGATAAATAAATATTTTAGACCCTTTTCATGAAAAATTTATAAAAAATATTTTTCACGTTTTTTATAAAAATAATTGTATCCCTTCATATGCCGAACTAGTTGCATTGTGGATTTTGCCTAAAACATGATTTTAGAAAATATTCATAGAATTTTATTTTTTTTAAATCACATTTGAAAACCCTTGTATGTTATATTCTATATGTGTCCTTCTAGTGCTGAACGTAAAAAAATATTTTAGACCCTTTTCATGAAAAATTTATAAAAAATATTTTTCACGTTTTTTATAAAAAAACGTTGTATCTACATATGTCCTTCTAGTGCTGAACGATAAATAAATATTTTAGACCCTTTTCATGAAAAATTTATAAAAAATATTTTTCACGTTTTTTATAAAAATAATTGTATCCCTTCATATGCCGAACTAGTTGCATTGTGGATTTTGCCTAAAACATGATTTTAGAAAATATTCATAGAATTTTATTTTTTTTAAATCACATTTGAAAACCCTTGTATGTTATATTCTACATGTGTCCTTCTAGTGCTGAACGTAAAAAAATATTTTAGACCCTTTTCATGAAAAATTTAAAAAATATATTTTTTACGTTTTTTATAAAAAAAACTTTGTATCTACATATGTCCTAGTGCTGAACGTTGAAAAAATATTTTAGACCCTTTTCATGAAAAATTTAGAAAAAATATTTTTCACGTTTTTTATAAAAATAATTGTGTCCCTTCATATGCCGAACTAGTTGCATTGTGGATTTTGCCTAAAACATGATTTTAGAAAATATTCAAAGATTTTTTTTTTTTAATCACATTTGAAAACCCTTGTATGTTATATTCTACATATTTCCTTCTAGTGCTGAACGTTAAAAAAATATTTTAGACCCTTTTCATGCAAAATGTACAAAAAATTTTTTTCACGTTTGTTATAAAAAAAAATTGTATCCCTTCATATACCAAACTAGTTGCATTTTGGATTTTGCCTAAAACATGATTTTAGAAAATATTCATTGAAAAAAGCTTTTTAAAAAATCACGTTTGAAAACCCTTCTAAATTTTATTCTACGTCTGTCCTTCTAGTGCTGAGCGTAAAAAAAATATTTTAGACCCTTTTCATGCAAAATGTATAAAAATTATTTTTCACATTTGTTTAAAAAAAATTGTATCCCTTCATATGCCGAACTAGTTGCATTGTGGATTTTGCCTAAAACATGATTTTAGAAAATATTCATAGAATTTTATTTTTTTTAAATCACATTTGAAAACCCTTGTATGTTATATTCTACATGTGTCCTTCTAGTGCTGAACGTAAAAAAATATTTTAGACCCTTTTCATGAAAAATTTATAAAAAATATTTTTCACGTTTTTCAAAAAAAAAAATTGTATCTACATATGTCATTCTAGTGCTGAACGTTAAAAAAATATTTTAGACCCTTTTCATGCAAAATGTAAAAAAAATATTTTTCACGTTTGTTATAAAAAAAATTGTATCCCTTCATATGCCGAACTAGTTGCATTGTGGATTTTGCCTAAAACATGATTTTAGAAAATATTCATATAATTTTTTTTTTTTTTTCACAT
Organism: Coregonus lavaretus; assembly: GCF_964263955.1. Taxonomy (NCBI): domain Eukaryota; kingdom Metazoa; phylum Chordata; class Actinopteri; order Salmoniformes; family Salmonidae; genus Coregonus; species Coregonus lavaretus. Next base: position 35,964,460 of record NC_140000.1, on the reverse strand, counting down.
TTGAAAACCCTTGTATGTTATATTCTACATGTGTCCTTCTAGTGCTGAACGTAAAAAAATATTTTAGACCCTTTTCATGAAAAATTTATAAAAAATATTTTTTACGTTTTTTATAAAAAAACTTTGTATCTACATATGTCCTTCTAGTGCTGAACGTTAAAAAAAGATTTTAGACCCTTTTCATGAAAAATTTATAAAAAATATTTTTCACTTTTGTTATAAAAAAAATTGTATCCCTTCATATGCCGAACTAGTTGCATTGTGGATTTTGCCTAAAACATGATTTTAGAAAATATTCATTGAAAAAAGCTTTAAAAAAAATCACGTTTGAAAACCCTTCTAAATTTTATTCTACGTCTGTCCTTCTAGTGCTGAACGTAAAAAAATATTTCAGACCCTTTTCATGAAAAATTTAGAAAAAATATTTTTCACGTTTTTTATAAAAATAATTGTGTCCCTTCATATGCCGAACTAGTTGCATTGTGGATTTTGCCTAAAACATGATTTTAGAAAATATTCAAAGATTTTTTTTTTTTAATCACATTTGAAAACCCTTGTATGTTATATTCTACATATTTCCTTCTAGTGCTGAACGTTAAAAAAATATTTTAGACCCTTTTCATGCAAAATGTACAAAATTTTTTTTTCACGTTTGTTATAAAAAAAAATTGTATCTCTTCATATGCCAAACTAGTTGCATTTTGGATTTTGCCTAAAACATGATTTTAGAAAATATTCATTGAAAAAAGCTTTTTAAAAAATCACGTTTGAAAACCCTTCTAAATTTTATTCTACGTCTGTCCTTCTAGTGCTGAGCGTAAAAAAAATATATTAGACCCTTTTCATGCAAAATGTATAAAAATTATTTTTCACATTTGTTTAAAAAAAATTGTATCCCTTCATATGCCGAACTAGTTGCATTGTGGATTTTGCCTAAAACATGATTTTAGAAAATATTCATAGAATTTTATTTTTTTAAAATCACATTTGAAAACCCTTGTATGTTATATTCTACATGTGTCCTTCTAGTGCTGAACGTAAAAAAATATTTTAGACCCTTTTCATGAAAAATTTATAAAAAATATTTTTCACGTTTTTCAAAAAAAAAAATTGTATCTACATATGTCATTCTAGTGCTGAACGTTAAAAAAATATTTTAGACCCTTTTCATGCAAAATGTAAAAAAAATATTTTTCACGTTTGTTATAAAAAAAATTGTATCCCTTCATATGCCGAACTAGTTGCATTGTGGATTTTGCCTAAAACATGATTTTAGAAAATATTCATAGAATTTTATTTTTTTTAAATCACATTTGAAAATCCTTGTATGTTATATTCTATATGTGTCCTTCTAGTGCTGAACGTAAAAAAATATTTTAGACCCTTTTCATGAAAAATTTATAAAAAATATTTTTCACGTTTTTTATAAAAAAACGTTGTATCTACATATGTCCTTCTAGTGCTGAACGATAAATAAATATTTTAGACCCTTTTCATGAAAAATTTATAAAAAATATTTTTCACGTTTTTTATAAAAATAATTGTATCCCTTCATATGCCGAACTAGTTGCATTGTGGATTTTGCCTAAAACATGATTTTAGAAAATATTCATAGAATTTTATTTTTTTTAAATCACATTTGAAAACCCTTGTATGTTATATTCTATATGTGTCCTTCTAGTGCTGAACGTAAAAAAATATTTTAGACCCTTTTCATGAAAAATTTATAAAAAATATTTTTCACGTTTTTTATAAAAAAACGTTGTATCTACATATGTCCTTCTAGTGCTGAACGATAAATAAATATTTTAGACCCTTTTCATGAAAAATTTAAAAAAAATATTTTTCACGTTTTTTATAAAAATAATTGTATCCCTTCATATGCCGAACTAGTTGCATTGTGGATTTTGCCTAAAACATGATTTTAGAAAATATTCATAGAATTTTATTTTTTAAAAATCACATTTGAAAACCCTTGCATGTTATATTCTATATGTGTCCTTCTAGTGCTGAACGTAAAAAAATATTTTAGACCCTTTTCATGAAAAATTTATAAAAAATATTTTTTACGTTTTTTATAAAAAAACGTTGTATCTACATATGTCCTTCTAGTGCTGAACGTGAAAAAAATATTTTAGACCCTTTTCATGAAAAATTTATAAAAAATATTTTTCACGTTTTTTATAAAAATAATTGTGTCCCTTCATATGCCGAACTAGTTGCATTGTGGATTTTGCCTAAAACATGATTTTAGAAAATATTCATATAATTTTTTTTTTTTTTATCACATTTGAAAACCCTTGTATGTTATATTCTACATGTGTCCTTCTAGTGCTGAACGTAAAAAAATATTTTAGACCCTTTTCATGAAAAATTTATAAAAAATATTTTTCACGTTTTTTATAAAAATAATTGTATCCCTTCATATGCCGAACTAGTTGCATTGTGGATTTTGCCTAAAACATGATTTTAGAAAATATTCATAGAATTTTATTTTTTTTAAATCACATTTGAAAACCCTTGTATGTTATATTCTATATATGTCCTTCTAGTGCTGAACGATAAATAAATATTTTAGACCCTTTTCATGAAAAATTTAAAAAAAATATTTTTCACGTTTTTTATAAAAATAATTGTATCCCTTCATATGCCGAACTAGTTGCATTGTGGATTTTGCCTAAAACATGATTTTAGAAAATATTCATAGAATTTTATTTTTTTAAAATCACATTTGAAAACCCTTGCATGTTATATTCTATATGTGTCCTTCTAGTGCTGAACGTAAAAAAATATTTTAGACCCTTTTCATGAAAAATTTATAAAAAATATTTTTTACGTTTTTTATAAAAAAACGTTGTATCTACATATGTCCTTCTAGTGCTGAACGTGAAAAAAATATTTTAGACCCTTTTCATGAAAAATTTATAAAAAATATTTTTCACGTTTTTTATAAAAATAATTGTGTCCCTTCATATGCCGAACTAGTTGCATTGTGGATTTTGCCTAAAACATGATTTTAGAAAATATTCATATAATTTTTTTTTTTTTTATCACATTTGAAAACCCTTGTATGTTATATTCTACATGTGTCCTTCTAGTGCTGAACGTAAAAAAATATTTTAGACCCTTTTCATGAAAAATTTATAAAAAATATTTTTTACGTTTTTTATAAAAAAACTTTGTATCTACATATGTCCTTCTAGTGCTGAACGTTAAAAAAAGATTTTAGACCCTTTTCATGAAAAATTTATAAAAAATATTTTTCACTTTTGTTATAAAAAAAATTGTATCCCTTCATATGCCGAACTAGTTGCATTGTGGATTTTGCCTAAAACATGATTTTAGAAAATATTCATTGAAAAAAGCTTTAAAAAAAATCACGTTTGAAAACCCTTCTAAATTTTATTCTACGTCTGTCCTTCTAGTGCTGAACGTAAAAAAATATTTCAGACCCTTTTCATGAAAAATGTATAAAAAATATTTTTCACGTTTGTTATAAAAAAAATTGTATCCCTTCATATGCCGAACTAGTTGCATTGTGGATTTTGCCTAAAACATGATTTTAGAAAATATTCATAGAATTTTATTTTTTTTAAATCACATTTGAAAACCCTTGTATGTTATATTCTACATGTGTCCTTCTAGTGCTGAACGTAAAAAAATATTTTAGACCCTTTTCATGAAAAATTTATAAAAAATATTTTTCACGTTTTTCAAAAAAAAAAATTGTATCTACATATGTCATTCTAGTGCTGAACGTAAAAAAAATATTTTAGACCCTTTTCATGCAAAATGTAAAAAAAATATTTTTCAAGTTTGTTATAAAAAAAATTGTATCCCTTCATATGCCGAACTAGTTGCATTGTGGATTTTGCCTAAAACATGATTTTAGAAAATATTCATAGAATTTTATTTTTTTTAAATCACATTTGAAAACCCTTGTATGTTATATTCTATATGTGTCCTTCTAGTGCTGAACGTAAAAAAATATTTTAGACCCTTTTCATGAAAAATCTATAAAAAATATTTTTCACGTTTTTTATAAAAAAACGTTGTATCTACATATGTCCTTCTAGTGCTGAACGATAAATAAATATTTTAGACCCTTTTCATGAAAAATTTATAAAAAATATTTTTCACGTTTTTTATAAAAATAATTGTATCCCTTCATATGCCGAACTAGTTGCATTGTGGATTTTGCCTAAAACATGATTTTAGAAAATATTCATAGAATTTTATTTTTTTTAAATCACATTTGAAAACCCTTGTATGTTATATTCTATATGTGTCCTTCTAGTGCTGAACGTAAAAAAATATTTTAGACCCTTTTCATGAAAAATTTATAAAAAATATTTTTCACGTTTTTTATAAAAAAACGTTGTATCTACATATGTCCTTCTAGTGCTGAACGATAAATAAATATTTTAGACCCTTTTCATGAAAAATTTATAAAAAATATTTTTCACGTTTTTTATAAAAATAATTGTATCCCTTCATATGCCGAACTAGTTGCATTGTGGATTTTGCCTAAAACATGATTTTAGAAAATATTCATAGAATTTTATTTTTTTTAAATCACATTTGAAAACCCTTGTATGTTATATTCTATATGTGTCCTTCTAGTGCTGAACGTAAAAAAATATTTTAGACCCTTTTCATGAAAAATTTATAAAAAATATTTTTCACGTTTTTTATAAAAAAACGTTGTATCTACATATGTCCTTCTAGTGCTGAACGTGAAAAAAATATTTTAGACCCTTTTCATGAAAAATTTATAAAAAATATTTTTCACGTTTTTTATAAAAATAATTGTGTCCCTTCATATGCCGAACTAGTTGCATTGTGGATTTTGCCTAAAACATGATTTTAGAAAATATTCATATAATTTTTTTTTTTTTTATCACATTTGAAAACCCTTGTATGTTATATTCTACATGTGTCCTTCTAGTGCTGAACGTAAAAAAATATTTTAGACCCTTTTCATGAAAAATTTATAAAAAATATTTTTTACGTTTTTTATAAAAAAACTTTGTATCTACATATGTCCTTCTAGTGCTGAACGTTAAAAAAAGATTTTAGACCCTTTTCATGAAAAATTTATAAAAAATATTTTTCACTTTTGTTATAAAAAAAATTGTATCCCTTCATATGCCGAACTAGTTGCATTGTGGATTTTGCCTAAAACATGATTTTAGAAAATATTCATTGAAAAAAGCTTTAAAAAAAATCACGTTTGAAAACCCTTCTAAATTTTATTCTACGTCTGTCCTTCTAGTGCTGAACGTAAAAAAATATTTCAGACCCTTTTCATGAAAAATTTATAAAAAATATTTTTCACGTTTGTTATAAAAAAAATTGTATCCCTTCATATGCCGAACTAGTTGCATTGTGGATTTTGCCTAAAACATGATTTTAGAAAATATTCATAGAATTTTATTTTTTTTAAATCACATTTGAAAACCCTTGTATGTTATATTCTACATGTGTCCTTCTAGTGCTGAACGTAAAAAAATATTTTAGACCCTTTTCATGAAAAATTTATAAAAAATATTTTTTACGTTTTTTATAAAAAAAACTTTGTATCTACATATGTCCTTCTAGTGCTGAACGTTAAAAAAATATTTTAGACCCTTTTCATGAAAAATTTATAAAAAATATTTTTCACGTTTTTTATAAAAATAATTGTATCCCTTCATATGCCGAACTAGTTGCATTGTGGATTTTGCCTAAAACATGATTTTAGAAAATATTCATATAATTATTTTTTTTTTAATCACATTTGAAAACCCTTGTATGTTATATTCTACATGTGTCCTTCTAGTGCTGAACGTAAAAAAATATTTTAGACCCTTTTCATGAAAAATGTTTAAAAAATATTTTTCACGTTTGTTATATAAAAAAATTTATCCCTTCATATGCCGAACTAGTTGCATTGTGGATTTTGCCTAAAACATGATTTTAGAAAATATTCATTGAAAAAAGCTTTTTAAAAAATCACGTTTGAAAACCCTTCTAAATTGTATTCTACGTCTGTCCTTCTAGTGCTGAACGTAAAAAAATATTTTAGACCCTTTTCAAGAAAAATGTATAAAAAATATTTTTCACTTTTGTTATAAAAAAAATTGTATCCCTTCATATGCCGAACTAGTTGCAATGTGGATTTTGCCTAAAACATGATTTTAGAAAATATTCATATAATTTTTTTTTTTTTATCACATTTGAAAACCCTTGTATGTTATATTCTACATGTGTCCTTCTAGTGCTGAACGTAAAAAAATATTTTAGACCCTTTTCATGAAAAATTTATAAAAAATATTTTTCACTTTTGTTATAAAAAAAATTGTATCCCTTCATATGCCGAACTAGTTGCATTGTGGATTTTGCCTAAAACATGATTTTAGAAAATATTCATTGAAAAAAGCTTTAAAAAAAATCACGTTTGAAAACCCTTCTAAATTTTATTCTACGTCTGTCCTTCTAGTGCTGAACGTAAAAAAATATTTCAGACCCTTTTCATGAAAAATTTATAAAAAATATTTTTCACGTTTTTTATAAAAATAATTGTATCCCTTCATATGCCGAACTAGTTGCATTGTGGATTTTGCCTAAAACATGATTTTAGAAAATATTCATAGAATTTTATTTTTTTTAAATCACATTTGAAAACCCTTGTATGTTATATTCTATATGTGTCCTTCTAGTGCTGAACGTAAAAAAATATTTTAGACCCTTTTCATGAAAAATTTATAAAAAATATTTTTCACGTTTTTTATAAAAAAACGTTGTATCTACATATGTCCTTCTAGTGCTGAACGTGAAAAAAATATTTTAGACCCTTTTCATGAAAAATTTATAAAAAATATTTTTCACGTTTTTTATAAAAATAATTGTGTCCCTTCATATGCCGAACTAGTTGCATTGTGGATTTTGCCTAAAACATGATTTTAGAAAATATTCATATAATTTTTTTTTTTTTTATCACATTTGAAAACCCTTGTATGTTATATTCTACATGTGTCCTTCTAGTGCTGAACGTAAAAAAATATTTTAGACCCTTTTCATGAAAAATTTATAAAAAATATTTTTTACGTTTTTTATAAAAAAACTTTGTATCTACATATGTCCTTCTAGTGCTGAACGTTAAAAAAAGATTTTAGACCCTTTTCATGAAAAATTTATAAAAAATATTTTTCACTTTTGTTATAAAAAAAATTGTATCCCTTCATATGCCGAACTAGTTGCATTGTGGATTTTGCCTAAAACATGATTTTAGAAAATATTCATTGAAAAAAGCTTTAAAAAAAATCACGTTTGAAAACCCTTCTAAATTTTATTCTACGTCTGTCCTTCTAGTGCTGAACGTAAAAAAATATTTCAGACCCTTTTCATGAAAAATTTATAAAAAATATTTTTCACGTTTGTTATAAAAAAAATTGTATCCCTTCATATGCCGAACTAGTTGCATTGTGGATTTTGCCTAAAACATGATTTTAGAAAATATTCATAGAATTTTATTTTTTTTAAATCACATTTGAAAACCCTTGTATGTTATATTCTACATGTGTCCTTCTAGTGCTGAACGTAAAAAAATATTTTAGACCCTTTTCATGAAAAATTTATAAAAAATATTTTTTACGTTTTTTATAAAAAAAACTTTGTATCTACATATGTCCTTCTAGTGCTGAACGTTAAAAAAATATTTTAGACCCTTTTCATGAAAAATTTATAAAAAATATTTTTCACGTTTTTTATAAAAATAATTGTATCCCTTCATATGCCGAACTAGTTGCATTGTGGATTTTGCCTAAAACATGATTTTAGAAAATATTCATATAATTATTTTTTTTTTAATCACATTTGAAAACCCTTGTATGTTATATTCTACATGTGTCCTTCTAGTGCTGAACGTAAAAAAATATTTTAGACCCTTTTCATGAAAAATGTTTAAAAAATATTTTTCACGTTTGTTATATAAAAAAATTTATCCCTTCATATGCCGAACTAGTTGCATTGTGGATTTTGCCTAAAACATGATTTTAGAAAATATTCATTGAAAAAAGCTTTTTAAAAAATCACGTTTGAAAACCCTTCTAAATTGTATTCTACGTCTGTCCTTCTAGTGCTGAACGTAAAAAAATATTTTAGACCCTTTTCAAGAAAAATGTATAAAAAATATTTTTCACTTTTGTTATAAAAAAAATTGTATCCCTTCATATGCCGAACTAGTTGCAATGTGGATTTTGCCTAAAACATGATTTTAGAAAATATTCATATAATTTTTTTTTTTTTATCACATTTGAAAACCCTTGTATGTTATATTCTACATGTGTCCTTCTAGTGCTGAACGTAAAAAAATATTTTAGACCCTTTTCATGAAAAATTTATAAAAAATATTTTTCACTTTTGTTATAAAAAAAATTGTATCCCTTCATATGCCGAACTAGTTGCATTGTGGATTTTGCCTAAAACATGATTTTAGAAAATATTCATTGAAAAAAGCTTTTAAAAAAATCACGTTTGAAAACCCTTCTAAATTTTATTCTACGTCTGTCCTTCTAGTGCTGAACGTAAAAAAATATTTCAGACCCTTTTCATGAAAAATTTATAAAAAATATTTTTCACGTTTGTTATAAAAAAAATTGTATCCCTTCATATGCCGAACTAGTTGCATTGTGGATTTTGCCTAAAACATGATTTTAGAAAATATTCATAGAATTTTATTTTTTTTAAATCACATTTGAAAACCCTTGTATGTTATATTCTACATGTGTCCTTCTAGTGCTGAACGTAAAAAAATATTTTAGACCCTTTTCATGAAAAATTTATAAAAAATATTTTTTACGTTTTTTATTAAAAAAACTTTGTATCTACATATGTCCTTCTAGTGCTGAACGTTAAAAAAATATTTTAGACCCTTTTCATGAAAAATTTATAAAAAATATTTTTCACGTTTTTTATAAAAATAATTGTATCCCTTCATATGCCGAACTAGTTGCATTGTGGATTTTGCCTAAAACATGATTTTAGAAAATATTCATTGAAAAAAGCTTTTTAAAAAATCACGTTTGAAAACCCTTCTAAATTGTATTCTACGTCTGTCCTTCTAGTGCTGAACGTAAAAAAATATTTTAGACCCTTTTCAAGAAAAATGTATAAAAAATATTTTTCACTTTTGTTATAAAAAAAATTGTATCCCTTCATATGCCGAACTAGTTGCAATGTGGATTTTGCCTAAAACATGATTTTAGAAAATATTCATATAATTTTTTTTTTTTTATCACATTTGAAAACCCTTGTATGTTATATTCTACATGTGTCCTTCTAGTGCTGAACGTAAAAAAATATTTTAGACCCTTTTCATGAAAAATTTATAAAAAATATTTTTCACTTTTGTTATAAAAAAAATTGTATCCCTTCATATGCCGAACTAGTTGCATTGTGGATTTTGCCTAAAACATGATTTTAGAAAATATTCATTGAAAAAAGCTTTTAAAAAAATCACGTTTGAAAACCCTTCTAAATTTTATTCTACGTCTGTCCTTCTAGTGCTGAACGTAAAAAAATATTTCAGACCCTTTTCATGAAAAATTTATAAAAAATATTTTTCACGTTTGTTATAAAAAAAATTGTATCCCTTCATATGCCGAACTAGTTGCATTGTGGATTTTGCCTAAAACATGATTTTAGAAAATATTCATAGAATTTTATTTTTTTTAAATCACATTTGAAAACCCTTGTATGTTATATTCTACATGTGTCCTTCTAGTGCTGAACGTAAAAAAATATTTTAGACCCTTTTCATGAAAAATTTATAAAAAATATTTTTTACGTTTTTTATTAAAAAAACTTTGTATCTACATATGTCCTTCTAGTGCTGAACGTTAAAAAAATATTTTAGACCCTTTTCATGAAAAATTTATAAAAAATATTTTTCACGTTTTTTATAAAAATAATTGTATCCCTTCATATGCCGAACTAGTTGCATTGTGGATTTTGCCTAAAACATGATTTTAGAAAATATTCATATAATTATTTTTTTTTTAATCACATTTGAAAACCCTTGTATGTTATATTCTACATGTGTCCTTCTAGTGCTGAACGTAAAAAAATATTTTAGACCCTTTTCATGAAAAATGTTTAAAAAATATTTTTCACGTTTATTATATAAAAAAATGTATCCCTTCATATGCCGAACTAGTTGCATTGTGGATTTTGCCTAAAACATGATTTTAGAAAATATTCATTGAAAAAAGCTTTTTAAAAAATCACGTTTGAAAACCCTTCTAAATTGTATTCTACGTCTGTCCTTCTAGTGCTGAACGTAAAAAAATATTTTAGACCCTTTTCAAGAAAAATGTATAAAAAATATTTTTCACTTTTGTTATAAAAAAAATTGTATCCCTTCATATGCCGAACTAGTTGCAATGTGGATTTTGCCTAAAACATGATTTTAGAAAATATTCATAGAATTTTATTTTTTTTAAATCACATTTGAAAACCCTTGTATGTTATATTCTACATGTGTCCTTCTAGTGCTGAACATAAAAAAATATTTTAGACCCTTTTCATGAAAAATTTATACAAAATATTTTTTACGTTTTTTATAAAAAAACTTTGTATCTACATATGTCCTTCTAGTGCTGAACGTTAAAAAAAAGATTTTAGACCCTTTTCATGAAAAATTTATAAAAAATATTTTTCACTTTTGTTATAAAAAAAATTGTATCCCTTCATATGCCGAACTAGTTGCATTGTGGATTTTGCCTAAAACATGATTTTAGAAAATATTCATTGAAAAAAGCTTTTAAAAAAATCACGTTTGAAAACCCTTCTAAATTGTATTCTACGTCTGTCCTTCTAGTGCTGAACGTAAAAAAATATTTCAGACCCTTTTCATGAAAAATTTATAAAAAATATTTTTCACGTTTGTTATAAAAAAAATTGTATCCCTTCATATGCCGAACTAGTTGCATTGTGGATTTTGCCTAAAACATGATTTTAGAAAATATTCATAGAATTTTATTTTTTTTAAATCACATTTGAAAACCCTTGTATGTTATATTCTACATGTGTCCTTCTAGTGCTGAACGTAAAAAAATATTTTAGACCCTTTTCATGAAAAATTTAAAAAATATATTTTGTACGTTTTTTATAAAAAAAACTTTGTATCTACATATGTCCTAGTGCTGAACGTTGAAAAAATATTTTAGACCCTTTTCATGAAAAATTTATAACAAATATTTTTCACGTTTTTTATAAAAATAATTGTGTCCCTTCATATGCCGAACTAGTTGCATTGTGGATTTTGCCTAAAACATGATTTTAGAAAATATTCAAAGATTTTTTTTTTTTAATCACATTTGAAAACCCTTGTATGTTATATTCTACATATTTCCTTCTAGTGCTGAACGTTAAAAAAATATTTTAGACCCTTTTCATGCAAAATGTACAAAAAAATTTTTTCACGTTTGTTATAAAAAAAAATTGTATCCCTTCATATGCCAAACTAGTTGCATTTTGGATTTTGCCTAAAACATGATTTTAGAAAATATTCATTGAAAAAAGCTTTTTAAAAAATCACGTTTGAAAACCCTTCTAAATTTTATTCTACGTCTGTCCTTCTAGTGCTGAGCGTAAAAAAAATATTTTAGACCCTTTTCATGCAAAATGTATAAAAATTATTTTTCACATTTGTTTAAAAAAAATTGTATCCCTTCATATGCCGAACTAGTTGCATTGTGGATTTTGCCTAAAACATGATTTTAGAAAATATTCATAGAATTTTATTTTTTTTAAATCACATTTGAAAACCCTTGTATGTTATATTCTACATGTGTCCTTCTAGTGCTGAACGTAAAAAAATATTTTAGACCCTTTTCATGAAAAATTTATAAAAAATATTTTTTACGTTTTTTATAAAAAAAACTTTGTATCTACATATGTCCTAGTGCTGAACGTTGAAAAAATATTTTAGACCCTTTTCATGAAAAATTTATAAAAAATATTTTTCACGTTTTTTATAAAAATAATTGTGTCCCTTCATATGCCGAACTAGTTGCATTGTGGATTTTGCCTAAAACATGATTTTAGAAAATATTCAAAGATTTTTTTTTTTTAATCACATTTGAAAACCCTTGTATGTTATATTCTACATATTTCCTTCTAGTGCTGAACGTTAAAAAAATATTTTAGACCCTTTTCATGCAAAATGTACAAAAAAATTTTTTCACGTTTTTTATAAAAATAATTGTATCCCTTCATATGCCGAACTAGTTGCATTGTGGATTTTGCCTAAAACATGATTTTAGAAAATATTCATATAATTATTTTTTTTTTAATCACATTTGAAAACCCTTGTATGTTATATTCTACATGTGTCCTTCTAGTGCTGAACGTAAAAAAATATTTTAGACCCTTTTCATGAAAAATGTTTAAAAAATATTTTTCACGTTTGTTATATAAAAAAATTTATCCCTTCATATGCCGAACTAGTTGCATTGTGGATTTTGCCTAAAACATGATTTTAGAAAATATTCATTGAAAAAAGCTTTTTAAAAAATCACGTTTGAAAACCCTTCTAAATTGTATTCTACGTCTGTCCTTCTAGTGCTGAACGTAAAAAAATATTTTAGACCCTTTTCAAGAAAAATGTATAAAAAATATTTTTCACTTTTGTTATAAAAAAAATTGTATCCCTTCATATGCCGAACTAGTTGCAATGTGGATTTTGCCTAAAACATGATTTTAGAAAATATTCATATAATTTTTTTTTTTTTATCACATTTGAAAACCCTTGTATGTTATATTCTACATGTGTCCTTCTAGTGCTGAACGTAAAAAAATATTTTAGACCCTTTTCATGAAAAATTTATAAAAAATATTTTTCACTTTTGTTATAAAAAAAATTGTATCCCTTCATATGCCGAACTAGTTGCATTGTGGATTTTGCCTAAAACATGATTTTAGAAAATATTCATTGAAAAAAGCTTTAAAAAAAATCACGTTTGAAAACCCTTCTAAATTTTATTCTACGTCTGTCCTTCTAGTGCTGAACGTAAAAAAATATTTCAGACCCTTTTCATGAAAAATTTATAAAAAATATTTTTCACGTTTTTTATAAAAATAATTGTATCCCTTCATATGCCGAACTAGTTGCATTGTGGATTTTGCCTAAAACATGATTTTAGAAAATATTCATAGAATTTTATTTTTTTTAAATCACATTTGAAAACCCTTGTATGTTATATTCTATATGTGTCCTTCTAGTGCTGAACGTAAAAAAATATTTTAGACCCTTTTCATGAAAAATTTATAAAAAATATTTTTCACGTTTTTTATAAAAAAACGTTGTATCTACATATGTCCTTCTAGTGCTGAACGTGAAAAAAATATTTTAGACCCTTTTCATGAAAAATTTATAAAAAATATTTTTCACGTTTTTTATAAAAATAATTGTGTCCCTTCATATGCCGAACTAGTTGCATTGTGGATTTTGCCTAAAACATGATTTTAGAAAATATTCATATAATTTTTTTTTTTTTTATCACATTTGAAAACCCTTGTATGTTATATTCTACATGTGTCCTTCTAGTGCTGAACGTAAAAAAATATTTTAGACCCTTTTCATGAAAAATTTATAAAAAATATTTTTTACGTTTTTTATAAAAAAACTTTGTATCTACATATGTCCTTCTAGTGCTGAACGTTAAAAAAAGATTTTAGACCCTTTTCATGAAAAATTTATAAAAAATATTTTTCACTTTTGTTATAAAAAAAATTGTATCCCTTCATATGCCGAACTAGTTGCATTGTGGATTTTGCCTAAAACATGATTTTAGAAAATATTCATTGAAAAAAGCTTTAAAAAAAATCACGTTTGAAAACCCTTCTAAATTTTATTCTACGTCTGTCCTTCTAGTGCTGAACGTAAAAAAATATTTCAGACCCTTTTCATGAAAAATTTATAAAAAATATTTTTCACGTTTGTTATAAAAAAAATTGTATCCCTTCATATGCCGAACTAGTTGCATTGTGGATTTTGCCTAAAACATGATTTTAGAAAATATTCATAGAATTTTATTTTTTTTAAATCACATTTGAAAACCCTTGTATGTTATATTCTACATGTGTCCTTCTAGTGCTGAACGTAAAAAAATATTTTAGACCCTTTTCATGAAAAATTTATAAAAAATATTTTTTACGTTTTTTATAAAAAAAACTTTGTATCTACATATGTCCTTCTAGTGCTGAACGTTAAAAAAATATTTTAGACCCTTTTCATGAAAAATTTATAAAAAATATTTTTCACGTTTTTTATAAAAATAATTGTATCCCTTCATATGCCGAACTAGTTGCATTGTGGATTTTGCCTAAAACATGATTTTAGAAAATATTCATATAATTATTTTTTTTTTAATCACATTTGAAAACCCTTGTATGTTATATTCTACATGTGTCCTTCTAGTGCTGAACGTAAAAAAATATTTTAGACCCTTTTCATGAAAAATGTTTAAAAAATATTTTTCACGTTTGTTATATAAAAAAATTTATCCCTTCATATGCCGAACTAGTTGCATTGTGGATTTTGCCTAAAACATGATTTTAGAAAATATTCATTGAAAAAAGCTTTTTAAAAAATCACGTTTGAAAACCCTTCTAAATTGTATTCTACGTCTGTCCTTCTAGTGCTGAACGTAAAAAAATATTTTAGACCCTTTTCAAGAAAAATGTATAAAAAATATTTTTCACTTTTGTTATAAAAAAAATTGTATCCCTTCATATGCCGAACTAGTTGCAATGTGGATTTTGCCTAAAACATGATTTTAGAAAATATTCATATAATTTTTTTTTTTTTATCACATTTGAAAACCCTTGTATGTTATATTCTACATGTGTCCTTCTAGTGCTGAACGTAAAAAAATATTTTAGACCCTTTTCATGAAAAATTTATAAAAAATATTTTTCACTTTTGTTATAAAAAAAATTGTATCCCTTCATATGCCGAACTAGTTGCATTGTGGATTTTGCCTAAAACATGATTTTAGAAAATATTCATTGAAAAAAGCTTTTAAAAAAATCACGTTTGAAAACCCTTCTAAATTTTATTCTACGTCTGTCCTTCTAGTGCTGAACGTAAAAAAATATTTCAGACCCTTTTCATGAAAAATTTATAAAAAATATTTTTCACGTTTGTTATAAAAAAAATTGTATCCCTTCATATGCCGAACTAGTTGCATTGTGGATTTTGCCTAAAACATGATTTTAGAAAATATTCATAGAATTTTATTTTTTTTAAATCACATTTGAAAACCCTTGTATGTTATATTCTACATGTGTCCTTCTAGTGCTGAACGTAAAAAAATATTTTAGACCCTTTTCATGAAAAATTTATAAAAAATATTTTTTACGTTTTTTATTAAAAAAACTTTGTATCTACATATGTCCTTCTAGTGCTGAACGTTAAAAAAATATTTTAGACCCTTTTCATGAAAAATTTATAAAAAATATTTTTCACGTTTTTTATAAAAATAATTGTATCCCTTCATATGCCGAACTAGTTGCATTGTGGATTTTGCCTAAAACATGATTTTAGAAAATATTCATATAATTATTTTTTTTTTAATCACATTTGAAAACCCTTGTATGTTATATTCTACATGTGTCCTTCTAGTGCTGAACGTAAAAAAATATTTTAGACCCTTTTCATGAAAAATGTTTAAAAAATATTTTTCACGTTTATTATATAAAAAAATGTATCCCTTCATATGCCGAACTAGTTGCATTGTGGATTTTGCCTAAAACATGATTTTAGAAAATATTCATTGAAAAAAGCTTTTTAAAAAATCACGTTTGAAAACCCTTCTAAATTGTATTCTACGTCTGTCCTTCTAGTGCTGAACGTAAAAAAATATTTTAGACCCTTTTCAAGAAAAATGTATAAAAAATATTTTTCACTTTTGTTATAAAAAAAATTGTATCCCTTCATATGCCGAACTAGTTGCAATGTGGATTTTGCCTAAAACATGATTTTAGAAAATATTCATAGAATTTTATTTTTTTTAAATCACATTTGAAAACCCTTGTATGTTATATTCTACATGTGTCCTTCTAGTGCTGAACATAAAAAAATATTTTAGACCCTTTTCATGAAAAATTTATACAAAATATTTTTTACGTTTTTTATAAAAAAACTTTGTATCTACATATGTCCTTCTAGTGCTGAACGTTAAAAAAAAGATTTTAGACCCTTTTCATGAAAAATTTATAAAAAATATTTTTCACTTTTGTTATAAAAAAAATTGTATCCCTTCATATGCCGAACTAGTTGCATTGTGGATTTTGCCTAAAACATGATTTTAGAAAATATTCATTGAAAAAAGCTTTTAAAAAAATCACGTTTGAAAACCCTTCTAAATTGTATTCTACGTCTGTCCTTCTAGTGCTGAACGTAAAAAAATATTTCAGACCCTTTTCATGAAAAATTTATAAAAAATATTTTTCACGTTTGTTATAAAAAAAATTGTATCCCTTCATATGCCGAACTAGTTGCATTGTGGATTTTGCCTAAAACATGATTTTAGAAAATATTCATAGAATTTTATTTTTTTTAAATCACATTTGAAAACCCTTGTATGTTATATTCTACATGTGTCCTTCTAGTGCTGAACGTAAAAAAATATTTTAGACCCTTTTCATGAAAAATTTAAAAAATATATTTTTTACGTTTTTTATAAAAAAAACTTTGTATCTACATATGTCCTAGTGCTGAACGTTGAAAAAATATTTTAGACCCTTTTCATGAAAAATTTATAACAAATATTTTTCACGTTTTTTATAAAAATAATTGTGTCCCTTCATATGCCGAACTAGTTGCATTGTGGATTTTGCCTAAAACATGATTTTAGAAAATATTCAAAGATTTTTTTTTTTTAATCACATTTGAAAACCCTTGTATGTTATATTCTACATATTTCCTTCTAGTGCTGAACGTTAAAAAAATATTTTAGACCCTTTTCATGCAAAATGTACAAAAAAATTTTTTCACGTTTGTTATAAAAAAAAATTGTATCCCTTCATATGCCAAACTAGTTGCATTTTGGATTTTGCCTAAAACATGATTTTAGAAAATATTCATTGAAAAAAGCTTTTTAAAAAATCACGTTTGAAAACCCTTCTAAATTTTATTCTACGTCTGTCCTTCTAGTGCTGAGCGTAAAAAAAATATTTTAGACCCTTTTCATGCAAAATGTATAAAAATTATTTTTCACATTTGTTTAAAAAAAATTGTATCCCTTCATATGCCGAACTAGTTGCATTGTGGATTTTGCCTAAAACATGATTTTAGAAAATATTCATAGAATTTTATTTTTTTTAAATCACATTTGAAAACCCTTGTATGTTATATTCTACATGTGTCCTTCTAGTGCTGAACGTAAAAAAATATTTTAGACCCTTTTCATGAAAAATTTATAAAAAATATTTTTTACGTTTTTTATAAAAAAAACTTTGTATCTACATATGTCCTAGTGCTGAACGTTGAAAAAATATTTTAGACCCTTTTCATGAAAAATTTATAAAAAATATTTTTCACGTTTTTTATAAAAATAATTGTGTCCCTTCATATGCCGAACTAGTTGCATTGTGGATTTTGCCTAAAACATGATTTTAGAAAATATTCAAAGATTTTTTTTTTTTAATCACATTTGAAAACCCTTGTATGTTATATTCTACATATTTCCTTCTAGTGCTGAACGTTAAAAAAATATTTTAGACCCTTTTCATGCAAAATGTACAAAAAAATTTTTTCACGTTTGTTATAAAAAAAAATTGTATCCCTTCATATGCCAAACTAGTTGCATTTTGGATTTTGCCTAAAACATGATTTTAGAAAATATTCATTGAAAAAAGCTTTTTAAAAAATCACGTTTGAAAACCCTTCTAAATTTTATTCTACGTCTGTCCTTCTAGTGCTGAGCGTAAAAAAAATATTTTAGACCCTTTTCATGCAAAATGTATAAAAATTATTTTTCACATTTGTTTAAAAAAAATTGTATCCCTTCATATGCCGAACTAGTTGCATTGTGGATTTTGCCTAAAACATGATTTTAGAAAATATTCATAGAATTTTATTTTTTTAAAATCACATTTGAAAACCCTTGTATGTTATATTCTACATGTGTCCTTCTAGTGCTGAACGTAAAAAAATATTTTAGACCCTTTTCATGAAAAATTTATAAAAAATATTTTTCACGTTTTTCAAAAAAAAAAATTGTATCTACATATGTCATTCTAGTGCTGAACGTTAAAAAAATATTTTAGACCCTTTTCATGCAAAATGTAAAAAAAATATTTTTCACGTTTGTTATAAAAAAAATTGTATCCCTTCATATGCCGAACTAGTTGCATTGTGGATTTTGCCTAAAACATGATTTTAGAAAATATTCATAGAATTTTATTTTTTTTAAATCACATTTGAAAACCCTTGTATGTTATATTCTATATGTGTCCTTCTAGTGCTGAACGTAAAAAAATATTTTAGACCCTTTTCATGAAAAATTTATAAAAAATATTTTTCACGTTTTTTATAAAAAAACGTTGTATCTACATATGTCCTTCTAGTGCTGAACGATAAATAAATATTTTAGACCCTTTTCATGAAAAATTTATAAAAAATATTTTTCACGTTTTTTATAAAAATAATTGTATCCCTTCATATGCCGAACTAGTTGCATTGTGGATTTTGCCTAAAACATGATTTTAGAAAATATTCATAGAATTTTATTTTTTTTAAATCACATTTGAAAACCCTTGTATGTTATATTCTATATGTGTCCTTCTAGTGCTGAACGTAAAAAAATATTTTAGACCCTTTTCATGAAAAATTTATAAAAAATATTTTTCAAGTTTTTTATAAAAAAACGTTGTATCTACATATGTCCTTCTAGTGCTGAACGATAAATAAATATTTTAGACCCTTTTCATGAAAAATTTAAAAAATATATTTTTCAAGTTTTTTATAAAAATAATTGTATCCTTTCATATGCCGAACTAGTTGCATTGTGGATTTTGCCTAAAACATGATTTTAGAAAATATTCATAGAATTTTATTTTTTTTAAATCACATTTGAAAACCCTTGTATGTTATATTCTATATGTGTCCTTCTTGTGCTGAACGTAAAAAAATATTTTAGACCCTTTTCATGAAAAATATATAAAAAATATTTTTCACGTTTTTTATAAAAATAATTGTATCCCTTCATATGCCGAACTAGTTGCATTGTGGATTTTGCCTAAAACATGATTTTAGAAAATATTCATAGAATTTTATTTTTTTTAAATCACATTTGAAAACCCTTGTATGTTATATTCTACATGTGTCCTTCTAGTGCTGAACGTAAAAAAATATTTTAGACCCTTTTCATGAAAAATTTAAAAAATATATTTTTTACGTTTTTTATAAAAAAAACTTTGTATCTACATATGTCCTAGTGCTGAACGTTGAAAAAATATTTTAGACCCTTTTCATGAAAAATTTAGAAAAAATATTTTTCACGTTTTTTATAAAAATAATTGTGTCCCTTCATATGCCGAACTAGTTGCATTGTGGATTTTGCCTAAAACATGATTTTAGAAAATATTCAAAGATTTTTTTTTTTTAATCACATTTGAAAACCCTTGTATGTTATATTCTACATATTTCCTTCTAGTGCTGAACGTTAAAAAAATATTTTAGACCCTTTTCATGCAAAATGTACAAAAAAATTTTTTCACGTTTGTTATAAAAAAAAATTGTATCCCTTCATATGCCAAACTAGTTGCATTTTGGATTTTGCCTAAAACATGATTTTAGAAAATATTCATTGAAAAAAGCTTTTTAAAAAATCACGTTTGAAAACCCTTCTAAATTTTATTCTACGTCTGTCCTTCTAGTGCTGAGCGTAAAAAAAATATTTTAGACCCTTTTCATGCAAAATGTATAAAAATTATTTTTCACATTTGTTTAAAAAAAATTGTATCCCTTCATATGCCGAACTAGTTGCATTGTGGATTTTGCCTAAAACATGATTTTAGAAAATATTCATAGAATTTTATTTTTTTAAAATCACATTTGAAAACCCTTGTATGTTATATTCTACATGTGTCCTTCTAGTGCTGAACGTAAAAAAATATTTTAGACCCTTTTCATGAAAAATTTATAAAAAATATTTTTCACGTTTTTCAAAAAAAAAAATTGTATCTACATATGTCATTCTAGTGCTGAACGTTAAAAAAATATTTTAGACCCTTTTCATGCAAAATGTAAAAAAAATATTTTTCACGTTTGTTATAAAAAAAATTGTATCCCTTCATATGCCGAACTAGTTGCATTGTGGATTTTGCCTAAAACATGATTTTAGAAAATATTCATAGAATTTTATTTTTTTTAAATCACATTTGAAAACCCTTGTATGTTATATTCTATATGTGTCCTTCTAGTGCTGAACGTAAAAAAATATTTTAGACCCTTTTCATGAAAAATTTATAAAAAATATTTTTCACGTTTTTTATAAAAAAACGTTGTATCTACATATGTCCTTCTAGTGCTGAACGATAAATAAATATTTTAGACCCTTTTCATGAAAAATTTATAAAAAATATTTTTCACGTTTTTTATAAAAATAATTGTATCCCTTCATATGCCGAACTAGTTGCATTGTGGATTTTGCCTAAAACATGATTTTAGAAAATATTCATAGAATTTTATTTTTTTTAAATCACATTTGAAAACCCTTGTATGTTATATTCTATATGTGTCCTTCTAGTGCTGAACGTAAAAAAATATTTTAGACCCTTTTCATGAAAAATTTATAAAAAATATTTTTCAAGTTTTTTATAAAAAAACGTTGTATCTACATATGTCCTTCTAGTGCTGAACGATAAATAAATATTTTAGACCCTTTTCATGAAAAATTTAAAAAATATATTTTTCAAGTTTTTTATAAAAATAATTGTATCCTTTCATTTGCCGAACTAGTTGCATTGTGGATTTTGCCTAAAACATGATTTTAGAAAATATTCATAGAATTTTATTTTTTTTAAATCACATTTGAAAACCCTTGTATGTTATATTCTATATGTGTCCTTCTTGTGCTGAACGTAAAAAAATATTTTAGACCCTTTTCATGAAAAATATATAAAAAATATTTTTCACGTTTTTTATAAAAATAATTGTATCCCTTCATATGCCGAACTAGTTGCATTGTGGATTTTGCCTAAAACATGATTTTAGAAAATATTCATAGAATTTTATTTTTTTTAAATCACATTTGAAAACCCTTGTATGTTATATTCTACATGTGTCCTTCTAGTGCTGAACGTAAAAAAATATTTTAGACCCTTTTCATGAAAAATTTAAAAAATATATTTTTTACGTTTTTTATAAAAAAAACTTTGTATCTACATATGTCCTAGTGCTGAACGTTGAAAAAATATTTTAGACCCTTTTCATGAAAAATTTAGAAAAAATATTTTTCACGTTTTTTATAAAAATAATTGTGTCCCTTCATATGCCGAACTAGTTGCATTGTGGATTTTGCCTAAAACATGATTTTAGAAAATATTCAAAGATTTTTTTTTTTTAATCACATTTGAAAACCCTTGTATGTTATATTCTACATATTTCCTTCTAGTGCTGAACGTTAAAAAAATATTTTAGACCCTTTTCATGCAAAATGTACAAAAAAATTTTTTCACGTTTGTTATAAAAAAAAATTGTATCCCTTCATATGCCAAACTAGTTGCATTTTGGATTTTGCCTAAAACATGATTTTAGAAAATATTCATTGAAAAAAGCTTTTTAAAAAATCACGTTTGAAAACCCTTCTAAATTTTATTCTACGTCTGTCCTTCAAATTCTGAGCGTAAAAAAAATATTTTAGACCCTTTTCATGCAAAATGTATAAAAATTATTTGTCACATTTGTTTAAAAAAAATTGTATCCCTTCATATGCCGAACTAGTTGCATTGTGGATTTTGCCTAAAACATGATTTTAGAAAATATTCATAGAATTTTATTTTTTTAAAATCACATTTGAAAACCCTTGTATGTTATATTCTACATGTGTCCTTCTAGTGCTGAACGTAAAAAAATATTTTAGACCCTTTTCATGAAAAATTTATAAAAAATATTTTTCACGTTTTTCAAAAAAAAAATTGTATCTACATATGTCATTCTAGTGCTGAACGTTAAAAAAATATTTTAGACCCTTTTCATGCAAAATGTAAAAAAAATATTTTTCACGTTTGTTATAAAAAAAATTGTATCCCTTCATATGCCGCACTAGTTGCATTGTGGATTTTGCCTAAAACATGATTTTAGAAAATATTCATAGAATTTTATTTTTTTTAAATCACATTTGAAAACCCTTGTATGTTATATTCTACATGTGTCCTTCTAGTGCTGAACGTAAAAAAATATTTTAGACCCTTTTCATGAAAAATTTATAAAAAATATTTTTTAAGTTTTTTATTAAAAAAACTTTGTATCTACATATGTCCTTCTAGTGCTGAACGTTAAAAAAATATTTTAGACCCTTTTCATGAAAAATTTAGAAAAAATATTTTTCACGTTTTTTATAAAAATAATTGTATCCCTTCATATGCCGAACTAGTTGCATTGTGGATTTTGCCTAAAACATGATTTTAGAAAATATTCATATAATTATTTTTTTTTTAATCACATTTGAAAACCCTTGTATGTTATATTCTACATGTGTCCTTCTAGTGCTGAACGTAAAAAAATATTTTAGACCCTTTTCATGAAAAATGTTTAAAAAATATTTTTCACGTTTGTTATATAAAAAAATGTATCCCTTCATATGCCGAACTAGTTGCATTGTGGATTTTGCCTAAAACATGATTTTAGAAAATATTCATTGAAAAAAGCTTTTTAAAAAATCACGTTTGAAAACCCTTCTAAATTGTATTCTACGTCTGTCCTTCTAGTGCTGAACGTAAAAAAATATTTTAGACCCTTTTCAAGAAAAATGTATAAAAAATATTTTTCACTTTTGTTATAAAAAAAATTGTATCCCTTCATATGCCGAACTAGTTGCAATGTGGATTTTGCCTAAAACATGATTTTAGAAAATATTCATAGAATTTTATTTTTTTTAAATCACATTTGAAAACCCTTGTATGTTATATTCTACATGTGTCCTTCTAGTGCTGAACATAAAAAAATATTTTAGACCCTTTTCATGAAAAATTTATACAAAATATTTTTTACGTTTTTTATAAAAAAACTTTGTATCTACATATGTCCTTCTAGTGCTGAACGTTAAAAAAAAGATTTTAGACCCTTTTCATGAAAAATTTATAAAAAATATTTTTCACTTTTGTTATAAAAAAAATTGTATCCCTTCATATGCCGAACTAGTTGCATTGTGGATTTTGCCTAAAACATGATTTTAGAAAATATTCATTGTAAAAAGCTTTAAAAAAAATCACGTTTGAAAACCCTTCTAAATTGTATTCTACGTCTGTCCTTCTAGTGCTGAACGTAAAAAAATATTTCAAACCCTTTTCATGAAAAATTTATAAAAAATATTTTTCACGTTTGTTATAAAAAAAATTGTATCCCTTCATATGCCGAACTAGTTGCATTGTGGATTTTGCCTAAAACATGATTTTAGAAAATATTCATAGAATTTTATTTTTTTTAAATCACATTTGAAAACCCTTGTATGTTATATTCTACATGTGTCCTTCTAGTGCTGAACGTAAAAAAATATTTTAGACCCTTTTCATGAAAAATTTAAAAAATATATTTTTTACGTTTTTTATAAAAAAAACTTTGTATCTACATATGTCCTAGTGCTGAACGTTGAAAAAATATTTTAGACCCTTTTCATGAAAAATTTAGAAAAAATATTTTTCACGTTTTTTATAAAAATAATTGTGTCCCTTCATATGCCGAACTAGTTGCATTGTGGATTTTGCCTAAAACATGATTTTAGAAAATATTCAAAGATTTTTTTTTTTTAATCACATTTGAAAACCCTTGTATGTTATATTCTACATGTGTCCTTCTAGTGCTGAACGTTAAAAAAATATTTTAGACCCTTTTCATGCAAAATGTACAAAAAATTTTTTTCACGTTTGTTATAAAAAAAAATTGTATCCCTTCATATGCCAAACTAGTTGCATTTTGGATTTTGCCTAAAACATGATTTTAGAAAATATTCATTGAAAAAAGCTTTTTAAAAAATCACGTTTGAAAACCCTTCTAAATTTTATTCTACGTCTGTCCTTCTAGTGCTGAGCGTAAAAAAAATATTTTAGACCCTTTTCATGCAAAATGTATAAAAATTATTTTTCACATTTGTTTAAAAAAAATTGTATCCCTTCATATGCCGAACTAGTTGCATTGTGGATTTTGCCTAAAACATGATTTTAGAAAATATTCATAGAATTTTATTATTTTTAAATCACATTTGAAAACCCTTGTATGTTATATTCTACATGTGTCCTTCTAGTGCTGAACGTAAAAAAATATTTTAGACCCTTTTCATGAAAAATTTATAAAAAATATTTTTTACGTTTTTTATAAAAAAAACTTTGTATCTACATATGTCCTTCTAGTGCTGAACGTTAAAAAAATATTTTAGACCCTTTTCATGAAAAATTTATAAAAAATATTTTTCACGTTTTTTATAAAAATAATTGTATCCCTTCATATGCCGAACTAGTTGCATTGTGGATTTTGCCTAAAACATGATTTTAGAAAATATTCATATAATTTTATTTTTTTTAATCACATTTGAAAACCCTTGTATGTTATATTCTACATGTGTCCTTCTAGTGCTGAACGTAAAAAAATATTTTAGACCCTTTTCATGAAAAATGTAACAAAAATATTTTTCACGTTTGTTATATAAAAAAATGTATCCCTTCATATGCCGAACTAGTTGCATTGTGGATTTTGCCTAAAACATGATTTTAGAAAATATTCATTGAAAAAAGCTTTTTAAAAAATCACGTTTGAAAACCCTTCTAAATTGTATTCTACGTCTGTCCTTCTAGTGCTGAACGTAAAAAAATATTTTAGACCCTTTTCAAGAAAAATGTATAAAAAATATTTTTCACTTTTGTTATAAAAAAAATTGTATCCCTTCATATGCCGAACTAGTTGCAATGTGGATTTTGCCTAAAACATGATTTTAGAAAATATTCATATAATTTTTTTTTTTTTTATCACATTTGAAAACCCTTGTATGTTATATTCTACATGTGTCCTTCTAGTGCTGAAAGTAAAAAAATATTTTAGACCCTTTTCATGAAAAATTTATAAAAAATATTTTTTACGTTTTTTATAAAAAAACTTTGTATCTACATATGTCCTTCTAGTGCTGAACGTTAAAAAAAGATTTTAGACCCTTTTCATGAAAAATTTATAAAAAATATTTTTCACTTTTGTTATAAAAAAAATTGTATCCCTTCATATGCCGAACTAGTTGCATTGTGGATTTTGCCTAAAACATGATTTTAGAAAATATTCATTGAAAAAAGCTTTAAAAAAAATCACGTTTGAAAACCCTTCTAAATTTTATTCTACGTCTGTCCTTCTAGTGCTGAACGTAAAAAAATATTTCAGACCCTTTTCATGAAAAATTTATAAAAAATATTTTTCACGTTTGTTATAAAAAAACTTTGTATCTACATATGTCCTTCTAGTGCTGAACGTTAAAAAAAGATTTTAGACCCTTTTCATGAAAAATTTATAAAAAATATTTTTCACTTTTGTTATAAAAAAAATTGTATCCCTTCATATGCCGAACTAGTTGCATTGTGGATTTTGCCTAAAACATGATTTTAGAAAATATTCATAGAATTTTATTTTTTTTAAATCACATTTGAAAACCCTTGTATGTTATATTCTACATGTGTCCTTCTAGTGCTGAACGTAAAAAAATATTTTAGACCCTTTTCATGAAAAATGTTTAAAAAATATTTTTCACGTTTGTTATATAAAAAAATGTATCCCTTCATATGCCGAACTAGTTGCATTGTGGATTTTGCCTAAAACATGATTTTAGAAAATATTCATTGAAAAAAGCTTTAAAAAAAATCACGTTTGAAAACCCTTCTAAATTGTATTCTACGTCTGTCCTTCTAGTGCTGAACGTAAAAAAATATTTCAGACCCTTTTCATGAAAAATTTATAAAAAATATTTTTCATGTTTGTTATAAAAAAAATTGTATCCCTTCATATGCCGAACTAGTTGCATTGTGGATTTTGCCTAAAACATGATTTTAGAAAATATTCATTGAAAAAAGCTTTAAAAAAAATCACGTTTGAAAACCCTTCTAAATT
Source organism: Coregonus lavaretus (assembly GCF_964263955.1). NCBI lineage: Eukaryota > Metazoa > Chordata > Actinopteri > Salmoniformes > Salmonidae > Coregonus > Coregonus lavaretus. Next base: position 35,938,107 of record NC_140000.1, on the reverse strand, counting down.
TTATTCTACGTCTGTCCTTCTAGTGCTGAACGTAAAAAAATATTTCAGACCCTTTTCATGAAAAATTTATAAAAAATATTTTTTACGTTTTTTATAAAAAAACTTTGTATCTACATATGTCCTTCTAGTGCTGAACGTTAAAAAAAGATTTTAGACCCTTTTCATGAAAAATTTATAAAAAATATTTTTCACTTTTGTTATAAAAAAAATTGTATCCCTTCATATGCCGAACTAGTTGCATTGTGGATTTTGCCTAAAACATGATTTTAGAAAATATTCATAGAATTTTATTTTTTTTAAATCACATTTGAAAACCCTTGTATGTTATATTCTACATGTGTCCTTCTAGTGCTGAACGTAAAAAAATATTTTAGACCCTTTTCATGAAAAATGTTTAAAAAATATTTTTCACGTTTGTTATATAAAAAAATGTATCCCTTCATATGCCGAACTAGTTGCATTGTGGATTTTGCCTAAAACATGATTTTAGAAAATATTCATTGAAAAAAGCTTTAAAAAAAATCACGTTTGAAAACCCTTCTAAATTGTATTCTACGTCTGTCCTTCTAGTGCTGAACGTAAAAAAATATTTCAGACCCTTTTCATGAAAAAGTTATAAAAAATATTTTTCATGTTTGTTATAAAAAAAATTGTATCCCTTCATATGCCGAACTAGTTGCATTGTGGATTTTGCCTAAAACATGATTTTAGAAAATATTCATAGAATTTTATTTTTTTTAAATCACATTTGAAAACCCTTGTATGTTATATTCTACATGTGTCCTTCTAGTGCTGAACGTAAAAAAATATTTTAGACCCTTTTCATGAAAAATTTAAAAAATATATTTTTTACGTTTTTTATAAAAAAAACTTTGTATCTACATATGTCCTAGTGCTGAACGTTGAAAAAATATTTTAGACCCTTTTCATGAAAAATTTAGAAAAAATATTTTTCACGTTTGTTATAAAAAAAAATTGTATCCCTTCATATGCCAAACTAGTTGCATTTTGGATTTTGCCTAAAACATGATTTTAGAAAATATTCATTGAAAAAAGCTTTTTAAAAAATCACGTTTGAAAACCCTTCTAAATTTTATTCTACGTCTGTCCTTCTAGTGCTGAGCGTAAAAAAAATATTTTAGACCCTTTTCATGCAAAATGTATAAAAATTATTTTTCACATTTGTTTAAAAAAAATTGTATCCCTTCATATGCCGAACTAGTTGCATTGTGGATTTTGCCTAAAACATGATTTTAGAAAATATTCATAGAATTTTATTTTTTTTAAATCACATTTGAAAACCCTTGTATGTTATATTCTACATGTGTCCTTCTAGTGCTGAACGTAAAAAAATATTTTAGACCCTTTTCATGAAAAATTTATAAAAAATATTTTTTACGTTTTTTATTAAAAAAACTTTGTATCTACATATGTCCTTCTAGTGCTGAACGTTAAAAAAATATTTTAGACCCTTTTCATGAAAAATTTATAAAAAATATTTTTCACGTTTTTTATAAAAATAATTGTATCCCTTCATATGCCGAACTAGTTGCATTGTGGATTTTGCCTAAAACATGATTTTAGAAAATATTCATATAATTATTTTTTTTTTAATCACATTTGAAAACCCTTGTATGTTATATTCTACATGTGTCCTTCTAGTGCTGAACGTAAAAAAATATTTTAGACCCTTTTCATGAAAAATGTTTAAAAAATATTTTTCACGTTTGTTATATAAAAAAATGTATCCCTTCATATGCCGAACTAGTTGCATTGTGGATTTTGCCTAAAACATGATTTTAGAAAATATTCATTGAAAAAAGCTTTTTAAAAAATCACGTTTGAAAACCCTTCTAAATTGTATTCTACGTCTGTCCTTCTAGTGCTGAACGTAAAAAAATATTTTAGACCCTTTTCAAGAAAAATGTATAAAAAATATTTTTCACTTTTGTTATAAAAAAAATTGTATCCCTTCATATGCCGAACTAGTTGCAATGTGGATTTTGCCTAAAACATGATTTTAGAAAATATTCATAGAATTTTATTTTTTTTAAATCACATTTGAAAACCCTTGTATGTTATATTCTACATGTGTCCTTCTAGTGCTGAACATAAAAAAATATTTTAGACCCTTTTCATGAAAAATTTATACAAAATATTTTTTACGTTTTTTATAAAAAAACTTTGTATCTACATATGTCCTTCTAGTGCTGAACGTTAAAAAAAAGATTTTAGACCCTTTTCATGAAAAATTTATAAAAAATATTTTTCACTTTTGTTATAAAAAAAATTGTATCCCTTCATATGCCGAACTAGTTGCATTGTGGATTTTGCCTAAAACATGATTTTAGAAAATATTCATTGAAAAAAGCTTTAAAAAAAATCACGTTTGAAAACCCTTCTAAATTGTATTCTACGTCTGTCCTTCTAGTGCTGAACGTAAAAAAATATTTCAGACCCTTTTCATGAAAAATTTATAAAAAATATTTTTCACGTTTGTTATAAAAAAAATTGTATCCCTTCATATGCCGAACTAGTTGCATTGTGGATTTTGCCTAAAACATGATTTTAGAAAATATTCATAGAATTTTATTTTTTTTAAATCACATTTGAAAACCCTTGTATGTTATATTCTACATGTGTCCTTCTAGTGCTGAACGTAAAAAAATATTTTAGACCCTTTTCATGAAAAATTTAAAAAATATATTTTTTACGTTTTTTATAAAAAAAACTTTGTATCTACATATGTCCTAGTGCTGAACGTTGAAAAAATATTTTAGACCCTTTTCATGAAAAATTTAGAAAAAATATTTTTCACGTTTTTTATAAAAATAATTGTGTCCCTTCATATGCCGAACTAGTTGCATTGTGGATTTTGCCTAAAACATGATTTTAGAAAATATTCAAAGATTTTTTTTTTTTAATCACATTTGAAAACCCTTGTATGTTATATTCTACATGTGTCCTTCTAGTGCTGAACGTTAAAAAAATATTTTAGACCCTTTTCATGCAAAATGTACAAAAAAAATTTTTCACGTTTGTTATAAAAAAAAATTGTATCCCTTCATATGCCGAACTAGTTGCATTGTGGATTTTGCCTAAAACATGATTTTAGAAAATATTCATATAATTTTATTTTTTTTAATCACATTTGAAAACCCTTGTATGTTATATTCTACATGTGTCCTTCTAGTGCTGAACGTAAAAAAATATTTTAGACCCTTTTCATGAAAAATGTTTAAAAAATATTTTTCACGTTTGTTATATAAAAAAATGTATCCCTTCATATGCCGAACTAGTTGCATTGTGGATTTTGCCTAAAACATGATTTTAGAAAATATTCATTGAAAAAAGCTTTTTAAAAAATCACGTTTGAAAACCCTTCTAAATTGTATTCTACGTCTGTCCTTCTAGTGCTGAACGTAAAAAAATATTTTAGACCCTTTTCAAGAAAAATGTATAAAAAATATTTTTCACTTTTGTTATAAAAAAAATTGTATCCCTTCATATGCCGAACTAGTTGCAATGTGGATTTTGCCTAAAACATGATTTTAGAAAATATTCATATAATTTTTTTTTTTTTTATCACATTTGAAAACCCTTGTATGTTATATTCTACATGTGTCCTTCTAGTGCTGAAAGTAAAAAAATATTTTAGACCCTTTTCATGAAAAATTTATAAAAAATATTTTTTACGTTTTTTATAAAAAAACTTTGTATCTACATATGTCCTTCTAGTGCTGAACGTTAAAAAAAGATTTTAGACCCTTTTCATGAAAAATTTATAAAAAATATTTTTCACTTTTGTTATAAAAAAAATTGTATCCCTTCATATGCCGAACTAGTTGCATTGTGGATTTTGCCTAAAACATGATTTTAGAAAATATTCATTGAAAAAAGCTTTAAAAAAAATCACGTTTGAAAACCCTTCTAAATTTTATTCTACGTCTGTCCTTCTAGTGCTGAACGTAAAAAAATATTTCAGACCCTTTTCATGAAAAATTTATAAAAAATATTTTTCACGTTTGTTATAAAAAAAATTGTATCCCTTCATATGCCGAACTAGTTGCATTGTGGATTTTGCCTAAAACATGATTTTAGAAAATATTCATAGAATTTTATTTTTTTTAAATCACATTTGAAAACCCTTGTATGTTATATTCTACATGTGTCCTTCTAGTGCTGAACGTAAAAAAATATTTTAGACCCTTTTCATGAAAAATTTATAAAAAATATTTTTTACGTTTTTTATTAAAAAAACTTTGTATCTACATATGTCCTTCTAGTGCTGAACGTTAAAAAAATATTTTAGACCCTTTTCATGAAAAATTTATAAAAAATATTTTTCACGTTTTTTATAAAAATAATTGTATCCCTTCATATGCCGAACTAGTTGCATTGTGGATTTTGCCTAAAACATGATTTTAGAAAATATTCATATAATTATTTTTTTTAATCACATTTGAAAACCCTTGTATGTTATATTCTACATGTGTCCTTCTAGTGCTGAACGTAAAAAAATATTTTAGACCCTTTTCATGAAAAATGTTTAAAAAATATTTTTCACGTTTGTTATATAAAAAAATGTATCCCTTCATATGCCGAACTAGTTGCATTGTGGATTTTGCCTAAAACATGATTTTAGAAAATATTCATTGAAAAAAGCTTTTTAAAAAATCACGTTTGAAAACCCTTCTAAATTGTATTCTACGTCTGTCCTTCTAGTGCTGAACGTAAAAAAATATTTTAGACCCTTTTCAAGAAAAATGTATAAAAAATATTTTTCACTTTTGTTATAAAAAAAATTGTATCCCTTCATATGCCGAACTAGTTGCAATGTGGATTTTGCCTAAAACATGATTTTAGAAAATATTCATATAATTTTTTTTTTTTTTATCACATTTGAAAACCCTTGTATGTTATATTCTACATGTGTCCTTCTAGTGCTGAAAGTAAAAAAATATTTTAGACCCTTTTCATGAAAAATTTATAAAAAATATTTTTTACGTTTTTTATAAAAAAACTTTGTATCTACATATGTCCTTCTAGTGCTGAACGTTAAAAAAAGATTTTAGACCCTTTTCATGAAAAATTTATAAAAAATATTTTTCACTTTTGTTATAAAAAAAATTGTATCCCTTCATATGCCGAACTAGTTGCATTGTGGATTTTGCCTAAAACATGATTTTAGAAAATATTCATTGAAAAAAGCTTTAAAAAAAATCACGTTTGAAAACCCTTCTAAATTTTATTCTACGTCTGTCCTTCTAGTGCTGAACGTAAAAAAATATTTCAGACCCTTTTCATGAAAAATTTATAAAAAATATTTTTCACGTTTGTTATAAAAAAAATTGTATCCCTTCATATGCCGAACTAGTTGCATTGTGGATTTTGCCTAAAACATGATTTTAGAAAATATTCATAGAATTTTATTTTTTTTAAATCACATTTGAAAACCCTTGTATGTTATATTCTACATGTGTCCTTCTAGTGCTGAACGTAAAAAAATATTTTAGACCCTTTTCATGAAAAATTTATAAAAAATATTTTTTACGTTTTTTATTAAAAAAACTTTGTATCTACATATGTCCTTCTAGTGCTGAACGTTAAAAAAATATTTTAGACCCTTTTCATGAAAAATTTATAAAAAATATTTTTCACGTTTTTTATAAAAATAATTGTATCCCTTCATATGCCGAACTAGTTGCATTGTGGATTTTGCCTAAAACATGATTTTAGAAAATATTCATATAATTATTTTTTTTAATCACATTTGAAAACCCTTGTATGTTATATTCTACATGTGTCCTTCTAGTGCTGAACGTAAAACAATATTTTAGACCCTTTTCATGAAAAATGTTTAAAAAATATTTTTCACGTTTGTTATATAAAAAAATGTATCCCTTCATATGCCGAACTAGTTGCATTGTGGATTTTGCCTAAAACATGATTTTAGAAAATATTCATTGAAAAAAGCTTTAAAAAAAATCACGTTTGAAAACCCTTCTAAATTGTATTCTACGTCTGTCCTTCTAGTGCTGAACGTAAAAAAATATTTCAGACCCTTTTCATGAAAAATTTATAAAAAATATTTTTCACGTTTGTTATAAAAAAAATTGTATCCCTTCATATGCCGAACTAGTTGCATTGTGGATTTTGCCTAAAACATGATTTTAGAAAATATTCATAGAATTTTATTTTTTTTAAATCACATTTGAAAACCCTTGTATGTTATATTCTACATGTGTCCTTCTAGTGCTGAACGTAAAAAAATATTTTAGACCCTTTTCATGAAAAATTTAAAAAATATATTTTTTACGTTTTTTATAAAAAAAACTTTGTATCTACATATGTCCTAGTGCTGAACGTTGAAAAAATATTTTAGACCCTTTTCATGAAAAATTTAGAAAAAATATTTTTCACGTTTGTTATAAAAAAAAATTGTATCCCTTCATATGCCAAACTAGTTGCATTTTGGATTTTGCCTAAAACATGATTTTAGAAAATATTCATTGAAAAAAGCTTTTTAAAAAATCACGTTTGAAAACCCTTCTAAATTTTATTCTACGTCTGTCCTTCTAGTGCTGAGCGTAAAAAAAATATTTTAGACCCTTTTCATGCAAAATGTATAAAAATTATTTTTCACATTTGTTTAAAAAAAATTGTATCCCTTCATATGCCGAACTAGTTGCATTGTGGATTTTGCCTAAAACATGATTTTAGAAAATATTCATAGAATTTTATTTTTTTTAAATCACATTTGAAAACCCTTGTATGTTATATTCTACATGTGTCCTTCTAGTGCTGAACGTAAAAAAATATTTTAGACCCTTTTCATGAAAAATGTTTAAAAAATATTTTTCACGTTTGTTATATAAAAAAATGTATCCCTTCATATGCCGAACTAGTTGCATTGTGGATTTTGCCTAAAACATGATTTTAGAAAATATTCATTGAAAAAAGCTTTTTAAAAAATCACGTTTGAAAACCCTTCTAAATTGTATTCTACGTCTGTCCTTCTAGTGCTGAACGTAAAAAAATATTTTAGACCCTTTTCAAGAAAAATGTATAAAAAATATTTTTCACTTTTGTTATAAAAAAAATTGTATCCCTTCATATGCCGAACTAGTTGCAATGTGGATTTTGCCTAAAACATGATTTTAGAAAATATTCATAGAATTTTATTTTTTTTAAATCACATTTGAAAACCCTTGTATGTTATATTCTACATGTGTCCTTCTAGTGCTGAACATAAAAAAATATTTTAGACCCTTTTCATGAAAAATTTATACAAAATATTTTTTACGTTTTTTATAAAAAAACTTTGTATCTACATATGTCCTTCTAGTGCTGAACGTTAAAAAAAAGATTTTAGACCCTTTTCATGAAAAATTTATAAAAAATATTTTTCACTTTTGTTATAAAAAAAATTGTATCCCTTCATATGCCGAACTAGTTGCATTGTGGATTTTGCCTAAAACATGATTTTAGAAAATATTCATTGAAAAAAGCTTTAAAAAAAATCACGTTTGAAAACCCTTCTAAATTGTATTCTACGTCTGTCCTTCTAGTGCTGAACGTAAAAAAATATTTCAGACCCTTTTCATGAAAAATTTATAAAAAATATTTTTCACGTTTGTTATAAAAAAAATTGTATCCCTTCATATGCCGAACTAGTTGCATTGTGGATTTTGCCTAAAACATGATTTTAGAAAATATTCATAGAATTTTATTTTTTTTAAATCACATTTGAAAACCCTTGTATGTTATATTCTACATGTGTCCTTCTAGTGCTGAACGTAAAAAAATATTTTAGACCCTTTTCATGAAAAATTTAAAAAATATATTTTTTACGTTTTTTATAAAAAAAACTTTGTATCTACATATGTCCTAGTGCTGAACGTTGAAAAAATATTTTAGACCCTTTTCATGAAAAATTTAGAAAAAATATTTTTCACGTTTTTTATAAAAATAATTGTGTCCCTTCATATGCCGAACTAGTTGCATTGTGGATTTTGCCTAAAACATGATTTTAGAAAATATTCAAAGATTTTTTTTTTTTAATCACATTTGAAAACCCTTGTATGTTATATTCTACATGTGTCCTTCTAGTGCTGAACGTTAAAAAAATATTTTAGACCCTTTTCATGCAAAATGTACAAAAAAATTTTTTCACGTTTGTTATAAAAAAAAATTGTATCCCTTCATATGCCGAACTAGTTGCATTGTGGATTTTGCCTAAAACATGATTTTAGAAAATATTCATATAATTTTATTTTTTTTAATCACATTTGAAAACCCTTGTATGTTATATTCTACATGTGTCCTTCTAGTGCTGAACGTAAAAAAATATTTTAGACCCTTTTCATGAAAAATGTTTAAAAAATATTTTTCACGTTTGTTATATAAAAAAATGTATCCCTTCATATGCCGAACTAGTTGCATTGTGGATTTTGCCTAAAACATGATTTTAGAAAATATTCATTGAAAAAAGCTTTTTAAAAAATCACGTTTGAAAACCCTTCTAAATTGTATTCTACGTCTGTCCTTCTAGTGCTGAACGTAAAAAAATATTTTAGACCCTTTTCAAGAAAAATGTATAAAAAATATTTTTCACTTTTGTTATAAAAAAAATTGTATCCCTTCATATGCCGAACTAGTTGCAATGTGGATTTTGCCTAAAACATGATTTTAGAAAATATTCATATAATTTTTTTTTTTTTTATCACATTTGAAAACCCTTGTATGTTATATTCTACATGTGTCCTTCTAGTGCTGAAAGTAAAAAAATATTTTAGACCCTTTTCATGAAAAATTTATAAAAAATATTTTTTACGTTTTTTATAAAAAAACTTTGTATCTACATATGTCCTTCTAGTGCTGAACGTTAAAAAAAGATTTTAGACCCTTTTCATGAAAAATTTATAAAAAATATTTTTCACTTTTGTTATAAAAAAAATTGTATCCCTTCATATGCCGAACTAGTTGCATTGTGGATTTTGCCTAAAACATGATTTTAGAAAATATTCATTGAAAAAAGCTTTAAAAAAAATCACGTTTGAAAACCCTTCTAAATTTTATTCTACGTCTGTCCTTCTAGTGCTGAACGTAAAAAAATATTTCAGACCCTTTTCATGAAAAATTTATAAAAAATATTTTTCACGTTTGTTATAAAAAAAATTGTATCCCTTCATATGCCGAACTAGTTGCATTGTGGATTTTGCCTAAAACATGATTTTAGAAAATATTCATAGAATTTTATTTTTTTTAAATCACATTTGAAAACCCTTGTATGTTATATTCTACATGTGTCCTTCTAGTGCTGAACGTAAAAAAATATTTTAGACCCTTTTCATGAAAAATTTATAAAAAATATTTTTTACGTTTTTTATTAAAAAAACTTTGTATCTACATATGTCCTTCTAGTGCTGAACGTTAAAAAAATATTTTAGACCCTTTTCATGAAAAATTTATAAAAAATATTTTTCACGTTTTTTATAAAAATAATTGTATCCCTTCATATGCCGAACTAGTTGCATTGTGGATTTTGCCTAAAACATGATTTTAGAAAATATTCATATAATTATTTTTTTTAATCACATTTGAAAACCCTTGTATGTTATATTCTACATGTGTCCTTCTAGTGCTGAACGTAAAAAAATATTTTAGACCCTTTTCATGAAAAATGTTTAAAAAATATTTTTCACGTTTGTTATATAAAAAAATGTATCCCTTCATATGCCGAACTAGTTGCATTGTGGATTTTGCCTAAAACATGATTTTAGAAAATATTCATTGAAAAAAGCTTTTTAAAAAATCACGTTTGAAAACCCTTCTAAATTGTATTCTACGTCTGTCCTTCTAGTGCTGAACGTAAAAAAATATTTTAGACCCTTTTCAAGAAAAATGTATAAAAAATATTTTTCACTTTTGTTATAAAAAAAATTGTATCCCTTCATATGCCGAACTAGTTGCAATGTGGATTTTGCCTAAAACATGATTTTAGAAAATATTCATATAATTTTTTTTTTTTTTATCACATTTGAAAACCCTTGTATGTTATATTCTACATGTGTCCTTCTAGTGCTGAAAGTAAAAAAATATTTTAGACCCTTTTCATGAAAAATTTATAAAAAATATTTTTTACGTTTTTTATAAAAAAACTTTGTATCTACATATGTCCTTCTAGTGCTGAACGTTAAAAAAAGATTTTAGACCCTTTTCATGAAAAATTTATAAAAAATATTTTTCACTTTTGTTATAAAAAAAATTGTATCCCTTCATATGCCGAACTAGTTGCATTGTGGATTTTGCCTAAAACATGATTTTAGAAAATATTCATTGAAAAAAGCTTTAAAAAAAATCACGTTTGAAAACCCTTCTAAATTTTATTCTACGTCTGTCCTTCTAGTGCTGAACGTAAAAAAATATTTCAGACCCTTTTCATGAAAAATTTATAAAAAATATTTTTCACGTTTGTTATAAAAAAAATTGTATCCCTTCATATGCCGAACTAGTTGCATTGTGGATTTTGCCTAAAACATGATTTTAGAAAATATTCATAGAATTTTATTTTTTTTAAATCACATTTGAAAACCCTTGTATGTTATATTCTACATGTGTCCTTCTAGTGCTGAACGTAAAAAAATATTTTAGACCCTTTTCATGAAAAATTTATAAAAAATATTTTTTACGTTTTTTATTAAAAAAACTTTGTATCTACATATGTCCTTCTAGTGCTGAACGTTAAAAAAATATTTTAGACCCTTTTCATGAAAAATTTATAAAAAATATTTTTCACGTTTTTTATAAAAATAATTGTATCCCTTCATATGCCGAACTAGTTGCATTGTGGATTTTGCCTAAAACATGATTTTAGAAAATATTCATATAATTATTTTTTTTAATCACATTTGAAAACCCTTGTATGTTATATTCTACATGTGTCCTTCTAGTGCTGAACGTAAAACAATATTTTAGACCCTTTTCATGAAAAATGTTTAAAAAATATTTTTCACGTTTGTTATATAAAAAAATGTATCCCTTCATATGCCGAACTAGTTGCATTGTGGATTTTGCCTAAAACATGATTTTAGAAAATATTCATTGAAAAAAGCTTTAAAAAAAATCACGTTTGAAAACCCTTCTAAATTGTATTCTACGTCTGTCCTTCTAGTGCTGAACGTAAAAAAATATTTCAGACCCTTTTCATGAAAAATTTATAAAAAATATTTTTCACGTTTGTTATAAAAAAAATTGTATCCCTTCATATGCCGAACTAGTTGCATTGTGGATTTTGCCTAAAACATGATTTTAGAAAATATTCATAGAATTTTATTTTTTTTAAATCACATTTGAAAACCCTTGTATGTTATATTCTACATGTGTCCTTCTAGTGCTGAACGTAAAAAAATATTTTAGACCCTTTTCATGAAAAATTTAAAAAATATATTTTTTACGTTTTTTATAAAAAAAACTTTGTATCTACATATGTCCTAGTGCTGAACGTTGAAAAAATATTTTAGACCCTTTTCATGAAAAATTTAGAAAAAATATTTTTCACGTTTGTTATAAAAAAAAATTGTATCCCTTCATATGCCAAACTAGTTGCATTTTGGATTTTGCCTAAAACATGATTTTAGAAAATATTCATTGAAAAAAGCTTTTTAAAAAATCACGTTTGAAAACCCTTCTAAATTTTATTCTACGTCTGTCCTTCTAGTGCTGAGCGTAAAAAAAATATTTTAGACCCTTTTCATGCAAAATGTATAAAAATTATTTTTCACATTTGTTTAAAAAAAATTGTATCCCTTCATATGCCGAACTAGTTGCATTGTGGATTTTGCCTAAAACATGATTTTAGAAAATATTCATAGAATTTTATTTTTTTTAAATCACATTTGAAAACCCTTGTATGTTATATTCTACATGTGTCCTTCTAGTGCTGAACGTAAAAAAATATTTTAGACCCTTTTCATGAAAAATGTTTAAAAAATATTTTTCACGTTTGTTATATAAAAAAATGTATCCCTTCATATGCCGAACTAGTTGCATTGTGGATTTTGCCTAAAACATGATTTTAGAAAATATTCATTGAAAAAAGCTTTTTAAAAAATCACGTTTGAAAACCCTTCTAAATTGTATTCTACGTCTGTCCTTCTAGTGCTGAACGTAAAAAAATATTTTAGACCCTTTTCAAGAAAAATGTATAAAAAATATTTTTCACTTTTGTTATAAAAAAAATTGTATCCCTTCATATGCCGAACTAGTTGCAATGTGGATTTTGCCTAAAACATGATTTTAGAAAATATTCATATAATTTTTTTTTTTTTTATCACATTTGAAAACCCTTGTATGTTATATTCTACATGTGTCCTTCTAGTGCTGAAAGTAAAAAAATATTTTAGACCCTTTTCATGAAAAATTTATAAAAAATATTTTTTACGTTTTTTATAAAAAAACTTTGTATCTACATATGTCCTTCTAGTGCTGAACGTTAAAAAAAGATTTTAGACCCTTTTCATGAAAAATTTATAAAAAATATTTTTCACTTTTGTTATAAAAAAAATTGTATCCCTTCATATGCCGAACTAGTTGCATTGTGGATTTTGCCTAAAACATGATTTTAGAAAATATTCATTGAAAAAAGCTTTAAAAAAAATCACGTTTGAAAACCCTTCTAAATTTTATTCTACGTCTGTCCTTCTAGTGCTGAACGTAAAAAAATATTTCAGACCCTTTTCATGAAAAATTTATAAAAAATATTTTTCACGTTTGTTATAAAAAAAATTGTATCCCTTCATATGCCGAACTAGTTGCATTGTGGATTTTGCCTAAAACATGATTTTAGAAAATATTCATAGAATTTTTTTTTTTTTAAATCACATTTGAAAACCCTTGTATGTTATATTCTACATGTGTCCTTCTAGTGCTGAACGTAAAAAAATATTTTAGACCCTTTTCATGAAAAATTTATAAAAAATATTTTTTACGTTTTTTATTAAAAAAACTTTGTATCTACATATGTCCTTCTAGTGCTGAACGTTAAAAAAATATTTTAGACCCTTTTCATGAAAAATTTATAAAAAATATTTTTCACGTTTTTTATAAAAATAATTGTATCCCTTCATATGCCGAACTAGTTGCATTGTGGATTTTGCCTAAAACATGATTTTAGAAAATATTCATATAATAATTTTTTTTTTATCACATTTGAAAACCCTTGTATGTTATATTCTACATGTGTCCTTCTAGTGCTGAACGTAAAAAAATATTTTAGACCCTTTTCATGAAAAATGTTTAAAAAATATTTTTCACGTTTGTTATATAAAAAAATGTATCCCTTCATATGCCGAACTAGTTGCATTGTGGATTTTGCCTAAAACATGATTTTAGAAAATATTCATTGAAAAAAGCTTTTTAAAAAATCACGTTTGAAAACCCTTCTAAATTGTATTCTACGTCTGTCCTTCTAGTGCTGAACGTAAAAAAATATTTTAGACCCTTTTCAAGAAAAATGTATAAAAAATATTTTTCACTTTTGTTATAAAAAAAATTGTATCCCTTCATATGCCGAACTAGTTGCAATGTGGATTTTGCCTAAAACATGATTTTAGAAAATATTCATAGAATTTTATTTTTTTTAAATCACATTTGAAAACCCTTGTATGTTATATTCTACATGTGTCCTTCTAGTGCTGAACATAAAAAAATATTTTAGACCCTTTTCATGAAAAATTTATACAAAATATTTTTTACGTTTTTTATAAAAAAACTTTGTATCTACATATGTCCTTCTAGTGCTGAACGTTAAAAAAAAGATTTTAGACCCTTTTCATGAAAAATTTATAAAAAATATTTTTCACTTTTGTTATAAAAAAAATTGTATCCCTTCATATGCCGAACTAGTTGCATTGTGGATTTTGCCTAAAACATGATTTTAGAAAATATTCATTGAAAAAAGCTTTAAAAAAAATCACGTTTGAAAACCCTTCTAAACTGTATTCTACGTCTGTCCTTCTAGTGCTGAACGTAAAAAAATATTTCAGACCCTTTTCATGAAAAATTTATAAAAAATATTTTTCACGTTTGTTATAAAAAAAATTGTATCCCTTCATATGCCGAACTAGTTGCATTGTGGATTTTGCCTAAAACATGATTTTAGAAAATATTCATAGAATTTTATTTTTTTAAAATCACATTTGAAAACCCTTGTATGTTATATTCTACATGTGTCCTTCTAGTGCTGAACGTAAAAAAATATTTTAGACCCTTTTCATGAAAAATTTAAAAAATATATTTTTTACGTTTTTTATAAAAAAAACTTTGTATCTACATATGTCCTAGTGCTGAACGTTGAAAAAATATTTTAGACCCTTTTCATGAAAAATTTAGAAAAAATATTTTTCACGTTTTTTATAAAAATAATTGTGTCCCTTCATATGCCGAACTAGTTGCATTGTGGATTTTGCCTAAAACATGATTTTAGAAAATATTCAAAGATTTTTTTTTTTTAATCACATTTGAAAACCCTTGTATGTTATATTCTACATATTTCCTTCTAGTGCTGAACGTTAAAAAAATATTTTAGACCCTTTTCATGCAAAATGTACAAAAAAAATTTTTCACGTTTGTTATAAAAAAAAATTGTATCCCTTCATATGCCAAACTAGTTGCATTTTGGATTTTGCCTAAAACATGATTTTAGAAAATATTCATTGAAAAAAGCTTTTTAAAAAATCACGTTTGAAAACCCTTCTAAATTTTATTCTACGTCTGTCCTTCTAGTGCTGAGCGTAAAAAAAATATTTTAGACCCTTTTCATGCAAAATGTATAAAAATTATTTTTCACATTTGTTTAAAAAAAATTGTATCCCTTCATATGCCGAACTAGTTGCATTGTGGATTTTGCCTAAAACATGATTTTAGAAAATATTCATAGAATTTTATTTTTTTTAAATCACATTTGAAAACCCTTGTATGTTATATTCTACATGTGTCCTTCTAGTGCTGAACGTAAAAAAATATTTTAGACCCTTTTCATGAAAAATTTATAAAAAATATTTTTTACGTTTTTTATAAAAAAAACTTTGTATCTACATATGTCCTTCTAGTGCTGAACGTTAAAAAAATATTTTAGACCCTTTTCATGAAAAATTTATAAAAATTATTTTTCACGTTTTTTATAAAAATAATTGTATCCCTTCATATGCCGAACTAGTTGCATTGTGGATTTTGCCTAAAACATGATTTTAGAAAATATTCATATAATTTTATTTTTTTTAATCACATTTGAAAACCCTTGTATGTTATATTCTACATGTGTCCTTCTAGTGCTGAACGTAAAAAAATATTTTAGACCCTTTTCATGAAAAATGTTTAAAAAATATTTTTCACGTTTGTTATATAAAAAAATGTATCCCTTCATATGCCGAACTAGTTGCATTGTGGATTTTGCCTAAAACATGATTTTAGAAAATATTCATTGAAAAAAGCTTTTTAAAAAATCACGTTTGAAAACCCTTCTAAATTGTATTCTACGTCTGTCCTTCTAGTGCTGAACGTAAAAAAATATTTTAGACCCTTTTCAAGAAAAATGTATAAAAAATATTTTTCACTTTTGTTATAAAAAAAATTGTATCCCTTCATATGCCGAACTAGTTGCAATGTGGATTTTGCCTAAAACATGATTTTAGAAAATATTCATATAATTTTTTTTTTTTTTATCACATTTGAAAACCCTTGTATGTTATATTCTACATGTGTCCTTCTAGTGCTGAAAGTAAAAAAATATTTTAGACCCTTTTCATGAAAAATTTATAAAAAATATTTTTTACGTTTTTTATAAAAAAACTTTGTATCTACATATGTCCTTCTAGTGCTGAACGTTAAAAAAAGATTTTAGACCCTTTTCATGAAAAATTTATAAAAAATATTTTTCACTTTTGTTATAAAAAAAATTGTATCCCTTCATATGCCGAACTAGTTGCATTGTGGATTTTGCCTAAAACATGATTTTAGAAAATATTCATTGAAAAAAGCTTTTAAAAAAATCACGTTTGAAAACCCTTCTAAATTTTATTCTACGTCTGTCCTTCTAGTGCTGAACGTAAAAAAATATTTCAGACCCTTTTCATGAAAAATTTATAAAAAATATTTTTCACGTTTGTTATAAAAAAAATTGTATCCCTTCATATGCCGAACTAGTTGCATTGTGGATTTTGCCTAAAACATGATTTTAGAAAATATTCATAGAATTTTATTTTTTTTAAATCACATTTGAAAACCCTTGTATGTTATATTCTACATGTGTCCTTCTAGTGCTGAACGTAAAAAAATATTTTAGACCCTTTTCATGAAAAATTTATAAAAAATATTTTTTACGTTTTTTATTAAAAAAACTTTGTATCTACATATGTCCTTCTAGTGCTGAACGTTAAAAAAATATTTTAGACCCTTTTCATGAAAAATTTATAAAAAATATTTTTCACGTTTTTTATAAAAATAATTGTATCCCTTCATATGCCGAACTAGTTGCATTGTGGATTTTGCCTAAAACATGATTTTAGAAAATATTCATAGAATTTTATTTTTTTTAAATCACATTTGAAAACCCTTGTATGTTATATTCTACATGTGTCCTTCTAGTGCTGAACGTAAAAAAATATTTTAGACCCTTTTCATGAAAAATGTTTAAAAAATATTTTTCACGTTTGTTATATAAAAAAATGTATCCCTTCATATGCCGAACTAGTTGCATTGTGGATTTTGCCTAAAACATGATTTTAGAAAATATTCATTGAAAAAAGCTTTTTAAAAAATCACGTTTGAAAACCCTTCTAAATTGTATTCTACGTCTGTCCTTCTAGTGCTGAACGTAAAAAAATATTTTAGACCCTTTTCAAGAAAAATGTATAAAAAATATTTTTCACTTTTGTTATAAAAAAAATTGTATCCCTTCATATGCCGAACTAGTTGCAATGTGGATTTTGCCTAAAACATGATTTTAGAAAATATTCATAGAATTTTATTTTTTTTAAATCACATTTGAAAACCCTTGTATGTTATATTCTACATGTGTCCTTCTAGTGCTGAACATAAAAAAATATTTTAGACCCTTTTCATGAAAAATTTATACAAAATATTTTTTACGTTTTTTATAAAAAAACTTTGTATCTACATATGTCCTTCTAGTGCTGAACGTTAAAAAAAAGATTTTAGACCCTTTTCATGAAAAATTTATAAAAAATATTTTTCACTTTTGTTATAAAAAAAATTGTATCCCTTCATATGCCGAACTAGTTGCATTGTGGATTTTGCCTAAAACATGATTTTAGAAAATATTCAAAGTTTTTTTTTTTTAATCACATTTGAAAACCCTTGTATGTTATATTCTACATATTTCCTTCTAGTGCTGAACGTTAAAAAAATATTTTAGACCCTTTTCATGCAAAATGTACAAAAAATTTTTTTTCACGTTTGTTATAAAAAAAATTGTATCCCTTCATATGCCGAACTAGTTGCATTGTGGATTTTGCCTAAAACATGATTTTAGAAAATATTCATAGAATTTTATTTTTTTTAAATCACATTTGAAAACCCTTGTATGTTATATTCTATATGTGTCCTTCTAGTGCTGAACGTAAAAAAATATTTTAGACCCTTTTCATGAAAAATTTATAAAAAATATTTTTCACGTTTTTTATAAAAAAACGTTGTATCTACATATGTCCTTCTAGTGCTGAACGATAAATAAATATTTTAGACCCTTTTCATGAAAAATTTATAAAAAATATTTTTCACGTTTTTTATAAAAATAATTGTATCCCTTCATATGCCGAACTAGTTGCATTGTGGATTTTGCCTAAAACATGATTTTAGAAAATATTCATAGAATTTTTTTTTTTTTAAATCACATTTGAAAACCCTTGTATGTTATATTCTATATGTGTCCTTCTAGTGCTGAACGTAAAAAAATATTTTAGACCCTTTTCATGAAAAATTTATAAAAAATATTTTTCACGTTTTTTATAAAAAAACGTTGTATCTACATATGTCCTTCTAGTGCTGAACGATAAATACATATTTTAGACCCTTTTCATGAAAAATTTAAAAATAATATTTTTCACGTTTTTTATAAAAATAATTGTATCCCTTCATATGCCGAACTAGTTGCATTGTGGATTTTGCCTAAAACATTATTTTAGAAAATATTCATAGAATTTTATTTTTTTTAAATCACATTTGAAAACCCTTGCATGTTATATTCTATATGTGTCCTTCTAGTGCTGAACGTAAAAAAATATTTTAGACCCTTTTCATGAAAAATTTATAAAAAATATTTTTTACGTTTTTTATAAAAAAACTTTGTATCTACATATGTCCTTCTAGTGCTGAACGTGAAAAAAATATTTTAGACCCTTTTCATGCAAAATGTAAAAAAAATATTTTTCACGTTTGTTATAAAAAAAATTGTATCCCTTCATATGCCGAACTAGTTGCATTGTGGATTTTGCCTAAAACATGATTTTAGAAAATATTCATAGAATTTTATTTTTTTTAAATCACATTTGAAAACCCTTGTATGTTATATTCTATATGTGTCCTTCTAGTGCTGAACGTAAAAAAATATTTTAGACCCTTTTCATGAAAAATTTATAAAAAATATTTTTCACGTTTTTTATAAAAAAACGTTGTATCTACATATGTCCTTCTAGTGCTGAACGATAAATAAATATTTTAGACCCTTTTCATGAAAAATTTAAAAAATATATTTTTCACGTTTTTTATAAAAATAATTGTATCCCTTCATATGCCGAACTAGTTGCATTGTGGATTTTGCCTAAAACATGATTTTAGAAAATATTCATAGAATTTTATTTTTTTTAAATCACATTTGAAAACCCTTGTATGTTATATTCTATATGTGTCCTTCTAGTGCTGAACGTAAAAAAATATTTTAGACCCTTTTCATGAAAAATTTATAAAAAATATTTTTCACGTTTTTTATAAAAAAACGTTGTATCTACATATGTCCTTCTAGTGCTGAACGATAAATAAATATTTTAGACCCTTTTCATGAAAAATTTATAAAAAATATTTTTCACGTTTTTTATAAAAATAATTGTATCCCTTCATATGCCGAACTAGTTGCATTGTTGATTTTGCCTAAAACATGATTTTAGAAAATATTCATAGAATTTTATTTTTTTTAAATCACATTTGAAAACCCTTGTATGTTATATTCTACATGTGTCCTTCTAGTGCTGAACGTAAAAAAATATTTTAGACCCTTTTCATGAAAAATTTAAAAAATATATTTTTTACGTTTTTTATAAAAAAAACTTTGTATCTACATATGTCCTAGTGCTGAACGTTGAAAAAATATTTTAGACCCTTTTCATGAAAAATTTAGAAAAAATATTTTTCACGTTTTTTATAAAAATAATTGTGTCCCTTCATATGCCGAACTAGTTGCATTGTGGATTTTGCCTAAAACATGATTTTAGAAAATATTCAAAGATTTTTTTTTTTTAATCACATTTGAAAACCCTTGTATGTTATATTCTACATATTTCCTTCTAGTGCTGAACGTTAAAAAAATATTTTAGACCCTTTTCATGCAAAATGTACAAAAAAATTTTTTCACGTTTGTTATAAAAAAAAATTGTATCCCTTCATATGCCAAACTAGTTGCATTTTGGATTTTGCCTAAAACATGATTTTAGAAAATATTCATTGAAAAAAGCTTTTTAAAAAATCACGTTTGAAAACCCTTCTAAATTTTATTCTACGTCTGTCCTTCTAGTTCTGAGCGTAAAAAAAATATTTTAGACCCTTTTCATGCAAAATGTATAAAAATTATTTGTCACATTTGTTTAAAAAAAATTGTATCCCTTCATATGCCGAACTAGTTGCATTGTGGATTTTGCCTAAAACATGATTTTAGAAAATATTCATAGAATTTTATTTTTTTAAAATCACATTTGAAAACCCTTGTATGTTATATTCTACATGTGTCCTTCTAGTGCTGAACGTAAAAAAATATTTTAGACCCTTTTCATGAAAAATTTATAAAAAATATTTTTCACGTTTTTCAAAAAAAAAATTGTATCTACATATGTCATTCTAGTGCTGAACGTTAAAAAAATATTTTAGACCCTTTTCATGCAAAATGTAAAAAAAATATTTTTCACGTTTGTTATAAAAAAAATTGTATCCCTTCATATGCCGAACTAGTTGCATTGTGGATTTTGCCTAAAACATGATTTTAGAAAATATTCATAGAATTTTATTTTTTTTAAATCACATTTGAAAACCCTTGTATGTTATATTCTATATGTGTCCTTCTAGTGCTGAACGTAAAAAAATATTTTAGACCCTTTTCATGAAAAATTTATAAAAAATATTTTTCACGTTTTTTATAAAAAAACGTTGTATCTACATATGTCCTTCTAGTGCTGAACGATAAATAAATATTTTAGACCCTTTTCATGAAAAATTTTAAAAAATTATTTTTCACGTTTTTTATAAAAATAATTGTATCCCTTCATATGCCGAACTAGTTGCATTGTGGATTTTGCCTAAAACATGATTTTAGAAAATATTCATAGAATTTTATTTTTTTTAAATCACATTTGAAAACCCTTGCATGTTATATTCTATATGTGTCCTTCTAGTGCTGAACGTAAAAAAATATTTTAGACCCTTTTCATGAAAATTTTATATAAAATATTTTTTACGTTTTTTATAAAAAAACTTTGTATCTACATATGTCCTTCTAGTGCTGAACGTGAAAAAAATATTTTAGACCCTTTTCATGCAAAATGTAAAAAAAATATTTTTCACGTTTGTTATAAAAAAAATTGTATCCCTTCATATGCCGAACTAGTTGCATTGTGGATTTTGCCTAAAACATGATTTTAGAAAATATTCATAGAATTTTATTTTTTTTAAATCACATTTGAAAACCCTTGTATGTTATATTCTATATGTGTCCTTCTAGTGCTGAACGTAAAAAAATATTTTAGACCCTTTTCATGAAAAATTTATAAAAAATATTTTTCACGTTTTTTATAAAAAAACGTTGTATCTACATATGTCCTTCTAGTGCTGAACGATAAATAAATATTTTAGACCCTTTTCATGAAAAATTTAAAAAATATATTTTTCAAGTTTTTTATAAAAATAATTGTATCCCTTCATATGCCGAACTAGTTGCATTGTGGATTTTGCCTAAAACATGATTTTAGAAAATATTCATAGAATTTTATTTTTTTTAAATCACATTTAAAAACCCTTGCATGTTATATTCTATATGTGTCCTTCTAGTGCTGAACGTAAAAAAATATTTTAGACCCTTTTCATGAAAAATTTATAAAAAATATTTTTTACGTTTTTTATAAAAAAACTTTGTATCTACATATGTCCTTCTAGTGCTGAACGTGAAAAAAATATTTTAGACCCTTTTCATGCAAAATGTAAAAAAAATATTTTTCACGTTTGTTATAAAAAAAATTGTATCCCTTCATATGCCGAACTAGTTGCATTGTGGATTTTGCCTAAAACATGATTTTAGAAAATATTCATAGAATTTTATTTTTTTTAAATCACATTTGAAAACCCTTGTATGTTATATTCTATATGTGTCCTTCTAGTGCTGAACGTAAAAAAATATTTTAGACCCTTTTCATGAAAAATTTATAAAAAATATTTTTCACGTTTTTTATAAAAAAACGTTGTATCTACATATGTCCTTCTAGTGCTGAACGATAAATAAATATTTTAGACCCTTTTCATGAAAAATTTAAAAAATATATTTTTCACGTTTTTTATAAAAATAATTGTATCCCTTCATATGCCGAACTAGTTGCATTGTGGATTTTGCCTAAAACATGATTTTAGAAAATATTCATAGAATTTTATTTTTTTTAAATCACATTTGAAAACCCTTGTATGTTATATTCTATATGTGTCCTTCTAGTGCTGAACGTAAAAAAATATTTTAGACCCTTTTCATGAAAAATTTATAAAAAATATTTTTCACGTTTTTTATAAAAAAACGTTGTATCTACATATGTCCTTCTAGTGCTGAACGATAAATAAATATTTTAGACCCTTTTCATGAAAAATTTATAAAAAATATTTTTCACGTTTTTTATAAAAATAATTGTATCCCTTCATATGCCGAACTAGTTGCATTGTTGATTTTGCCTAAAACATGATTTTAGAAAATATTCATAGAATTTTATTTTTTTTAAATCACATTTGAAAACCCTTGTATGTTATATTCTACATGTGTCCTTCTAGTGCTGAACGTAAAAAAATATTTTAGACCCTTTTCATGAAAAATTTAAAAAATATATTTTTTACGTTTTTTATAAAAAAAACTTTGTATCTACATATGTCCTAGTGCTGAACGTTGAAAAAATATTTTAGACCCTTTTCATGAAAAATTTAGAAAAAATATTTTTCACGTTTTTTATAAAAATAATTGTGTCCCTTCATATGCCGAACTAGTTGCATTGTGGATTTTGCCTAAAACATGATTTTAGAAAATATTCAAAGATTTTTTTTTTTTAATCACATTTGAAAACCCTTGTATGTTATATTCTACATATTTCCTTCTAGTGCTGAACGTTAAAAAAATATTTTAGACCCTTTTCATGCAAAATGTAAAAAAAATTTTTTTCACGTTTGTTATAAAAAAAAATTGTATCCCTTCATATGCCAAACTAGTTGCATTTTGGATTTTGCCTAAAACATGATTTTAGAAAATATTCATTGAAAAAAGCTTTTTAAAAAATCACGTTTGAAAACCCTTCTAAATTTTATTCTACGTCTGTCCTTCTAGTTCTGAGCGTAAAAAAAATATTTTAGACCCTTTTCATGCAAAATGTATAAAAATTATTTGTCACATTTGTTTAAAAAAAATTGTATCCCTTCATATGCCGAACTAGTTGCATTGTGGATTTTGCCTAAAACATGATTTTAGAAAATATTCATAGAATTTTATTTTTTTAAAATCACATTTGAAAACCCTTGTATGTTATATTCTACATGTGTCCTTCTAGTGCTGAACGTAAAAAAATATTTTAGACCCTTTTCATGAAAAATTTATAAAAAATATTTTTCACGTTTTTCAAAAAAAAAATTGTATCTACATATGTCATTCTAGTGCTGAACGTTAAAAGAATATTTTAGACCCTTTTCATGCAAAATGTAAAAAAAATATTTTTCACGTTTGTTATAAAAAAAATTGTATCCCTTCATATGCCGAACTAGTTGCATTGTGGATTTTGCCTAAAACATGATTTTAGAAAATATTCATAGAATTTTATTTTTTTTAAATCACATTTGAAAACCCTTGTATGTTATATTCTATATGTGTCCTTCTAGTGCTGAACGTAAAAAAATATTTTAGACCCTTTTCATGAAAAATTTATAAAAAATATTTTTCACGTTTTTTATAAAAAAACGTTGTATCTACATATGTCCTTCTAGTGCTGAACGATAAATAAATATTTTAGACCCTTTTCATGAAAAATTTTAAAAAATTATTTTTCACGTTTTTTATAAAAATAATTGTATCCCTTCATATGCCGAACTAGTTGCATTGTGGATTTTGCCTAAAACATGATTTTAGAAAATATTCATAGAATTTTATTTTTTTAAAATCACATTTGAAAACCCTTGCATGTTATATTCTATATGTGTCCTTCTAGTGCTGAACGTAAAAAAATATTTTAGACCCTTTTCATGAAAATTTTATATAAAATATTTTTTACGTTTTTTATAAAAAAACTTTGTATCTACATATGTCCTTCTAGTGCTGAACGTGAAAAAAATATTTTAGACCCTTTTCATGCAAAATGTAAAAAAAATATTTTTCACGTTTGTTATAAAAAAAATTGTATCCCTTCATATGCCGAACTAGTTGCATTGTGGATTTTGCCTAAAACATGATTTTAGAAAATATTCATAGAATTTTATTTTTTTTAAATCACATTTGAAAACCCTTGTATGTTATATTCTATATGTGTCCTTCTAGTGCTGAACGTAAAAAAATATTTTAGACCCTTTTCATGAAAAATTTATAAAAAATATTTTTCACGTTTTTTATAAAAAAACGTTGTATCTACATATGTCCTTCTAGTGCTGAACGATAAATAAATATTTTAGACCCTTTTCATGAAAAATTTAAAAAATATATTTTTCAAGTTTTTTATAAAAATAATTGTATCCCTTCATATGCCGAACTAGTTGCATTGTGGATTTTGCCTAAAACATGATTTTAGAAAATATTCATAGAATTTTATTTTTTTTAAATCACATTTAAAAACCCTTGCATGTTATATTCTATATGTGTCCTTCTAGTGCTGAACGTAAAAAAATATTTTAGACCCTTTTCATGAAAAATTTATAAAAAATATTTTTTACGTTTTTTATAAAAAAACTTTGTATCTACATATGTCCTTCTAGTGCTGAACGTGAAAAAAATATTTTAGACCCTTTTCATGCAAAATGTAAAAAAAATATTTTTCACGTTTGTTATAAAAAAAATTGTATCCCTTCATATGCCGAACTAGTTGCATTGTGGATTTTGCCTAAAACATGATTTTAGAAAATATTCATAGAATTTTATTTTTTTTAAATCACATTTGAAAACCCTTGTATGTTATATTCTATATGTGTCCTTCTAGTGCTGAACGTAAAAAAATATTTTAGACCCTTTTCATGAAAAATTTATAAAAAATATTTTTCACGTTTTTTATAAAAAAACGTTGTATCTACATATGTCCTTCTAGTGCTGAACGATAAATAAATATTTTAGACCCTTTTCATGAAAAATTTAAAAAATATATTTTTCAAGTTTTTTATAAAAATAATTGTATCCCTTCATATGCCGAACTAGTTGCATTGTGGATTTTGCCTAAAACATGATTTTAGAAAATATTCATAGAATTTTATTTTTTTTAAATCACATTTGAAAACCCTTGCATGTTATATTCTATATGTGTCCTTCTAGTGCTGAACGTAAAAAAATATTTTAGACCCTTTTCATGAAAAATTTATAAAAAATATTTTTCACGTTTTTTATAAAAAAACGTTGTATCTACATATGTCCTTCTAGTGCTGAACGATAAATAAATATTTTAGACCCTTTTCATGAAAAATTTAAAAAATATATTTTTCAAGTTTTTTATAAAAATAATTGTATCCCTTCATATGCCGAACTAGTTGCATTGTGGATTTTGCCTAAAACATGATTTTAGAAAATATTCATAGAATTTTATTTTTTTTAAATCACATTTGAAAACCCTTGCATGTTATATTCTATATGTGTCCTTCTAGTGCTGAACGTAAAAAAATATTTTAGACCCTTTTCATGAAAAATTTATAAAAAATATTTTTTACGTTTTTTATAAAAAAACTTTGTATCTACATATGTCCTTCTAGTGCTGAACGTGAAAAAAATATTTTAGACCCTTTTCATGCAAAATGTAAAAAAAATATTTTTCACGTTTCTTATAAAAAAAATTGTATCCCTTCATATGCCGAACTAGTTGCATTGTGGATTTTGCCTAAAACATGATTTTAGAAAATATTCATAGAATTTTATTTTTTTTAAATCACATTTGAAAACCCTTGTATGTTATATTCTATATGTGTCCTTCTAGTGCTGAACGTAAAAAAATATTTTAGACCCTTTTCATGAAAAATTTATAAAACATATTTTTCACGTTTTTTATAAAAAAACGTTGTATCTACATATGTCCTTCTAGTGCTGAACGATAAATAAATATTTTAGACCCTTTTCATGAAAAATTTATAAAAAATATTTTTCACGTTTTTTATAAAAATAATTGTATCCCTTCATATGCCGAACTAGTTGCATTGTGGATTTTGCCTAAAACATGATTTTAGAAAATATTCATAGAATTTTATTTTTTTTAAATCACATTTGAAAACCCTTGTATGTTATATTCTATATGTGTCCTTCTAGTGCTGAACGTAAAAAAATATTTTAGACCCTTTTCATGAAAAATTTATAAAAAATATTTTTCACGTTTTTTATAAAAAAACGTTGTATCTACATATGTCCTTCTAGTGCTGAACGATAAATAAATATTTTAGACCCTTTTCATGAAAAATTTATAAAAAATATTTTTCACGTTTTTTATAAAAATAATTGTATCCCTTCATATGCCGAACTAGTTGCATTGTGGATTTTGCCTAAAACATGATTTTAGAAAATATTCATAGAATTTTATTTTTTTAAAATCACATTTGAAAACCCTTGCATGTTATATTCTATATGTGTCCTTCTAGTGCTGAACGTAAAAAAATATTTTAGACCCTTTTCATGAAAAATTTAGAAAAAATATTTTTCACGTTTTTTATAAAAATAATTGTGTCCCTACATATGCCGAACTAGTTGCATTGTGGATTTTGCCTAAAACATGATTTTAGAAAATATTCATAGAATTTTATTTTTTTTAAATCACATTTGAAAACCCTTGTATGTTATATTCTATATGTGTCCTTCTAGTGCTGAACGTAAAAAAATATTTTAGACCCTTTTCATGAAAAATTTATAAAACATATTTTTCACGTTTTTTATAAAAAAACGTTGTATCTACATATGTCCTTCTAGTGCTGAACGATAAATAAATATTTTAGACCCTTTTCATGCAAAATGTAAAAAAAATATTTTTCACGTTTCTTATAAAAAAAATTGTATCCCTTCATATGCCGAACTAGTTGCATTGTGGATTTTGCCTAAAACATGATTTTAGAAAATATTCATAGAATTTTATTTTTTTTAAATCACATTTGAAAACCCTTGTATGTTATATTCTATATGTGTCCTTCTAGTGCTGAACGTAAAAAAATATTTTAGACCCTTTTCATGAAAAATTTATAAAACATATTTTTCACGTTTTTTATAAAAAAACGTTGTATCTACATATGTCCTTCTAGTGCTGAACGATAAATAAATATTTTAGACCCTTTTCATGAAAAATTTATAAAAAATATTTTTCACGTTTTTTATAAAAATAATTGTATCCCTTCATATGCCGAACTAGTTGCATTGTGGATTTTGCCTAAAACATGATTTTAGAAAATATTCATAGAATTTTATTTTTTTTAAATCACATTTGAAAACCCTTGTATGTTATATTCTATATGTGTCCTTCTAGTGCTGAACGTAAAAAAATATTTTAGACCCTTTTCATGAAAAATTTATAAAAAATATTTTTCACGTTTTTTATAAAAAAACGTTGTATCTACATATGTCCTTCTAGTGCTGAACGATAAATAAATATTTTAGACCCTTTTCATGAAAAATTTATAAAAAATATTTTTCACGTTTTTTATAAAAATAATTGTATCCCTTCATATGCCGAACTAGTTGCATTGTGGATTTTGCCTAAAACATGATTTTAGAAAATATTCATAGAATTTTATTTTTTTTAAATCACATTTGAAAACCCTTGCATGTTATATTCTATATGTGTCCTTCTAGTGCTGAACGTAAAAAAATATTTTAGACCCTTTTCATGAAAAATTTAGAAAAAATATTTTTCACGTTTTTTATAAAAATAATTGTGTCCCTACATATGCCGAACTAGTTGCATTGTGGATTTTGCCTAAAACATGATTTTAGAAAATATTCAAAGATTTTTTTTTTTTATCACATTTGAAAACCCTTGTATGTTATATTCTACATATTTCCTTCTAGTGCTGAACGTTAAAAAAATATTTTAGACCCTTTTCATGCAAAATGTAAAAAAATTTTTTTTCACGTTTGTTATAAAAAAAAATTGTATCCCTTCATATGCCAAACTAGTTGCATTTTGGATTTTGCCTAAAACATGATTTTAGAAAATATTCATTGAAAAAAGCTTTTTAAAAAATCACGTTTGAAAACCCTTCTAAATTTTATTCTACGTCTGTCCTTCTAGTGCTGAGCGTAAAAAAAATATTTTAGACCCTTTTCATGCAAAATGTATAAAAATTATTTTTCACATTTGTTTAAAAAAAATTGTATCCCTTCATATGCCGAACTAGTTGCATTGTGGATTTTGCCTAAAACATGATTTTAGAAAATATTCATAGAATTTTATTTTTTTAAAATCACATTTGAAAACCCTTGTATGTTATATTCTACATGTGTCCTTCTAGTGCTGAACGTAAAAAAATATTTTAGACCCTTTTCATGAAAAATTTATAAAAAATATTTTTCACGTTTTTCAAAAAAAAAATTGTATCTACATATGTCCTTCTAGTGCTGAACGTTAAAAAAATATTTTAGACCCTTTTCATGCAAAATGTAAAAAAAATATTTTTCACGTTTGTTATAAAAAAAATTGTATCCCTTCATATGCCGAACTAGTTGCATTGTGGATTTTGCCTAAAACATGATTTTAGAAAATATTCATAGAATTTTATTTTTTTTAAATCACATTTGAAAACCCTTGTATGTTATATTCTATATGTGTCCTTCTAGTGCTGAACGTAAAAAAATATTTTAGACCCTTTTCATGAAAAATTTATAAAAAATATTTTTCACGTTTTTTATAAAAAAACGTTGTATCTACATATGTCCTTCTAGTGCTGAACGATAAATAAATATTTTAGACCCTTTTCATGAAAAATTTATAAAAAATATTTTTCACGTTTTTTATAAAAATAATTGTATCCCTTCATATGCCGAACTAGTTGCATTGTGGATTTTGCCTAAAACATGATTTTAGAAAATATTCATAGAATTTTATTTTTTTTTAATCACATTTGAAAACCCTTGCATGTTATATTCTATATGTGTCCTTCTAGTGCTGAACGTAAAAAAATATTTTAGACCCTTTTCATGAAAAATTTAGAAAAAATATTTTTCACGTTTTTTATAAAAATAATTGTGTCCCTACATATGCCGAACTAGTTGCATTGTGGATTTTGCCTAAAACATGATTTTAGAAAATATTCAAAGATTTTTTTTTTTTTATCACATTTGAAAACCCTTGTATGTTATATTCTACATATTTCCTTCTAGTGCTGAACGTTAAAAAAATATTTTAGACCCTTTTCATGCAAAATGTAAAAAAAAATTTTTTCACGTTTGTTATAAAAAAAAATTGTATCCCTTCATATGCCAAACTAGTTGCATTTTGGATTTTGCCTAAAACATGATTTTAGAAAATATTCATTGAAAAAAGCTTTTTAAAAAATCACGTTTGAAAACCCTTCTAAATTTTATTCTACGTCTGTCCTTCTAGTGCTGAGCGTAAAAAAAATATTTTAGACCCTTTTCATGCAAAATGTATAAAAATTATTTTTCACATTTGTTTAAAAAAAATTGTATCCCTTCATATGCCGAACTAGTTGCATTGTGGATTTTGCCTAAAACATGATTTTAGAAAATATTCATAGAATTTTATTTTTTTAAAATCACATTTGAAAACCCTTGTATGTTATATTCTACATGTGTCCTTCTAGTGCTGAACGTAAAAAAATATTTTAGACCCTTTTCATGAAAAATTTATAAAAAATATTTTTCACGTTTTTCAAAAAAAAAATTGTATCTACATATGTCATTCTAGTGCTGAACGTAAAAAAAATATTTTAGACCCTTTTCATGCAAAATGTAAAAAAAATATTTTTCACGTTTGTTATAAAAAAAATTGTATCCCTTCATATGCCGAACTAGTTGCATTGTGGATTTTGCCTAAAACATGATTTTAGAAAATATTCATAGAATTTTATTTTTTTTAAATCACATTTGAAAACCCTTGTATGTTATATTCTATATGTGTCCTTCTAGTGCTGAACGTAAAAAAATATTTTAGACCCTTTTCATGAAAAATTTATAAAAAATATTTTTCACGTTTTTTATAAAAAAACGTTGTATCTACATATGTCCTTCTAGTGCTGAACGATAAATAAATATTTTAGACCCTTTTCATGAAAAATTTATAAAAAATATTTTTCACGTTTTTTATAAAAATAATTGTATCCCTTCATATGCCGAACTAGTTGCATTGTGGATTTTGCCTAAAACATGATTTTAGAAAATATTCATAGAATTTTATTTTTTTTAAATCACATTTGAAAACCCTTGTATGTTATATTCTATATGTGTCCTTCTAGTGCTGAACGTAAAAAAATATTTTAGACCCTTTTCATGAAAAATTTATAAAAAATATTTTTCACGTTTTTTATAAAAAAACGTTGTATCTACATATGTCCTTCTAGTGCTGAACGATAAATAAATATTTTAGACCCTTTTCATGAAAAATTTATAAAAAATATTTTTCACGTTTTTTATAAAAATAATTGTATCCCTTCATATGCCGAACTAGTTGCATTGTGGATTTTGCCTAAAACATGATTTTAGAAAATATTCATAGAATTTTATTTTTTTTAAATCACATTTGAAAACCCTTGCATGTTATATTCTATATGTGTCCTTCTAGTGCTGAACGTAAAAAAATATTTTAGACCCTTTTCATGAAAAATTTAGAAAAAATATTTTTCACGTTTTTTATAAAAATAATTGTGTCCCTACATATGCCGAACTAGTTGCATTGTGGATTTTGCCTAAAACATGATTTTAGAAAATATTCAAAGATTTTTTTTTTTTTATCACATTTGAAAACCCTTGTATGTTATATTCTACATATTTCCTTCTAGTGCTGAACGTTAAAAAAATATTTTAGACCCTTTTCATGCAAAATGTAAAAAAAATTTTTTTCACGTTTGTTATAAAAAAAAATTGTATCCCTTCATATGCCAAACTAGTTGCATTTTGGATTTTGCCTAAAACATGATTTTAGAAAATATTCATTGAAAAAAGCTTTTTAAAAAATCACGTTTGAAAACCCTTCTAAATTTTATTCTACGTCTGTCCTTCTAGTGCTGAGCGTAAAAAAAATATTTTAGACCCTTTTCATGCAAAATGTATAAAAATTATTTTTCACATTTGTTTAAAAAAAATTGTATCCCTTCATATGCCGAACTAGTTGCATTGTGGATTTTGCCTAAAACATGATTTTAGAAAATATTCATAGAATTTTATTTTTTTAAAATCACATTTGAAAACCCTTGTATGTTATATTCTACATGTGTCCTTCTAGTGCTGAACGTAAAAAAATATTTTAGACCCTTTTCATGAAAAATTTATAAAAAATATTTTTCACGTTTTTCAAAAAAAAAATTGTATCTACATATGTCATTCTAGTGCTGAACGTTAAAAAAATATTTTAGACCCTTTTCATGCAAAATGTAAAAAAAATATTTTTCACGTTTGTTATAAAAAAAATTGTATCCCTTCATATGCCGAACTAGTTGCATTGTGGATTTTGCCTAAAACATGATTTTAGAAAATATTCATAGAATTTTATTTTTTTTAAATCACATTTGAAAACCCTTGTATGTTATATTCTATATGTGTCCTTCTAGTGCTGAACGTAAAAAAATATTTTAGACCCTTTTCATGAAAAATTTATAAAAAATATTTTTCACGTTTTTTATAAAAAAACGTTGTATCTACATATGTCCTTCTAGTGCTGAACGATAAATAAATATTTTAGACCCTTTTCATGAAAAATTTAAAAAAAATATTTTTCACGTTTTTTATAAAAATAATTGTATCCCTTCATATGCCGAACTAGTTGCATTGTGGATTTTGCCTAAAACATGATTTTAGAAAATATTCATAGAATTTTATTTTTTTTAAATCACATTTGAAAACCCTTGCATGTTATATTCTATATGTGTCCTTCTAGTGCTGAACGTAAAAAAATATTTTAGACCCTTTTCATGAAAAATTTATAAAAAATATTTTTTACGTTTTTTATAAAAAAACTTTGTATCTACATATGTCCTTCTAGTGCTGAACGTGAAAAAAATATTTTAGACCCTTTTCATGAAAAATTTATAAAAAATATTTTTCACGTTTTTTATAAAAATAATTGTATCCCTTCATATGCCGAACTAGTTGCATTGTGGATTTTGCCTAAAACATGATTTTAGAAAATATTCATATAATTTTTTTTTTTTTAATCACATTTGAAAACCCTTGTATGTTATATTCTACATGTGTCCTAGTGCTGAACATAAAACAATATTTTAGACCCTTTTCATGAAAAATTAATAAAAAATATTTTCACGTTTTTTATAAAAAATATTTGTATCTACATATGTCCTTCTAGTGCTGAACGTTAAAAAAATATTTTAGACCATTTTCATGCAAAATGTTAAAAAAATATTTTTCACGTTTGTTATATAAAAAATTGTATCCCTTCATATGCCGAACTAGTTGCATTGTGGATTTTGCCTAAAACATGATTTTAGAAAATATTCATTGAAAAAAGCTTTTTAAAAAATCACTTTTGAAAACCCTTCTAAATTGTATTCTACGTCTGTCCTTCTAGTGCTGAACGTAAAAAAAATATTTTAGACCCTTTTCATGAAAAATTTATAAAAAATATTTTTCACGTTTATAATAAAAAAACTTTGTATCTACATATGTCCTCCTAGTGCTGAACGTAAAACAATATTTTAGACCCTTTTCATGAAAAATTTATAAAAAATATTTTCACGTTTTTTATAAAAAATATTTGTATCTACATATGTCCTTCTAGTGCTGAACGTTAAAAAAATATTTTAGACCCTTTTCATGCAAAATGTTTAAAAAATATTTTTCACGTTTGTTATATAAAAAATTGTATCCCTTCATATGCCGAACTAGTTGCATTGTGGATTTTGCCTAAAACATGATTTTAGAAAATATTCATTGAAAAAAGCTTTTTAAAAAATCACGTTTGAAAACCCTTCTAAATTGTATTATACGTCTGTCCTTCTAGTGCTGAACGTAAAAAAAATATTTTAGACCCTTTTCATGAAAAATTTATAAAAAATATTTTTCACGTTTGTTATAAAAAAAATGGTATCCCTTCATATGCCGAACTAGTTGCATTGTGGATTTTCCCTAAAACATGATTAGAGAAAATATTCATATAAATTTTTTTTTAAATCACATTTGAAAACCCTTGTATGTTATATTCTACATGTGTCCTAGTGCTGAACGTAAAACAATATTTTAGACCCTTTTCATGAAAAATTTATAAAAAATATTTTCACGTTTTTTATAAAAAATATTTGTATCTACATATGTCCTTCTAGTGCTGAACGTGAAAAAAATATTTTAGACCCTTTTCATGAAAAATTTATAAAAAATATTTTTCACGTTTATAATAAAAAAACTTTGTATCTACATATGTCCTCCTAGTGCTGAACGTAAAACAATATTTTAGACCCTTTTCATGAAAAATTTATAAAAAATATTTTCACGTTTTTTATAAAAAATATTTGTATCTACATATGTCCTTCTAGTGCTGAACGTTAAAAAAATATTTTAGACCCTTTTCATGCAAAATGTTAAAAAAATATTTTTCACGTTTGTTATATAAAAAATTGTATCCCTTCATATGCCGAACTAGTTGCATTGTGGATTTTGCCTAAAACATGATTTTAGAAAATATTCATTGAAAAAAGCTTTTTAAAAAATCACGTTTGAAAACCCTTCTAAATTGTATTCTACGTCTGTCCTTCTAGTGCTGAACGTAAAAAAAATATTTTAGACCCTTTTCATGAAAAATTTATAAAAAATATTTTTCACGTTTATTATAAAAAAACTTTGTATCTACATATGTCCTTCTAGTGCTGAACGTAAAAAAAATATTTTAGACCCTTTTCATGAAAAATGTATAAAAAATATTTTTCACGTTTGTTATAAAAAAAATTGTATCCCTTCATATGCCGAACTAGTTGCATTGTGGATTTTGCCTAAAACATGATTTTAGAAAATATTCATATAATTTTTTTTTTTTATCACATTTGAAAACCCTTGTATGTTATATTCTACATGTGTCCTAGTGCTGAACGTAAAACAATATTTTAGACCCTTTTCATGAAAAATTTATAAAAAATATTTTCACGTTTTTTATAAAAAATATTTGTATCTACATATGTCCTTCTAGTGCTGAACGTGAAAAAAATATTTTAGACCCTTTTCATGAAAAATTTATAAAAAATATTTTTCACGTTTTTTATAAAAATAATTGTATCCCTTCATATGCCGAACTAGTTGCATTGTGGATTTTGCCTAAAACATGATTTTAGAAAATATTCATATAATTTATTTTTTTTTAATCACATTTGAAAACCCTTGTATGTTATATTCTACATGTGTCCTAGTGCTGAACGTAAAACAATATTTTAGACCCTTTTCATGAAAAATTAATAAAAAATATTTTCACGTTTTTTATAAAAAATATTTGTATCTACATATGTCCTTCTAGTGCTGAACGTTAAAAAAATATTTTAGACCATTTTCATGCAAAATGTTAAAAAAATATTTTTCACGTTTGTTATATAAAAAATTGTATCCCTTCATATGCCGAACTAGTTGCATTGTGGATTTTGCCTAAA
Source organism: Coregonus lavaretus (assembly GCF_964263955.1). Taxonomy (NCBI): domain Eukaryota; kingdom Metazoa; phylum Chordata; class Actinopteri; order Salmoniformes; family Salmonidae; genus Coregonus; species Coregonus lavaretus. The sequence goes on along the minus strand of NC_140000.1, from coordinate 35,903,613 downwards.
ACATGATTTTAGAAAATATTCATTGAAAAAAGCTTTTTAAAAAATCACGTTTGAAAACCCTTCTAAATTGTATTCTACGTCTGTCCTTCTAGTGCTGAACGTAAAAAAAATATTTTAGACCCTTTTCATGAAAAATTTATAAAAAATATTTTTCACGTTTATAATAAAAAAACGTTGTATCTACATATGTCCTCCTAGTGCTGAACGTAAAACAATATTTTAGACCCTTTTCATGAAAAATTTATAAAAAATATTTTCACGTTTTTTATAAAAAATATTTGTATCTACATATGTCCTTCTAGTGCTGAACGTTAAAAAAATATTTTAGACCCTTTTCATGCAAAATGTTAAAAAAATATTTTTCACGTTTGTTATATAAAAAATTGTATCCCTTCATATGCCGAACTAGTTGCATTGTGGATTTTGCCTAAAACATGATTTTAGAAAATATTCATTGAAAAAAGCTTTTTAAAAAATCACGTTTGAAAACCCTTCTAAATTGTATTCTACGTCTGTCCTTCTAGTGCTGAACGTAAAAAAAATATTTTAGACCCTTTTCATGAAAAATTTATAAAAAATATTTTTCACGTTTATTATAAAAAAACTTTGTATCTACATATGTCCTTCTAGTGCTGAACGTAAAAAAAATATTTTAGACCCTTTTCATGAAAAATTTATAAAAAATATTTTTCACGTTTGTTATAAAAAAAATGGTATCCCTTCATATGCCGAACTAGTTGCATTGTGGATTTTGCCTAAAACATGATTTTAGAAAATATTCATATAAATTTTTTTTTTAATCACATTTGAAAACCCTTGTATGTTATATTCTACATGTGTCCTAGTGCTGAACGTAAAACAATATTTTAGACCCTTTTCATGAAAAATTTATAAAAAATATTTTCACGTTTTTTATAAAAAATATTTGTATCTACATATGTCCTTCTAGTGCTGAACGTGAAAAAAATATTTTAGACCCTTTTCATGAAAAATTTATAAAATATATTTTTCACGTTTTTTATAAAAATAATTGTATCCCTTCATATGCCGAACTAGTTGCATTGTGGATTTTGCCTAAAACATGATTTTAGAAAATATTCATAGATTTTTTTTTTTTTAAATCACATTTGAAAACCCTTGTATGTTATATTCTACATATGTCCTTCTAGTGCTGAACGTAAAAAAATATTTTAGACCCTTTTCATGAAAAATTTATAAAAAATATTTTTCACGTTTTTTATAAAAAATATTTGTATCTACATATGTCCTTCTAGTGCTGAACGTTAAAAAAATATTTTAGACCCTTTTCATGCAAAATGTAAAAAAAATATTTTTCACGTTTGTTATAAAAATGGTAGGATTCTCAACTGCCTCTTGTAAAGTCCAAGTTTGCTTTCATTTACAGTTTGGACATTTACACATTCTCAGTAGGTAGACTTTTGTGAATCCATTGTAGATTTCCAGTGTGTGAGGTGATTTACTTTGTGCAAAACATTAGTTGTTCAATGGGAAACGAATATATCCAACTAGTCAGTGACAACTGTGTTGAGTTTGGAGTTTGTGACAACAATGCCCTGGGATTTCCCACAATGTTCTATGTAGAACAACGCATTACCTTCTAACTGCTTTTGTGTGGCTTGTGAGCGTTATAGAGCAAAACCGATTACATGTACGTGTTTGTGAGAGTCTCCGCTTTCCATAGGTGGGTCATAATAGTTCCTAGCTCAAACCATTCAGTCTCTCTAGACATTTTTGTGAGAAGGGTTAGGGTTAGCGCCCAACACTCCTAATGTTTTCACACTGACTTAGTGACATCGCACCCAACACTTCTAATTTGTTCACACGGCCGACCCACCGTTCTGTGCATAATAACTTGTCAGCACGATATCCACCAATTAAGTACCTATATGGTATGCCAGCTGAGGGAAGAGGCCTTACGGACCTCCATACTTTTCTACTATAGTGGGGTAAAATGTAACCACCTGCTCCTCGTTAGTATAGTGGTGAGTATCCCCACCTGTCACGCGGTAGACCGGGGTTCAATTCCCCGACGGGGAGTAAAGACTATTTTTATAAGGCGTATATAGTTTTTGTGAGAAGGGTTAGGGTTAGCGCCCAACACTCCTAATGTTTTCACACTGACTTAGTGACATCGCACCCAACACTTCTAATTTGTTCACACGGCCGACCCACCGTTCTGTGCATAATAACTTGTTAGCACGATATCCACCAATTAAGTACCTATATGGTATGCCAGCTGAGGGAAGAGGCCTTACGGACCTCCATACTTTTCTACTATAGTGGGGTAAAATGTAACCACCTGCTCCTTGTTAGTATAGTGGTCAGTATTCCCGCCTGTCACGCGGGAGACCGGGGTTCAATTCCCCGACGGGGAGTAAACACTATTTTTATAAGGCGTATATAGGGTGTAAGACGTCACTAAGTCCACATAGCAGAATAAACGCAATGAATTCAATCTACTGCTTTCTGATATACAATTTCTAGCCTGTGGGGTAATTTCAGCCTTGCAAGTCATTTGTGTTTCAGTGGTAGAATTCTCGCCTGCCACGCGGGAGGCCTGGGTTCGATTCCCGGCCAATGCAACAGCTTTCGAACATGAACTTCTGACAATTATGCCGTCTCCAGAGGTAGAAATATGTGTTCGATTTCCACGCTATCCAGAAATCTCTTGTCATGGTAGGATTCTCAACTGCCTCTTGTAAAGTCCAAGTTTGCTTTCATTTACAGTTTGGACATTTACATATTCTCAGTAGCTAGACTTTTGTGAATCCATTGTAGATTTCCAGTGTGTGAGGTGATTTACTTTGTGCAAAACATTAGTTGTTCAATGGGAAACAAATATATCCAACTAGTCAGTGACAACTGTGTTGAGTTTGGAGTTTGTGACAACAATGCCCTGGGATTTCCCACAATGTTCTATGTAGAACAATGCATTACCTTCTAACTGCTTTTGTGTGGCTTGTGAGCGTTATAGAGCAAAACCGATTACATGTACGTGTTTGTGAGAGTCTCCGCTTTCCATAGGTGGGTCATAATAGTTCCTAGCTCAAACCATTCAGTCTCTCTAGACGGTTTTGTGAGAAGGGTTAGGGTTAGCGCCCAACACTCCTGTTTTCACACTGACTTAGTGACATCGCACCCAACACTTCTAATTTGTTCACACGGCCGACCCACCGTTCTGTGCATAATAACTTGTCAGCACTATATCAACCAATTAAGTACCTATATGGTATGCCAGCTGAGGGAAGAGGCCTTACGGACCTCCATACTTTTCTACTATAGTAGGGTAAAGTGTAACCACCTGCTCCTTGTTAGTATAGTGGTGAGTATCCCCGCCTGTCACGCGGGAGACCGGGGTTCAATTCCCCGATGTGGAGTAAAGACTATTTTTATAAGGCGTATATAGGGTGTAAGACGTCACTAAGTCCACATAGCAGAATAAACGCAATGAATTCAATCTACTGCTTTCTGATATACGATTTCTAGCCTGTGGGGTAATTTCATCCTTGCAAGGCATTGGTGTTTCATTGGTGAATTCTCGCCTGCCACGCGGGAGGCCTGGGTTCGATTCCCGGCCAATGCAACAGCTTTCGAACATGAACTTCTGACAATTATGCAGTCTCCAGAGGTAGAAATATGTGTTCGCTATCCAGAAATCTCTTGTCATGGTAGGATTCTCAAAATTACAGGCCTCTCATCTTTTTAAGTGGGAGAACTTGCACAATTGGTGGCTGACTAAATACTTTCCCCCCCCACTGTATATACTCCCCTTTATTACTTTTCAACCCCGCCATCCTTTCCCTACTTGGAGTAAATTAGTGAACAACAATGCCCAGGCCTCTACTTCCGGTCTATACTTACTATCTACACCTTATGGACACAGTTAATTTTACAATAATTATATTATATATATATATATATATATATATATATATATATATATATATATATATATATATATATATATATATATATATAATATATATATATATATATATATATACATACAGTGAGGGAAAAAAGTATTTGATCCCCTGCTGATTCTGTGTGTTTGCCCACTGACAAAGACATCATCAGTCTATAATTTTAATGGTAGGTTTATGTGAACAGTGAGAGACAGTATAACAAACTGATGATGAGAGACAGTATGGTGAGAGACAGTATAACAAAAAACGTATGTCAAAAATGTTATAAATTGATTTGCATTTTAATGAGGGAAATAAGTATTTGACCCCTCTGCAAAACATGACTTAGTACTTGGTGGCAAAACCCTTGTTGGCAATCACAGAGGTCAGACGTTTCTTGTAGTTGGCCACCAGGTTTGCACACATCTCAGGAGGGATTTTGTCCCATTCCTCTTTGCAGATCTTCTCCAAGTCATTAAGGTTTCGAGGCTGACGTTTGGCAACTCGAACCTTCAGCTCCCTCCACAGATTTTCTATGGGATTAAGGTCTGGAGACTGGCTAGGCCACTCCAGGACCTTAATGTGCCTCTTCTTGAGCCACTCCTTTGTTGCCTTGGCCGTGTGTTTTGGGTCATTGTCATGCTGGAATACCCATCCACGACCCATTTTCAATGCCCTGGCTGAGGGAAGGAGGTTCTCACCTAAGATAAGACGGTACATGGCCCCGTCCATCGTCCCGTTGAAGTTGTCCTGTCCCCTTAGCAGAAAAACACCCCCAAAGCATAATGTTTCCACCTCCATATTTGATGGTGGGGATGGTGTTCTTGGGGTCATAGGCAGCATTCCTCCTCCTCCAAACACGCCTAGTTGAGTTGATGCCAAAGAGCTCGATTTTGGTCTCATCTGACCACAACACTTTCACCCAGTTCTCCTCTGAATCATTCAGATGTTCATTGGCAAACTTCAGACGGGCCTATATATGTGCTTTCTTGAGCAGGGGGACCTTGCGGGTGCTGCAGGATTTCAGTCCTTCACGGCGTAGTGTGTTACCAATTGTTTTCTTGGTGACTATGGTCCCAGCTGCCTTGAGATCATTGACAAGATCCTCCCGTGTAGTTCTGGGCTGATTCCTCACCGTTCTCATGATCATTGCAACTCCACAAGGTGAGATCTTGCATGGAGCCCCAGGCCGAGGGAGATTGACAGTTATTTTGTGTTTCTTCCATTTGCGAATAATCGCACCAACTGTTGTCACCTTCTCACAAAGCTGCTTGGCGATGGTCTTGTAGCCCATTCCAGCCTTGTGTAGGTCTACAATCTTGTCCCTGACATCCTTGGAGAGCTCTTTGGTCTTGGCCATGGTGGAGAGTTTGGAATCTGATTGATTGATTGCTTCTGTGGACAGGTGTCTTTTATACAGGTAACGAGGTGAGATTAGGAGCACTCCCTTTAAGAGTGTGCTCCTAATCTCAGCTCATTACTTGTATAAAGGACACCTGGGAGCCAGAAATCTTTCTGATTGAGAGGGGGTCAAATACTTATTTCCCTCATTAAAATGCAAATCAATTTATAACATTTTTGACATGCGTTTTTCTGGATTTTTTTGTTGTTATTCTGTCTCTCACTATTCAAATAAACCTACCATTAAAATTATAGACTGATCATTTCTTTGTCAGTGGGCAAACGTACAAAATCAGCAGGGGATCAAATACTTTTTTCCCTCACTGTATATATAAAATATATTATTTATTTTTTTGGCTCCTGAACTACTTCTACTCTCAACCTCTCCGATCATTTTCATGATGTCCATCCGGTTTGCTTCTATATGCCATATCTTTCTAACTGTGCTCTTTCCCAAAAGCTCCCAACATACAACCTATATACTTATTATGGACACAGTATGCTTACATTATTAGCTATCTTTGTTATTATTTGTTGTCATTTGTTATTAGTCCCATCCTTCAACTCTATTCAACACCTCCCATCTATCTCTTAACACCATCCATATAGGATTTCTATTTGCCATATATATTTCAACCGTACTGTGATGTTTTACAAAAGTTCTGAACCTTTCTATTCTCATTGCTTCTACAGATTGTGAATTAAAAATAAACATTTTTGCTAAAAGTATTATTATATTATTGATCGATTGACTATTACTTTTCAGATCACCTAGTAATGCTATCTGCAAGGTTAGCTCCAGGTAAATATTGCAATCCTTTAACCATTCCTGGACCTGTGTCCAAAAACAAGCTACAAATGGACAGAACCAAAACAAATGATCTAATGATTCTGTCTCTTCACAGCAAAATCTGCAGAGCTGGGAAGATTGTATCCCCCATATAAATAACATTCTATTGGTAGCAAGAATTTTATATAATAATTTAAATTGAAAGATTCTAATTTTTGAATCCGGTGTCGTTTTGCGTGTCAGTTCATAAACACTATGCCATGGGATCGGTACGTCAAAAATCTCTTCCCAACTATTTTGCAATCTATATGGGACGGCTGTCAATCCTTTGGTCCTTAAGTGAAACTGATATACTTTTTTATTTATCACAGTTTTCCTTAACCAATTATGTTATTTAATGCAAGGCCGACAGACAAGTTCCTTACTTTCTCCCCCTTCCACTTTCCTCTTCCACTTTTGCGGTAAGGCTGCAATTATTTAATTAATTCCATTTTTGTTATTGTAAACAAATGCAACATTTAAACATAAAAAAGATAGCAGAGATATATAGATATGAAACATTAATGGCATAGGATATCAGCCCTGGCATTCAGAGCTTTGGCTATCAACCTGACAGTCTGCATCCTTCATTCTTCCCCAGCCCCATCCTCTACAATAAAAATATATGAAACTTGTTATATTTCAGAACAGGTTGCTAGGTAATAATATGTAACAGTAATAGTATAGCAATAGCAACAGTAGTAAAATAGAATGCGCAATTGGGCATAACTTACCAACTGCAAGATGCAGTCTGTGGCCAAAGCACTGCAATCTGGTCCACTTCGTCAGGGCGGCAGCCTTCACCATGTTCGCGGCATTGTCTGTTGTTATACAGACTAGACGACTCTCATCTAGGCCCCAATCAGCTAAAGCTTCTCTCATCCCTGTTGCGATGTTCTCACTTGTATGATCCTCTGGGAAAAATGCAGTTTGCAAACAGTGACTTTTCAGGTGGAAGTCCTCATTAATAAAAGTGTACAGTCAGACTTATGTAGGGCTCCGTTGTCCGACTGGACCACAAGTCCGTTGTTGCTGTATAATATTCCACTTGTGACAGCTCTGTTTCAACTTGTGCCTTGCATTTCTTGTACAACTCTGGGATGGCAACTTGAGAAAAATAGTTGCGCGATGGCATTACATACCGCTTGTCAAGCGACCGGATCATGTTTTTAAAACCCTCTTTGGTAACCGTGTTAATTGGTACCATGTCTTTGGCGACGTGAAATGTTATTGAATCTGTGATTTCTCTCTGCCGTTTGGAACCTTTCTCGTATGGTGTAATACTGGCAAAGACATCCGAAATAGATTTTTGCTTTGGAATCAAATAAAATTGTATTGGTCACATGCGCCGAATACAACAGGTGCAGACATTACAGTGAAATGCTTACTTACAGCCCTTAACCAACAGTGCATTTATTTTTAACAAAAAAAGTAAAAATAAAACAACAAAAAAAGTGTTGAGAAAAAAAAGAGCAGAAGTAAAATAAAATAACAGTAGGGAGGCTATATATACAGGGGGGTACCGTTGCAGAGTCAATGTGCGGGGGCACCGGCTAGTTGAGGTAGTTGAGGTAATATGTACATGTGGGTAGAGTTAAAGTGACTATGCATAAATAATTAACAGAGTAGCAGCAGCGTAAAAAGGATGGGGTGGGGGGGCAGTGCAAATAGTCCGGGTAGCCATGATTAGCTGTTCAGGAGTCTTATGGCTTGGGGGTAGAAGCTGTTGAGAAGTCTTTTGGACCTAGACTTGGCACTCCGGTACCGCTTGCCGTGCGGTAGCAGAGAGAACAGTCTATGACTAGGGTGGCTGGAGTCTTTGACAATTTTGAGGGCCTTCCTCTGACACCGCCTGGTATAGAGGTCCTGGATGGCAGGAAGCTTGGCCCCAGTGATGTACTGGGCCGTACGCACTACCCTCTGTAGTGCCTTGCGGTCGGAGGCCAAGTAGTTGCCATACCAGGCGGTGATGCAACCAGTCAGGATGCTCTCGATGGTGCAGCTGTAGAATTTTTTGAGGATCTGAGGACCCATGCCAAATCTTTTCAGTCTCCTGAGGGGGAATAGGCTTTGTCGTGCCCTCTTCACGACTGTCTTGGTGTGTTTGGACCATGATAGTTCGTTGGTGATGTGGACACCAAGGAACTTGAAGCTCTCAACCTGTTCCACTACAGCCCCGTCGATGAGAATGGGGGCGTGCTCAGTCCTCTTTTTTTTCCTGTAGTCCACAATCATCTCCTTTGTCTTGGTCACGTTGAGGGAGAGGTTGTTGTCCTGGCACCACATTGAGATGTGAGGGTATTGAGATGCTTTGCACTCATCAATCAAAGATTTGTGGTGCCGCCTTAAATGATCGAACAAATTGGTCGTGTTGCCTCGTGTTGTGGCAACAATTGCAAGGCACTCTCGACAAAGTACCTGTTTTTGGTCAACATCATCCTGTCTGTAGCCGAAATATTTCCATATAATTGACGATGCATTTCTTTTTGCAACCAAATTCTCAATTTCGGTCTTTTTTGCCTGTTCCTCGCTCATCATTTCGTCACGTGCAAGCAGAGCCTGCATGTCAACCACGTGCAGCAACGAACTCTGTGTTAAAAATAATAATAAACTGTGTATCCAATAACCCATAAATCAGAGTAAATTACGTTACAGTGGGGGAAAAAAGTATTTAGTCAGCCACCAATTGTGCAAGTTCTCCCACTTAAAAAGATGAGAGAGGCCTGTAATTTTCATCATAGGTACACGTCAACTATGACAGACAAATTGAGATTTTCTTTCTCCAGAAAATCACATTGTAGGATTTTTTATGAATTTATTTGCAAATTATGGTGGAAAATAAGTATTTGGTCACCTACAAACAAGCAAGATTTCTGGCTCTCACAGACCTGTAACTTCTTCTTTAAGAGGCTCCTCTGTCCTCCACTCGTTACCTGTATTAATGGCACCTGTTTGAACTTGTTATCAGTATAAAAGACACCTGTCCACAACCTCAAACAGTCACACTCCAAACTCCACTATGGCCAAGACCAAAGAGCTGTCAAAGGACACCAGAAACAAAATTGTAGACCTGCACCAGGCTGGGAAGACTGAATCTGCAATAGGTAAGCAGCTTGGTTTGAAGAAATCAACTGTGGGAGCAATTATTAGGAAATGGAAGACATACAATACCACTGATAATCTCCCTCGATCTGGGGCTCCACGCAAGATCTCACCCCGTGGGGTCAAAATGATCACAAGAATGGTGAACAAAAATCCCAGAACCACACGGGGGGACCTAGTGAATGACCTGCAGAGAGCTGGGACCAAAGTAACAAAGCCTACCATCAGTAACACACTACGCCGCCAGGGACTCAAATCCTGCAGTGCCAGACGTGTCCCCCTGCTTAAGCCAGTACATGTCCAGGCCCGTCTGAAGTTTGCTAGAGTGCATTTGGATGATCCAGAAGAGGATTGGGAGATGAAACCAAAATATAACTTTTTGGTAAAAACTCAACTCGTCGTGTTTGGAGGACAAAGAATGCTGAGTTGCATCCAAAGAACACCATACCTACTGTGAAGCATGGGGGTGGAAACATCATGCTTTGAGGCTGTTTTTCTGCAAAGGGACCAGGACGACTGATCCGTGTAAAGGAAAGAATGAATGGGGCCATGTATCGTGAGATTTTGAGTGAAAACCTCCTTCCATCAGCAAGGGCATTGAAGATGAAACGTGGCTGGGTCTTTCAGCATGACAATGATCCCAAACACACCGCCCGGGCAACGAAGGAGTGGCTTCGTAAGAAGCATTTCAAGGTCCTGGAGTGGCCTAGCCAGTCTCCAGATCTCAACCCCATAGAAAATCTTTGGCGGGAGTTGAAAGTCTGTGTTGCCCAGAGACAGCCCCAAAACATCATTGCTCTAGAGGAGATCTACATGGAGGAATGGGCCAAAATACCAGCAACAGTGTGTGAAAACCTTGTGAAGACTTACAGAAAACGTTTGACCTGTGTCATTGCCAACAAAGGGTATATAACAAAGTATTGAGAAACTTTTGTTATTGACCAAATACTTATTTTCCACCATAATTTGCAAATAAATTCATTAAAAATCCTACTATGAGATTTTCTGGATTTTTTTTCCTCATTTTGTCTGTCATAGTTGACGTGTACCTATGATGAAAATTGCAGGCCTCTCTCATCTTTTTAAGTGGGAGAACTTGCACAATTGGTGGCTGACTAAATACTTTTTTTCCCCACTGTAAATTCATTAAAAATCCTACAATGTGAGTTTCTGGAGAAATAAAATCTCATTTTGTCTGTCATAGTAGACGTGTACCTATGATGAAAATTACAGGCCTCTCATCTTTTTAAGTGGGAGAACTTGCACAATTGGTGGCTGACTAAATACTTTTTTTCCCCACTGTATATCAGACAGATATAATGCTAGTTTAACATTTTAAAAAATATTGTGCAGCCCTAATTCAAACCACGGTTAAACAACTGACTGTACAGACAAATGTTAACAAATCACCCAAGGAAGTATATCCAGCTGCAGGAGCTCCAGGACAGTATGTTGATAAGAGAGGAAAAGTGTGCAACATCAAAGGGGGCCCGCTGGACTGTCCGTTTGGCGACCCTGAATGCGAGTGGGATGTTATCCCCGGGGGAGGATGGGCTTTCCATGACTACGAAACTAAAAAGCACAGATTGGGAGCAAACCTTAAGAATGATTTTCCGGACTTATATCCGGTTCCGGACTGGGCTCCACAACCTCAACACGATGGTTCATCCGGAGAAGAAAAGGATGAAATAGTTTAAAGAGTGACAAACTTTTCTGTAAAGTATGCAATGAAACTACATGGGCAAGGCTAAAAAACAAGTTATATGCACACGCTTACATCCATTCTTACACTAATGGTTAAACTATTATTATGTCTATTATCTGTTTTATTTTGAATATATTCTTTATTAGGTAATGAAGATTGGGACTTAGAAAGTCCCAAAGGAGGGAATATATAGGTATTTACATGTATTATAAAATAATTTAACAATAAGCAGAATCTTTATGGGTTTAAAAGAGGATTAGTGACTACACCCATCTATGATGAACAAAACATATTTTGAAACATATGATGTATGAAATATATTATGAAACATTTTGTAATCCAGATGCATGATAGGACAACCACATTGTGACTGTAATAATCAATGTACTATATAATTATCATCAGGGATGTATGTATATTATATTTTAAAGGAACTGTCTTTATCACATCACTAATAGAGTTAGGAAGAGGAGGGGAAACCAAGCGCACTTGGGCATAGACAGGAAAGAGGCTAGACAAAGGAACCATAGTGGCTAAAGGTCAAGGGAGGGTGGATATTTGGATAAAGAGGGGGTTCCTATATGATATGAGAAGATGAAGCTGTATAAAAAGAGAGCTCCGAGTCTGGGACTGGCAGTTGCTCCGCGGACCAGCTAGGCTTGTTACTTTGTAATAAAGTCTATTCTGAACTCACAAGCTCCAGTGTCTGAGAGACAGTTTGTGTGTTGCAAATGTGAAACATGTTTTTAAACAGTTTTCCATGAACAGGGTCTAAAAATAATGTTTTAGGCAATATTCGCAATGCAACTAGTTCAGCATATGACAGGCAAGGCAAGATTTGTGTGTTACAAATGTGAAAAATGTTTTTAGCCGTTTTCCATGAACTGGGTCTAAAAATTATGTTTTATCCACAATGCCACTCGTTCACGACTGAAAGGACTGATGGTAAACTACAATAGGGTTTTTCATTCGTGAAGTAACTTTGTAAGCTGTGTTCCATGAACATGGTCTACAATCGTGTTTTAGTCAATATCCACAAAGCAACTAATTCAGCACTGAAAGGACTGAAGGTAAGATATAATAGTTAAGGTTTTCAATTGTGTAATAACTTTTGAAGCTGTTTTCCATGAAGAGGGTCTAAAATCGTGTTTTATATTCCGCTATGTAAAGACTGATAATGGATACAAAATTTAAAAATTTTAAAACTTGAAATTACTTTGAAAATCTGTTCTAACTGAACATGGTCTAAAATCATGTTTAGAAATGTGAAACATCTTTTTAAACAGTTTTCCATGAACATGGGCTAATTATGTTTTAGGCAATATCCACAGTGCAAATAGTTAAGCATATCACAGGAGACACTGTTTGTGTGTTACAAATGTAAAACATGTTTTTAAAAACAGTTGTTCATGAACAGGGTCTAAAAATCATGTTTTGGGCAATATCCACAATGCAACTAGTTTAGCACTGAAAGGACTGACGGTAACATACACTGCTCAAAAAAATAAAGGGAACACTAAAATAACACATCCTAGATCTGAATGAATGAAATAATCTTATTAAATACTTTTTTCTTTACATAGTTGAATGTGCTGACAACAAAATCAAAAAAATTAATCAATGGAAATCAAATTTGGAGGTCTGGATTTGGAGTCACCCTCAAAATTAAAGTGGAAAACCACACTACAGGCTGATCCAACTTTGATGTAATGTCCTTAAAACAAGTCAAAATGAGGCTCAGTAGTGTGTGTGGCCTCCACGTGCCTGTATGACCTCCCTACAACGCCTGGGAATGCTCCTGATGAGGTGGCGGATGGTCTCCTGAGGGATCTCCTCCCAGACCTGGACTAAAGCATCCGCCAACTCCTGGACAGTCTGTGGTGCAATGTGGCGTTGGTGGATGGAGCGAGACATGATGTCCCAGATGTGCTCAATTGGATTCAGGTCTGGGGAACGGGCGGGCCAGTCCATAGCATCAATGCCTTCCTCTTGCAGGAACTGCTGACACACTCCAGCCACATGAGGTCTAGCATTGTCTTGCATTAGGAGGAACCCAGGGCCAACCGCACCAGCATATGGTCTCACAAGGGGTCTGAGGATCTCATCTCGGTACCTAATGGCAGTCAGGCTACCTCTGGCGAGCACATGGAGGGCTGTGCTGACCCCAAAGAAATGCCACCCCACACCATGACTGACCCACCGCCAATCCGGTCATGCTGGAGAACGTTGCAGGCAGCAGAACGTTCTCCACGGCGTCTCCAGACTCTGTCACGTGCTCAGTGTGAACCTGCTTTCATCTGTGAAGAGCACAGGGCGCCAGTGGCGAATTTGCCAATCTTGGTGTTCTCTGGCAAATGCCAAAAGTCCTGCACGGTGTTGAGCTGTAAGCACAACCCCCACCTGTGGACGTCGGGCCCTCATACCACCCTCATGGAGTCTGTTTCTGACCGTTTGAGCAGACACATGCACATTTGTGGCCTGCTGGAGGTCATTTTGCAGGGCTCTGGCACCATAGCAACACCCACCCGTAGTCTGCGTTCCAGCAGGTATATCTCACTGGTCATCCCCAAAGCCAACGCCTCCTTTGGCCACCATTCCTTCCAGTTCTCTGCTGCCAATGACTGGACCGAACTGCAAAAATCTCTGAAGCTGGAGACACTTATCTCCCTCACTAACTTTAAGCATCAGTTGTCAGAGCAGTTTACCGATCACTACACCTGTACACAGCCATTCTGAAATTAGCCCACCCAACTACCTCATCCCCATATTGTTATATATTTTGCACCCCAGTATCTCTATTTGCACATAATCTTTTGCACATCTATCATTCCAGTGTTAATACGAAATTGTAACTATTTTTGCACTATGGCCTATTTATTGCCTAACCTCCATAACTTACTACATTCGCAGACACTGTATATATATTTTCTGTTGTATTTTTTTACTTTGTTTTCTTACCCCATATGTAACTCTGTGTTGTTGTTTTAATCGCACTGCTTTGCTTTATCTTGGCCAGGTCGCAGTTGTAAATGAGAACTTGTTCTCAACTGGCTTACCTGGTTAAATAAAGGTGGAGAAAAAAAATAAGAATTTTTTTTTTCAATGATCAGGGTCTAAAATCATGTTTTAGGTTCAGCACTGGAAGGACTAAGGGTAGGATGCTGTCACGGATTCTGCCAAGACTGCCCTTCCTTCTGGCTCGGGCAGGCTTTGGCATTCGTCGTCACCGGAGTACTAGCTGCTGCCGCTCTGTTATATGTTTCTATGTTCACTTGATTGTTGTCTGTTGTTGCACACCTGTTCCCCATTATGTTAGTTTGTCTGCCTATTTAACCTGTTCACGTCCACTGTTTGGTGTGCGTGTTTATTGGATTGTCCGAGTGTCATTTTGTGTGCGGGTTTTGCTCCTCCTTTGTTGTTTGGAGGGTTTTCTTGTATTTCTTTACTACTCAGTAAAGTGGTTCTTCATCTCATTCTGTGTCCTGTGCTTGACTTTGGCCTACCGCATTCCACCGACATTCGTGACAGATGCAATATCTTAGGTTTTTCAAGCTTGAAATAACTTTTTAAGCTGTTTTCCATGGACATTGCCATGTTTTAGGCAATATCCACAATGCAACAAATTCAGCACTGAAAGGATTGACGGTAAGTTATAATAGTTCGGATTTTCAATTGGGAAATAACGTTTTAAGCTGTTTTCCATGAACAGTGTCTAAAATCGGGTTTCATAGTACGCTACGGAAGGACTATGTTTAGGACAGGCAGAAAGGTCAGAACCGGGAAGACTAGGAAACAAAAACGTGAGAACAGGAAACACGCTGGTAAGACCTGACAAAATAAGATGAACTGGCAACAGACAAACAGAAAACACAGATTTAAATACACAGGGGATAATTGGGAAAAATAGGAGACACCTGGTGGATGGTCACTCTGACAGAGCTCCAGAGTTCCTCTGTGGAGATGGGAGAACCTTACAGAAGGACAACCATCTCTGCAGCACTCCACCAATCATTCCTTTATGGTAGAGTGGCCAGACGGAAGCCACTCCTCAGTAAAAGGCACGACAGCCCGCTTGGAGTTTGCCAAAAGGCACCTAAAGGACTCCCAGACCATGAGAAACAAGATTCTCTGGTCTGATGAAACCAAGATTGAACTCTTTGGCCTGAATGCCAAGCGTTACGTCTGGAGGAAACCTGGCACCATCCCTAAGGTGAAGCATGGTGATGGAAGCATCATGCTGTGGGGATGTTTTTCAGCGGTAGGGACTGGGAGACTAGTCAGGATAGAGGGAAAGATTAACAGAGCAAAGTACAGAGAGATGCTTGATGAAAACCTGCTCCAGAGTGCTCAGGACCTCAGACTGGGGCAAAGGTTCACCTTCCAACAGGACAACGACCCTAAGCACACAGCCAAGACAACGCAGGAGTGGCTTCGGGACAAATCTCTGACTGTCCTTGAGTGGCCCAGCCAGAGCCCGGATTTCTCAATCGAACATCTCTGGAGAAACCTGAAAATAGCTGTGCAGCAACGCTCCCCATTCAACCTGACAGAGCTTGAGAGGATCTGCAGAGAAAAATGGGAGAAACTCCCCAAATACAGGTGTGCCAAGCTTGTAGCGTCATACCTAAGACTTGAGGCTGTAATCGCTGCCAAAGATGCTTCAACAAAGTACTGCGTAAAGGGTCTGAATACTTATGTAAATCTGTTTTAGATTTCTTTTATAAATGTGCAAAAATGTATAACAATTAGTTTTTTCTTTGTCATTATGGGGTATTGTGTGTAGATTGATTAGGGAAAAAAACAAATGTAATCCAATTTAGAATTAGGCTGTAACGCAACAAAATGTGAAAACTCAAGGGGTCTGAATTCTTTCCGAATGCAACTTACTTCTTTGTCAAGACTGTCCATCAAGTGTTTTAGCTCCTCAGTCCCTCCACTTCTCTTGGTCCTGCAAAATTCAAGGAGCTTGTGCAGATGACCATCCAGGCCTTCATAGAAGGACTTCTTGAGGTCCACAGACAAGTCTTGTGTACTTCAGAGAAACCTGTTTGAGAGAGCATAAAACAGACAACTTTCTTAATTAGTCCTTATGTAATTCCATCTCCTCTCTCCTCAAAATGCATTTAAGAAGGTCTGAAGGGAGGCGTAATGAGGTATTCATTAATTATTCTGAATGCATCATAAAAAGATTTAAATGTCAGTAAATATCAGGGCGGCAGGTAGCTTAGTGGGTAAGAGCGTTGTGCCAGTAACCGAAAGGTCGCTGGTTCTAATCCCCGAGCCGACTAGGTGAAAAATCTGTCGATGTGCCCTTGAGCAAGGCACTTAACCCTAATTGCTCCTGTAAGTCGCTCTGGATAAGAGCGTCTGCTAAATGACTAAAATGTAAATGATATCAGATTACACTTTGAACAGTACTGGCAAACAGAATTTAATCTCAGTGACAAGAGACTCATCTTCCACAATCTCCTTTCTTCTTAATGAGAATGTACTCACAAAGCTGCATTGACAATTACACAGCCTTGCAGCTGCATAGGTGTAATGTGTGAGATTAAAAATGAGCCACATAGCAAACATCTGCATGCTGATAGATAATAATAAAATAATAATATGCCATTTAGCAGATGCTTTTATCCAAAGCGACTTACAGTCATGCGTGCATACATTTTTGTGTATGGGTGGTCCCGGGGATCGAACCCACTACCTTGGCGTTACAAGCGCCGTGCTCTACCAGCTGAGCTACAGAGGACGACTAGATAGGCCTAGTTTGCAAATTTGACACATGCTATAAAACACCTTGCTAGCTAGCTATTAACAGGCTTGCAAACTGATGTTAGCTAGCTAACCCTAACTAGCAAGAGATACATGGTAGCCACAAAGTATTTATTTTTAAACGATTTGATCAAAATAACTAGAAAAATCCCATTATAGAAACCAATGTTAGCCAACTTTCTTAACCGAATGTGAAACTAGCCAAAGTTAGATTGAACTAGCTAACGTTAGCTAGATAACTACTGTAGCTATTATTGGGGATTTATTATTCTCCTAAATTGATGGGATGACTAACTTAGAAAGAATGCATTCTTGACTGGGCTAATGTAGGCTGTGACACCTGGCAAGGCTGTGATTGATGTGAAGAGCTGTTTTAGGGGTTAAAATAAGATAAGGATTGTGTCTTCAAATGCTAGACTATAATAGTTATTTGTGATCTGTGAGCCTTCCTTTGACTAGGAATGATGTCTAAGGGAGCTGGCTCTTCTCACTATGATAGGTTGTTATGATAATCTTGTGCCTGGCTGAAGTGTGCAACAAATGGCGCCGAGGAGATGAGAGCAACCCCTGAATCAACGGATTGGCTGAGAAAGTTTAAACCACGCTCAAGTCTTTACTCTAATTGGCCAGCAGAGAAGTGGGAAACTTCCTCTGTCAGAGTATTTGGGTATTGTTTCTGGAACAATGTGTTAGTTGTCTGGGGTGTTCTGCGAGACATCTCAGAGAGCCCGTATATACGAAACATCATATTTACCATTGAAGGTTTTTGCATTAATTAAAATAACTAGTATACCTTAGAAGTCGTGTTGACCTCTTTTGTTCCTGATACCAGATTTGAATTAACGCGACTTTGACACTATCTAGCTGTTAGACTTATCTAGCTAGCCTAACTTTGAAATGGAGGTACACTTCAGTAGAACAGCAACTCAGTTACCAAATAAAAGCTAGTCAATGACATTTCTAAGTCAGCTAGCTAAGTAACATCAATGTTGGTTAAGAATAAGATGCTCACTTTTTTCCAAGCTGTGCAGGTGTAGCCGAAGCGCGGTGCTGATCCATCTTCTTCCTGGTATAAAAATGCGCCCTTTTTTTTTGTATGAGCAAATCAGATTTAAGTGCGGTGAGGTGGTACCTTACATCAATAGGAATGATTGCTAACCGTAGTCCCATTTGATCTGATAGGTTTCTCTGTAAAACAGAGTTCAAAGGCAAACTCCTGTGCTCTCTTAATATGAACATCACACAAGGGAATGAATGGACAAAAACGTATACCTCTGACTCCCCACACCCCAGTCAAATTATATAACTATTACCCACTTTGACCATAGAAAATATTTTCTAGTAGGCCCGACCTACAAAGGGAAGAAGCGGGAACTACGTAATTTTCTTTACTACAAAATCAGACTTCAAAGTATTTTTCTGTCTAGACAGACAGCAATTACTTATACTCCATGATATATTCTGATCAACTGGCTTGTTCTTGTGTCAGGAAACTAAATACTACATGAATCTGATAATATACCTGGCTATTACAACAGATCAAAGATTTTTGATCAAATTCGTAGTTACTGCGTTTTGCCTTTGTAGGGATTCCTTCACATATTCCTTTCTGATCATCAGTCATTAGGCTGTTGATTTTCAACACCTGGCTCAAGGTGGAAGGTGTGCTTACCTGAATGTTGCACATCTTAGAATATAGAGGGGAAAGAAATGCACACCTATTTAGGCGAGGTGCTGGCTAACGGAGTGAAACACTTGAAAAAGAAAAGGAAAGCCTCTGTTGTCACCCGCTTCCCTTGAAAAACAGTTTGCCCTACATCCAATTCTGTCGAATCAAAATAATTTGTAAAAAACAATCAGATTTCGATCGAAATATGGCTGAGACGCAAAGAAAATTCAAGGAGAGGGGGTACAAAACTGGTCAGATTAATACTGCCATTGAGAAAATTCAAAACAAATCGAGACTTGACCTCTTTCATGGACAGTCTGCAAAAAGAAGCATTCTTGCGTTCTAACTACACGCTATTCAAAGTGCTCTGAACAAATTAAGTGAATCGTTCACAAACATTGGCACATTCTAAGATCCGATGGCAGTATTGGTAATGTGTTTTCGGACCCTCCCTTGGTTGTATTCTCGCGGGGCAGAAACCTCAGAAACCTTTACCGCCCCTAAATATCCCTGCACAACGTCTATTTGCGCCTCTACCAGATGGAAACTACAAGTGTAATGGCTGCGCTCAATGCAATGGCACTTACAAATATAGATCCTTTAAACACCCCCAAGCAGGGAAACAGATCCCAATCAAAGGTGTTATTACGTGCTCCACTAAGGCAGTTATTTATCTTATGACTTGTCCTTGTGGTAAACATTATGTGGGTAAAACAAAGCGCGAATTAAAAGTACAAATCTCGAAACATCGTAGCACCATTAGGTGCAAAAACTCGACATACCCAGTCGCTGCTCACTTTTTGGAAGTGAACCACTCGATTTCGTCCCTACGTTATATCGGCATCGAACATGTCACCCTCCCATATTGTTAAAACTAGAGGCTGCCTGGATCTTTAATTTAAAGACCCTTGCTCCCTTCAGTCTCAACTTAGACTTTGATTTGAAGCCATTCTTGTGGTTATTGTGATTTTGCTATTCATTGTAAATGTTTGTGGGCCTATGTAGCCAAGTTGTATCTATGATCGTATGCTATCCATGTTTTTTGTATGTGATGTTTATATGTGAATTAACCAATGCTATTAGGCCACACCCGGCAATGATTACAGACACCTGCGTGTGTCCTTTGACACTATATAAACTAGTGACCCGCATTGGTTGTCATTATACCCTGATGAAGACAGCTTGTCTGTCGAAACGTTGGTTATTAGGTTATTAAATTACTATATCTTAGAATGCCTTCTTTATAACTTGCAAAATACACACAGTGGAAAGCACACTGAGTGTACAAAACATTAGGCTCTTTCCATGAATCCAGGTGAAAGCTATGATCCCTTATTATTCAATCAGTGTAGATGAAGGGGAGGAGACAGGTTATAGATGGCGTAGCAGTGCGGTTGTGGTTTTATTCTGTGTCCTAGTGTAAATATCCAGTTTCTTGTTTTTTTTGTCTATTTTGTATATATTTCTCAATTTTACTTTTCATTCTTTAACTAAATATACTTTCCTGCAACCCGCCTCACCCAACGTGGAAAGGATTCTATTATTTCTTTATAACTTTCATCAAGAACCTTAAGCTGAAACTAGTGTAGCTGCAACTGAATGGCTACTTGCTATTAGTCACCGTTAGCGTCTTCACCATTGTCCGTGGCCTACACTATCCACCAGCCAGCTCTAGCTCTAGCCTGGACAATTCGTCGGCCAGTCTGCACAGCGTGCTATCGACCCAGAGCATATCGGACTTTCTGCCGGAATCACTGGACCCTAGCGCCGGATCATTGCAACCAGCTAGCTGCAACCTGTTGTTGGCTAATTACCATTGCCCCATAGCAAGCACCAGCTAGCCTCAGGCCCATCTCCCGGCTATCTACCTCTCTGTCAACCGGACGGGACCTAGCCCCGGCCCGCTAGCACACGCAAACTACAACTGTGCTCCCTGCTAGCTGTGCTGAAGCACCAATTTGAACTGCTCTCGGACTCACATATTGCTGTTCACTGGACCGTATGATCACTCAGCTGCACAGCTGATGCCTGCTGGACTGTTCCTTTACACGGTACCCTGTCCTGTTTATTCTGTTTAGCCTCAGCCCAAACTTTATCGCTATTACCAGTTGTTGTCTTAGCTCTCTCTAATAACACCTGTGATTGCTTTATACCCAACGCTTAGGTTTACCTCAACTGTACTCATATCCTTCCATATCCTTTTCTGTACATAATGCCCTGAATCTTTTCTACAACGCCCGGAGAACTGCCCCCTTTATTCTATGTACCCAACGCACTAGAAGACCAGTTCTTAAAGCATTTAGTCATATCCTTATTCTAGTACTCCTCTGTTCCTCTGGTGATGTAGAGGCTAACCCAGGCCCTGCAGCCCCCAGTATCACTCCTACTCCCCAGGAGCTATCATTTGTTGACTTCTGTAACCGTAAAAGCCTTGGTTTTCTGCACGTAAATATCAGAAGCCTCCTTCCTAAATTTGAGTTATTCACTGCGTTAGCACACTCCGCCAACCCTGATGTTCTAGCAGTGTCTGAATCCTGGCTTAGGAAGGCCACCAAAAATTCTGAAATGTCCATTCCCAACTATAACATTTTCCGTCTAGATAGAACTGCCAAAGGGGGTGGAGTTGCAATCTACTGTAGAGATAGCCTGCAGAGCTCTATCATACTATCCAGGTCTGTGCCCAAACAGTTTGAGCTTCTACTTCTAAAAATCCACCTTTCCAGAAATAAATCTCTCACTGTTGCCGCTTGCTACAGACCCCCCTCAGCCCCCAGCTGTGCCTGGACACCATATGTGAATTGATTGCCCCCCATCTATCCTCAGAGTTCGTACTGCTTGGTGACCTAAATTGGGATATGCTTAACACCCCGGCCATCCTACAATCTAAACTAGATGCCCTCAATCTCACACAAATTATCAACGAACCTACCAGGTACAACCCTAAATCCGTAAACATGGGTACCCTCATATATATCATCCTGACTAACTTACCCTCTAAATACACCTCCGCTGTCTTCAACCAGGATCTCAGCGATCACTGCCTTATTGCCTGCGTCCGTAACGGGTCCGCGGTCAAACGACCACCCCTCATCACTGTCAAACGCTCCCAAAAACACTTCAGTGAGCAGGCCTTCCTAATTGACCTGGCCCAGGTATCCTGGATGGATATAGATCTCATTCCGTCAGTAGAGGATGCCTGGTTGTTCTTTAAAAGTAATTTCCTCTCAATCTTAAATAAACATGCCCCATTCAAAAAATACAGAACTAAGAACAGATATAGCCCCTGGTTCTCCTCAGACTTGACTGCCCTTGACCAGCACAAAAACATCCTGTGGCGTACTGCATTAGCATCAAATAGCCCCCGCGATATGCAACTTTTCAGGGAAGTTAGGAACCAATATACACAAGCAGTTAGGAAAGCAAAGGCTAACTCTTTCAACAGAAATTTGCATCCTGTAGCACTAACTCCAAAAAGTTTTGGGACACTGTAAAGTCCATGGAGAATAAGAGCACTTCCTCCCAGCTGCCCACTGCACTGAGGCTAGGAAACACTATCACCACCGATAAATCTACAATAATCGAGAATTTCAACAACCATTTTGCTACAGCTGGCCATGCTTTCCACCTGGCTACCACTACCCTGGCCACCAGCTCTGCAACCTCCGCTGCAACTTGCCCATGCCCCCCCCCGCTTCTCCTTCACACAAATCCAGAAAGCTGATGTTCTGAAAGAGCTGCCAAATCTGGACCCCTACAAATCATCTGGGCTATACAATCTGGACCCTTTCTTTCTAAAACTAGCCGCCGAAATTGTCGCAACCCCTATTACTAGCCTGTTCAATCTCTCTTTCGTAACGTCTGAGATCCCCAGAGATTGGAAAGCTGCCGCGGTCATCCCCCTCTTCAAAGGGGGTGACACTCTAGATCCAAACTGTTACAGACCCATATCCATCCTGTCCTGCCTTTCGAAAGTTTTTGAAAGCCAAGTTAACAAACAGATCACCGACCATTTCGAATCCCACCGTACCTTCTCCGCTATGCAATCCGGTTTCCGAGCTGGTCATGGGTGCACTTCAGCCACGCTCAAGGTCCTAAACGATATTATAACCGCGATCGATAATAGACAGTACTGTGCAGCCGTCTTCATCGACCTGTCCAAGGCTTTCGACTCTGTCAACCACCGCATTCTTATTGGCAGACTAAATAGCCTTGGTTTCTCAAATGACTGCCTCGCCTGGTTCACCAACTACTTCTCAGATAGAGTTCAATGTGTCAAATCGGAGGGCCTGTTGTCTGGACCTATGGCAGTCTCTATGGGGGTGCCACAGGGTTCAATTCTTGGGCCGACTCTTTTCTCCGTGTACAGTGGGGAAAAAAAGTATTTAGTCAGCCACCAATTGTGCAAGTTCTCCCGCTTAAAAAGATGAGAGAGGCCTGTAATTTTCATCATAGGTACACGTCAACTATGACAGACAAATTGAGAAAATAAATTCCAGAAAATCACATTGTAGGATTTGTTATTAATTTATTTGCAAATTATGGTGGAAAATAAGTATTTGGTCACCTACAAACAAGCAAGATTTCTGGCTCTCACAGACCTGTAACTTCTTCTTTAAGAGGCTCCTCTGTCCTCCACTCGTTACCTGTATTAATGGCACCTGTTTGAACTTGTTATCAGTATAGAATATACCTGTCCACAACTTCAAACAGTCACACTCCAAACTCCACTATGGCCAAGACCAAAGAGCTGTCAAAAGACACCAGAAACAAAATTGTAGACCTGCACCAGGCTGGGAAGACTGAATATGCAATAGGTAAGCAGCTTGGTTTGAAGAAATCAACTGTGGGAGCAATTATTAGGAAATGGAAGACATACAAGACCACTGATAATCTCCCTCGATCTGGGGCTCCACGCAAGATCTCACCCCGTGGGGTCAAAATGATCACAAGAACAGTGAGCAAAAATCCCAGAACCACACGGGGGGACCTAGTAAATGACCTGCAGAGAGCTGGGACCAAAGTAACAAAGCCTACCATCAGTAACACACTACGCCGCCAGGGACTCAAATCCTGCAGTGACAGACGTGTCCCCCTGCTTAAGCCAGTACATGTCCAGGCCCGTTTGAAGTTTGCGAGAGTGCATTTGGATGATCCAGAAGAGGATTGGGAGAATGTCATATGGTCAGATGAAACCAAAATATAACTTTTTGGTAAAAACTCAACTCGTCGTGTTTGGAGGACAAAGAATGCTGAGTTGCATCCAAAGAACACCATACCTACTGTGAAGCATGGGGGTGGAAACATCATGCTTTGGGGCTGTTTTTCTGCAAAGGGACCAGGACGACTGATCCGTGTAAAGGAAAGAATGAATGGGGCCATGTATCATGAGATTTTGAGTGAAAACCTCCATCCATCAGCAAGGGCATTGAAGATGAAACGTGGCTGGGTCTTTCAGCATGACAATGATCCCAAACACACCGCCCGGGCAACGAAGGAGTGGCTTCGTAAGAAGCATTTCAAGGTCCTGGAGTGGCCTAGCCAGTCTCCAGATCTCAACCCCATAGAAAATCTTTGGAGGGAGTTGAAAATCCGTGTTGCCCAGCGACAGCCCCAATACATCACTGCTCTAGTGGAGATCTGCATGGAGGAATGGGCCAAAATACCAGCAACAGTGTGTGAAAACCTTGTGAAGACTTACAGAAAATGTTTGACCTGTGTCATTGCCAACAAAGGGTATATAACAAAGTATTGAGAAACTTTTGTTATTGAACAAATACTTATTTTCCACCATAATTTGCAAATAAATTCATTAAAAATCCTACAATGTGATTTTCTGGATTGTTTTTTCTCATTTTGTCGGTCATAGTTGACGTGTACCTATGGTGAAAATTACAGGCCTCTCTCATCTTTTTAAGTGGGAGAACTTGCACAATTGGTGGCTGACTAAATACATTTTTTCCCCACTGTATATCAATGATGTCGCTCTTGCTGCTGGTGACTCTCAGATCCACCTCTACGCAGACGACACCATTTTGTATACATCTGGCCCTTCATTGGACACTGTGTTAACAAACCTCCAAACGAGCTTCAATGCCATACAACACTCCTTCAGTAGCCTCCAACTGCTCTTAAACACTAGTAAAACTAAATGCATGCTCTTCAACCGAACGCTGCTTGCACCTGCCCACCCGACTAGAATCACTACTCTCGACGGGTCTGACCTAGAGTATGTGGACAACTACAAATACCTAGGTGTCTGGTTAGACTGTAAACTCTCCTTCCAGACTCACATTAAGAATCTCCAATCCAAAGTTAAATCTAGAATCGGTTTCCTATTTCGCAACAAAGCCTCCTTCACTCATGCTGCCAAACATGCCCTCGTAAAACTGACTATCCTACCGATCCTTGACTTCGGCGATGTCATTTACAAAATAGCCTCCAACACTCTACTCAGCAAATTGGATGTAGTCTATCACAGTGCCATCCGTTTTGTCTCCAAAGCCCCATATACTACCCACCACTGTGACCTGTACGCTCTTGTTGGCTGGTCCTCACTACATATTCGTCGCCAAACCCACTGGCTCCAGGCCATCTATAAATCACTGCTAGGCAAATCGCCGCCTTATCTTAGCTCATTGGTCACCATAGCATCACCCACCCGTAGTATGCGCTCCAGCAGGTATATCTCACTGGTCATCCCCAAAGCCAACACCTCCTTTGGCCGCCATTCCTTCCAGTTCTCTGCTGCCAATGACTGGAACAAATTGCAAAAATCTCTGAAGCTGGAGACACTTATCTCCCTCACTAACTTTAAGCATCAGTTGTCAGAGCACCTTACCGATCACTGCACCTGTACACAGCCCATCTGAAATTAGCCCGCCCAACTACCTCATCCCTATATTGTTATTTATTTTGCTCATTTGTACCCCAGTATCTCTATTTGCACATCATCTCTTGCACATCTATCATTCCAGTGTTAATACTAATTGTAATTATTTTGCACTATAGCCTATTTATTACCTTACCTCCATAACTTGCTACATTTGCACACACTGTATATATACACTGCTCAAAAAAATTAAGGGAACACTTAAACAACACAATGTAACTCCAAGTCAATCACACTTCTGTGAAATAAAACTGTCCACTTAGGAAGCAACACTGATTGACAATACATTTCACATGCTGTTGTGCAAATGGAATAGACAACAGGTGGAAATTATAGGCAATTAGCAAGACACCCCCAATAAAGAAGTGGTTCTGCAGGTGGTGACCACAGACCACTTCTCAGTTACTATGCTTCCTGGCTGATGTTTTGGTCACTTTTGAATGCTGGCGGTGCTTTCACTCTAGTGGTAGCATGAGACGGAGTCTACAACCCACACAAGTGGCCCAGGTAGTGCAGCTCATCCAGGATGGCACATCAATGCGAGCTGTGGAAAGAAGGTTTGCTGTGTCCGTCAGCGTAGTGTCCAGAGCATGGAGGCGCTACCAGGAGACAGGCCAGTACATCAGGAGACGTGGAGGAGGCCGTAGGAGGGCAACAACCTAGCAGCAGGACCGCTACCTCCGCCTTTGTGCAAGGAGGAGCAGGAGGAGCACTGCCAGAGCCCTGCAAAATGACTTCCAGCAGGCCACAAATGTGCATGTGTCTGCTCAAACGGTCAGAAACAGACTCCATGAGGGTGGTATGAGGGCCCGACGTCCACAGGTGGGGGTTGTGCTTACAGCCCAACACCGTGCAGGACGTTTGCCATTTGCCAGAGAACACCAAGATTGGCAAATTCGCCACTGGCGCCCTGTGCTCTTCACAGATGAAAGCAGGTTCACACTGAGCACGTGACAGACGTGACAGAGTCTGGAGACGGCGTGGAGAACGTTCTGCTGCCTGCAACATCCTCCAGCATGACCGGTTTGGCGGTGGGTCAGTCATGGTGTGGGGTGGGGTGGCATTTCTTTGGGGGGCCGCACAGCCCTCCATGTGCTCGCCAGAGGTAGCCTGACTGCCATTAGGTACCGAGATGAGATCCTCAGACCCCTTGTGAGACCATATGCTGGTGCGGTTGGCCCTGGGTTCCTCCTAATGCAAGACAATGCTAGACCTCATGTGGCTGGAGTGTGTCAGCAGTTCCTGCAAGAGGAAGGCATTGATGCTATGGACCGCCCATTCCCCAGACCTGAATCCAATTGAGCACATCTGGGACATCATGTCTCGCTCCATCCACCAATGCCACGTTGCACCACAGACTGTCTAGGAGTTGGCGGATGCTTTAGTCCAGGTCTGGGAGGAGATCCCTCAGGAGACCATCCGCCACCTCATCAGGAGCATGCCCAGGCGTTGTAGGGAGGTCATACAGGCACGTGGAGGCCACACACACTACTGAGCCTCATTTTGACTTGTTTTAAGGACATTACATCAAAGTTGGATCAGCCTGTAGTGTGGTTTTCCACTTTAATTTTGAGGGTGACTCCAAATCCAGACCTCCATGGGTTGATACATTTGATTTCCATTGATAATTTTTGTGTGATTTTGTTGTCAGCACATTCAACTATGTAAAGACAAAAGTATTTAATAAGATGATTTCATTCATTCAGATCTAGGATGTGTTGTTTAAGTGTTCCCTTTATTTTTTTGAGCAGTGTATATTTCTGTTGTATTTTTGACTTTATGTTTTGTTTTACCCCATATGTAACTCTGTGTTGTTGTTTTTATCGCACTGCTTTGCTTTATCTTGGCCAGGTCGCAGTTGTAAATGAGAACTTGTTCTCAACTGGCTTACCTGGTTAAATAAAGGTGAAATAAAAAAAATAAAAAATAAAGAACGATTTTTAAGCCTTGAGACAATTGAGACATGGATTGTGTATGTGTGCCATTCAGAGGGTGAATGGTAGTAGGTGCCGAGCGCACCTGTTTGAGTGTGTCAAGAACTGCAATGCTGCTGGGTTTTTCACGCTCAACAGTTTCCTGTGTGTATCAAGAATGGTTCACCACCAAAAGGACATCCAGCCAACAGCAGGCTGGCCAGTGGTCAAAAACGGGTCACTGATGAAAGAGGACAAAGGAGGCTGACACGAATTGTGCAGAGAAACATACGGGCTGCAGTTAGTCAACTGACAGGCATGTACAACATTGTTTCCCAAAGAATGCACAACTTGTCGTACCTTGACACGAATGGGGTATGACAGCTGACGACCTTACAGAGTTAAACTTCTTTCAGTAAAAAACAAGAAACTGCAGTTGCAGTGGGCTAAGGAAAGAAAACACTGGAGAATTGAAAAAACATTGCCTGGTCCTGCTGTTTCACGCTGATGGGAGGACTAGGGAGTACATGCATTCATCATGCCGTGTGTGAACATTGCAGGCTGGTGGTGGTGTGCGGTGTGTTTTCATGGCACACATTGGGCCCCTTGATAAAAGTGGAGCAACGTTTGAATGCTACATAATATCTGAACATTATTGCCAATCAGGTGCATCCCTTCATGGCAGCAGTATATCCATCTGCTAATTGATTTTTTTCATCAGGATAATGCCCAATGCCACAAGGCTAGGATTGTCCAGGAATGGTTCCACAAACATGACAGAGAATTCAGCTTACTGCAGTGGCCTGCCCCGTCAACAGATCTCAATCTGAAACGAGCTATTCAGTGTAGACATCCACTACCAGCCAACTTGACACAATTGTGGGAAGCATTGGAGTCAACATGGGCCAGATTCCTGTGGAACGCTTGACACCTTGTAGAGTCCATGCCCCGACAAATTGAGGCTGTTCTGAGAGTAAAAGGGGGTGCAACTCAATATTAGGAAGGTGTTCCTAATGATTTGTGCACTCAGTGTATAGTAGTTACATTTTTGCAAACTGAGTTCCTAGTGATACTTTTTATGCATTCCCAGAGATGAGAGTGAGAAGGAATGGATTACAGTGGCAAACAAAAAAGGAAATACAGTAAGAGAAGTAAAGTGGTCGTGGAATCTAGTAAATACATACCTAGTTCTGACTAGTTTTAAGTTGGAGTGAAGGGTTTGGACTGATGGTGTTACCTGGGAGATCCATTTGACATTGCGATGAAAATTGCAGATGAGTTGGATGAGGTTGCGTCAGTGAGGATAACAAGCAGTGGGCTTATTTTTTATTTTGTTTGTGTGTCCGAGGAGCAGAAGGAGTATGCATTGCACCTGAAAAAGATTTTGGATTGGAATGTGTTGTGTGTGGATCTGCGATGCAGGGCGCCTATCAAGGGGGTTATCTCTGGAGTGGCGCTAGAAATGAGTGCAAAGGATGTAACTGAAGAAGTAGATGCAGGGGTTGGTGCATGCCGACTGACCCATATGGTGGATGGCGTGAGGAAGCCCACTCCATCCATTCTATTGTTTTTTGAAGAAGTCTCTCCCTTTGCACATTTATTTGGGATATGCCCAAACCCATGCAGTGTGATAAATGTTAAATATTTGTACATGTGTCAAGTGTATGTCGACGGGAGGAGTATCGTATGCCAGTTGAAGCGAAATACTGCAATTGTGGTGGCGAACATGGCCCGAATTCCTGAAGTGCCCTGTTAGGGTGAGAGAGATAAAGGTGGCAAGAGTAACATGTTGACCACTTGCGTTGCAAAATAAATGTACACATTCATTTTATTCAATCGTTTCATCTAAACTGCTCGCGTGCGTCAACGAGTGTCTGCGTAGCCAGGCACTAAAATAGAACTTGGTTCTATTTTTGAAGCGTGACGCACTGCAAGTCCCGCCTCTCCCATCTCCTTGGTTTTTAGGAGCATATACCCACGTTGGTGATTGAACGATTAACTGAGGTCCACACTCCAGTCCAGTTGGTGGTGGTAATTCACCTTGAAGTTGGTTGCCAACCGACATATAAAGTCCACAGAAGAAGAAGACTTCCACTGAAGGAGGAGATATTACTAGAAACGATTCGTTTCCCCTTTTATCTGGGGATTAAATGTCGGGGTATAGAACACACAATTTTGTGAGACTCAAATTAGGTCAAAATTCTACAAAGATCCAGAAAAAAAGGACCTTGTGCATTTCAGGTAAAATAAAAACCCAATGTTAATATCCCAGGACAAATTAGCTAGCAACTGCAAGCTAGCTAGCTAAATGTCCACGAATGTTTCATGCGTTTCGACCTGTCCCCAAATTAATATAGTTGTTTCAGAGTTCGTTTCGATATTTCAACCTGCGTGTCTTGGATCGCGTCTGGTGTGGATGTACAAAATCAACATGCGTAAGCATGCCCAGTCTAGACAGCGTGTAAGAGCTGTCCAGCGTCTTCTTTCCAGAGGCGGTGAGAAGAGTGGAAGAACAGAGTAACGTGGAAGAAACCATGGTAGTTGGATTAGAGACACCAGTAAATGTTCCTCGCCTACAGGATCCTGACATGTTGCATGTTAAAAAGGTGGAATTTGTATTGTTTATTGCATTGGTTATAATCTGCATAGCGCAAACAAAGAGGAAATCTGAGAAAATAGGCATCGTTGTGAGTGTGGCTGAATGTTTTTTGGGATTCTGGGATTTTACAGCAGAGGCATTATAAGGAATTATGTAGGTTAACGTTCAGTCCTCACAGGCCCCTGAGCCTGTGTAGGGATGTGATTTGGACTATGACTGAAGGAGTGGGATGTTTTTTTTTAAATGTATTTTATTTTAGTATTGTAAGCCTGACATTTTAAAAAAAATCTTGTTCACTACCGTACCGTAGGTGGCAGCAGTACACCTCAAAGAAGAAGAAGAATAAATTAACCCAGAACTTCTTCATATGAAGAAAGTGGACGTTGTGTCATTTATAATGATAGTGATAAACAAAACTGCACAAGTTGAAAGGAAGTAAAGAATTATCAATATCATTGTTTCTGCAGCTGAACTCTTTTTGGGATTAAAACATTTCACATCTGAAGAGCTACATGGATAATACATATTTTGAGTGTAGTTCTCCATACCCCCCCCCCCACCCACCCACAAAAAAAAAGGCTTTTCTCTATGTGTGTGTGGATTAAATAAACAATGGATTAAGGGAAGATGGTGGGGAAAAGAGACGGCATGCGACGGCAGAGCATGGAGGTCAATGAAAGTATGTTGAGCATGACAAGAAAACAGAAAATTAAAAGATGGAAGAAGGCAACATCTACCACTACACCTGACGAGAGCGAGGATGGGAGGGAAGAAGATGAAGGAAAGGAATCCAGCATTGCAGGAAAACAGAAAAGCAAAAGGTGGAAGAAGGCAACATATACCACTACACCTGACGAGTGAGGATTAATTACTTGTGTTGGCAGGTGCGGTGAAGACCACTGAGATTGAGCCTCGTCCTGATGATGACAGATGATTCTGGCACAGTGGGAGTGAGATTTATTGAGAGAATGGATCCTTGCCTTCTGGCGGATCCATATGTGGTGTCAGGTTGGGTGGAGAAGAGGTTGAGCGATAGTGTACCGTCCTTCCAGGCTGCTGGCCTGGTGTAGGATCAGATAGGGCCAAGTAGTCAGATAGTGGTACGTTTTTTTTTTTGGGGGGGTGTAGGGTTTGTTGGTAGGGCAATTTTTCTACGAAGTGTGATGAACTCACACTCCAGAGCAGTAGGTGGAAACACAGAGCTAGATAAGAGGAATAGATTAATAGGGAGTCCGTGAATGGCCTCACACTCCAGTACAGTAGGTGGCGGTGTATGCACCTCACGGTTGCTATCCGCCAATACAAATTTAAAGAAGAAGAAAAAATGGACAGCCACTAGCTCAATACACAAACATTACAAAGCAAGGTAAACAGACTCGAAGATATTGTTTACACGCTATCCTCTTTTTAACAAACACAAATTCAAGCCCTACGTTTTTGCCCGTAATTTAGCTAGCATTTGTTGATGTATTTATATTCAGTCCAACGATAGATAGATAGCTAGCTAACATAAAGTCTGCCCGTTAGCTGAGTTTAGCATGCTGTGTTGACGGAGCTAGCTAACATTAGCTGTTGTTCGAGCATGCCAATGTTATTAGCTTGGAGGTAGGTACCTCTTCATATCCCCACTCTTAAATACACATATTTGCTGGCTGAATTTCTAGCTACTGTGATTAATTGCTTGGCTTTTGCCCTGAGGGGAGTCCCATGTGTTGGCTTTGTGTTTTGAATGGAAACCTTGATATCTTATGCTAGCTAGGCTAACTTAAAAATCGGCATTTTAGTCATATTAAACGGGCTAATGATGGTAGCTATTCTTCCTTATAGCTAGTACAGCATGGACGCGGGCCATTATCAATAATAGTGGTAATAGCAGCGAGCTGGTCTGTCCGAGCTAGTAGTTAATGCCGCTGTCATTTTTTTTCTGGGAAGGAAAAGGAGGGAGCTGGTCGTTAAAATTTGGACGACATCCCCTTGACGCAAGGAAAAAGGCGCACTTCTATTGCGATAACCAACTGAAGACAGGTTTGAAGACTGTTTTGATCTTTTAAGGTTTTTTATTGCATATTATGATTATTTTTTGGTGTCTCATTCTCCATTGCTATAACCTAGTATTGCATATTTGAAACCGTTATTTATGGCCACTTGTCAGCCCAATGTAAACTTAGCTAATGGTAGCTAGCATGCAAATTTACAGCAACTGCTTATGGCTAGCTTAATTTAGAAGTCTATTTGATTGCCTGCTGAAATGATGTAGCTAGCTAGTTTGCCAGCTTGATACTGTTACTGATGAACTGCTCCTGGTGTGTATAAATAATCAGCAATCTGTTATTCTAAACCAGTTAGGAGAAAAAACAGTAAAGCTGCAAGGTTACTTTGTTGTTGATAAACAGTACCAGTCAAGTTTGGACACACCTACTCATTCAAGGGTTTTACTTTATTTTTACTATTTTCTACATTGTAGAATAATAGTGAAGGCATCAAAACTATGAAATAACACATATGGAATAATGTAATTATCCTTAAGGTCTATATGTTCAGGCTTTTTGAAACTTTTAAGTAGGAAATTGTATGAATCTTGACCATTACAGGAGGCCAAGTCTCAAAGATATTTCAGTCAATTGTATTTCATGGCTTTTTAGAAAGGGTTCACAGGGGGGGGTGGGGTAGTGGGCATGGACATGGCTTAAGGTTGGGCGGTATCCAGATTTTCATACTGTGTTTCCCCTATATGCATTCAGCAGCGACACAACACTGCTGCTAAATCATGGCCACCACTGCAAAAATGTATTTATTTATTTATACTGAACAAAAATATGTAAAGTGTTGATCCAATGTTTTATGAGCTGAAATAAAATATTTTCCATATGCACAAAAAATGTATTTCTCTAAAATGTTATGCACAAATTTGTTTATATCCCTGTTAGTTAGCATTTCTCCTTTGTCAAGATAATCCATCCACCTGACAGGTGTGGCATATCAAGAAGCTCGCAGTACGTCCAACCGGCCTCAACCGCAGGCCACGTATATTGCGTCGTGTGGGCGAGCGGTTTGCTGATGTCAATGTTGTGAACAGAGTGCCCCATGGTAGCAGTGGGGTTATGGTATGGGCAGGCATACAGTGAGGGGAAAAAAGTATTTGATCCCCTGCTGATTTTGTACGTTTTCCCACTGACAAAGAAATGATCAGTCTATTATTTTAATGGTAGGTTTATTTGGACAGTGAGAGACCGAATAACAACAAAAAAATCCAGAAAACGCAATGTTATAAATTGATGTACATTTTAATGAGGGAAATAAGTATTTGACCCCCTCTCAATCTGAAAGATTTCTGGCTCCCAGGTGTCTTTTATACAGGTAACGAGCTGAGATTAGGAGCACACTCTTAAAGGGAGTGTTCCTAATCTCAGTTTGTTACCTGTATAAAAGACACCTGTCCACAGAAGCAATCAATCAATCAGATTCCAAACTCTCCACCATGGCCAAGACCAAAGAGCTCTCCAAGGATGTCAGGGACAAGATTGTAGACCTACACAAGGCTGGAATGGGCTACAAGACCATCGCCAAGCAGCTTGGTGAGAAGGTGACAACAGTTGGTGCGATTATTCGCATATGGAAGAAACACAAAATAACTGTCAATCTCCCTCGGCCTGGGGCTCCATGCAAGATCTCACCTCGTGGAGTTGCAATGATCATGAGAACGGTGAGGAATCAGCCCAGAACTACATGGGAGGATCTTGTCAATGATCTCAAGGCAGCTGGGACCATAGTCACCAAGAAAACAATTGGTAACACACTACGCCGTGAAGGACTGAAATCCTGCAGTGCCCGCAAGGTCCCCCTGCTCAAGAAAGCACATATACAGGGCCGTCTGAAGTTTGCCAATGAACATCTGAATGATTCAGAGGAGAACTGGGTAAGATGAGACCAAAGTCAAGCTCTTTGGCATCAACTCAACTCGCCGTGTTTGGAGGAGGTGGAATGCTGCCTATTACCCCAAGAACACCATCCCCACCGTCAAACATGGAGGTGGAAACATTATGCTTTGGGGGTGTTTTTCTGCTAAGGGGACAGGATAACTTCACCGCACCAAAGGGACGATGGACGGGCCATGTACCGTCAAATCTTGGGTGAGAACCTCCTTCCCTCAGCCAGGGCATTGAAAATGGGTTGTGGATGGGTATTCCAGCATGACAATGACCCAAAACACATGGCCAAGGCAACAAAGGAGTGGCTCAAGAAGAAGCACATTAAGGTCCTGTAGTGGCCTAGCCAGTCTCCAGACCTTAATCCCATAGAAAATCTGTGGAGGGAGCTGAAGGTTCGAGTTGCCAAACGTCAGCCTCAAAACCGTAATGACTTGGAGAAGATCTGCAAAGAGGAGTGGAACAAAATCCCTCCTGAGATGTGTGCAAACCTGGTGGCCAACTACAAGAAACGTCTGACCTCTGTGATTGCCAACAAGGGTTTTGCCACCAAGTACTAAGTCATGTTTTGCAGAGGGGTCAAATACTTATTTCCCTCATTAAAATGCAAATCAATTTATAACATTTTTGACATGCGTTTTTTTTCTGGATTTTTGTTGTTGTTATTCTGTCTCTCACTGTTCAAATAAACCTACCATTAAAATTATAGACTGATCATGTCTTTGTCAGTGGGCAAACGTACAAAATCAGCAGGGGATCAAATACTTTTTTCACTCACTGTAAGCTACGGACAACAAACACAATTGCATTTTATCGATGGCAATTTGAATGCACAGAGACACTGTGTTGAGATCGTGAGGGCCATTGTCGTGCCATTCATCCGCTACCATCATCTCATGTTTCAGCATAATGCACGGCCCCGTGTCGCGAGGATCTGTACACAATCCCTGGAAGCTGAAAATGTCCCAGTTCTTCCATGGCCTGCATGCTCACCAGACATGTCACCCATTGAGCATGTTTGGGGTGCTTTGGAACGTGTACGACAGTGTGTTCCAGTTCCCGCCAATATCCAGCAACTTCGCACAGCCATTGAAGAGGAGTGGGACAACATTCCACAGGCCACAATCAACAGCTTGATCAACTCTATGCAAAGGCGATGTGTCGCACTGCACACCAGATACTGACAGGTTCTGACCCACACCCCTACCTTTTTTAAAGTTATCTGTGACCAACAGATGCATATCTGTATTCACAGTCATGTGAAATTCATAATTATGGCCTAATGAATTTATTTGAGTGAGCATTTGTCCACTGAAGTCGGTTACGACGCCGAACTGCAGTCAGGTCAAGACCCTGGTGAGGACGATGAGCTTCCTTGAGACGGTTTCTGACAGTTTGTGCAGGAATTCTTTGGTTGTGTAAACCCACCAGCTGTCCGGGTGGCTGGTTTCAGACAATCCCGCAGGTGAAGAAGCCATATGTGGAGGTCCTGGACTGGCGTGGTTACACGTGGTCTGCAATTGTGAGGCCGGTTGGATGTACTGCCAAATTCTCTAAAACGAGTTTGGAGGCAGCTTATGGTAGAGAAATGAACATTCAATTCTCTGGCAACAGCTCTCCATCAACTTGAGACATCTGTGGCATTGTGCTGTGTGACAAAACTTCACATTTTAGAATGGCCATTTATTGTCCCCAGCACAAGGTGTAATGATCATGCTGTTTAATCAGCTTCTTGATATGCCACACCTGTCAGGTGGATGGATTATTTTAGCAAAGGAGAAATGCTCACTAACAGCGATGTAAAACTTGTACGCAACATTTGAGAGAAATAAGCTTTTTTTGCGTATGGATAATTTCTGGGATCCTTTATTCAGCTCATGAAACATGGGACCAACACTTTACATGTTGCATTTATATTTTTGTTCAGTATACATGTCATGTCTCAAAATGTATATCTATCTTACCTCTATATCCGGATTTGAGAAGAAAGGTAAGTTCAACAGTGAGCCTGTCAGTTTGCCTTAGTTCTCGCACAGCATCCTGCTCTTTTCCAGATTTTTGACCACATTTCTTCTCTGGCCTCCGTTGATTTAGTCACCCTAATCTTGGCAATCCTACAAGAGTAAAATCTCCAATAACATTTTAATGGATTATGATAGAGACATGCGGTTTGGAACATTGGCTTTCTTAGAGGAGTATCTACACAGTTAACATACCCATTGCTCAAAAGAGACTGTAACATCAATAACGGTAATTTTTGCTTTATTTCTCCAACATGCCAATATTTAGAAGTCAGTTATTTTGGGGGTATACACTTCCCCTAAGGGGTACTATAGACATCCACATCAAAACTTTAATTTCTATTTTGTTTGTCAAATCTGTTTAGAAATTCAAGTTTTGATTTTGCGTGCAAATGTAATGTCCATAATACTGGAATCACCCTTAATAATAATAATAATAATAATAATAATAATAATAATAATAACCCTTAAGGCTAACCAGGCTAGCACTAGTATAGGCTTCAGCAGACTGGCTTCTTGAACACAATGTACAAGAAAGATCGAAATTGGACCTAAATTCTGACCTAACATGAAGAGTGAAGTATCAAATGGTTTGTGTTTACTTCAATGTTGTTTTCCCCTCTCGTTTCCCTTCTTTAGAGAGTGGACTATTGTGTCTTGAACTTAGTCAGTATTACTGGAGCATGAGGAAGCCAGTGCCACAAAAAGGTAATGTAATGTTGCAATGAAGAAATGGAATGCAATTGTCCATTTGAAAAGCGCAATGTACATCTTCTAATGATGCTGCTCGAGAAGGGTCCTCTATTTAGGCTACTTTAATGTGTGTATAGAAGTCTCAGATGCTGATGTGATAGTTTGGCCTCACACATCTCATTGACTGTTGCTAATGATCAAGTGTATTTCTTCTAGTTATTAATAGATAGTTGATTAATAGAATGATTGAATGGTGTCGGCTAGCCTTTGAGGTTAAGTGTGTCTCTGAAACATTGTGCCCTGCTCTGTCCTCTAGCTATTGAGTGGAAAGATGGCAGGCGGATCAAGCATGCCCGAAGTGGCCGTCCCTCCCGGGTCCCATCGCAGTACCACGGAGGTACAGTACCAGTCAAAAGTTTGGACACACCTACTCATTTAAGGGTTTTTCTTTATTTTTACTATTTTCTACGTTGTAGAATAATAGTGAAGACATCAAAACTATGAAATAACACAAATGGAATCATGTAGTAACCATTTTTTAAAATCAGATCAAAATATATTTTAGATTCTTCAAATAGCCACCCTTTGCATTGATGACAGATTTGCACACTCTTGGCATTCTCTCAACCAGCTTCACCTGGAATGCTTTTCCAACAGTCTTGAAGGAGTTCCCACATATGCTGAGCACTTGTTGGCTGCTTTTCCTTTACTCTGCTCTCCGACTCATCCCAAACCATCTCAATTGGGTTGAGGTCAGGGGATTGTGGAGGCCAAGTCATCTGATGCAGCATTCCATCACTATCCTTCTTGGTAAAATAGCCCTTACACAGCCTGGAGGTGTGTTGGGTCATTGTCCTGTTGAAAAACAAATGATAGTCCCACTAAGCACAAACCAGATGGGATGGCGTATCGCTGCAGAATGCTGTGGTAGCCATGCTGGTTACGTGTGCCTTGAATTCTAAATAAATCACAGAAAGTGTCACCAGCAAAGCACCCCCACACCATAACACCTCCTCCTCCATGCTTTACCTGTGGGAGATACACATGCAGAGATCATCCGTTCACCCACACCGCATCTCACAAAGACACGGCGGTTGGAACCAAAAAATCTCCAATTTGGACTCCAGATCAAAGGACACATTTC
The DNA here is from genome assembly GCF_964263955.1 of Coregonus lavaretus. Classification (NCBI taxonomy): domain Eukaryota; kingdom Metazoa; phylum Chordata; class Actinopteri; order Salmoniformes; family Salmonidae; genus Coregonus; species Coregonus lavaretus. The sequence continues at coordinate 35,866,024 of NC_140000.1, read as the reverse complement.
CACTGGTCTAATGTCCATTGCTCGTGTTTCTTGGCCCAAGCAGGTCTATTCTTCTTATTGGTGTCCTTTAGTAGTGGTTTCTTTGCAGCAATTCGACCATGAAGGCCTGATTCCCACAGTCCCCTCTGACCAGTTGATGTTGAGATGTGTCTGTGACTTGAACTCTGAAGCATTTATTTGGGCTGCAATTTCTGAGGCTGGTAACTTTAATTAACTTATCCTCTGCAGCAGAGGTAACTCTGGGTCTTCCATTCCTGTGGCGGTCCTCATGAGAGCCAGTTTCATCATAGCGCTTGATGGTTTTTGCGACTGCACTTGAAGAAATGTTCTTGAAGTTGTCCGTGTTGACTGACCTTCATGTCTTAAAGTGATGATGGACTGTCGTTTCTCTTTGCTTATTTGAGCTGTTCTTGCCATAATATGGACTTTTGCCAATCTTCTGTAAACCCCCTACCTTGTCACAACACAACTGATTGGCTCAAACGCATTAAGAAGGAAAGAAATTCCACAAATGAACTTTTTAAGAAGGCACACCTGTTAATTGAAATGCATTCCAGGTGACTACCTCATGAAGCTGGTTGAGAGAATTCCAAGAGTGTGCAAATCTGTCATCAAGGCAAAGGGTGGCTATTTGAAGAATCTAAAATATACAATATCTTTTGATTTGTTTAACACTTTTTTGGTTACTACATGATTCCACTCACACACACACCAACTTTCTCAGATGAATCACTGCTGAATGGAAAACAACATCCTGAATCAAACACATTCATATTCAGTTATAACAAGGGGTTGGAACTAAAATTATTTTCCAATTGTTTCGTTCTGAACAGAACACTTTTTTTTTTTTTTCGTTCCACTGTTCCGACCAGCAACAAAGTTCTGAACTGGTTCGAACCCCCAAAAAAGTACCGGTTTATATCGTTCTTTTCTGTTCCTTTTTTAACCTGTTAAATCAACTATTTTTTACATTTAGCTCATTAAATTACTGCGACTGAAATTTTGCAGGGTGGGGAGAGCGTGAGAGAGGGTTGAGGAGGAGGCTTGAAGCACTGGGCATCTTATTAGGTCCACAGAATTATACCTAGGAGGAGCGGCTTCTATAGAGGAACTTTGAATGTCCTTTGACCTATCTTGCTAACAAGCTTGAGCTAGATAGCAGCCCAAATGCTTGTGTGTGTAGAGCTGCACCAGAGTTAAAAACATGTCTTACCTTTTTGTAGTTAATAAATCTGACGCCAAACGTGATAACTAGTTCTAAAGTATCCTTAACTAGCATTGTAGAAGGTTAATCCATTCTTCTCTAGCTAATTAAAAATCTCTCTCCGTATCTTCTGAATCACGCTTGTAACATCAGTACAGTAGCCTATGCTTCGGAGGGGCAGGTAGGCTAAACACACAGGCAAAGATTTTCAGCTTGCAAGCAGACACTGGAATATGTTTCTGATTGAGGGCTTTGCTTAGATTTTCCTTGTGGAACTACCAAAAAATGCCTGGTTCCCATGTTTTTAAAATAACGGTTCTGTTCCGGAACAGTATGGATCACTTTCGAACCCGGTTCCGTTTCTGTTCCTTTAAAAATGTTATTTTCCGGTTTTTGGTTCTGTTCCCTGCACCGGTTCCAACCCCTGGCTATAACACTGTTCCAAAGGCGTCAGCATGCTTCAGTTCGGCTGGCGGCTAGCCGAAGTCGGCGAACCGAACGAGTGTGCTAAGCATTCTACCTTAAAAGACCTTAGCTTGAAAAATTAGAAAAAAACAGCAATAGTACTGTTTATCCATTTTGAGACACTGTAGCCATTATACATTTCCTGAAAATAGTCAGAATTAATCTAACTCAAGAAATCTGTCATTCATTTTGAAGTTTTTGACGAGGAGATCTAAGTCGCGCAATTTTACATCTAACTAAGATGTTTGGTGCATTATTCCTCAATGAAAAAATGTGAATGAAAATGAGTTGTCTCTTGTTGAATGACAGCAAAGACTTTACTGAAGAATCCCTACTGTTCACCGACGAAGGGGCGTAGACTTCGGCTACCGACTTCGGCTTCCCTCAAGGAAAAAAATGTGCCTGAAAAACCAAATAAATAACGTACCCAAGTACAAAACGAACAAACACGTCCCAAAATGTTGTCATAATACAGGTGCAGCTCAATAAATTAGAATATTGTGGAAAAGTTAAGTAATTTCACAAAAAAATTAAAAAATTCAGTATCTCAGAAAATTAGAATATGACATAAGACCAGTGAAAAAAGGAAATGTAATACAGACATGTCGGCCTTCTGAAAAGTACAGTGGGGAAAAAAAGTATTTAGTCAGCCACCAATTGTGCAAGTTCTCCCACTTAAAAAGATGAGAGAGGCCTGTAATTTTCATCATAGGTACAGGTCTACTATGACAGACAAAATGAGGAAAAAGAATCCAGAAAATCACATTGTAGGATTTTTTATGAATTTATTTGCAAATTATGGTGGAAAATAAGTATTTGGTCAATAACAAAAGTTTCTCAATACTTTGTTATATACCCTTTGTTTGCAATGACACAGGTCAAACGTTTTCTGTAAGTCTTCACAAGGTTTTCACACGCTGTTGATGGTATTTTGGCCCATTCCTCCATGCAGATCTCCTCTAGAGCAGTGATGTTTTGGGGCTGTCGCTGGGCAACACGGACTTTCAACTCCCTCCAAAGATTTTCTATGGGGTTGAGATCTGGAGACTGGCTAGGCCACTCCAGGACCTTGAAATGCTTCTTACGAAGGCACTCCTTCGTTGCCCGGGCGGTGTGTTTGAGATCATTGTCATGCTGAAAGACCCAGCCACGTTTAATCTTCAATGCCCTTGCTGATGGAAGGAGGTTTTCACTCAAAATCTCATGATACATGGCCCCATTCATTCTTTCCTTTACACGGATCAGTCGTCCTGGTCCCTTTGCAGAAAAACAGCCCCAAAGCATGATGTTTCCACCCCCATGCTTCACAGTAGGTATGGTGTTCTTTGGATGCAACTCAGCATTCTTTGTCCTCCAAACACGACGAGTTGAGTTTTTACCAAAAAGTTCTATTTTGGTTTCATCTGACCATATGACATTCTCCCAATCCTCTTCTGGATCATCCAAATGCACTCTAGTAAACTTCAGACGGGCCTGGACATGTACTGGCTTAAGCAGGGGGACACGTCTGGCACTGCAGGATTTTAGTCCCTGGCGGCGTAGTGTGTTACTGATGGTAGGCTTTGTTTCTTTGGTCCCAGCTCTCTGCAGGTCATTCACTAGGTCCCCCCGTGTGGTTCTGGGATTTTTGCTCACCGTTCTTGTGATAATTTTGACCCCACGGGTGAGATCTTGCGTGGAGCCCCAGATCGAGGGAGATTATCAGTGGTCTTGTATGTCTTCCATTTCCTAATAATTGCTCCCACAGTTGATTTCTTCAAACCAAGCTGCTTACCTATTGCACATTCAGTCTTCCCAGCCTGGTGCAGGTCTACAATTTTGTTTCTGGTGTCCTTTGACAGCTCTTTGGTCTTGGCCATAGTGGAGTTTGGAGTGTGACTGTTTGAGGTTGTGGACAGGTGTCTTTTATACTGATAACAAGTTCAAACAGGTGCCATTAATACAGGTAACGAGTGGAGGACAGAGGAGGCTCTTAAAGAAGAAGTTACAGGTCTGTGAGAGCCAGAAATCTTGCTTGTTTGTAGGTGACCAAATACTTATTTTCCACCATAATTTGCAAATAAATTCATAAAAAATCCTACAATGTGATTTTCTGGATTTTTTTTCTCAATTTGTCTGTCATAGTTGACGTGTACCTATGATGAAAATTACAGGCCTCTCTCATCTTTTTAAGTGGGAGAACTTGCACAATTGGTGGCTGACTAAATACATTTTTTCCCCACTGTATGTTCTTGTACATGCAGGCAGTACTTGGTTGGGGCTCCTTTTGCATGAATCACTGCATCTATGCGGCGTGGCATTGAGTCGATCAGCCTGTGGCACTGCTGAGGTGTTATGGAATCCCAGGTTGCTTCGATAGCAGCCTTCAGCTCGTCTCCATTGTTGGGTCTCGTGTCTCATCTTCCTCTTGACAAACCCCATACATTCTCTATGGGGTTCAGATCAGGCGAGTTTGCTGGCCAATCAAGCACAGTAATCCCATGGTCATTGAACCAGGTATTGGTACCTTTGGCAGTGTGGGCAGGTGCCAAGTCCTGCTGCAAAATGAAATCAGCATCTCCATAAAGCTTGTCAGCAGAAGGAAACATTAAGTGCTCTAACATTTCCTGGTAGACGGCTGAGTTGACTTTGGACTTTATGAAACACAGTGGACCAACACCAGAAGATGACATGGCTCCCCAAATCATCACTGACTGTGGAAACTTCACACTGGACTTCAAGAAACTTGGATTCTGTGCCTCTCCACTCTTCCTCCAGACTCTGGGACCTTGATTGCCAAATGAAATGCAAAATGTACTTTCATCTGAAAAGAGGACTTTGAACCACTGAGCGACAGACCAGTTATTTTTCTCCTTAGCCCAGGTAAGACGCTTCTGACGTTGCCTCTGTTTCAGGAGTGGCTTGACATGAGGAATGCGACAGTTGTAGCCCATTTCCTGGATACGTCTGTGCGTGATGGCTTTTGATGCACTGACTCCTGCCTCAGTCCACTCCTTGTGAAGCTCCCCCACATTTTTGAATGGCCTTTGCTTGACAATCCTCTCAAGGCTCTGGTTATCCCTGTTGCTTGTGCACACTTTCCTACCACACTTCTTCCTTCCACTCGACTTTCCATGAATATGCTTGGACACAGCACTCTGTGAACAGTCAGCTTCTTTAGCAATTATCTTTTGAGGCTTCCCCTCCTTATGGAGGGTGTTGATGACTGTCTTCTGCACAACTGTCAAGTCAGCAATCTTCCCCATGATTGTGAAGCCTACTGAACTGGACTGAGACCATTTAAAGGCTCAGGAAACCTTTGCAGGTGTTTTGAGTTAGTTAGCTGATTAGAGTGTGACACCTTGAGTCTACAATATTGAACTTTTCCACAATATTCTAATTTATTGAGCTGCACCTGTGTATGCACGAACTCTTCTGAACTGTTTTGGCTGGGAAGCATGCAGACACCTTCACTCTAGCACATACCATAACACTGAACCCCAAAACCACACACATTCACACAAAAACATATAACGGTAGACAACAAAAAGCAGCCATTTACTTTTTCTGTCCCACAGGGCACTTTAGTTGGGACAAATACCTGATGGAAACAGGTGCTAGTGCGGCACCTGCCCACTGCTTCAGACAGGTAAGCCCCCCTAATCAGACTACAGTATATCCTCCTCACCTAAATCTCGTGTCAGGGCATGCTACTACCCTATGTAAAACTTTGGCTCCTGAAATTATTCTAAGCCGTTCCAAACCATGGCATTTACAGAGTTTGTAAGAATTATGACCGACCAAGCAATATGAGATAGAAATTAACCCTGGCAGCCAAAGTCTGACCACTGAAAATGAGCGGCATCTATATGTAGCTCAGGAAACCAACGTCTTAACCAATGTTCCCTCTAAGCTGCTTGGCCGCGCAACAACAGGACTGCCGCACTGATGAATTGCCAGGCGTTGCAGAGACCCACAAATAGCTAATTTATCAGCAATGGGGGAGTGATTGCTTCCTACAAGTGCAGAAAACCTGTATATTTCTAGTCCTCTTTGAAAAGTGGGTCAGTGTTGTATTTTGAGACAAGCTTGAATATGCAAAGAAGCCAATAGGTAGCCTGCATTTTTGTCTGTTTCTCTGTATGCTAATAATAATGAATGTTATTTTGTAAAGTGGTTTCTTCCATCATGCAACACAATATTCAGTCACCTATTTGGCCCATGGTGTTTAGGCTACAGACCATTTATTATTTGGTGATTTCAGCTTTTGGACAGGTACAAAATCTGTCCTACTGGTCTGAAGGACGAGTTGCTAAAAGGTGAATGTCAAGCCCTGCATAATGTTTAATGACTGTAGGATATACAGTGCCTTTGGAAAGTATTCAGACCCATTGACCTTTTCCACATTTTGTTACGTTACAGCCTTATTCTAAAATTGATTAAAATAAAACAAAATCCTCAGCAATCTACACACAATACGCCATAATGACAAAGCGAAAACAGGTTTAGAAATGTTTGCAAATGTATTAAAAAGAAAAAAACATACCTTATTTACATAACAATTCAGACCCTTTGCTATGAGACTCGAAATTGAGCGCATTCTGTTTCCATTGATCATCCTTGAGATGTTTCTACAACTTCATTGGAGTCCACATGTGGAAAATTCAATTGATTGGACATGATTTGGAAAGGCACACACCTGTCTATATAAGGTCCCATAGTTGACAGTGCATGTCAGAGCAAAAACCAAGCCATCAGGTCAAAGGAATTGTCCGTAGAGCTCTGAGACAGGATTGTGTTGAGGCACAGATCTGGGGAAGGGTACTAAAACATTTCTGCAGCATTGAAGGTCCCCAAGAACACAGTGGCCTCCATCATTCTTAAATGGAAGAAGTTTGGAACCACCAAGACTCTTCCTAGGGCTGGCCGCCTGGCCAAACTGAGCGATCGGGGGAGAAGGGCCTTGGTCAAGGAGGTGACCAAGAACCCAATGGTCACTCTGACAGCGCTCCAAAGTTCCTCTGTGGAGATGGGAGAACCTTCCAGAAGAACAACCATCTCTGCAGCACTCCACCAATCAGGCCTTTATGGTAGTGGCCAGACGGAAGCCACTCCTCAGTAAAAGGCACCTAAAGACTCTCAGACCATGAGAAACTAGATTCTCTGGTCTGATGACACCAAGATTGAACTCTTTGGCCTGAATGCAAAGCGTCACGTCTGGAGGAAACCTGGCACCATCCGTACGGTGAAGCATGGTGGAGGCAGCATCATGCTGTGGGGATATTTTTCAGCGGCAGGTACTGGGAGACTAGTCAGGATCGAGGCAAAGATGAACGGCACAAAGTACAGTGAGATCCTTGATGAAAACCTGCTCCAGAGCGCTCAGGACCTCAGACTGGGGCGAAGGTTCACCTTCCAACAGGACAACGTCCCTCAGCACACAGCCAAGACAATGCAGGAGTGGCTTCAGGACAAGTCTCTGAATGTCCTTGAGTGGCCCAGCCAGAGCCCAGACGTGAACCCGATTGAACATCTCTGGAGAGACCTGAAAATAGCTGTGTGGCAACGTTCCCCATCCAACCTGACAGAGCTTGAGAGGATCTGCAGAGAAGAATGGGAGAAACTCCCCAAATACAGGTGTGCCAAGCTTGTAGCGTCATACCCAATAAGACGCAAGGCTGTAATCGATGCCAAAGGTGCTTAAAAAAAGTACTGAATAAAGGGTCTGCATACTTATGTAAATGTAATATTTTAGTTATTAAGATTTTTATAAATTAGCAAGAAAATCTAAAAACCTATTTTGGCTTTGTAATTATGGGGCATTGTGTGTAGATTGATGAGTGGGGAAAAAAACAATTTAATCAATTTTAGAATAAAGCTGTAACCTAACAAAATGTGGAAAAAGTCAACGGGTCTGAATACTTTCCGAAAATATTATAGGATGCATTTGCTCCATTGGTTTTGTTGGTAGGCCACTGATAGGCCTATATTATGCCCTAATAGCCTGCTTGGCCACTGACTAAAACTATAATTAATGCGGGTACAGCCAGTGTTCACAGTAAACATGTGCAAGTTGCACAGAATGCTCACAACTTTCAAAGTGGCAGGTTTTTTTTAGGGAACCATTAGGCTAAGATTAAGTTCTCTCTTGGGTCGAGGGGTGACACTGATTTCAAGTTGTATGCAGGGCTACCTCATCACCACAGCGTGAGTTCAACTCACCTTCGATACCTAGTCTTTCTTGCTTGACGCTGTTTTCCTATCTCAGCCCGTTGAATCTGTCCAGCATCATTGCATGCCTCTGACCTTACCCTACCTCTCCAGGGCGCAACGCCTCCAGTGAATGAGTTCAAGGCGGGCATGAAGCTGGAGGCACAAGACCCTCGGAACACCACGTCCACCTGCATTGCTACAGTGGTGGGCCTGACGGGATCGCGGCTGCGCCTGCGCCTCGACGGCTCCGACAACAAGAACGACTTCTGGCGCCTGGTGGACTCGTCGGAGATCCAGCCTATCGGCAACTGCGAGAAGAACGGGGGCATGCTGCAGCCGCCATTGGGTGAGGAGGAGAGAGAAACACATTTTCGCACAGTCACACACACACAGTTGCACACTCAGATACTACATACACATTATGGATATGATGTGGCTATTTTTTTTTCTTCTTGGATCTTTAAATTGTTTGCTATCAGACAGCGCTACTTACATTCCTCAGTTAGATTTACACCAGACTGATGTATACTGGGGTATATTTATTAGTGCACACTGTAGCGAAACGTTTTGCAACGGAAAATATTTTGTAATGAAACGAGAGTTGCTTATTGGACAAATTAATGTAAGTGTAAATTTGGTGCAATTCTCTAAATGTCCACTAGGTGTCAGTGAATATCAGATGTCTATGGCCCACCTCCATGCACATTACTATGGCCTACCCCATGCACATTACTGAAGGGTCTCGTCTACTGTGTATGGATGAGAGTTTTTTTGACAGCGTCTGTACTTATCCCACAGGCTTCCGTCTGAACGCGTCCTCCTGGCCCATGTTCCTTCTAAAAACACTCAACGGTGCCGAAATGGCCCCAGCACGCATCTTTCACAAGGTACCTCTCACAAAGCAGCACACACTCTCGATATAGACCTGTTTATAACACATACAGTGGGGGAAAAAAGTATTTAGTCAGCCACCAATTGTAAGCAGCTTGGTTTGAAGAAATCAACTGTGGGAGCAATTATTAGGAAATGGAAGATATACAAGACCACTGATAATCTCCCTCGATCTGGGGCTCCACGCAAGATCTCACCCCGTGGGGTCAAAATGATCACAAGAACGGTGAGCAAAAATCCCAGAACCACACGGGGGGACCTAGTGAATGACCTGCAGAGAGCTGGGACCAAAGTAACAAAGCCTACCATCAGTAACACACTATGCCGCCAGGGACTCAAATCCTGCAGTGCAAGACGTGTCCCCCTGCTTAAGCCAGTACATGTCCAGGCCCGTCTGAAGTTTGCTAGAGTGCATTTGGATGATCCAGAAGAGGATTGGGAGAATGTCATATGGTCAGATGAAACCAAAATATAACTTTTTGGTAAAAACTCAACTCGTTGTGTTTGGAGGACAAAGAATGCTGAGTTGCATCCAAAGAACACCATACCTACTGTGAAGCATGGGGGTGGAAACATCATGCTTTGGGGCTGTTTTTCTGCAAAGGGACCAGGACGACTGATCCGTGTAAAGGAAATAATGAATGGGGCCATGTATCGTGAGATTTTGAGTGAAAACCTCCTTCCATCAGCAAGGGCATTGAAGATGAAACGTGGCTGGGTCTTTCAACATGACAATGATCCCAAACACACCGCCCCGGCAACGAAGGAGTGGCTTCGTAAGAAGCATTTCAAGGTCCTGGAGTGGCCTAGCCAGTCTCCAGATCTCAACCCCATAGAAAATCTTTGGAGGGAGTTGAAAGTCCGTGTTGCCCAGCGACAGCCCCAAAACATCACTGCTCTAGAGGAGATCTGCATGGAGGAATGGGCCAAAATACCAGCAACAGTGTGTGAAAACCTTATGAAGACTTACAGAAAACGTTTGACCTGTGTCATTGCCAACAAAGGGTATATAACAAAGTATTGAGAAACTTTTGTTATTGACCAAATACTTATTTTCCACCATAATATGCAAATAAATTCATTAAAAATCCTACAATGTGATTTTCTGGATTTTTTTTCTTCTCATTTTGTCTGTCATAGTTGACGTGTACCTATGATGAAAATTACAGGCCTCTCTCATCTTTTTAAGTGGGAGAACTTGCACAATTGGTGGCTGACTAAATACTTTTTTCCCCCACTGTACCTGTACACATATACACACTCCCTTTCCCAGCATATACACCTATGTAGCTAAACTGTCCATTGATGGCCATTTGTATTTATTAAGGATCCCCATTAGCTGCTGCCAAGGCACTCTTCCTGTGGTCCGGCAAAATTAAGGCAGTTATACAATTGAAAAACATCACAATACATTCATTACAGAATTTACAACACACTAAGTGTGTGCCCTTAGGCCCATATTCCACTACCACATATCTACAACACAAAATCCATGTGAAGTGTGTGTACGTGTGTGTGCATGCATGTGTCTGTGCCTATGTTTGTGTTGCTTCACAGTCCCTGCTGTTCCATAAGGTGTATTTGTATCTGTTTTTTATATCTGATTCTACTGCTTGTGTCGGTTACCTGATGTGGAATAGCGTTCCATGTAGTCATGGCTCTATGTAGTACTGTGCGCCTCCCGTAGTCTGTTCTGGACTTGGGGACTGTGAAGAGACCTCTGGTGGCATGTCTTGTGGGGTATGCATGGGTGTCTGAGCTGTGTGCTAGTCGTTTAAACGGACTGCTCGGTGCTTTCAACATGTCAATACCTCTCACAAAAAGAAGTAGTGATGAAGTCAATCTGTCCTCTACTTTGAGCCAGGAGAGATTGTCAATATATGAACCAAGATGGCGTAGCAGTGCGGTTGTGATCTTTGTTGTGTGTCCATGTTAATAGCCAGTTTATTTTTATTATTATTTTTATTTTTTGTTGTATTTTTCGTACATATTTCCCTATCACACTTTTCATCCTTCTACTAAATATACTTTCCTGCAACCCGCCTCACTCAATGTGGAATGGATTCTATTATTTACTCACCTTTATCTAGAATCTCCGGTTGAAACTAGCTAGCCAGCTAACTAGCTACTTGCTATTAGCCACCGTTAGCGGTTTTCACCCAGAACATCGGATTTTCTGCCGGAATAACTGAATCACTGGACCCTAACACCGGATCGCAACTAGCTAGCTGCAACCGAATGGATGTTGCTGTAGGCTAATCACCACTGCCCCCGAAGCAAGCACCAGTTAGCCTTGAGCCAGGCCCATATCCCGGCTATCTACCTCTTTGTCTACCGGACGGGAGTAGCCAGCTAACTAGCTACTTGCTATTAGCCACCGTTAGCGGTTTATCACCATTGTCCTTGGCCTGCACTACCTACCAGCCAGCTCTAGCCTGGACTATTATCGGCCAGTCTGCACTGTCTGCACAGCGCGTTATTGACCCAGAACATATCGGATTTTCTGCCAGAATCACTAAATCACTGGACCTTTAACACCTGATCAATCGCAACTAGCTAGCTGCAACCAAATGGATGTTGTTGTTGGCTAATCAGCCTTGAGCTAGCCTCGAGTCAGGCACATCTCCCGGCTATCTACCTCTCTGTCAACCGGACGGGACCTCCTAGAGTCGACACTGAGCCCCGCCGATCCATCACGACTGGTCTGCCGACGTCATCGTCTGTGGTTTCAACAGGCTTCCCGTTGCAACGACCACGAAGATCCATCTGCTAGCCCCGGCCCGCTAGCACACGCAAATAACAGCCGTGCTTCCTGCTCGCTGTGCTTTAGCACCAATTCGAACTGCTCTCGGCCTCACATATTGCTGTTCACTGGACCTTATGATCACTCATCTGCACAGCTGATGCCTGCTGGACTGTTCCTTTACACGGTACCCTGTCCTGTTTGTTCTGTTTAGCCTCAGCCCAAACTTTATCGCTATTACCAGTTGTTGTCTTAGCTCTCTCTAATAACACCTGTGATTGCTTTATGCCTCTCTCCCATGTCAATATGCCTTGCCTATTGCTGTTCCAGTTAGTTCTTATTATACAATTTCAATATAGAAGTATAGAAGTCATTCTCAAACTGCCTCAAATAGCTCCTTTGTTCCACCCCCCATACACGCCGAGACCGGCTCAATCGGTGCCTCCAGTGATGCTATCTCTTTCATTGTTACCCAACGCTTAGGTTTACCTCCACTGTACTCATATCCTTCCATATCCTTGTCTGTACATAATGCCCTGAATCTATTCTACAACGCCCGGAAATCTGCCCCCTTTATTCTCTGTACCCAACGCACTAGAAGACCAGTTCTTAAAGCCTTTAGCCGTATCCTTATTCTAGTCCTCCTCTGTTCCTCTGGTGATGTAGAGGCTAACCCAGGCCCTGCAGCCCCCAGTATCACTCCTACTCCTACTCCCCAGGAGTTATCATTTGTTGACTTCTGTAACCGTAAAAGCCTTGGTTTTCTGCACGTTAACATCAGAAGCCTCCTTCCTAAGTTTGAGTTATTCACTGCGTTAGCACACTCCGCCAACCCTGATGTTCTAGCAGTGTCTGAATCCTGGCTTAGGAAGGCCACCAAAAATTCTGAAATTTCCATCCCCAACTACAACATTTTCCGTCTAGATAGAACTGCCAAAGGTGGTGGAGTTGCAATCTACTGTAGAGATAGCCTGCAGAGCTTTAGCATACTATCCAGGTCTGTTCCCAAACAGTTTGAGCTCCTACTTCTAAAAATCCACCTTTCCAGAAATGTCTCTCACTGTTGACGCTTGCTACAGACCCCCCTCAGCCCCTAGCTGTGCCCTGGACACCATATGTGAATTGATTGCCCCCCATATATCCTCAGAGTTCGTACTGCTTGGTGACCTAAACTGGGATAACACCCCGGCCGTCCTACAATCTAAACTAGATGCCCTCAATCTCACACAAATGATCAAGGAACCTACCAGGTACAACCCAATGTGGTCCTCTGTAGCTCAGCTGGTAGAGCATGGCGCTTGTAACACCAGGGTAGTGGGTTCGATCCCCGGGACCACCCATACACAAAAATGTATGCACGCATGACTGTAAGTCGCTTTGGATAAAAGCGTCTGCTAAATGGCTTATTATTATTATTATTATTATTATTGTTATTATTATTATTAGAATAACCCTAAATCCGTTAACATGGGCACCCTCATAGATATCATCCTGACTAACTTACCCTCTAAATACACCTCCGCTGTCTTCAACCAGGATCTCAGCGATCACTGCCTTTTGCCTGCGTCCGTAACGGGTCCGCGGTCAAACGACCACCCCTCATCACTGTCAAACGCTCCCTAAAACACTTTAGCGAGCAGGCCTTCCTAATTGACCTGGCCCAGGTATCCTGGATGGATATCGATCTCATTCCGTCAGTAGAGGATGCCTGATTTGTTCTTATAAAAGTGCTTTCCTCTCCATCTTAAATAAGCATGCCCCATTCAAAAAATTCAGAACTAAGAACAGATATAGCCCCTGGTTCTCCTCAGACTTGACTGCCCTTGACCAGCACAAAAACATCCTGTGACGTACTGCATTAGCATTGAATAGCAACTTTTCAGGGAAGTTAGGAACCAACAAGCAGTTAGGAAAGCAAAGGCTAGCTTTTTCAAACAGAAATTTGCATCCTGTAGCACTAACTCCAAAAAGTTTTGGGACACTGTAAAGTCCATGGAGAATATGAGCACCTCCTCCCAGCTGCCCACTGCACTGAGGCTAGGAAACACTATCACCATCGATAAATCTACAATAATCGATAATTTCAACAAGCATTTTGCTACGGCTGGCCATGCTTTCCACCTGGCTACCACTACCCCGGCCTTCTCTGCACCCTCCGCTGCAACTTGCCCATGCCCCCGCTTCTCCTTCACACAAATTCAGACAGCTGATGTTCTGAAAGAGCTGCAAAATCTGGACCCCTACAAATCATCTGGGCTAGGCAATCTGGACCCTTTCTAAAAAAAAAATATCCGCCGAACTTGTCGCAACCCCTATTGCTAGCCTGTTCAACCTCTTTCGTAACGTCTGAGATCCCCAGAGATTGGAACACTGCCGCGGTCATCCCCCTCTTCAAAGGGGGTGACATTCTAGATCCAATCTGTTACAGACCTATATCCAACCTGCCCTGCCTTTCGAAAGTTTTTGAAAGCCAAGTTAACAAACAGATCACCGACCATTTCGAATCCCACCGTACCTTCTCCGCTATGCAATCCGGTTTCCGAGCTGGTCATGGGTGCACCTCAGCCACGCTCAAGGTCCTAAACGATATTATAACAGCGATCGATAATAGACAGTACTGTGCAGCCGTCTTCATCGACCTGGCCAAGGCTTTCGACTCTGTCAACCACCGCATTCTTATTGGCAGACTAAATAGCCTTGGTTTCTCAAATGACTGCCTCGTCTGGTTCACCAACTACTTCTCAGATAGAGTTCAATGTGTCAAATTGGAGGGCCTGTTGTCTGGACCTATAGCAGTCTCTATGGGGGTGCCACAGGGTTAAATTCTTGGGCCGACTCTTTTCTCCGTGTATATCAATGATGTCGCTCTTGCTGCAGGTGACTCTCAGATCCACCTCTACGCAGACGACACCATTTTGTATACATCTGGCCCTTCATTGGACACTGTGTTAACAAACCTCCAAACGAGCTTCAATGCCATACAACACTCCTTCCGTAGCCTCCAACTGCTCTTAAACACTAGTAAAACTAAATGCATGCTCTTCAATCGAACGCTGCTGGCACCCGCCCACCCGACTAGAATCACTACTCTTGGCAGGTCTGACTTAGAATATGTGGACAACTACAAATACCTAGGTGTCTAGTTAGACCGTAAACTCTCCTTTCAGACTCACATTAAGCATCTCCAATCCAAAGTTAAATCTAGAATTAGCTTCCTATTTCGCAACAAAGCCTCCTTCACTCATGCTGCTAAACATGCCCTCGTAAAACTGACTATCCTACCGATCCTTGACTTCGGCGATGTCATTTACAAAATAGCTTCCAACACTCTACTCAGCAAATTGGATGTAGTCTATCACAGTGCCATCCGTTTTGTCACCAAAGCCCCATATACTACCCACCATTGTGACCTGTACACTCTCGTTGGCTGGCCCTCACTACATATTAGTCGCCAAACCCACTGGCTCCAGGTCATCTATAAATCACTTCTAGGCAATTCCCCGCCATATCTTAGATCATTGGTCACCATAGCAACACCCACCTGTAGTATGCGTTCCAGCAGGTATATCTCACTGGTCATCCCCAAAGCCAACACCTCCTTTGTCCGCCGTTCCTTCCAGTTCTCAGCTGCAAATGACTGGAACGAACTGCAAAAATCTCTGAAGCTGGAGACACTTATCTTCCTCACTAACTTTAAGCATCAGTTGTCAGAGCAGCTTACCGATCACTGCACCTGTACACAGCCCATCTGTAATTAGCCCACCCAACTACCTCATCCCCATATTGTTATTTACATTGTTATTTATTTTGCTCATTTGCACCCCAGTATCTCTATTTGTTAATACTAAATTGTAATTATTTTGCACTATGGCCTATTTATTGCCTTACCTCCATAACTTATTACGTTTGCACACACTGTATATAGATTTTCTATTGTGTTATTGACTGTACGTTTTGTTTTTGTTTATTCCATATATAACTCTGTTGTTTTTATCGCACTGCTTTGCTTTATCTTGGCCAGGTCGCAGTTGTAAATTAGAACTTGTTCTCAACTGGCTTACCTGGTTAAATAAAGGTGAAATAAAATAAAATACTGTTGTATCAATATGTATTGACCATGACAGTTTACAATCCAGGGTTACTCCAAGCAGTTTAGTCACCTCAACTTGCTCAATTTCCACATTATTTATGACAAGATTTAGTTGAGGTTTAGGGTTTAGTGAATGATTTGTCCCAAATACAATGCTTTTAGTTTTTGAAATATTTAGGACTAACTTATTCCTTGCCACCCATTCTGAAACTAACTGCAGCTCTTTGTTAAGTGTTGCAGTAATTTCAGTTGCTGTAGTAGCTGACATGTATAGTGTTGAGTCATCCACATACATAGACACACTGGCTTTACTCAAGGCCAGTGACATGTCTTTAGTAAAGATTGAAAAAAAGTAAGGGGCCTACACAGCTGCTCTGGGGAATTCCTGATTCTACCTGGATTATGTTGGAGAGGCTTCCATTAAAGAACACCCTCTGCTCTGTTAGACAGGTAACTCTGTATCTACAATATAGCAGGGGGTGTAAAGCCATAACACAAGTTTTTCCAGCAGCAGACTATGATCGATAATGTGAGAAGCCGCGTTGAAGTCTAACAAAACAGCCCCCACAATCTTATCATCAATTTCTCTCAGCCAATCATCAGTCATTTGTGTAAGTGCTGTGCTTGTTGAATGTCCTTCCCTATAAGCATGCTGAAAGTCTGTTGTCAATTTGTTTACTATAAAATAACATTGTATCTGGTCAAACACCATTTTTTCCAAAACTTTACTAAGGGTTGGTAACAGGCTCATTGGTCGGCTTTTTCAAATCGAATCAAATTTTATTTGTCACATACACGTGTTTAGCCGATGTTATAGCGGGTGTAGCGAAATGCTTGTGCTTCTAGCTCCGACAGTGCAGTAATATCTAACAATTTCACAACATATACTTAATACACACAAAACTAAGGAATGGAATTTAAGAAAATATACATATATGGCCAAGCAATGACAGAGCGGCATGGACTAAGATACAGTAGAATATTATAGAATAGAATGCAGTATATACATATGAGATGAGTAGTGCAAGATATGTAAACATTATTAAAGTGACTAAACATTATTGAAGTGACTAGTGTTCCATTTCTTAAAGTGGCCAGTGATTTCAATAGGCAGCAGCAGACTCTAATGTGCTAGTGATGGCTGTTTTTCATTCTCTCGGTCCCAGCTTTGATGCACCTGTACTGACTTTGCCTTCTGGATGATAGCGGGGTGAACAGGCAGTGGCTCGGGTGGTTGTTGTCCTTGATGATCTTTTTGGCCTTCCTGTGACATCGGGTGCTGTATGTGTCTTGGAGGGTGGGTAGTTTTCCCCCGATAATGCGTTCGGCAGACCGACAGTTTCCGTACCAGGTGGTGATACAGCCCGACAGGATGCTCTCAATTGTGCATCTGTAAAAGTTTGAGGGTTTTAGGTGCCAAGCCGAATTTCTTCAGCCTCCTGAGGTTGAAGAGGCTCTGTTGCGCCTTCTTCACCACACTGTCTGCGTGGGTGGACCATTTCAGTTTGTCGGTGATGTGTACGGCAAGGAACTTGAAGCTTTCCACCTTCTCCACTGCGGTCCCGTCGATGTGGATAGGGGGGTGCACCCTCTGCTGTTTCCTGAAGTCCACGATCATCTCCTTTGTTGTGTTGACGTTGAGTGAGAGGTTATTTTCCTGGCACCACACTCCCAGAGCCCTCACCACCTCCCTGTAGGCGGTCTCGTCATTGTTGGTAATCAAGCCTACTACTGTTGTGTCGTCTGCAAACTTGATGATTGAGTTGGAGGCGTACTTGGCCACACAGTCATGGGTGAACAGGGAGTACAGGAGGGGGCTGAGCACGCACCCTTGTGGGGCCCCAGTGTTGAGGATCAGCGAAGTGGAGATTTTGTTTCCTACCTTCACCACCTGGGGGCAGCCCGTCAGGAAGTCCAGTACCCAGTTGCACAGGGCGGGGTTCATACCCAGGGCCCCGAGCTTAATGATGGTACTATGGTGTTGAATGCTGAGCTATAGTCAATGAACAGCATTCTTACATAGGTATTCCTCTTGTCCAGATGGGATAGGGCAGTGTGATGGCAATTGCATCGTCTGTGGATCTATTGGGGCGGTAAGCAAATTGAAGTGGGTCTAGGGTGACAGGTCAGGTAGAGGTGATATGATCCTTGACTAGTCTCTCAAAGCACTTCATGATGACAGAGGTGAGTGCTACAGGGCGATAGTCATTTAGTTCAGTTACCTTTGCTTTGGGGCCGGGGGCTCCTGCCAGTAAAGGGAGCTTTACTATTCTTAGGTAGTGAAATGACTTTTGCTTCCCTCCAGGCCTGAGGGAACACACTTTCTAGTAGGCTTAAATTAAAGATATGGGAAATAGGAGTGTCAATATCGTCTGCTATTATTCGCAGTAATTTTCCATCCAAGTTGTCAGTCCCCGGTGGCTTGTCATTGTTGATAGACAACAATACTATTTCACCTCTTCCACACTCACCATTGGGATCACAACATCATATGTGATCATATACATTTGCCAATGAAGTGAAGCTTCTGAACAATTTCACATTTCATCTGGATAATCCCACATTTACCCACTCCCTTGTCACTGACCTCTCCCATCCCTGCCACCTCCCTTCCCCTACTACCCCAGCAGGAGCCCCCGGCCCCAGAGCAGAACTCCTTCCAGGTGGGCATGAAGCTGGAGGCGGTGGACCGCAAGAACCCCCACTTCATCTGCCCGGCCACGGTGGGGGCGCTGCGCGGCGTGGAGGTGCTGGTCACCTTCGACGGCTGGCGGGGTGCCTTCGACTACTACTGCCGCTACGACTCCCGGGACATCTTCCCCGTGGGCTGGTGCTCTCTCACCGGGGACAACCTGCAGCCGCCCGGCACCAAAGGTCTGTGTGTCTGTTTGTGTCCCCCTGTAGACTTGTCAGCTATTGATATAGTGGTCATTGATGTAGCCTAATACCTGTGGTATTCACTTTAACGTTATTGATTCATGTAAAATCACATTTGACAGAAACTGAAGGAATTCAAATCTGAAGTTAAAGGCTCTGAAATGTCATCTGAATGAGATGAGTGGATTATTAGGTCAATAGAATGCACCTTTGAAATTCCTTCTCTTGTGTTGGAGGAAGACCGAATGTGAGTGAATGAGTGAGGAAGGACAGAAGGGAGAGAAAGAGGAAGGGTCACTTTTGTAAGAGTGATGACCTTGGCACAGGCCTGTGAAGGGGGGGATTGGGCAGAGCTGTGTGATTGTATGCCCCACTCTGTGGGCCTAATGCTGGCACTAAAAGGGGCCAAGGCAAAGGGGGCATCCAGGATAACCAGAGACTGAGAGAAAGTAGGAGAAAAACCGATAGGGAAAAGGAGCTGTCTGTGAAAGGCGGGCTGTTTACGTTGTCTTGTCAGCAGAGGGGAGGAGAGTGAAGGAGGGCAGGAAAGGAGAGAAGAGGAGTAAGAGCTGGAAAAGAGTAGAGGGTGAAGGAGAGGACAGCAGCGCAGCAGAGTGAGGCTGGGTTTTCCACTGCTGAAGAGTAAGTTGAAATAAATACAGGGCGATCAAAAATATTTGAGGCCCTCATGTTAGCCGCAGCGAAAAAAAATGTCTGTTTTAAAGCTAATTTCCTGCAATTCTACACATTTTGCCATGGCTTATGCTATCTCAGTCACTCCAACATTATAAGGAAATCAATGCCATGACAAAAATACTCCTGAATGCATAATTTTTTGAATTTTAGATTCTCCATGACTGTCAAGCTTGTATTTAGGTGATTGTTAGTTCTCAAAGGAGATCTTATTAAAAAATATATAGGTCCATTATCTTTTCTAAATACAGTGCTTTCAGAAAGTATTCAGACCCCTTGACTTTTTCCACATTTTGTTACGTTACAGCCTTATTCTAAAATTGATTAAATTGTTTTTTCCCCTCATCAATCTACACACAATACCCCATAATGACAAAGCAAAAACAGGTTTTTATAAATTTTTGCAAATGTATAAAAAATCGAACTTAAATATACATTTACATAAGCATTCAGACCCTTTACTCAGTACTTTGTTGAAGCACTTTTTGACAGCGATTACAGCCTCGAGTCTTCTTGGGTATGACGCTACAAGCTTGGCACACCTGTATTTGGGGAGTTTTTCCCATTCTTCTCTGCAGATCCTCTCAAGCTCTGTCGGATTGGATGGGGAGCGTCACTGCACAGCTATTTTCAGATCTCTCCAGAGATGTTCGATCGGGTTCAAGTCCGGGCTCTGGCTGGGCCACTCTAGCATTCAGAGACTTGTCCCAAAGCCACTCCTGCGTTGTCTTGGCTGTGTGCTTAGGGTTGTTGTCCTGTTGGAAAGTGAACCTTCGCCCCAGTCTGAGGTCCTGAGAATCTTGTTTCTCATGGTCTGAGAGTCATTTAGGTGCCTTTTGGCAAACTCCAAACGGGCTGTTGTGCCTTTTACTGAGGAGTGGCTTCCGTCTGGCCACTCTACCATAAAGGCGGAGTGCTGCAGACATGGTTGTCCTTCTGGAAGGTTCTCCCATCTCCACAGAGGAACTTTGGAGCGCTGTCAGAGTGACCATCGGGTTCTTGGTCACCTCCCTGACCAAGGCCCTTCTCCCCCGATTGCTCAGTTTGACCGGGCGGCTAGCTCTAGGAAGAGTCTTGGTGGTTCCAAACTTCTTCCATTTAAGAATGAAGGAGGCCACTGTGTTCTTGGGGACCTTCAATTCTGCAGAAATTGTTTGGTACCCTTCCCCAGATCTGAGCCTTGACACAATCCTGTCTCGGAGCTCTACGGACAATTCCTTCGACCTCATGGCTTGGTTTTTGCTCTGACATGCACTGTCAGCAGTGGGGCCTTATATACAGTGAGGGGAAAAAAGTATTTGATCCCCTGCTGGTTTTGTACGTTTGCCCACTGGGGGGGGGGGGGGGGGGCAGGGTCAAAATCTAAAGTAACAGTCTGTATCTGGTGTGGCCACCAGCTGCATTAAGTACTGCAGTGCATCTCCCCCTCATGGACTGCACCAGATTTGCCAGTTCTTGCTGTGAGATGTTACCCCACTCTTCCACCAAGGCACCTGCAAGTTCCAGGACATTTCTGGGGGGAATGGCCCTATCCCTCACCCTCCGATCCAACAAGTCCCAGACGTGCTCAATGGGATTGAGATCCGAGCTCTTCGCTGGCCGTGGCAGAACACTGACATTCCTGTCTTGCAGGAAATCACACACAGAAAGAGCAGTATGGCTGGTGGCATTGTCATGCTGGAGGGTCATGTCAGGATGAGCCTGCAGGAAGGGTACCACATGAGGGAGGAGGATGTCTTCCTTGTAACGCACAGCGTTACGATTGCCAGCAATGACAACAAGCTCAGTCCGATGATACTGTGACACACCGCCCCAGACCATGACGGACCCTACACCTCCAAATCGATCCCACTCCAGAGTACAGGCCTCGGTGTAACGCTCATTCCTTCGACGATAAACGCGAATCCGACCATCACCCCTGGTGAGACAAAACCGCGACTCGTCAGTGAAGAGCACTTTTTGCCAGTCCTGTCTGGTCCAGCGACGGTGGGTTTGTGCCCATAGGCGACGTTGTTGCCGGTGATGTCTGGTGAGGACCTTTCTTACAACAGGCCTACAAGCCCTCAGTCCAGCCTCTCTAAGCCTATTGCGGACAGTCTGAGCACTGATGGAGGGATTGTGCGTTCCTGGTGTAACTTGGGCAGTTGTTGTTGCCATCCTGTACATGTCCCGCGGGTGTGATGTTCGGCTGTACCGATCCTGTGCAGGTGTTGTTACACGTGGTCTGCCACTGCGAGGACGATCAGCTGTCCGTCCTGTCTCCCTGTAGCTCTGTATTAGGCGTTTCACAGTACAGACATTGCAATTTATTGCCCTGGCCACATAAAATAAATAAATTGGTCATTTAGCAGACTCTCTTATCCAGAGCGACTTACAGGAGCAATTAGGGTTAAGTGCCTTGCTCAAGGGCACATCGACATATTTTGCACCTAGTTGGCTCGGGGATTAGAACCAGCGACCTTTCGGTTACTGGCACAACGCTCTTAACCACTAAGCTACCTGCAGTCCTCATGCCTCCTTGCAGCATGCCTAAGGCACGTTCACGCAGATGAGCAGAGATCCTGGGCATCTTTCTTTTGGTGTTTTTCAGAGTCAGTAGAAAGGCCTCATAGCTGTGACCTTAATTTTCATAGCTGTGACCTTAATTGCCTACCGTCTGTAAGCTGTTAGTGTCTTAACGACCGTTCCACAGGTGCCTGTTCATTAATTGTTTATGGTTCATTGAACAAGCATGAGAAACAGTGTTTAAAACAATGAAGATCTGTGAAATTATTTGGATTTTTATGAATGATCTTTGAAATTATATATTAATTGTTTTACTGTTTGGACATAGGCAGCCCGAAAAAAACACTTAGGCGTCCCGCCCAAACCTTTCTTTGCAGAACAAACCCTGCCATCTGAGGAGAAGAAAAATAAATAAAGTATGTTGAGGGGTGTCTGACCCTACTGAGCTCCTTCACAATGTTTAGTCCATGGCAGTTGTGGTGATAGTGAGCTCTTTAGTTTTTAGGAGGTGAAATAGCAATGGTTGACATTGTGTATCTTTTATGTATAATAAATGTATGTGTGTGTGTGTTTATTAGTATGTGTGTGTGTTTGTAAGTACGTATTTTGTTTTTCAATACTGTCTCACTTGCTGCTTTGTGTAAAGTGCCTATCATAAGTATTCACCACCCTTGGATTTCTTCACATTGTTACAAAGTGGGATTAAAATGGTTTTAATTGTCATTATTTGTCAACAAAATACTCTGTCAAAGTTGAAGAATTTTGTAAAAATACAATAATGAAACATAAAACACTAAAGTATCTTGATTAGGGGGTATTCACTGTGTTGCAGTTGCCATACTAGGCGGTGATCCATCCCGACAGAATGCTCTCAATGAGCTAAAAGATGTGATGGATAAAGTGATGCGCATAATCAACTTTGTCAGGGGGACATCGAGCACCCAACACCATCTTTTCCGCAAGCTTGTGACAGAATTGCTGGCTGAGTAAAGGAAAAGCGCTGGAGCGGTTCTGTGAGCTGCATGACCAGGTTGTGGATTTTCTCAGAAAAAGCTAAATATGGGCAGCAGCTGATCACCTTTGCATTCTGGAAAATGAGGATTTCCTCTCCGTTCTTTTTTTGGCTGTCACTTAAACAGGTTAAATCTGCAGTTACAAGGAAGAGGTAAAACAGTCGTGGACATGGTGGAAAAACTTGAGGCCTTTACTAGGAAGCTTGAGTAGTTCGATTTGGACTTTTCATCTGGAAGGCTGCACTTCCACACGTTGAAGAATCAGGAGTGCCGAGTCCCTGAGTGCGTTTTGGGTGGCAAGCTCAGAGGAATACAGCACAATAAAGAAACTTGCATTTTATGTGCTACCAATGTTTGGATAAACTTACACCTGCAAGTCCTCCTTTTCCTCTATGAACGCAATCAAGACTCACGACAGAAACCGGCTTTCACATAAGTCAATCGAGGACTGCCTGCGCATCAAAATCACATCCATCTCATCTCAGAAATGCAACTTTTCCAATTGAGTAAGTAACTTAGTAGCCTATATGACTGTATTTAACAAATACTAAATACTTATCCAAGGCTATTTAGGGCTCATGCTGACAGTATTTTCTGTCTGTACATTTGCAGACATCACCTTTTTTTCTTTACATGATTGTTTTATGTAGGATGCTACATTGTTGTCCAGTTGCCATTGTAAGCAGGCCTAATAGAAGTGGGAGTTTTTCAATTAGGCCACATTTTTTTATTGTGAAAGATGCTGTTAAGCCATAGCCTACCTCAGCCAGTTAAGTTATTTAATGTAAGGCTCGGAAGAAATAGGCTGCAATTAAGCCCTCTTGTTTTATGAAGTCAAATTTAAAATAAAGATTATTGTTGAAATGAATTACTCAACTGGTGTAGTTTTTCTTTATCTTTTCCTGTGCGCCACTTGCATAACAAGTTAGCTAGGCTATAATTTCAACACCAGGCGCTGTTCATGTCCTATTGATTGCGCTGCGGTCGCAACTTTACATTTCAGCACCACAAAATGGTCCTCTGCCTGCTTTATTAGTTGACTGTCTACTCTCTCCTCATGAATGTAAAAATGTAACTTTTGCATTATTTAGGTGGGGTAACTTCCTTCTTGGGATATTGCATTTGGGACTTTTTGCATCGCGGGTCTGAGGGGGGTGTGTTCGGGTAAGGTGGAGGTAATATTATCCTTAACTAGCCTCCCAAAGCACTTCATTACATTTACATTTTAGTCATTTAGCAGACGCTTTTATCCAGAGCGACTTACAGTTAGTGAGTGCATACATTTATTATTTTTATTTTTCATACCCCCCCGTGGGAATCGAACCCACAACCCTGGCGTTGCAAACACCATGCTCTACCAACTGCGCTACATCCCTGCCGGCCATTCCCTCCCCTACCCTGGACGAATTGTGTGCCGCCCCATGGGTCTCCCGGTCGCGGCCGGCTACGACAGAGCCTGGATTCGAACCAGGATGTCTAGTGGCACAGCTACCTTAGACCACTGCGCCACTCGGGAGGCCAAAAGTAATGATGACTGAAGTAAGTCCTGCTGGGCAATAGTCATTTAGTTCAGTTACCTTCACTTTCTTCGGTACAGGAACAACGGAGGACATCTTGATGCAAGTGTGGACAACAGACTGGGATAGGGAGAGATTGAATATGTCCGTAAACACTCCAGACAGCTGGTCTGCACGTGCTCTGGGTGTATTGATACACCATCCAAAGCCTAATTAATAACTACACCATGCTCAAAGGGATATTCAGTGTTTGTCTTGTAAAACATTGACCCATCTACCTATCGGTGCCTTTCTTTGCGAGGCATTGGAAAGGTCCCTAGTCTTTTTGGTTGAATTTGTGCTTAGAATTCACTACTCAACTGAGGGACCTTAAAGATAATTGAGTGTGTGGAGTACATTCACTATATATACAAAAGTATGTGGACACCCCTTCAAGGTAGTGGATTTGTCTATTTCAGCCACACCCGTTGCTGACAGATTTATAAAATCGAGCACACCGCCATGCAATCTCCATAGACAAACATTGGCAGTAGAATGGCCTTACTGAAGAGCTCAGTGACTTTCAACGTGGCATAGGATGCCACCTTTCCAACAAGTCAGTTCATCAAATTTCTACCCTGCTAGAGCTCCCCGGTCAACTATAAGTGCTGTTATTGTGAAGTGGAAACGTCAAGGAGCAACAACGGCTCAGCCACGAAGTGGTAGGCCACACAAGATCATAGAACAGGACCGCCAAGTGCTGAAGCGCGTAGCACGTAAAAATCGTCTGTCCTCGGTTGCAACACTCACTACCGAGTTCCAAACTGCCTCTGGAAGCAATGTCAGCACAATAACTGTTCGTCGGGAGCTTCATGAAAAGGGTTTCCATGGCCGAGCAGCCGCACACAAGCCTAAGATCACCATGCGCAATGCCAAGCGTCGGCTGGAGTGGTGTTACGCTTGCCGCCATTGGACTCTGGAGCAGTGGAAACGGGTTCTCTGGAGTGATGAATCACGCTTCACCATCTGGCAGTCCGACGGACGAATCTGGGTTTGGCGGATGCCAGGAGAACGCTACCTGCCCCAATGCATAGTGCCAACTGTAAAGTTTGGAGGAGGAGGAATAATGGTCTGGGGCTATTTTTCATGGTTCGGGCTAGGCCCCTTAGTTCCAGTGAAGGGAAATTTTAACGCAATAGCATACAATTACATTCTAGACGATTCTGTGCTTCCAACTTTGTGGCAACAGTTTGGGGAATACCCTTTCCTGTTTCAGCATGACAATGCCCCCATGCACGAAGCGAGGTCCATACAGAAATGGTTTGTCGAGATCGGTGTGGAAGAACTTGACTGGCCTGCACAGAGCCCTGAAATCAACCCCATCAAACACCTTTGGGATGAATTGGAACACCGACTGCGAGCCAGGCCTAATCGCCCAACATCAGTGCCCGACCTCACTAATGCTCTTGTGGCTGAATGGAAGCAAGTCCCCGCAGCAATGTTCCAACATCTAGTGGAAAGCCTTTGCCAGAAAAGTGGATGGCTGTTATGGCAGCAAAGGGGGGACCAACTCCATATTAATGCTCATGATTTTCGAATGAGATGTTCGACGAGTAGGTGTCCACATACTTTGGGTCATGTAGTGTAGATGGTGTAGTCATTCAAAAATCATGTTACTCCCTTTATTGCACACAGACTGAATCCATGCAACCTATTATGTGATTTGTTAAGCACATTTTTACTCCTGAACTTATTTAGGCTTGCCATAACAAATTAATACTTATATAACCAAGATATTTTTGTTATTTATTTTGTATTAATTTGTAAACATTTATAGAATTTTCTTTTCACTTTGACATTAAGGAGTATTTTGTGTAGATCGGTGACAAAAAAAATCACAATTAAATCCATTTTAATCCCACTTTGTAACACAACAAATGTGAAGAAAATCCTAGGGGGGGGGGGGGGGGGGATACTTTTGATAGGCACTGTATCTGATACTGAGGTGTACATGTGCCTAATTATAACTTTCAGATTTTACTTCGGTGCGTGCCATTATGGGTGTGTGTATTTTACAAACCTGGGTTCAAATACTATTTCAAATATCACAATTACTTTCACAAACATTCAATGTACCTCTGGTCTCATGGCCCTCCCAACCCTACGGGAGGGCAGCTTCTCTGTCCTTGCACCACAATGGTGGAACCAGCTTCCCCCTGAAGCTAGGACAGCATTGTATTTTCCTAAAACATGTGAAACCCTACCTCTTCAAAGAGTATCTGCTAAATGATTAAAATGTAAATGAATTAAGTATTCAGATATATTGAATTTGAAAAGACAAGTAGTTGAATATTTTAATGTATTTGGAAATACTCTTGGAAAGTATTTGAAAATACACTGACTACCTCAAATACACTCCCATGCATTTAACCCAGGTATTTGAAAATAGTATTTGGATATATATATATATATATATATATATATATATATACACATACATACAGTGGGGGAAAAAAGTATTTAGTCAGCCACCAATTGTGCAAGTTCTCCCACTTAAAAAGATGAGAGAGGCCTGTAATTTTCATCATAGGTACACGTCAACTATGACAGACAAAATGAGGAAAAGAATTCCAGAAAATCACATTGTAGGATTTTTTATGAATTTATTTGCAAATTATGGTGGAAAATAAGTATTTGGTCAATAACAAAAGTTTCTCAATACTTTGTTATATACCCTTTGTTGGCAATGACACAGGTCAAACGTTTTCTGTAAGTCTTCACAAGGTTTTCACACACTGTTGCTGGTATTTTGGCCCATTCCTCCATGCAGATCTCCTCTAGAGCAGTGATGTTTTGGGGCTGTCGCTGGGCAACACGGACTTTCAACTCCCTCCAAAGATTTTCTATGGGGTTGAGATCTGGAGACTGGCTAGGCCACTCCAGGACCTTGAAATGCTTCTTACGAAGCCACTCCTTCGTTGCCCGGGCGGTGTGTTTGGGATCATTGTCATGCTGAAAGACCCAGCCACGTTTCATCTTCAATGCCCTTGCTGATGGAAGGAGGTTTTCACTCAAAATCTCACGATACATGGCCCCATTCATTCTTTCCTTTACACGGATCAGTCGTCCTGGTCCCTTTGCAGAAAAACAGCCCCAAAGCATGATGTTTCCACCCCCATGCTTCACAGTAGGTATGGTGTTCTTTGATACAACTCAGCATTCTTTGTCCTCCAAACACGACGAGTTGAGTTTTTACCAAAAAGTTCTATTTTGGTTTCATCTGACCATATGACATTCTCCCAATCCTCTTCTGGATCATCCAAATGCACTCTAGCAAACTTCAGACGGGCCTGGACATGTACTGGCTTAAGCAAGGGGACACGTCTGGCACTGCAGGATTTGAGTCCCTGGCGGCGTAGTGTGTTACTGATGGTAGGCTTTGTTACTTTGGTCCCAGCTCTCTGCAGGTCATTCACTAGGTCCCCCCGTGTGGTTCTGGGATTTTTGCTCACCGTTCTTGTGATCATTTTGACCCCACGGGGTGAGATCTTGCGTGGAGCCCCAGATCGAGGGAGATTATCAGTGGTCTTGTATGTCTTCCATTTCCTAATAATTGCTCCCACAGTTGATTTCTTCAAACCAAGCTGCTTACCTATTGCAGATTGTCTTCCCAGCCTGGTGCAGGTCTACAATTTTGTTTCTGGTGTCCTTTGACAGCTCTTTGGTCTTGGCCATAGTGGAGTTTGGAGTGTGACTGTTTGAGGTTGTGGACAGGTGTCTTTTATACTGATAACAAGTTCAAACAGGTGCCATTAATACAGGTAACGAGTGGAGGACAGAGGAGCCTCTTAAAGAAGAAGTTACAGGTCTGTGAGAGCCAGAAATCTTGCTTGTTTGTAGGTGACCAAATACTTATTTTCCACCATAATTTGCAAATAAATTCATTAAAAATCCTACAATGTGATTTTCTGGAGAAAAAAATTCTCAATTTGTCTGTCATAGTTGACGTGTACCAATGATGAAAATTACAGGCCTCTCATCTTTTTAACTGGGAGAACTTGCACAATTGGTGGCTGACTAAATACTTTTTTTTCCCCACTGTATATGTGTATATATATATATATATATATATATATATATATATATATATATATATATATATATATATATATATATATATATATATTTTTTTTTTTTACAAATAACCATTCAAATACTCAAAAGTACTTGTTTTAGGCTGTGTATTTGAAAATACTCAAATACACAGAAAAAAGTATTTTCAATACCAGATACTCAAATACACATGTATTTGAACCAGGTCTGGTATATTGCCCCACAGGCTAAGTCATGTGTTAATCGCTCAGTCCGGTCACCTTGTAAAAGTATTCAAGGTGGATCCAGGACAAATAGCTCTGTGCAACACCATGCCGACTGAACTGGTGTGCGTGTGTGCGACTTTGTACGTGTGTCCGCGTTCATGTGTGACTTTGTGTGCTGCACATATTGTCATCGTGGTTGCTTCGTACACTGTAGGCAGTGCGTGATTTAGACTTTGCCTGGCCCCTAAGAACGGAAGGGTGTGTACTACAGGGTGGGAGGTTTAAAGATACATTTAAACACCATATCTGACAGCAGTTTGTGTCTTTATTGCTACTACTCTTATTTCCCAGGCAGTGTCAGCATGTTCTGCTTGATGGGTATCTGTAGGCTACTGGTTTGCTTTTTCTTCTGGTGAGTCTTGCACAGAGATTACAACGAGCGAGAGTAATTGTCTGCGGTTTATGAGGAATTTGGTCTTGTCCGGTCCCCATTGGCGAGTCCTTGCAAGTGTATCAAAATTCAAGGGAGGAAGGAAGTGTGCAGAGAGGACGAGTCACACGGGTACCTTAGTGCAGAGGAACTCCTGTCTACTTTCACTGTCTTTGTATTTGTCTGTCTGTCTGTGCTTGATTGGCTGTATCAGAACCACTTCACAAAGCTTAAGAGCCTCTCTGTTGTGCAAGGTCTGTATTTGTTTGTCTCACCCTTTATCGTGTGTGCATGAAGTGAGCTGATTGCTTTGTATCACTCATTGCAAGTTCTGCCATTGATATCTGTCTCAGTGAAGAACTCTCTCTCGATTCCATTCAAAGGGCTTTATTGGCATGAGAAACATACTGTATGTTTACATTGCCAAAGCAAGGAAATAGATAATAAACAAAAGTAAAATAAACAATCAGAAAAGAACAGTAAACATTAAACTCATCAAAGTTTCAAAAGAGTAGAGACATTGCAAATGTTATATTATGGCAATGTACGGAGTTGTAACAATGTGCAAATAGTTGAAGTACAAAAGGGCAAATAAATAAACATAAATATGGGTTGTATTTACAATGGTGTTTGTGTTTCACTGGTTGCCCTTTTTCTTGTGGCAACAGGTCACACGTCTTGCTGCTGTGATGGCACACTGTGGTATTTCACCTAATAGATATGGAAGTTTATAAACGTTTTGATTTGTTTTCGAATTTATAAAAATTTGATTTGTTTTCTAAATCTTCGTGGGTCTGTGTAATCTGAGGGAAATACGTCTCTAATATGATCATACATTTGGCAGGAGGTTAGGAAGTGCAGCTCGGTTTCCACCTAATTTTGTAGCCTGTCTTCTCTCGAGAGCCAGGTCTGCCTACGGTGGCCTCTCAATAGCGAGACTATTCTCACTGAGTCTGTACATAGTCAAAGCTTTCCTTAATTTTGGGTCAGTCACAGTGGTCAGGTATTCTCCCGGGCTCCCGAGTGGTGCAGCGGTCTAAGGCACTGCATCTGTGCTTGAGGCGTCACTACAGACCCCCTGGTTCGATTCCAGGCTGTATCACAACCGGCCGTGATTGGGAGTCCCATAGGGCGGCGCACAATTGGCCCAGCGTCGTCCGGGTTTGGCCGGTGTAGGCCGTCATTGTAAATAAGAATTTGTTCTTAACTGACTTGCCTAGTTAAATAAAGGTTAAATAAATATAAAATTCTGGACCAAATATCATTCCAGTTTGCTCAGTTTTTGGTAAATTCTATCCAATGTGTCAAGTAATTATCTTTTAGTTTTCTCATGATTTCATTGGGTCTAATTGTGTTGCTGTCCTGGGGCTCTGTGGGGTCTGTTTGTGAACAGAGCCCCAGGACCAGCTTGCTGAGGGGACTCTTCTCTAGGTTAATCTCTCTATAGGTGATGGTTTTGTTATGGAAGGTTTGAAAATCGTGACTGGGGGTATTGATACACCATCCAAAGTGTAATTAATATCTTCACCATGCTCAAAGGGATATTCAATGTCTGCTTTTTCTTTTTGCCCATCTACTAATTGGTGCCCTTTGCGAGGCATTGGAAAATCTCCCTGGTCTTTGTGGTTGAATCTGTGTTTGAAATTCACTGCTCGACTGAGGGACCTTACAGATAATTGTATGTGTAGTCATATTATTATTTTTTAAACACTATTATTGCACACATGCAACTTATTATGTGACTTGTTAAGCAGATTTTTTCTCCTGAACTTATTTAGGCTTGCCATAACAAAGGGGTTGAATACTTATTGACTCAAAATATTTCAGCTTTTCAAAAGTGACCGCAAATGCGATTATGCATGTAATGCTTTTATTATAAAGGTGCATTTGAATGGGGAAAATTATCTTCCCCAAACTTGAAACTCACACGCTGCTTATATATACCAGTTAGGCTCTACACCCCTTGTAAAGCGGATTAATGTGCTTAATTTTAAGAAGTTATTTGGCCACTTTAGTTGTGATACAAACCTTATTGAAACATATAGGCCTATGGGCTAGGCTACATGAGGTGTGCGACTATAATTCGAAAAAGTAGCCAAAAAAAGGCATTGTTTCTTATGCTGGGCATCATTCACAAGTGATAGGCTAATATTGTCACCCATAAGACTATTTTTGATTTAATCTTGTCTTTACATATACTAAATAATATGTGTGACATTTGTTTTGATTTAGAATGGACCATTATCATGCACCTGTATCGAAAACGGGCAGTGGGGAAAAATACATGTCATCTATGCACTTAAATAGCGAATGGAGGACGCTTTTCGCCGTGGTTTATTTTCACGCCAGCGAGGTAGGCTATACTCCTGTTGTAAATATAAGCAATGTGCTTAATATTAGGAAAGTTAAGAAATAAATATAGTAGGCCTAGCCTATAGAAAGCTAATGGGATTCTCGTGTTTTTATTAACGGCCATCTCTCTGTTTTCTCCCGCAATTGCATAGCCTATAGAAATGTTGCGCAATATGAACTCATGGGCTCTCATGAAGTGTTTGATTAGATTTTCGAATACATTTGCATTGATGTCAGAGTGATTAGAGGGATAATAGAGTGCAAGTACCAGGCAGTTAGCAAGTTTGGTAGGCTACTAATGACCAGCAGTGGTCCTGGCAACTCTCTTTCTCTCTCTGTCTCTCATCCTTCCCTATGAAGGCAGGGCAGTAAGAGAGTGTAACACAACTTGCCTCTTTGTTCTGCAGCTGAAAGCATACTGGGTCACTGTGGCCCTCCTTAACACAAAAGCTGTCTGGGTCTATTTACACTTGTGTGTGGCTGGTTCTACCACTCCTGCTGTGTTATGTTGTTAGAGGCATTATTGCCTATCACTTGATCAGTGACTGTTTATGTCATTGAGTCTGTCATGATTTTGATTAAGTCGCTGCTCTTTCCTGGTTTGTTATTGTGTATTACCAAACAGTCATGGGCTCAATTTGATGTTACTTCCTGAGTCTGACATTCATTGTTTCCTGCCAGGCTGCATTTGAATGAATGAAGGAAATAATGAATTACATAACTTGAATGAATATATTGATCTCTAGACTAGAGGTTAAATTTGATTTTTTTGATTCCTTAACATCCATTTTGAACTTTTATTTATACTCCCCCTATCTCTCGTTCTCTCTCTGGGGACAGCAGTGCTACCCAAGACCCTCGGATGCCTTTCAGACGGTAGCGAGGGAACAGCCATGCACGCCATGCCAGGACAGCCGCCTGGCCAACGGGGACGCAAGCCAGGCCGCAGGAAAACCAAGCTGACAGGGCCCTGGGGCCAGAAGGGGGCCGGAGTAGGACCGCAGGCCCCCCCGCCCGGAAAGGGACTGGAGCCTATCAAGGTCCCCAAGAAGAGAGGCCCCAAACCGGGGAGTAAGGTACAGACCAAGGACCCAGGTTGGGGAGTCATGGTTGGGGAGGGTTTGTAGGGTAGGGTTGGATGTTTCATCCTGTGTCGCAGCACCCAAACACTCTTTTATAATAACAACCTTATTGGTCAAAAGTCAACAATTCACTTCTATTCTAATTCCACTGCTACTGAGAAAAGTCATGTTTGCCCTCCAATTGACAACTAATGTGGTTGACCTAACCCTAACATTGTCCTCTCCCTCCTTCTCTGTGTTTAGTTGGGCTGGGCGAAGAGAGCAGGCTGGCTGGAGGGTGCCATGGCAGGCCCAGGGCGACCTGTGTCCCGGCCCAGAGGGAGGCTGCCAGCCAACTGGGCCCAGAGGATGGCCCTGCAGGAGGGTCAAGTGGAGTCCATCAAGATCCCAAAAAAGAGAGGGCCCAAGCCCGGCAGCAAGGTAACCACACACATACACAATTTATATATTTTTAGGTACAATGTAACTAATCCAGCACCTGGGACAAGTGTTTCTTATGGATGAGCACATACCACCCCACTAAACGTTGTGTGTGTGTGTGTCTGTGTGAACAGAGAAAACCGCGGGTGGTGCCCAACCCCGTGCCCGTTTCCCCCACCAGCAGTATGCCAGAGCCAGACACCAGCACGGTGCCCCTGGACAACGCCACCATCCCCAGCGCTGCCTTGCAGGCCGCCACAGGTACACACACACACACACACACACAAAGTAGTGCTCCATCACTGCAATTAACCCTCATATGGATTTCTGTGGAGCGCAATGCAACTTTTATTATGAATACTTGTATGCACTCGGACATCCTTGTGAGTCAGT
The DNA here is from genome assembly GCF_964263955.1 of Coregonus lavaretus. Taxonomy (NCBI): domain Eukaryota; kingdom Metazoa; phylum Chordata; class Actinopteri; order Salmoniformes; family Salmonidae; genus Coregonus; species Coregonus lavaretus. Next base: position 35,832,859 of record NC_140000.1, on the reverse strand, counting down.
CATTGATGAAAATGTAATATTTGTTTAAAGAAATATGTTTGGAGCATTAAGTCGAATCTGCCCTTTTCAGCCGGAGTGGTATACATGCTGAATGTTAAATGCCTCTGTTGTTTGTGTGCGTGACTGCCGGCATCTACTTACGTGTCCCACAGTGTGTGTATACCTGAACAAGTATGGGAAGGTGGGCCCCCACTTGGACGGCTGGCGGGTGCAGCAGCTGCCCGACCACTTTGGTCCAGGCCGGGTTTCCTCGGTGCTACAGCAGTGTGTCCAGGCCTGTGTGGACTGTGCCCACAACCAGAGCTCTGTCTTCTCCTGCCTCAAGCCAGGTCACGGAGGAGAGGTCATATCAGGTAAGGTCTGGGACTGGTACCTGCTTTCTGTATGGGCTATGTTTTCTGTAAGCTTTATTAGAAGTTTGGTTATAGAGATAATCAAAGGGTCTTTGCATTTCCTTAAAAAATATGATTTTTCCTTCATTTATTTCAAGCATCCCTGTGCACTACATCAGGACCAGTTGTTAAAACAGACTGGTAGATCCTTTTTTCCTGAAATTGATCAAACCAAAAGCTCTATATCTCCTTTTCACTTGGCATTGCTGCTAAGTGTGAGGAACAGTATTGGCTGTCTGAGCCTAACCCTTGCCCTCTGTGACCCATGCAGCCCACTTTGACCAACAGCACCATACCCTCACCCTGCCCACGGTCAACAGCGTCACGTACGTCCTGCGCTTCCTGGAGAAACTCTGTCACAACCTCTACTGTGACCCTCTGTTTGGCAGCCAGCCCGTCCCCCGTGGGGGCCTGCATTACGACAGCCACACCTACCCAGGTCAGCACACACACACACACACACACACACACACACACTGTACTGGGGCATAACCTTGGCTTTTCTGTTGGTTCAGGACAGAAAAGGGTTGTCTGTTTTGTTTTTGGCCTTTTCACCATTGTAACAGTGTCGATTTGAGTCAAGTATGTAGGTATTTACTTTTCACCCCTCAGTTTTTCTTTTCTGTTACTACACCCTCCAGAAAGGAGAAGTTTTAGGGAGGGGCTCACGACAGGTCCAGGCAGAGGCTCCAAGCGGTTCCTTCAAGACTCCTACTACAGCCCCATCCCCCACAAGCTGGCCAAAAACCTCTGCTTCTCCTCGGAAGGTACAGCTCCTTAGGAACTCCTTAGGAAATCCTTAAAGCTCCATTTAGAATAACTTGATTGATAAAAATAGAAACATGCACCTGTAATGGGACAAACAAATGGAAAACATTTGTGTACAAGCAAAAACTCTTATTTTAGGGTGTAGCTAGGACTGTGGAGGTCATGACATTTTGTTAGCCGGTTTTTGTAATGCAAAAGTCTGCCGGTCTCACAGTAATTGACCGTTAATTAACATAAACATGTTTAGCATCTCCAGGCCTCCACGAATACAAGCTGCATACAAGCCGCGTACAAGCTGCTGATGCGCGCGCCTTTGGAACATCTACAAGTCTAAGATTATACTTTTTTAAATGTAGATGTTCCAAAGGCTCGTGCATCAGCAGCTTGTATCTTGTCAGCTAAGTGAACAATCCTACAGCCTATGGCATGGAGCATAGCCAGATAACATACAGTAGGCCAACTCATATTCTGTTCTTCTGAAATACATTTTCTTCATATCATAATGTTACTTTAGACCTGACTATAATGGATTTATTGTGATGGTGTATATTACATTTAATATACACCATCACAACAAATCCATTATTTATTTTAGTCAGGTCTAGAGAAACATGATATGAAGAAAATGTATTTCAGAAGAACAGAATGTGAGTTGGCAATACTGTATGTTATCTGGGTATGCTCCATGCCAAAGGCTGTAGGCTTGTTCATTTAGCTGACAAGATATGCTTATACAGTAAGGGAAAAAAGTATTTGATCCCCTGCTGATTTTGTACGTTTGCCCACTGACAAAGAAATGATCAGTCTATAATTTTAATGGTAGGTTTATTTGAACAGTGAGAGACAGAATAACAACAACAAAATCCAGAAAAACGCATGTCAAAAATGTTATAAATTGATTTGCATTTTAATGATGGAAATAAGTATTTGACCCCCTCTCAATCAGAAAGATTTCTGGCTCCCAGGTGTATTTTATTTATACAGGTAACAAGCTGAGATTAGGAGCACACTCTTAAAGGGAGTGCTCCTAATCTCAGTTTGTTACCTGTATAAAATACACCTGTCCACAGAAGCAATGAATCAATCAGATTCCAAACTCTCCACCATGGCCAAGACCAAAGAGCTCTCCAAGGATGTCAGGGACAAGATTGTAGACCTACACAAGGCTAGAATGGGCTACAAGACCATCGCCAAGCAGCTTGGTGAGAAGGTGACAACAGTTGGTGCGATTATTCGCAAATGGAAGAAACACAAAATAACTGTCAATCTCCCTCGGCCTGGGGCTCCATGCAAGATCTCACCTCGTGGAGTTAAAATGATCATGAGAACGGTGAGGAATCAGCCCAGAACTACACGGGAGGATCTTGTCAATGATCTCAAGGCAGCTGGGACCATAGTCACCAAGAAAACAATTGGTAACACACTACGCCGTGAAGGACTGAAATCCTGCAGTGCCCGCAAGGTCCCCCTGCTCAAGAAAGCACATATACATGCCCGTCTGAAGTTTGCCAATGAACATCTGAATGATTCAGAGGAGAACTGGGTAAAAGTGTTGTGGTCAGATGAGACCAAAGTCGAGCTCTTTGGCATCAACTCAACTCGCCGTGTTTGGAGGAGGTGGAATGCTGCCTATTACCCCAAGAACACCATCCCCACCGTTAAACATGGAGGTGAAAACATTATGCTTTGGGGGTGTTTTTCTGCTAAGGGGACAGGATAACTTCACCGCATCAAAGGGACGATGGACGGGGCCATGTACCGTCAAATCTTGGGTGAGAACCTCCTTCCCTCAGCCAGGGCATTGACAATGGGTCGTGGATGGATATTCCAGCATGACAATGACGCAAAACACACGTCCAAGGCAACAAAGGAGTGGCTCAAGAAGAGGCACATTAAGGTCCTGGAGTGGCCTAGCCAGTCTCCAGACCTTAATCCCATAGAAAATCTGTGGAGGGAGCTGAAGGTTCGAGTTGCCAAACATCAGCCTCGAAACCTTAATGACTTGGAGAAGATCTGCAAAGAGGGGTGGGACAAAATCCCTCCTGAGATGTGTGCAAACCTGGTGGCCAACTACAAGAAACGTCTGACCTCTGTGATTGCCAACAAGGGTTTTGCCACCAAGTACTACAGTGGGGGAAAAAAGTATTTAGTCAGCCACCAATTGTGCAAGTTCTCCCACTTAAAAAGATGAGAGAGGCCTGTAATTTTCATCATAGGTACACGTCAACTATGACAGACAAATTGAGAATATTTTTTCCAGAAAATCACATTGTAGGATTTTTAATGAATTTATTTGCAAATTATGGTGGAAAATAAGTATTTGGTCACCTACAAACAAGCAAGATTTCTGGCTCTCACAGACCTGTAACTTCTTCTTTAAGAGGCTCCTCTGTCCTCCACTCGTTACCTGTATTAATGGCACCTGTTTGAACTTGTTATCAGTATAAAAGACACCTGTCCACAACCTCAAACAGTCACACTCCAAACTCCACTATGGCCAAGACCAAAGAGCTGTCAAAGGACACCAGAAACAAAATTGTAGACCTGCACCAGGCTGGGAAGACTGAATCTGCAATAGGTAAGCAGCTTGGTTTGAAGAAATCAACTGTGGGAGCAATTATTAGGAAATGGAAGACACTGATAATCTCCCTCGATCTGGGGCTCCACGCAAGATCTCACCCTGTGGGGTCAAAATGATCACAAGAACGGTGAGCAAAAATCCCAGAACCACACGGGGGGACCTAGTGAATGACCTGCAGAGAGCTGGGACCAATGTAACAAAGCCTACCATCAGTAACACACTACGCCGCCAGGGACTCAAATCCTGCAGTGCCAGACGTGTCCCCCTGCTTAAGCCAGTACATGTCCAGGCCCGTCTGAAGTTTGCTAGAGTGCATTTGGATGATCCAGAAGAGGATTGGGAGAATGTCATTTGGTCAGATGAAACCAAAATAGAACTTTTTGGTAAAAACTCAACTCGTCGTGTTTGGAGGACAAAGAATGCTGAGTTGCATCCAAAGAACACCATACCTACTGTGAAGCATGGGGGTGGAAACATCATGCTTTGGGGCTGTTTTTCTGCAAAGGGACCAGGACGACTGATCTGTGTAAAGGAAATAATGAATGGGGCCATGTATCGTGAGATTTTGAGTGAAAACCTCCTTCCATCAGCAAGGGCATTGAAGATGAAACGTGGCTGGGTCTTTCAGCATGACAATGATCCCAAACACACCGCCCGGGCAACGAAGGAGTGGCTTCGTAAGAAGCATTTCAAGGTCCTGGAGTGGCCTAGCCAGTCTCCAGATCTCAACCCCATAGAAAATCTTTGGAGGGAGTTGAAAGTCTGTGTTGCCCAGCGACAGCCCCAAAACATCACTGCTCTAGAGGAGATCTGCATGGAGGAATGGGCCAAAATACCAGCAACAGTGTGTGAAAACATTGTGAAGACTTACAGAAAACGTTTGACCTGTGTCATTGCCAACAAAGGGTATATAACAAAGTATTGAGAAACTTTTGTTATTGACCAAATACTTATTTTCCACCATCATTTGCAAATAAATTCATTAAAAATCCTACAATGTGATTTTCTGGAAATTTTTTTCTCATTTTGTCTGTCATAGTTGACGTGTACCTATGATGAAAATGACAGGCCTCTCTCATCTTTTTAAGTGGGAGAACTTGCACAATTGGTGGCTGACTAAATACTTTTTTTCCCCACTGTAAGTCATGTTTAGCAGAGGGGTCAAATACTTATTTCCCTCATTAAAATGCGTTTTTCTGGATTTTTTTGTTGTTATTCTGTCTCTCACTGTTCAAATAAACCTACCATTAAAATTATAGACTGATCATTTCTTTGTCAGTGGGCAAACGTACAAAATCAGCAGGGGATCAAATACTTTTTTCCCTCACAGTAAGTCCTGTGCCATTATTTTGTATTAAATGATTTTATATAATTGAACTTAGCTGAATAAAATAGAAAGGATATTTTTCCCATTCCAGAGCGAGTGCGCATATGAAGTGGTTGTGTTGAGCGTAAAAGTGATCATTTGAAACAGATCCTATACGCTAGGTTTAGAGTTATTTGGCAACTTTAGTTGTGAATGATACAAACCTTAGAATGTCTTACAAATCAAAACATATGGGTTGCATGATGCAACTATTTATCATTTGAGAGTGTCACACAAAAAAGCTTGCACTGTTCCTTGCCTCAGGCTGCACAGCTGTTCTCTCATCAAGTGACCATATTTTCACCCACCAGACTATTCTCAATTTAATCTTGTCTTTACTAATATGTAAAAAATGGGCAGGAACAGGGGCAGGGGAAAAAGACATGTCACCTGCATGCACTCGAATAGCGAATGGAGGCCTTGCGCTTTCCCGCCAATCCGTTTTTCAATTATGCCTGGTAGGCTACTTCGGTTTTATAGCGGAGCTGTGCTTAATATGAGCAGCTGAGAAATAAATATAAGAACACTTATTTCACTCCATGAATCAACCACTGTTTGAGGAGCATGCTCTTCCTGCGCGACAGGTGATATTCCGCCAAAACTCTGTATGCCATGGGCTCTCCAACCCTGTTCCTGCAGCTGCCCGGTGCTTATTTTGGAAAACCAAGTGAAATCTGTTCGGGAACATCGATGGTAACATGTTTTCGCAACAAAACATATTCCACTAAACTGTTGACAGCCCCTCTGCACGCTCGAGAAAGGAATAAAGGAGAGAGAGGAGGAGATGGAAATGCATGGTGGTGAGGTAGTCTGTATAGCGAAAGGTAATGTGTCACCTAATTAATTATGCAAATATAGAAAAAATGCCATATTACTAGGCTATTCAAAATCAAATACAAATTCACTATAATTGTAGGCTTATCTGTAAGCCACCCTGCACAACCAACAGCATCGCCTAGGGCTATATTTTCTCTCCCAGACTCGTGGATTGACATTTTGGAGCGTAGCATAATAGGTAACCAGTCCATCCAGTATGCATAATAATACAGTCCATACTCAAAGGCGATTACTCAAATGTGTTTAATTTTGGAGTATAGGCTAGACCAATATCCAAAACATCTTAAAACAGTTTTGTTTTATGTTTTTTTGCCATGTGTAATATGTGGTAGGCTATGTATTGTGTAACGGCACAATCATCATTTTAATTCAGGTATTTTTCGGGCTTGCGATCATAAGCCTATGCGTATGCATAAGCTCAAATGCGTATTGTGGTTTTGAATAAATCACCTTAGAAGCGCTGTCCATTTTGTTGTGTTAGGCTTTGAAACAACATCCACAACGACCATGTTTTACACAGTTTCAACCTGCTGTTGAACTTCTTTCTTCAAATTGATCATCACAGTGAGGTGAGTTTTAAAAGCACGATACTGTTTTGAAGTGTTTGATGTGATTTTCGATTTCATTTGCATTGATGTTAGAGGGACAATAGAGCCCTGAGTACCAGGCCATTAGGTCCTGATGGTCGTTAGCAAGTTGGGTACTACCAAAGCATGTCCAGAGTGCATAAGAGGAGATTACCGTGACTCAGCGGTCACATGGAATTTTACTGCGGTCATAACTCATGACTGCCGGTGTGGCGGTAATACGGTCACCGCAACAGGCCTAGGTGTAGCCAGTAATGTCCCACTAAGCAAACTTTTTGACTACAGTTAAACTACAGGCTACAGGTGTGTCACTTGGGCCTTGTCATTGACTCTCCTCTCCATGTTGTTCCAGGTGAGCCCTTCCTCATGGAGAACGGTGTAGGGGAGTCGGAGCACTTAAAGAAGAGCCCCCTGTCCCCAGGCTCGACAGGGCAGCGGTCCCCCACCAAGTTGCTAAATCTCAAGTCTTCAGGTAGGGGATCATCTTTAATGCAGTGCATGTCATTAAAGGCAAAAATGATATTGTCCAGTGGATTTGTTAAAATTTTTAGCCAAGCTGAAAATTACGATTATTTATGGTTTGTGTATGGCTTTTCGGTAACACTTTAAATGGAGTTGCTCCTCATCCCATAATAACGAAACCCACGGGTGATTGGTGACTAATATTCCTCTGTATCTCTACTCTGACCCGCCATCCGACACAGGCTCTGAGCGTTTAAGAGAGAGCCCTCGGCCCAGTGACCAGGACCCCAACCTGTGGACGGTGGAGGACGTCATGCAGTTCATCAGAGACATAGACCCCCTACTGGCCCCCCACGCAGACCTCTTCAGAAAACATGTACGTATCCACAGAATTTAATAGAATAGTAGTATCCTATTGTATCTCTATGTACGTATCAGCCTGACAGAACACTCAGCATAGAAGGACACTTAAAGTACATTCGGAAAGTATTCACACCCCTTGACGTTAAAGCCTTATTCTAAAATTGATGAAATTGTTTTTTTTCCCCCTCATCAGTCTACACACCATACCCCATAATGACAAAGCAAAAACAGGTTTTTATAAATTTGCAATATTACATTTACATAAGTATTCAGACCCTTTACTCAGTACTTTGTTGAAGCACCTTTGGCAGCGATTACAGCCTTGAGTCTTCTTGGGAATGACGTTACAAGCTTGGCACACCTGTATTTAGGGAGTTTCTCCCATTCTTCTCTGCAGATCCTCTCAAGCTCTGTCAGGTTGGATGGGGAGCGTCGCTGCACAGCTATTTTCAGGTCTCTCTAGAGTCCGGGCTCTGGCTAGGCAACTTAAGGACATTCAGAGACTTGTCCCGAAGCCACTCCTGCGTTGTCTTGGCTGTGTGCTTAGGGTCGTTATCCTGTTGGAAGCTGACTCTTCGCCCCAGTCTGAGGTCCTGAACGCTCTGGAGCAGGTTTTCATCAAGAATCTCTCTCTACTTTACTCTCTTCATCTTTCCCTCGATCCTGACTAGTCTCCCAGTCCCTGCTGCTGAAAAACATCCCCACAGCATGATGCTGCCACCACCATGCTTCACCGTAGGGATGGTGCCAGGTTTCCTCCAGACATGACGTTTGGCATTCAGGCCAAAAAGTTCAATCTTGGTTTCATCAGACCAGAGAATCTTGTTTCTCATGGTCTGAGAGTCTTTAGGTGCCTTTTGGCAAACTCCAAGCGGGCTGTCATGGAAGCCATTCCTCAGTAAAATGCATGTCTGGCCACTCTACCATAAAGGCCTGATTGGTGGAGGGCTGCAGAGATGGTTGTCATTCTAGAAGGTTCTCCCATCTCCACAGAGGAACTCTTGAGCTCTCTCAGTGACCATCGGGTTCTTGGTCACCTCCCTGACCAAGGCCCTTCTCCCCCGATTGCTCAGTTTGGCCGGGCTGCCAGCTCTAGGAAGAGTCTTGGTGGTTCCAAACTTCTTTCATTTAAGAATGAAGGAGGCCACTGTGTTCTTGGGGACCTTCAAACTGCAGACATTTTTTGGTACCCTTCACCAGATCTGTGCCATGACACAATCCTGTCTCTGAGCTCTACGGACAATTCCTTCAACCTCATGGCTTGGTTTTTGCTCTGACATGCACTGTCAACAGTGGGACCTTATATAGACAAGTATGTGCCTTTCCAAATTATGTCCAATCAATTGAATTTACCACAGGTGGACTCCAATGAAGTTGTAGAAACATCTCAAGGATGATCAGTGGAAACTGGATGCACCTGAGCTCAATTTCGAGTCTCATAGCAAAGGGTCTGAATACTTATGTAAATAAGGTATTTCTGTTTTTGTTTTTTAATACATTTGCAAACATTTCTAAAAAGCTGTTTTCGCTTTGTCATTATGGGGTATTGTGTGTAGATTGAGGAGTAAAAAAAATAATTGAATCCATTTTAGAATAAGGCTGTAACGTAACAAATGTGGGAAAAGTCAAGGGGTGTGAATACTTTCCGAATGCACTGTATGTTATGCCATTGTTTTTAGTGGAAGGATTTTTTCAGTCGTTTGTTGAGTTTATAACCTCCATAGCAAATGAACATAGCATATCCCTCCATAGCAAATTAAAATGTTATCCCACTCCAATGTGTTGCAGGAGATTGATGGCAAAGCCCTCCTGTTACTACGCAGCGACATGATGATGAAATACATGGGCTTGAAGCTCGGGCCTGCCCTCAAACTCACATTCCACATCGACAGGCTCAAACATGGATGCCCTTATTGAGCTCATCAGCATCCCCCCACCCCACCCCACTACTACGACTCACGCCTTCTCCCCTCTACAGGATATAATGCACTGCATACTACTGGACTGACCATCACATGTAGCATCCGCCACTAGGCTACGATACCTGGTGTCATATATCCCCCCTCCCCTTTCTCTGCCGCATCTAAGAAGCCCTGTGGCAAACTTCTCTTTTTTACATTTTATTTCTGTTGTGGCACAATCCAGCCCTACGGAAGCATGGGATATGCAGACTGACTGACTCGCCCACATCTCCTCATCCATCATGTTACTCGCCTGTTTTTCTATTCCATATTCTCTTACAACAACCTCTACCAATGATGCCCTCCCTGTGTGTAGCCATTTCTTACTGTAATTGCCATTTTAGGCCAGAGTCTTTATTACATTGTTTTTGATCACATTCTTTTTGTTTGATCAAGTACCTTTCATTTTTTGTACCCTCCCTGAAAATAAGGACTTGCCGTTTTGTACGAAATATGTATACTGAACAAAAATATAAATGCAACATGTAAAGTGTTGGTCCCATGTTTCATGAGCTGAAATAAAAGATCCCAGAAATGATCCATACGCACAAAAAGCTTATTTCTCTCAAATGTTGTGCACAAATTTGTTTAAATCCTTGTTAGTGAGCATTTCTCATTTGCCAAGATAATCCATCCACCTGACAGGTGTGGCATATCAAGAAGCTGATTAAACAGCATGATCATAACACAGGTGCACCTTGTGCTAGGGACAATAAAAGGCTGCTGTTTTGAGGGAACGTGCAATTGGCATGCTGACTGCAGGAATGTCCACCAGAGCTGTTGCCAGATAATTGAATGTTAATTTCTCTACCATAAGCCGCCTCCAACGTCATTTTAGTGAATTTGGCAGTACGTCCAACCGGCCTCACAACCACAGACCACGTGTAACCACGCCAGTCCAGGACCTCCACATCAGACTTCTTCACCTGTGGGATCGTCTGAGCCCAGCCACCCGGACAGCTGATAAAACTGTGGGTTTGCACAACCGAATAATTTCTGCACAAACTGTCAGAAACCGTCTCAGGGAAGCTCATCTTTGTGCTCATTGTCCTCACCAGTGTCTTGACCTGACTGCAGTTCGGCGTCGTGTCCGACTTCAGAGGGCAAATGCTCACCTTCGATGGCCACTGGCACGCTGGAGAAGTGTGCTCTTCACAGAGGGTTTCAACTGTACCGGGTAGATGGCAGATAGTGTATGGTGTCGTGTGGGCGAGTGGTTTGCTGATGTCAATGTGAACAGAGTGCCCCATGGTAGCATTGGGGTTATGTATGGGCTGGCATAAGCTACGGACAATGAACACAATTGCATTTTATCATGACGAGATCCTGAGGCCCATTGTCGTGCCATTCATCCGCCGTCATCACCTCATGTTTCAGCATGATAATGCACGGCCCCATGTCGCAAGGATATGTACACAGTTCCTGGAAGATGAAAATGTCCCAGTTCTTCCATGGCCTGCATACTCACCAGACATGTCACCCATTGAGCATGTTTGGGATGCTCTGGATCGACGTGTACGACAGCGTGTTCCAGTTCCCACCAATATCCAGCAACTTCACACAGCCATTAAAGAGGAGTGGGACAACATCAACAGCCTGATCAACTCTATGCGAAGGAGATGTCTCGCGCTGCATGAGGCAAATGGTGGTCACACCAGATACTAACTGGTTTTCTGATCCACGCCCCTACTTTATTTGTATTTTTTTTAAGCTATCTGAGACCAACAGATGCATATATGTATTCCCAGTCATGTGAAATCCATAGATTAGGGCCTAATGAATTTATTTCAATTGACTGATTTCTTTATATGAACTGTAACTCAGTAAAGTCTTTGAAATTGTTGCACTTCTATTTTTGTTCAGTGTAATTAATTCCAGAAAAAAACACTAGGTGTTTCCCAGCTGTTTGGGATTTGTTCTGAATTAAGTTTCGTTTGGAGGCATGGTTTTCAAACAGCATGACATTATACATTATCAAAACACATTATACTGTGCTGAAGAAATACTGACATGATATACTATGTTGCTTTTATCTTGTTATGGATGTTTACAATGACTCGTTATTTGTACTTTTTTTATTTTTATACTATATTATTAGAGTTCATACATTGAGAGCTTTATCATACGCATTAATGTTCAATAAAGATATAACTGTTGGTCTCTGTCAGTCATACTTTCTTAATTTGTAAACAATATTGGCATAGCGGTTTTTTGGCGGTGTCGGAGGTGGAACTGTGTTAGAGCTGTCAAATCCACAAGCGGCTCCTGGCGTTATATCTATAGCGGACATTGCCATTACGATAAATCCTGTGAAGCCTTGTTTACAAGTTCGAACACTGGAATGTGAGATGTAATTTACATTTTCATTTGGAGTGTAATTTCCATATAGCCTACACTTTCTCGTTCTGAACTTCTAACAAATGGGATGGGTGTGGCTTCATGAACAGCTGCTCACCGATTTGACATCTCCTACACAGTTGCACCTCAGTTATCGACATTAATGCTTGATCTGATTAAATCTAGGCCAAAGTCTCAAGATGAGTAAATAGCATGAAGAGTTATGCAGTAATTGTTTTTGTACATTTTCAGTTTTGGTATAGTGGCTCAAGATTGAGTGAATATTGAAATCATACTCTTCATTGCTCCAGGAAATTTTAGATGGACGACAGTTGGCCAACAGGGGGCAGGTGAGCTCCATCCATCCAGATTTACTCAGTCCTGTCCCCTTGCTTCCTCTCCTTGAGGCTCATGCACATGTTCTGCCATGAGTAAGTTAGTCGGAATTAGAAGCCCAATTTAACTCACAATCATGTTATTTACAGAGGACATACTATTTGCATACAGTTTTTGCCTTTGAGGTGTCCCAAGTGATGCTACAACTTAATTAGCCCATATGTTGCATAACACCTGGGTGCTTATTGAATCTAGTACCTCTTTTCCAACTGGTGAGCTAGATTCTCCAAAGCAAATTTTAACATAATGCTTACATCAAAGGTAGCCTATTATTTTCACATTTCACTGACAAAATAGCTTACTAGGAAAGTGATATTCATTTGAAGTGATAGGTCTTCCAATGAATTAAAGTGTGAATGAGAGTTAGGCCTGTGTGCATGACATGTATTGTTTGTAGCAGAAGCATTAAAAGTGCGGCTGTAACCACATCCTCACAGCAAAAACAGGAAAGTGCATGTGAGGGTTAACTGACCGTGCCGATTAGGGAGGTGTGTGTGTATGTGCGTGCGTGTCTGTTAGACTGTTCCTGTGTGTGTATTTGTGTGCCTGTGTGCAAGGCTCATCCAAGGGTATAGGCTATGTTTGTTGATGTCTAATAGTAGCCACTGTGTCATTCATGAAAATAGGGCTATTTATAGACCTCCCAGCTCCTTGCTCTTTATGTTGTGCTCACATCATGTGAGTTTCATAAACACTGAACAAACATGAGTGAGTCAGGTTTAAACTGCTGACAGGGAGGTGAGCAGAGACTGTGACGTTAACAGAATGCCATCTGACTCACCCACAGGTTTAGCTAACTGATGGTGATATTCTAGTGGGGATGCCAGAGACTTGGCGGAAAGACCCGACTAGGAAATTCCCTGCCCATTGAGCAAAATTACGTTGAAAATATGTATTTTAGACGTATTTTCCAGACGTTTAAATCAGGTTCATTTTCAGTTCTGATCAAAGCTGAAAATATGTATTTTCCAAACGTTGAATATATGTATTTTCCAGACATTGAAAATAAGTATTTTATGGATGTTGAAAATACGTATTTTTTGGTCATTGTTTCTATGGCCAAATCTTAACCGTACATATATTCAGTTAAAGAAAGCATGAGTGAGTCATGTCAATAAAGAAAGTATTATATCACATTCAACAATTTGAAATACAATTAAAATAGGTAAAAAGAAAAACGAAGATTGCAGTATGGAATATTTATTGTTCCTTCCATCTGTCACATGCACTTACAGTATGTTAGCGTTTTCAAAAGCTTTAGAACTGGCAGTGATCATGTTCAAAGTTATCAGACCATCAGAAAAAACAGTCAAGTTTTTCTTGCTACGACTGTGATATGTGGTTGTTTATATACCTTAGATGAATGCATTGACTGTAAGTCGCTCTGATTAAGAGCGTCTGCTAAAAGGCCAAAATGTAAATGTAAAAAATGAACACTAGCGAAGCATGCTGGGTATTATTCTAATGAGCTCTGCCCCCAAACAAGACCAATTTTATTTTATTTTACCAGGCAAGTCGATTAAGAACAAATTCGTATTTACAATGGTGGCCAAGTAGGACAAAACGCACACCACAACACTACATAAAGAGAGACCTAAGACAACACAACATTGCAGCAACACATGACAACAACACAATATGGTAGCAACACAGCATGACAAGAACACATTGTAGCAAACACAACATGGTAGAAGCACAAACATGGCACAAACATTGTTAGGCATAGGCAACAGCACAAAGGACAAAATGGTAGAGACAAAAACACATCACGTGAAGTAGCCACAAGTGTCAAGTAAGAGTATCCATGATTGAGTCTTTGGATGTAGAGATGGAGATAAAACTGTCCAGTTTGAGTGTTTTCTTTGCAGCTCATTCCAGTTGCTAGCTGCAGGGAACTGAAAAGCAGCACAACATTGCTTAGAGTCAAGGGCAGTGGTGACATCATTTAGGACCTTTAAGGTTGCAGTGACACATCCATAACCAATGTTCCCTCTAAGGTGCGCGCCCACAGTAGCCTGAGACTGCCGCGCAGCTCCCAGCGACTGCCACACAGCAAAAAAATATCAGCCCACAGAGAGAAGCACGAGATTGAACTTCACTCAACTTTCTAGAGCAGTGGTCACCAACCGCTATCACGATCGACTGGTCGATCTCCAAGGCATTCCTAGTCAATCGCCAAACATTTCTGTAAAAAACCCAGCGATAAAACCTTGTGTTCTATTTTATTTTATTCGTCTGGGGCTGTGGCAGTAGGTGCACCCGATTCAGCTGCCCAGGCGGACTGTTGCCATTTTGAACCATTTCATGTGTCTGAAGGCCTTCCCGGGGGGGCCCAGAGAGCAAATCAAGTGCACTATAGGCCTACCGCTGGCCAATCAGATGTCTCAGATTACCGTGTCTGCAGTAACGTAGCAGGCATTAGAAATCTACAGCCAAATTGATACTGTGAGATTTTAAAACGTTTAAAACCACGACAAGAGAGAGACTGTCAACGAATACAGCAAAGAGATGCTGTTTTTATGAGTGAGTTCATGTTTAAATTCTTACTCAGCACTGTCAAAACTTTGAATTCAACACTTTTATAACCATAAAATGTGCATTCTTCCTATTTCCACTCAGCACTACAACAAGCACTGCAGCAGTAATGAATGAGTAGGAAACGGTAACTATAGGCTTGCGTTGTTATTATTAGCGGCTTGAGTCTTTTTTAATACCGAGGAATATTTTACTTTCTCTGTTCATAGGAGTAACAACATGAATTTGTGCATGAAGCAGAAATAATGCGGTGTGACTCGAGTTTCGCCATCAGCTGGAAGACGGTGTCCGTTTTTGGTCAGTGTCCCTTTTTGGTCAGTGGCAGTGGAGGAAAGGGAGAGCGGAGGGCTGTTGAGAGGCGGACCCTCAGTCTGCTGCTCTCTCCCTCCGCTGAAACTGACCATCAGATGCAGGCACCATCAGCCCAGTAAAATAAAAATAAAAAGCAAATTATTTAAATGTATGCTCACTTTGTGCAAAGCTGTCATCAAGGCAAAGGGTGGCTATTTGAAGAATCTCAAATATAAAATATATTTGTATTTGTTTAACTCTTTTTTGGTTACAACATGATTCCATATGTGTTATCTCGTAGTTTTGATGTCGTCACTATTATTCTACAATGTAGAAAATAGTAAGAATAAAGAAAAACCCTTGAATGAGTAGGTGTGTCCAAACTTTTGACTGGTACTGTATGTGCTAAAGAACAGCTGTTGAAGATCGCTGAACACTACCAGGTTGAAATTAGTGATAAACGTCTAAATAAAATTATGTTAAGTTGATATTGAAGGCCAATCTGATGGAGAGTGGTATACTGGAAGTTACCACTGGGACAGCCTCTGGCGAGGACTTGCTACCTCCCCAGCCGTCTCCCCATTTTGTTACAATGTCCGCTCCGTCTGTTAGCCCTAGTAGTGTTTCTTTTGAACAGCAGAAAGAACTGCTTCTGTTACAGCTAGAGCATGAACGTGAGCATGATCGTGTTAAGCTAGAGCATGAACGTGAGCATGATTGTGTTAAGCTAGAGTACGATCGTGTAAAGCTGGAGCATGATCGTGTTAAGCATGAAAAGGAATTGGAATTTAAACAGGATTTGGAGCGTGCTAAAATCAAGCTGCAACAAGAGCGGTTAGAATTGGTTAGGGAAGGAAAGCTCTCGGGGGAGAGTTTGCTCTGGGAAGGTGACCCTGATTTACCTAGGGGTCGCTCCTCTCCCGGTCGTGCCCCGGACACATTTGATATTGTTGGAAACTTACGGCTGTTGCCAAAATGTAATGGGAAGGACCCTGAAACGTTCTTTTCGTTGTTTGAGCATGTTACTGACTCTAGGAGTTGGCCTGACTCGGATCACACTTTAATGTTGCAGTGTGTGTTGACTGGTAAAGCGCAGGAAGCATATTAATCTCTTGGTGTAGCCGACAGTGTCAGCTATGATAAGGTTAAAATGGCTGTGTTACAGATTTACAAATTGGTTCCTGAGGCTTACCGCCAACGATTTAGAACTTTAAAAAGGGCTGACAGACTCATGTTGAGTTTGCGCGAGAGTTATCTTCACAGTTTAATCGCTGGTGTTCCGCCTCTGCGGTTACAACTTTCCAGGGGCTGTGTGATCTGATTGTGCTATAGCAATTTAAGGACACAATCCCTGATCGGATAGCCATGTACATTAACGATCGAAAAGTGAAGACTGTCTCTGAAGCTGCGGTTTTGGCGGACGAATATGTTTTCTCACAAAACTGGCTTTGCAGATCCCCGTATTCGGAGTGAGTGGGGACGTTAGGAAAGATTTGGGTCTCGCCTACCGAGATACTCTGGTTCACGGGCAGAGCTTTATTCGTCTAGGGTTGAGCCTGGCTCCTGTGGTAAAGCTGACTTCGGTCAAGAGTGTCACTACTGTCAGGGTTCAGGTCATTGGAAAAATAAATGTCCTGTTCTCAGGGCTAAAGATAAATTCTGTACTCGTGCTAACGTTAAACCTACGGCGTTAGCAGCGCCTTTCCCACATCAGTTCACTCCTGTCACTCCGTCTCATGCCCAGGTGTGAAAGTCCCAATTGACCCAGATTATTTACCTTTCATTACAGACGGTTTTGTGTCTACGTTAGGAAGTAATGACCTCGTGCCAGGGAAGATCCTAAGGGACACAGGTGCCTCTGAGTAATTTGACCATTTGACCATCATTAGACCACTGCGCCACCTCCCGAGTGGCGCAGTGGTCTAAGGCACTGCATCGCAGTGCTAGCTGTGCCACTAGAGATCCTGGTTCGAATCCAGGCTCTGTCGTAGCCGGCCGCGACCGGGAGACCCATGGGGCGGCGCGCAATTGGCCCTGCGTCGTCCAGGGTAGGGGAGGGAATGGCCGGCAGGGATGTAGCTCAGTTGGTAGAGCATGGCGTTTGCAACGCCAGGGTTGTGGGTTCGTTTCCCACGGTGGGCCAGTATGAAAAATAAAAAAAATTATGTGTGCACTCACTAACTGTATGTCGCTCTGGATAAGAGCGTCTGCTAAATGACTAAAATGTAAATGTAAATGTATTAGAGTATTCTCTGCTGAGACTGATTCAGAGAATAGTGTTTTAATTAGGGGAATCAGTTTGAACACTCTGTCAGCTCCATTGCATAAACTGATGTTGGATTCTGAACTGGTGAAAGGCGAGGTAGTTGTAGGGGTGCGTCCTTCGTTGCCTATTGAGGGTATTGACGCTATCCTTGGGAATAACTTGGCTGGTGAGCATGTATGGCCTGTCGTGTCTCCATCTCTAGTGGTTTCCTGTAAGCTGTAATTTGTAGGGGTCCCCGATGAGAGCGCGCAGAGTTTCCCAGAGGTGTTCTCTGCGTGCGCGGTGACGCATTCCATGAGCCGTGGCGACCTGGTCACAGCTCCGGCTAATGATGATGGTACAAAGAAATCTGTCACTACTTTCCCTGTTATCCTGTTATCTGTGCCCCGCTCTGATCTAATCAAAGAGCAACGGGCTGACCCCACATTAGAAGAGTTGCGTGACAAAATTGTGCCTGTGGAACAGTTGGGAGACGTCGCCCATGGCTATTTTCTCCAGGATGATGTCCTGATGAGAAAATGGGTGCCTCATGGTAGTAGTTTTGTGGGGGAGGCAATTAGTCAGGTTGTGGTACCAGTTAAGCTTAGTGAGTTGGTGCTGAAAACTTCCCACGACGATGTTGCTGGACATCTGGGCGTGAAAACCTATTTTGGCCTAGGTTAAAGAGGGATGTTTTTGCGTTCATCAAAACCTGTCACACCTGTCAATTAACGGGTAAACCTAATCAAGCTATTAAGCTGGTATCGCTGTTTCCTATTCCTGTACTCAGCCAACCTTTTGAGTATCTGTTTATTGACAGTGTTGGCCCTCTGCCTCGCTCTAAGAATGGTAGTAGTTACCTGTTCACAGTGATGTGTCAGACCACTAGGTTTCCTGCTGCCTATCCTCTCTGATCTATCACGACTAAGTCTGTGCTAAAAGGTTTGACTCAGTTTATCTCACTGTTTGGAATCCCTAAGGTCATTCAGAGTGATCAAGGTTCTAATTTCACCTCTAATCTGTTTGGTCAGGTTCTCCAACAGCTCCATATTAAACATAATTTGGCTAGCGCCTATCATGCGCAGAGTCAAGGAGCACTGGAACGTTTCCATCAAACACTTATGTCTTTGTTGAGAGCTTATTGTACGGAGATGGATAAGGATTGGGAGGAGGGGTTGCCTTGGTTACTGTTAGCCGCCAGGGAGGTTTCACAGGAGAGCACGGGTTTCAGTCCAAATGACCTAGTGTTCGTGGACTTCTAGCGGTGCTCCAGGATGACTGGAAGTCTCCTGAGCCACCTCAGTCTCTGTTATCTTATGTATGTGATTTCCGGCGACACCTGTACGCTGCTGGTGAGATGGCTAAAGAGAAGCTATCATCTTCACAAGGTAGGATGAAAGGCATATTTGATCGGCGAGCTGAGCCTCGTCACTTTAGTCCAGGTGACCAGGTTCTTGATCTGCTGACAATTGTTGGTTCTCCTTTTCACGCCAAGTTTCAAGGTCCATATATGGTTGTGCGCCAGCGCACTGAGCAAAACTATCTAGTTGCCACTCCGGACGGAGGAAAGTGCACCAACTGTGCCATGCAAATCTGCTAAAACACTATTACACACGTTCCTCTGGTACGGTAAACCTGTTCTTTTGGCCGGTACTGTTACATCGCTGGGTTCTTCATTTTGTCATGCTAGGTCCGTGCGTGGTGAGGAGGATGTCCTTGGTCCCAACGATTGTGTACTGCTGGGTAGATTGAAACATTCAGAGACACTGGATGTTTTGGATAGCCTTCTCACTCATCTACCTGCTGATAGGCGAGACGAGTTGGTTGGTCTGATTCTGAGTTTTCCAGTTTTGTTTTCTCATACACCTACTCGTACAAACTTAATAAAACACGATATTGACATTGGGTATGCTGACCCCATCCGTCAGCGGTTCTATAGAGTTTCTTCAGATGCTGAGAAGGTACATGCTGGAGAGTGATATTGCAGAACCTTCTTTCTCTAGCTGGGCTTCTCCCTGTATCTTGGTCAGTAAACCGGATGGGACAAACAGATTTTGTACGGACTACCGTAAGGTAAACAGTGTCACTAAGCCAGATTAATTTCCTCTTCCTCGGATGGAGGACTGCGTTGATCAGGTCGGAGCAGCTAAGTTTGTGAGCAAGTTTGACCTGTTAAAGGGCTATTGGCAGGTGCCACTGTAGGGCACGTGAAATCTCTGCCTTTATAATAATAAATAATAATAATAATATGCCATTTAGCAGACGCTTTTATCCAAAGCGACTTACAGTCATGCGTGCATACATTTTTGTGTATGGGTGGTCCCGGGGATCGAACCCACTACCTTGGCGTTACAAGCGCCGTGCTCTACCAGCTGAGCTACAGAGGACCACAGCTAGTTTGCAGTCTTTCCAGCTTCAGTTTGAAGTGATTTTTTTTTTTTTTTTTTTTTTTGTCATTTAGCAGACGCTCTTATCCAGAGCGACTTACAGGAGCAATTAGGGTTAAGTGCCTTGCTCAAGGGCACATCGACAGATTTTTCACCTAGTCGGCTCGGGGATTAGAACCAGCGACCTTTCGGTTACTGGCACAACGCTCTTAACCACTAAGCTACCTGCCGCCCTATTTATTTATTACACCCTCTGGTCTGTACTCGTATTCGGTTATGAGTTTCAGCCTGCGTTAATGCACCTGCCACTTTTCAGCGCCTTATGAATAGGGTTGTCTGGTCGGGTGCGCTGTTTATCTGGACGATGTAGTGGTTTATGCAGATACTTGGGAGGAGCATCTGTCTCGTATTCAAGCCTTGTTCGACCGCCTGGCGGCGGGTCGCCTCACTGTCAATCTGGCTAAGTGTGAGTTTGCTCACACTTGTACAGTGGCTTGTGAAAGTATTCACCCCCTTGGCATTTTTTCTATTTTGTTGCCTTACAACCTGGAATTAAAATGGATTTTTGGGGGGTTTGTATCATTTGATTTACACAACATGCCTACCACTTTGAAGATGCAAAATAAAAAACATTGTGAAACAAAAAAACAGAAAACTTGAGCGTGCATAACTATTCACCTTTTGCAGCAATTACAGCTGCAAGTCTCTTGGGGTATGTCGCTATAAGCTTGGCACATCTAGCCACTGGGATTTATGCCCATTCTTCAAGGCAAAACTGCTCCAGCTCCTTCAAGTTGGATGTGTTCCGCTGGTGTACAGCAATCTTTAAGTCATACCACAGATTCTCAATTGGATTGAGGTCTGGTCTTTGACTAGGCCATTCCAAGACATTTAAATGTTTCCCCTTAAACCACTCGAGTGTTGCTTTAGCAGTATGCTTAGGGTCATTGTCCTGCTGGAAGGTGAACCTCCGTCCCAGTCTAAAATCTCTGGAAGACTGAAACTGGTTTCCCTCAAGAATTTCCCTGTATTTAGCGCCATCCATCGTTCCTTCAATTCTGACCAGTTTCCCAGTCCCTGCCGATGAAAAACATCCCCACAGCATGATGCTGCCACCACCATGCTTCACTGTGGGGATGGTGTTCTCTAGGTGATGAGTGGTGTTGGGTTTGCGCCAGACATAGCGTTTTCCTTGATGGCCAAAAAGCTCAATTTTAGTCTCATCTGACCAGAGTACCTTCTTCCATATGTTTGGGGAGTCTCCCACATGCCTTTTGGCGAACACCAAACGTGTTTTCTTATTTTTTTCTTTAAGCAATGGCTTTTTTCTGGCCACTCTTCCGTAAAGCCAAGCTCTGTGGAGTGTACGGCTTAAAGTGGTCCTATGGACAGATACTCCAATCTCCGCTGTGGAGTTTTGCAGCTCCTTCAGGGTTTTCTTTTGTCTCTTTGTTGCCTCTCTGATTAATGCCCTCCTTGCCTGGTCCGTGAGTTTTGATGGGCAGCCCTCTCTTGGCTGGTTTGTTGTGGTGCCATATTCTTTCTATTTTTTAATAATGTATTTAATGGTGCTCCGTGGGATGTTCAAAGTTTCAGATTTGTTTTTATAACCCAGCCATGATCTGTACTTCTCCACAAATTTGTCCCTGACCTGTTTGGAGAGCTCCTTGGTCTTCATGGTGACACTTGCTTGGTGGTGCCCCTTGCTTAGTGGTGTTGCAGACTCTGGGGTCTTTCAGAACAGATGTGTATATATACTGAGATCATGTGACACTTAGATTGCACACAGGTGGACTTTGTTTAACTAAATATGTGACTTCTGAAGGTAATTGGTTGCATCAGATCTTTATTTAGGGGCTTCATAGCAAAGGGGGTGAATACATATGCACACACCACTTTTCCATTATTTATTTTTGAGAATGATTTGAAACAAGTTATTTTTTTCATTTCACTTCACCAATTTGGACTATTTTGTGTATGTCCATTACATGAAATCCAAATAAAAGTCAATTTAAATTACAGGTTGTAATGCAACAAAATAGGAAAAATGCCAAGGGGGATGAATACTTTTGCAAGGCACTATACCTTGGTAAGGTGGTTGGGCAGGGTGAAGTGCGTCCTGTTCGGGCTAAAGTGGTAGCTATTGATGCTTTTCCACCGCCAACTACTAAAAAGGAACTGATGCGTTTCTTGGGAATGATTGGTTATTACCGTCGTCTCTGTGATGGAAAAAAGAAGCGCTAGTACTCATATGGGTGCTACAACACTTCGAGGTGTATGTCGGGTCGAGTGTAGTACCTATTGTGGTCTACACTGACCATAACCATCTCACCTTCTTGAGGTCTATGATGTGTCCCAACCAAAGGATAATGAGATGGTGTTTGTTTTTACAGGCCTTCCATCTCGATGTGCGGCACATCAGGGGGACTGATAATGTTGTTGCTGACGCGCTCTCTTGTGCGCCCTGGTCCTGAACTAATCTGGTCCTATTGATTGGTGGACACGCGTTTTCTCATACGCGTGGTCCCCGAGTGTATGCGTGTCATCCACGTGACTGACTACTGTTTATTTTGTATATTTTGTGTTGTCCCGTTGCCTGTCCCCTGCTGTTCTCTTTTTCTTCTTAAAGGTTGCTTCCTGTGCGCAAAGGTTGCTGAGGACGAGGTTGGCTGGGGCAGTGGGATAGGGGTAAACAGGGCAGTATTTTGTTTATGTATGTATTGGGGGGGGGGGGGGGGGGGGAACGAACCCACAACCCTGGCGTTGCAAGCGCCATGCTCTACCAACTGAGCTACAGGGGACTACAGGGATGCACGCATCCACTCACTTACACTACTGATTACTGACTACACACACCATTGTTAATTGTATATAGTTTGCTTTAGTTAATAAATATATTTTGTTATTCCTTATCTCCACGTTGTCTCCCTATTTGTTACGGGCTATGAGCCGGTTCGTGACAATGGTGACTAATGTAGCTGTAGTCAAAGGGCTTCAGGGTCTATTTACAACTTTATCAAGACTGGTATTTTGCTCGGACCCTTAAGTGATCCTAGTTTAAATTCTCATTAAATGTTCCGTTATGCATGTGCGTTTATGCTTGCTTAAGCGCACATGCCAAGGGCAAGAAAACAAGTATCCTGGTAGGCTGCAACCTGGTCAGAGTGAGTCTGACGTCATCAGATCATTTCCATGTCAATGACCGTGTGTCAGTAAGAATTGGTGCCGACCTCAAGCCAAATGCCAAGGGGACCTGTAGTGGTTTTACTACAAGTCAATGTGTCTTACACCATTGTAGTGGCGATAGGTATGAAGGAGTCTATTTCATAGCTATGTTATCCACAGAGGAGCTAACCTCACGATGGAAGTACTCTATAAGCACTGAACCAGTCGTATGCGGTGTGATCATGGTTCATGACTTCTAATAACTTTCCTCCTGAATGGAGGGTTCTATTTATTAGCAGCATGTGTGTTAACCATCAGAAGAGTTGATAGAATAATTATTAATGACTAATTATTACACCCTGAAACTGTGTGAAATGTGTTAGAATGTGTGAATGTAGGACCAGTAAAGACTATGACATTGAGCTACTATTTAGCAATGTGAGTAAGAGTTAGACCAGACAACAAAGGACAAGGAGAACTGTCTACAGACAACTGAGA
Source organism: Coregonus lavaretus (assembly GCF_964263955.1). Taxonomy (NCBI): domain Eukaryota; kingdom Metazoa; phylum Chordata; class Actinopteri; order Salmoniformes; family Salmonidae; genus Coregonus; species Coregonus lavaretus. The sequence continues at coordinate 35,809,688 of NC_140000.1, read as the reverse complement.
AACCAAGATAAAGAGGCCTCCCAATTTAGGGAGGAGAGAAACTGTTAGGCTTTTTAATGAGTATGAAATATGGTGCAGGATATTGTGAGGAAGGCGATAACTAAGGAATGCATGTGTGTGTATGTATGTATGTGTGTGTGTATGTATGTGTGTGTATGCATGTGTGCGTGTGTGTGTGTATGTATGTGTGTGTGTGTGTATGTGTGTGTGTGTGTGTGAACTGATGGTCAGGAGAGCCGTTTTAAAGTGGAAAACTACAGCCCGCCTAAAGAGGGGAGGGATTTTTCTATGACGTGTGAGTGTAAAAGATGGACTCTGAAATTGTGATGGCAGAATTCTCAATGAATAAACATCTCTGACTATGCAGACCGGGACTCTGTCCGTTTCATTGATCCAAAAGCATTACAACCTTTTGGGAGACGCACAGAGACACTGAAATAGTTTGATAAATAATTCACATAACAGCTTGGTCCTTCTGAGCCGGAATCCAATACCTGCCTCTGTCATTCCAGGTAACTCTGAAAACCGTCGACGGGCGAATGATACATTCGTAAATAGAAAGTCCTGCCCTTTGACATTAAGGGTTAAGACAGGCCAGAGGACACCTGATTAATGACAGAGACGGTGACGGAATCCAAACATACATTGAATCTCGGCTTTAAGGATAAGGTCAGTAGTCTTTATTCATTACTTGGTGAAATTGATTTGAGAACTTGCTAAAATATTGACTGAGGGTAACGTCATAATTTAAAGTAGCAAATTGATCAATGCGTAGCCATTTTAAGGTAGCCAATTTAAAGTTGTAGCCGGTAGCCGATTTAAGGTTGTAGCCAATTTAAGGTTGGTGGGTCCGTAACGATTCACGGTAATAGGCCAATTACCAAAAGAAACTACCCGGTGTTGAAATAGAAGGAACTATTAAAAGTACACCTATGGGATGTAACCTGTAAGAGATTATAGAACAGTCAACAAATAATCTGGGTTAAACAAATACAAAAAGAAAAGAGAGGATATAATTCAGTAAATGTAGACGGTTAAGATCACCAGGAGAGGGAGAACCCATTCCTGTTGTATGGGGCTGTCAGGAATTATCAAGATGACATTGTGGGGATAAATTCCTCCGTAGAGTAGGAGATAATTCTGGGGGACTAGTACCTATACAGGAAGGGGTGATTCCAGGTGGGGTGTGAAACTGTTTTGAATAACTTGTTATATAGAAGAGGTGGCTAAGGGATTTTTAACAGTACCAACCATGGGAGGCAAATCCTCACAAGAGGTCCCAGAATTTACTGGGGACGAGAAATACATGGAAATTAGAGACAAACGAAATGTGTATTATGGACCTAATTGGGGGGGGGGGGGAAATGGCTTTACTGGGCGACTTGATGTAATTAAACTGTAATCCATGATTAAACAAATGCATGTAAATTGTGGTACTGATCTAAATTAAACAGAAAAGAGAGTAATTAAACTAGAGTCCATGATTAAACAAATGCATGTAAATTGTGGTAATGATCTAAAGAAACAGAAAAGAGAGGAACAGGAGGATTCAGAGCTAAGCTCAGGAGGGAGTCAGTATGAGTCAGGAGATGAGAGAGTAGGAGGGGGCCAGTACCCACTGATAGCCTTACCTAATCTATTGGCAGGGAATGAAGGGGCCCCAGCAACCTTAGATGTATACAGTAATAATAATAATAATATGCCATTTAGCAGACAGGCCATGAACACAGAGGACGTGGCCAGAGCGGTAGAAGGAATGATGTACCCCAAAACAGGAATAGTAAGGTTTGGGCTGCCATTAGAGGGCAGTGGGTTTCAGGGGATGCCCAGAGGGCACTTTTGCCATGGGCCGATCACGGAGAGTATGTTGGGAAAATAACTGAATTGTGTAATAGCCTCAGAGAACATTACCATCGTCATGCAGACTTCTCTAAAGTACATGAGTGTAAACAAGAGGATAGTGAGACTGTCAGCCAGTACTTAGAGAGGGTTAAAGATGTGTTTAACGCAAACAGTGGCATACCCGAGCCAGACCAGAGACAGGGGAATGATACGCCCTACCATCAGCAATTAAAAATATAGCGTTCCTCAGTGGAATGAGACCAGAGATAAGCAGGACCATTAAAAATACTTTGATAGGGTGGAGAACGGCACAGCAACACTGATTGAGGTTAAAAAAGTATGCAGTTTACCAAGAGCAGATTGGGAGAGAAAAAGAGGAGTAAGACGTATGTCTACTCTGTGATAAACTCTCTGGGAGATAGTGAGGCCAGAAACAAAGGGGCAGTGTCCTGGAAATCACAGTCTGTTTTGTTTTTTTCAGTTCTGCTGAAGGGGATTTGTGTTGAATGAGAGGCTAGAGACTTCATAAAATAATAATTGGAATAATAATTATATATTAACTTGCTCACCCAAACGTAGACATATGTCATGGGTGAGACATAATTAATATAATATTGTACAAAGCCAATTTAGGGTTTCCATTAAGGAACGTCAATCACTACACTGGATATTAATACTATGGAGATAAATTCAATATATGCTGGTCAACTGCGGCATGTGTTTGGTGTTATTTGTAGCCTACTTAGAAAGGACCTATATCTGCTGTATTCTAAACGGTGACAGATTGGGGGTTTCATAAGAGGTGGCTATAATTTTAGTTGATAACAGAGGTAATTAGATTTGAGAAATGTTGAAAAGTAATGTTAGATGGAAAGTCAGCAATAGAGGATAGAGATTGTACAGGGTTTCCTGTGTGAAAAAAGTAATAGAAATTGGGTGATGAGAAATGTTGAATTGCATTGTTTAAGCAAGAATGGCATTAAATTCATGCTTTCTAGTTATGTGTATGCAAATATGTTATTCGTTTTTGGTGGTGTGTGGATAGAATTTACTAATGCCAGGATTTAGTAAATGAAGCAGAGAGATGCAGTGAGAGCAGTGGAAGGGATACCCCACCCTAAGACGGGGGTACACCAGTTCAGAAGAGATATGGAAGGGCTGACCGCCAGCTTTAAGCTGAATACAGGGGAACTAGAGAGGGCAGTCAGACAGATAGTGTTAAAGGACTGGGCGGCAGTGAGAGGAAACTGGGTTCCCGGAGATGGGAATGCGCCGGTTCTAGAGTGGGCAGCAGGAGGGGCTTATGGAGATAAATTGGCACAACTCTGTGATAATCTGAGAGAATATTATCACAGACATGCCGACTTCTCCAAAGTCCACGAGTGTAAGCAGGGAGACAGTGAGACTATTAGTCAATACCTAGAGAGACTGAGAGATGTGTTCAATGCAAACAGTGGATTTATTAAACAATAGGTTTATATTTTAATAAATTAATGCAACAGGTTTAAATCAGTAGATTACCGGAAGGTGGTTATGGGTTTGTTATTTATAGGTTTAGATATCCGATGTGTTCTGAGGGGGGAGTTTTTTGTTTTTGTTTTTTCCCAGGATTGAGGGAAATCCCCTACAGTATATGTTAAGGGACAGTAGGAGACAACGTATCATAAAAAAAAAAAAATAGATGCCTGGAATAAAATATCACTGCTTACTTATATGAAGTAAGGGATTATATTGGCAAATTAGTGAAATATGACATTAAGAAGGGTGACAGGAACACTAGAAGGGGAAACAGATTTTCCTAAGGTGTTGATCAAATAAACGATAATGGATAATTTGATATGGGATCACATGGAGCAGATTTAGGGGTTCAATAATCATTGTGAGATTTAAAGAGGATATGATCTGAAGGGTAATCAATTAAACATAATCATTGTATACTCAAGGAATGTTGAGTGGCTTTATGGATTAGTTATGAGGAATTAGATTGATACAAACGATTATTGATGAGTTAGGACTGGGGATATCTGTATCATGTTTTGTGTGTACTTACCCTCTTTAGATTACTGATGGCAATTGAAGGTTAACAAAATGTATAATTTCTCTTCCAGGAGAAAGAGATTCGCTTATCTCATTGGAATGTTGCCCAGGGCTAGGGGGAGCAGTTTAGTGGAGTTAGGCAGTATTTAGGTAATAAAAGGGAGCTACCAAATTAAGTGGTGCCTGGCTATTTTTGTTTGTTGTTTTTCAATTGGGTTTTTCAAATGAAAAACAACACACCTAGTATGATGTTTATAAAGCCTTGTTATTTTGATTGTAGGGGGTTTTCAACAGGTCAAAGGTGATAAGTCTTAAAGGAGCACACACAGTGAATTTTATGGAGTTTTTCGGTTTTGACTGAGTTTTGGGTATACATGATTTCTTATGAGAATAAATGTCATGAGGACTTAATGAACACATGGGATAAGTAACATTTATGAAATATTTAGGATGATGGTAATGTTTAGTATACTATGGGATGGAACAGTTCGCTGAATGATTTCAATGGCCTCTGAACCTCTGTTTTGACTTTCTGGTGTTAATTGATCATCCACACTGGTAAATTCTAAAGGCATGAGAGGAGGACTTTAAGATAGTTTATTTTACCAAGTTGAGGGTAATTTATAGTACTGTGAAAAGTGTGAAGAAATGTATAATTTGGTAATAATATATATGATTCTAACCATAAAATAACAGAAGAGAGAGAGAGCTTTCCCTGAATGAGGGATACCTGTTTGTAAATTGTACTAATCTTGGATTACTTTTACGGGATAGAAGTAAGTTGAGGTATTATCAAATGTTGTCAGCAGGGTTAAAACACTTCTCTGGTCCCAGTCAGCTGTCAAAAGAGGAAGTTTCGATAGATAGAGATCTACTTATAGAGAGCTACAGTAGGGCCCCAATTAAGGAAGTTCACAGATGGGTGAAGCAAGGCGCAGTAAATAAGGAAGGAATATGGGTCAAAGACAGCTTACCAATTCTCCCGAAATTACTGTTTAGATATGCTGCAATATTGACACATGGGCAGAGCCATGTGTCAATGGGAGGGATGGATGGTAGAGCAGATTAGACAACACTTTGTTGCATATGGGATTACTAATTATAAAAAAAAAACATTAAAAAAAAAACATTTGTTCAAGATGTGTTATCTGTGCTCAAAATAATCACCAGGGCAGACAAATGGCACCTCAGGGTGAGTATCCTCTGGCTAAGTACCCCTTCCAGCAATTGGAAATTGATTTTATAGAGTTATCACGAAGTGAAGGGAAGTAATTTAGACTAACCCCAGATAAAGATGGGTTATCCCCCTTTAAGAAAGTGTTTGGAAGACCTTACAGAATGCCACAGTTGGCAGGACCAGAACAGGCAGACATAGAACTAGAGAATACACTAGCAGAACACATGAGAAAATTGTTCGTTAACCGTATGTCTAAGAATTTGTGTCCTACAGGAGAATTAAAGGAGAAGGTGATTCATAGTATATAACCTGGAGACTGTGTGTGGATCCAATCGTTGAGGAAAAAGGATTGAAAGCAGTCACGCTGGGAGGGACCATATCAAGTCCTATTGGTAACTGCCTTCGCTATAAGAATAGCTGAGAGAGCCACTTGGGTCCACGTTACCCACTGCAAAAAGGTAGGCCCACATACCAACACTGTTGAACACACACAGAGTTAAAGAGAAGAACTGACCCATTAGGGTTCGGGGGTAAACTCTGTTAACGAAGAAACCCTACCCCGACCTTTCATCACTGTGGGGTGTTTATAGAGGTGTGGGTATGGGGAAGTACCAGGCAGGTGGGTCAGGGACAGGATTGGGATGGCGGTTTTGGGGATTTTGGGGGACTCTGAGCTGCATCATCATGTTAACCATATTATGGATTAATCCAGGTCAACCTAAACAGGGAAATGATTAACAAAATAATAATACCAAGGCACTGATTCGATCTCGTAGAAATACTGAAACCAAGAATGACTATTGGGGGAATTATTATTTTAATAGTTAAAAGTCAGTTTAGGACAAGATGGGGGATTCAAGATACCATTCGACTTCTCCCATGAAGAGATAGGAGGTTTTAGGGGCTTTGGTAAGAAGGGGGCTTGTACAAAAAAGTTAGGTCCTAGAAGGTATGGTAAATACATTTGCACTGGGGAACGCTCATGTCCTTAGGCAAGGGTGTTTAAACATACCTGGGGAACATACTATGAGAATGGAATGGACGCTGTACACCGATGGGTAATTAAACAAACCCATGATAAATGTAAAACGGAACTGGTGATAACGGTAAAGTCAATTATGCAAGATGACATAGCAAGGAACTATTGGGCCTGTGTTCATGATTTCGGGGCAGATATATTTTTTGAGGTTCATTTTTCAGGAGAGAAATTAATCTTCCACCTCCGAGACAGATCAGCAGGTAGATCCAATGTTATCACCAGAGGTATCAACAAATAGTCTAATACCCCTTGGAAGGCCATCAGAAGGAATCCTAAATAGCACTAAACCACCAAGGGTAGAATATTTCCTCTTGCAGGAAATGAACCAAGGAGAAGTAGAAGGAATTTCAAATGAGAACTTCTGGGTAAGGTGGATGAACTACACAGCTAGGGCGTTGGGTCAAACTAATTGTTATGCCTGTTCAACAGGTAGGCCAACCCTTGTAACTGCACCTATGCCTCAGACCATGTTCTCTTGTGTGATAGATTTGGGATCAAACCAAACCTCACCTAATTGTTCTGATATTAAAATAACCACTCTTAAAAAGGATAATACTAAGGCACCCCAATTCACCATGAACCCCGGAAATTATCAATGTTATAGACACCAAAGTAATGCGAATCACAGATCAAATTGGAGAAGGGTTTACAACAACGTTTTTCTGGTGGGTTACAATTGATAAAAATGTTGACTGGATTAATTACATCTACAAAGGTTCGTTAATTAGACAGGGGATGCAGTTGAGGGAATTTCAGACCAACTATCCGCCACCTCACTCATGACCTGCAGAATAGTTTGGTTCTCGAAATGCTTTTAGCAGAGAAGGGCATATTTGCAAGATGGTGGGAGGTCATTGTTGTATGTTTATCCCCAATAATACAGTAACTAGAGCACTGGCAGGTCTCACTGCATTAATTAAAGAATGGGCTGAGAACTGGGGGGTGAATACATCATGTCACGATCGTCGTATTGAATAGACCAAGGCGCAGCGTGATGAACGAACATGGTTAACTTTATTATCTTTAGTGATAATAGACAACAATCAACAAAACAAGAAACGACTCGTGAAGTCCACGGTAACAATGACCAACACGGAACAAAAACCCACAAACACAAAGGGAAAACAGACAGTTTAAATATGGCTCCCAATCAGAGACAACCAACGACAGCTGACACTCGTTGCCTCTGATTGGGAGTCACTCTAGCCAACATAGAAATAAACACAACAGAATGAACACACCCTGGCTCAACATATAGAGTCCCAGAGCCAGGGTGTGACAGTACCCCCCCCCTAAAGGCGCGGACTGCGACCGCGCCTCAACTTGAACAAAACAGGGGAGGGCTGGGTGGGCATACCTCCTCGGCGGCGGTTCTGGCTCCGGCCTTGCCCACCACCCTCCAATAAACCCCCCATAGCGCCCCTGGTCCAGTCTGGCCCCGCTGGCTGGAGCTGAACTGGACTTAGCAGGAGCGGTTAGCTTCAGCTCCGTAGTGGAGCAGTTGACCGGTACCTTACCAGGCACCGGTGACCCAGGCACGGGTTGTGCTGGACTGACGACGCGCACCCCTGGCTTGGTGCGTGGAGGAGGAACGGGCCTTACCAGGCTGACGACGCGCACCCCTGGCTTGGTGCGTGGAGGAGGAACGGGCCTTACCAGGCTGACGACGCACACCGTAGGCTTGGTGCGTGGAGCAGGGACAGGCCGGGCTGGGCTGGCGACGCACACCGTAGGCTTGGTGCGTAGAGCAGGGACAGGCCGGACTGGGCTGGCGACGCACACCGTAGGCTTGGTGCGTGGAGCAGGGACAGGCCGGACCGGGCTGATGACGCACACCGTAGGCTTGGTGCGTAGAGCAGGGACAGGCCGGACAGGGCTGGCGACGCACACCGTAGGCTTGGTGCGTGGAGCAGGGACAGGCCGGACCGGGCTGGCGACGCACACCGTAGGCTTGGTGCGTGGAGCAGGGACAGGCCGGGCTGGGCTGGCGACGCACACCGTAGGCTTGGTGCGTAGAGCAGGGACAGGCCGAACTGGGCTGGCGACGCACACCGTAGGCTTGGTGCGTAGAGCAGGGACAGGCCGGACTGGGCTGGCGACGCACACCGTAGGCTTGGTGCGTGGAGCAGGGACAGGCCGGACCGGGCTGGCGACGCACACCGTAGGCTTGGTGCGAGAGGCAGGAACAGGCCGGACCGGGCTGGCGACGCGCACCGTCCATTTGGTGCGAGGGGCCGTAACAGGCCAGACCGTACTGGGGACACACACCACTGGCTCTACCCCGGGATCTGGAACGGGCCGGACCGGACTGGTAACACATCCCAGTACCTCTCGCCGTGCCTCTAAACCTTCCTTCCCTTCCTTTACCAGTGACCCCCGTAACCTGGTGGCCTTTTGAATACGCCCCTTTTCTGCCTCCGTCAGCCCCGTCGTCCATGCCCTGTGCCCCCCCCTAAAAATTATTTGGGGTTGCCTCTCGACCGTCCGACGACGACCCTGATCACGCCGTTGCTCCTCTCTCCGTCGCCTCTCTACAGTCTCACTCCATGGCCGGCGATCCATCCCGGCCAGGATTTCCTCCCAGGTCCAGGACCCCTGTCCGTCCAAAATCTGCTCCCACGTCCAGGCCGCCTGCTCCTGGACACGCTGCTTGGTCCTGGTATGGTGGGTTTTTCTGTCACGATCGTCGTATTGAATAGACCAAGGCGCAGCGTGATGAACGAACATGGTTAACTTTATTATCTTTAGTGATAATAGACAACAATCAACAAAACAAGAAACGACTCGTGAAGTCCACGGTAACAATGACCAACACGGAACAAAAACCCACAAACACAAAGGGAAAACAGACAGTTTAAATATGGCTCCCAATCAGAGACAACCAACGACAGCTGACACTCGTTGCCTCTGATTGGGAGTCACTCTAGCCAACATAGAAATAAACACAACAGAATGAACACACCCTGGCTCAACATATAGAGTCCCAGAGCCAGGGTGTGACACATCAATGACTGGTTGGTTTGATCAAATGTTTGGTAAATGGAAAACTATTGTTGTAACTATTTTAGGCGCGGCAATCGTGTCTATGGGTATGTTTGTTCTTTGTGGATGTTGTCTTATTCCCTGTGTCCGAGGGTTGGTGAGTAAGGCGTTGGAGAATGCAGTATCACAGCAGATGGTGAGATACGGCCCAATGTGAGTATAAAAGATGGACTCTGAAATTGTGATGGCAGAATTCTCAATGAATAAACATCTCTGACAGACCGGGACTCTGTCCGTTTCATTGATCCAAAAGCATTATAACCTTTTGGGAGACGCACTTAGACACTGAAATAGTTTGATAAATAATTCACATAACAAGAGTGTTTTGGAGATTCCCTTCCACGTGTTGCAATCTGAGTGACTACTACCTCATCTGTCTCTGTTATCAAGGGCAATTCGACTTGTTAGGTCTCTAACCTTCTTACTGACTGTTGCTGGCATTGGTACTGGTACCCAAGGGGACCAGCTACCCTACCAATTGATTACGTAATGTTATCCTACCGGAACACATGATTAGAGCATTTTACTAGTTGCATTGTAGTTGAGACTACGCATGGCAAGGAGTGATTATTCTAAAAATATATATATTGGAAGTGTAAAGTCCACTGGACTTCTTTTACGACTAGTGTGGGACACCTCAGCAATATCTCAAGATGTATTCTAAGGTTATCTCCGTCGAGGGGCTTGTTCGCCTCTCTCTGCTCTCGTGGGGAAGTTTACAACTTAATTTGTTTCCTGATCGGGCGGCCTCGTACAGTGTTGCACGAAGCCTCAACCCCTTAACTGGCCTCAACGAGACTCATCATGGGTGTGGGCTAGTATTCCCCCCCTTTGTGTCTCGGGACCCCACCACCAGCGGATGCTGTTGGTGTCCGAGGCACGAGCGAAAAGATTGTGCCCTTTGTACGAGTTGTCAGCATCCGCGTTGTTAGTAGATTGGCTGTAACCTTTAAACCAAATGTCCTGGTGTTTGTGCTTCAAAACACTCAGTGGCTGTCTTGGCCTGCCATTCACCACAGCGTCCACGTGTGGCAACCGTTCCAATACCTGCGAACTGAGACGAGGATATCTTTCGGCGATATTGCACAGTGTTTCACCAGTTGGAGTCACCGGGTCAGTGGCGGGACTAACGCCGTTAGTTGCATTGTAGGGGGTTTCAGTCCCCCTCAAAGCGGAAAATGTATCATCGGAAACAGAGTCCACTCTGAACGTTGATGCTTTGTTTCCTGAGACGGCCGCGATGCTTGCGGAAGTGTCTGAAGGACAAGAGAAGTTCATCTTAGCTACAGGATCGCATGACTCCAAGGAGGAGGGAAGTTTCTCAATCACAGAGACTGCTGGCTCGAAATCATGAAAATAATAGCCTATCAGGTGTGCTGGTTGAATGTGCCGAGATATTGTAATATCTTCTCAAGTCAGATTCTGCACCAAGAGTATTAATTTCAGCGGACCCGTTCTCCGGCAATTCCACGCCTAGTCATAGTGACTTATCTTTCTCAAAATCTTTGCGCTTCTGTACTTCTCTTAGCAGAACTTCTAGAGAGCATTGGTTTATGTTTTTAGCATCATTGAACCCTTTGTTACCCTTGTTACCCTTGTGTGGGTTGGGTGCAGGAACGTAGCGGCCAGGTCGATCGTTGAGGTACCTGTTTGGTTGGCAACGTTCTTTATAGTTATTTTGACCGCGGTGGTTATTATTTCCTGGCCCACCACAGGAGTCGCTAGTGCGCGATGGAACAAGAATATCCCTGCCGGCCAAACCCTCCCCTAACCTGGACGACGCTGGGCCAATTGTGCGCCCCATGGGTCTCCCGGTCACAGCTAGCACTAGCACTGCGATGCAGTGCCTTAGACCACTGCGCCACTCGGGAGGCCCCTGAAGAATGGCTTCTATGTTTGTTAGCTTAGCAAGCCATTCTTGTACAAGAATGTTAACTTCAAGCACAAAAAGGTCCCCTTCAATTCGGGAACGGGGGTTTACTAACAACGTCTCACGTTCAACCCAATTGGTATTTCTTGCTAGCAATGTTACCGGAACACGCAGTAACATAAATAAATATTTGCCGCGTCTACTCACGCTCCAGAGGCACGAGAGACAGAGGGATAATACTTTGCTTCGGCCAAACGAATATGTCTTCTTAAATTTCCTTAATCGGCTGGCCCTTATGTCCTAGCTCTGGAAAATGAATACTCGCAGCATCTACTCAAGCTCCTGAAGCGCGAGAGACAGAGATAATACTTAGCTTCGGCCAAACTAATATATTTTCTCAATTTCCGTAAATCGGCTGGCCCTTATGTCCTAGCTCTGGAAATGTTATAATTCACCCTACACACTCTGACCCTTTGTCAGAAATACAACACCGGAGCCAATCTCTCACTAGCAGAATCTGGGTCGAAAGGAAACACACACACCAATCCTGCCTACTGCTCTTTGTTACACAATTCCTGTAGACTGAATTCAACAGCAATACCTAATTTTGTCTTAGATTCCTCACAGGGGGCACCAATATGTCATGATGTGACTTTAACATTAATCTGAAGATTGTTATCTCTAATTAACAAACTATGTTTAATTGTAACAATTAACGCATTAGTATCTGGGGCACCACGAGAGCGGTTCTTTAAAGAGTTACCATCTCCCGAATTAAACCAAAAAAGGTCTTTACCTATCACATCTATAAACAGTAAACGTATTAATCAAATCCTCGTATCATATCATCATTCTGAAAGTCGTAATCTCCTTGCATCTGCAAAAACCAGAGCCTTACTTATAATTCAATACTACACAAATTGGTTTAATGATTTATTTACTAGCTAATTCAATGGGAACACAGGATAAACATACACACTCTGCACTGGTTATTGACTGGAGACAACAGGTCCCTAGGGGAATGACAACAACATTGATGCTTCTTAAAAAAGAGAGGAAGAGGGAGAGAGACAGAGCCACTTAACCTTGATACATTTACATTACGTAAAATGTCTCTCTGTGAACTGGGCCGCCTTGGAAAGGGGTTGGGCCTTTTCGCGGCACGCTTGTAAGGCTCTTCTTGTCCGAAATGGTTCACAATGTCCTTCTTCGTAGTTGTCCGGTCTCCAATGACTTGTCACGTAGTCCTGAACAGAACTACATAATTGACTTTCCTTCCCGTCGCTCTGGAAGTTGCTTCTTTGAAGATAGGCTAGCCAGCCATATCAATGGTTCCCCAGTGGGGTGATGAGAGTAGCGTAATACCATGGCTTGAGCAGAGTAGCAGATGGTCCTACTTAAATTCACTTTCGAAAGATACCTTACTTAGGACAGCTAATCAGCCATACCAGTGATTGTCCGGGAGGTGAGTTTTCCTTCTCCACCTCGTGTTGCAATTCAGAGTTCCAACCATTTTAAACGTGTAGCTGCCGCTTTCACGTTTTCTGGTCTGATGTGTTAATTCGCTACCCACCATTTATACACTTTGGTCGAAAAGGGGGCAGTTCCGTCAAGCTGACACGCTCTCTGACCTCACTTTGGGCGGTGACTAGTAACTGTGCAATGTTTTGAAAAACAATTATCTCTTAGAGCTTCTCAAATCACATCCCTCTCTTAACAAAAACACTTTCATCATTTTTCATATTATATGCACAACGCATAGGATGGACACTTCGTGCATATACAGTGGGGGAAAAAAAGTATTTAGTCAGCCACCAATTGTGCAAGTTCTCCCACTTAAAAAGATGAGAGAGGCCTGTAATTTTCATCATAGGTACATGCCAACTATGACAGACAAAATGAGAAAAAAAAATCCAGAAAATCACATTGTAGGATTTTTAATGAATTTATTTGCAAATTATGGTAGAAAATAAGTATTTGGTCAATAACAAAAGTTTCTCAATACTTTGTTATATACCCTTTGTTGGCAATGACACAGGTCAAACGTTTTCTGTAAGTCTTCACAAGGTTTTCACACACTGTTGCTGGTATTTTGGCCCATTCCTCCATGCAGATCTCCTCTAGAGCAGTGATGTTTTGGGGCTGTCGCTGGGCAACACGGACTTTCAACTCCCTCCAAAGATTTTCTATGGGGTTGAGATTTGGAGACTGGCTAGGCCACTCCAGGACCTTGAAATGCTTCTTACGAAGCCACTCCTTTGTTGCCCGGGCGGTGTGTTTGGGATCATTATCATGCTGAAAGACCCAGCCACGTTTCATCTTCAATGCCCTTGCTGATGGAAGGAGGTTTTCACTCAAAATCTCACGATACATGGCCCCATTCATTCTTTCCTTAACACGGATCAGTCGTCCTGGTCCCTTTGCAGAAAAACAGCTCCAAAGCATGATGTTTCCACCCCCATGCTTCACAGTAGGTATGGTGTTCTTTGATGCAACTCAGCAGTCTTTGTCCTCCAAACATGACGAGTTGAGTTTTTACCAAAAAGTTATATTTTGGTTTCATCTGACCATATGACATTCTCCCAATCATCTTCTGGATCATCCAAATGCACTCTAGCAAACTTCAGACGGGCCTGGACATGTACTGGCTTAAGCAGGGGGACACGTCTGGCACTGCAGGATTTGAGTCCCTGGCGGCGTAGTGTGTTACTGATGGTAGGCTTTGTTACTTTGGTCCCAGCTCTCTGCAGGTCATTCACTAGGTCCCCCCGTGTGGTTCTGGGATTTTTGCTCACCGTTCTTGTGATCATTTTGACCCCACGGGGTGAGATCTTGCGTGGAGCCCCAGATCGAGGGAGATTATCAGTGGTCTTGTATGTCTTCCATTTCCTAATAATTGCTCCCACAGTTGATTTCTTCAAACCAAGCTGCTTACCTATTGCAGATTCAGTCTTCCCAGCCTGGTGCAGGTCTACAATTTTGTTTCTGGTGTCCTTTGACAGCTCTTTGGTCTTGGCCATAGTGGAGTTTGGAGTGTGACTGTTTGAGGTTGTGGACAGGTGTCTTTTATACTGATAACAAGTTCAAACAGGTGCCATTAATACAGGTAACGAGTGGAGGACAGAGGAGCCTCTTAAAGAAGAAGTTACAGGTCTGTGAGAGCCAGAAATCTTGCTTGTTTGTAGGTGACCAAATACTTATTTTCCACCATAATTTGCAAATAAATTCATTAAAAATCCTACAATGTGATTTTCTGGATTTTTTTTCTTCTCAATTTGTCTGTCATAGTTGACGTGTACCTATGATGAAAATTACAGGCCTCTCTCATCTTTTTAAGTGGGAGAACTTGCACAATTGGTGGCTGACTAAATACTTTTTTCCCCCACTGTAGTGGGTATACTTTCCAAGTTACAGTATTTCCTTTATAACATTTTTAATGACATCACAAAATAACAAACAGAATGACCTTAGTGCCCAACAGATCGCCTCTGACCATTCCCCACATGCTACGTTAGGAATATTATTCCAGTATTCGCTTTTGAACGTGTTAAAGTTTCAGCGTGTAAAAATCTGTTGAGACAAAGAACATTCCTTTGGTTAATCTTGAGGGCGCAGCCTGAATGTTCTCCTTTGATTTACAACAAGGCGTAAGCTGTTAATCACCACTAGTCCTTTCAGACCCCTTGACTTTTTCCACATTTTGTTACGTTACATCCTTATTCAAACATTTATTAACTTATTTATTTTTCTCATCAATCTACACACAATACCCCATAATGACAAAGCGAAAACAGGTTTTAGGAAGTTTTGCAAATGTATTAAAAATAAAAAACAGAAATACCTTATTTACATATGTATTCAGACCCTTTGCTATGAGACTCGAAATTGAGCTCAGGTGCATCCTGTGTCCATTGATCATCCTTGAGATGTTTCTACAACTTGATTGGAGTACACCTGTGGTAAATTCAATTGATTGGACATGATTTGGAAAGGCACACACCTGTCTATATAAGGTCCCACAGTTGACAGTGCATGTCAGAGCAAAAACCAAGCCATGAGGTTGAAGGAATTGTCCGTAGAGCTCCGAGACAGGATTGTGTCGAGGCACAGATTTGGGGATAGGTACCAAAACATTTCTGCAGCATTGAAGGTCCCCAAGAACACAGTGGCCTCCATCATTCTTAAATGGAAGAAATGTGTATCCACCAAGACTCTTCCTAGAGCTGGCCGCCCAGCCAAACTTAGCAATCGAAGGAGAAGGGAGGTGACCAAGAACCCGATGGTCACTCTGACAGAGCCCCAGAGTTCCTCTGTGGATATGAGAGCAATTTCTAGAAGGAAAACAATATCTGCAACACTCCACCAATCAGGCCTTTTATAGTAGAGTGGCCAGATGGAAGCCACTCCTCAGTAAAAGGCACATGACAGCCCGCGTGGAGTTTGCCAAAAGGCACCTAAAGACTCTCAGACCATGAGAAATAAGATTCTCTGGTCTGATGAAACCAAGACTGAACTCTTTGGCCTGAATGCCAAGCGTCACGTCTGTAGGAAACCTGGCCCCATCCCTACAGTGAAGCATGGTGGTGACAGGATCATGCTGTGGTGATGTCTTTCAGCGGCAGGGACCGGGAGACTAGTCAGGATCAAGGGAAAGATTAACAAAACAAAGTACAGAAAGATCCTTGATGAAAACCTGCTCCAGGGTGCTCAGGACTTCAGACTGGGGTGAAGGTTCACCTTCCAACAGGATAACGACCCTTAGCACACAGCCAAGATAACGCTGGAGTCCCGAAGCCACTCATGCGTTGTCTTGGCTGTGTGCTTAGGGTCATTGTCCTGTCTGTGAATGTCCTTAAGTGGCCCAGCCAGAGCCCAGACTTGAACCCGTTCGAACATCTCTGGAGAGACCTGAAAATAGCTGTGCAGCGACGCTCCCCATCCAACCTGACAGAGCTTTTGAGGATCTGCAGAGAATGGGAGAAACTCCCCAAATACAGGTGTGCCAAGCTTGTAGCGTCATACCCAAGAAGACTCGAGGCTGTAATCGCTGCCAAAGGTGGTTCAACAAAGTACTCAGTAAAGGGTCTGTATACTTATGTAATGTACAATTTAATCATTTAAAAATATATATATATATACATTTGGAAACATTTCTAAAAACCAGCTTTTTCTTTGTCAAATATCGGTTCTTGTGTGTAGATTGATGAGAAAATGTAATCCATTTTAGAATAAGGCTGTAACGTAACAAAATGTGGAAAAAGTATTCACACCCTTTGACTTTTTCCACGTTTTGGCCTACACATAATACCCTATAATGTGGAATTGAGTTTTTTGAATTTTTTACAAATTAATAAAAAATGTAAAGCTGAAAGGTCTTGAGTCAGTAAATATTCAACCCCTTTGTTATGGCAAGCCTAAATAAGTTCAGGAGCAAACATTTGCTTAACAAGTCACATAATAAGTTGCATGGACTCACTCTGTGTGCAATAATAGTGGTTAACATTTATTTTGAATGACTACTTCATCTCTGTACCCCACATATACAATTAATTGTAAGGTCCCTCAGTCAAGCAGTGAATTTCAAACACAGATTCAACCACAAAGACCAGGGAGGTTTTCCAATGCCTCACAAAGGTCACCTATATTGGTAGATGGGTAAAAAAAGGAAAAGGCCGACATTGAATATCACTTTGAGCATGGTGAAGTTATTAATAACACTTTGGATGGTGTATCAATACACCAAGTCACAACAAAGATACAGGCGTCCTTCCTAACTCAGTTGCCGTAGAGGAATGAAACCTTCTTTTCCAGTTCTCCTGAAGTAGGCTTGCCTAAACTATTTGATTTAGGAAGCAGGCGAGGTGAGTAGTCATGCTGTACTTCGCTCCGCAGGTAATATGACACATTACATTACAATGGAACGATTTGATTAGTGTAATGTTGGCTAGCTACATAGTTGTATTTGTATCAAAGATAAAGGTGTAGTATAGAGTAACTATCGAGGTTAGCTAGCCAGCTACATTCGTTCGCAGCGACGCCGTTTTTCAAACAAAGTCAACACCGCAGCCATTGCTAGCTAGCCAACACTACCAGCTACCGGCTAGCAGTACTGTAGCAACTAAATACAATATCCTTTTAGCCAGCTACATTCGTTCGCAGCGACGCTGTTTTTCAAACAAAGTCATCACCGCAGCCATTGCTATCTAGCCAACGCTACCAGCTAGCAGTACTATAGCAACTAAATACAATATAATTTTAGCCAGCTACATTCGTTCGCAGCGACGCCGTTTTTCAAACAAAGTCAACACAGCAGCCATTGCTATCTAGCCAACACTACCAGCTAGCAGTACTGTAGCAGTACTGTAGCAGCTAAATACAATATAGTTGTGCTAGCTAGCCAACGTTTAATTATTGCTGCGATATGAAAGGAACTAGACACGGACACAAATTATCTGTTTAGTGTGTTAACACACTATTGGTAGTTTGTTGTAACCAAGTATTGGTGCTAAACCATGTGTTATTGGATGCTAGCATGCTAGTTAGCTATGGCGTCATAGTTAGCTAGCTGAATAAAGTAAGTTGAGTCTATTCCTTGAAACATTGAACCGCTGTAGTTTACAACAATTCTAATTTCTAAAGTGGAAGTTGGGAGAGTTTTTTATTCGGGTGTTTCAGTGAAACAATTATAGTCTCTGAGGTGGAAGTTGGGAGAGTTATATTTGGGAGTTGTGGTGAGGGAGGCCCCGTTCTCTCCTTTCCCTGATGTTTAGTTCATTTCATTCCGATCTCCTCTGCATTATTGTAGCGATTTGCTACAGCCTGTCAACTATGCCTCTGCCTATCCCTGTTCTCTCCTCTCCGCACAGGCTACACAAACGCCTCACACCGCGTGGCTGCTGCCTCTCTAAACTGGTGGTCCCTGCACGCACCACACACCTGGAGTTCCAGGTCTCAGGCAGCCTCTGGAACTGCCGTTCTGCTGCCAACAAGGCTGACTTCATCCCAGCCTATGCTACCCTCCAGTCCCTCGACTTCCTGGCGCTGACGGAAACATGGATTACCACTGAAAACACTGCTACTCCTACTGCTCTCTCCTCGTCTGACCATGTGTTCTCGCATACCCCGAGAGCATCTGGTCAGAGGGGTGGTGGCACAGGAATCCTCATCACTCCCAAGTGGACATTCTCAATTTTTCCCCTAACCCATCTGTCTATCTCCTCATTTGAATTCCATGCTGTCACAGTCACTAGCCCATTTAAGCTTAATATCCTTGTCATCTATCGCCCTCCAGGTTCCCTTGGAGAGTTCATCAATGAGCTTGACGCCTTGATAAGCTCCTTTCCTGAGGATGGCTCACCCCTCACAGTTTTGGGGGATTTCAACCTCCCTACGTCTACATTTGACTCATTTCTCTCTGCCTCCTTCTTTCCACTCCTCTCCTCTTTTGACCTCACCCTCTCACCGTCCCCCCCTACTCACAAGGCAGGCAATACGCTTGACCTCATCTTTACTAGATGCTGCTCTTCTACTAATCTCACTGCAACTCCCCTCCATGTCTCCGACCACTACTTTGTATCCTTTTCTCTCTCGCTCTCCTCCAACACTACTCACTCTGCCCCTACACAGATGGTAATGCGCCGCCGCAACCTTCGCTCTCTCTCTCCCACTACTCTCTCCTCTTCCATCCTATCATCTCTTCCCTCTGCTCAATCCTTCTCCCTCCAATCTCCTGATTCTGCCTCCTCAACCCTCCTCTCCTCCCTTTCTGCATCCTTTGACTCTCTGTGTCCCCTATCCTCCCGGCCGGCTCGGTCCTCCCCTCCAGCTCCGTGGCTTGATGACTCATTGCGAGCTCACAGAACAGAGCTCCGGGCAGCTGAGCGGAAATGGAAGAAAACTAGACTCCCTGCCGACCTGGCATCTTTTCACTCCCTCCTCTCTACATTTTCTTCATCTGTTTCTGCTGCTAAGGCCACTTTCTACCACTCTAAATTCCAAGCATCTGCCTCTAACCCTAGGAAGCTCTTTGCCACATTCTCCTCCCTGCTGAATCCTCCCCCCCCCCCCCCCCCCCTCCTCCCTCTCTGTGGATGACTTCGTCAACCACTTTGAAAAGAAGGTTGACGACATCCGATCCTCATTTGTTAAGTCTAATGACACTGCTGGTCCTGCTCACACTGCCCTACCCTATGCTTTGACTTCTTTCTCCCCTCTCTCTCCAGATAAAATCTCGCGACTTGTGACTGCAGGCCGCCCAACAACCTGCCCGCTTGACCCCATCCCCTCCTCTCTTCTCCAGACCATCTCCGGTGACCTTCTCCCCTACCTCACCTCGCTGATCAACTCATCCTTGACCGCTGGCTATGTCCCTTCCGTCTTCAAGAGAGCGAGAGTTGCACCCCTTCTCAAAAAACCAACACTCGATCCCTCTGATGTCAACAACTACAGACCAGTATCCCTTCTTTCTTTTCTTTCCAAAACTATTGAGCGAGCCGTCTTTAGCCAACTCTCTTGCTATCTCTCTCAGAATGACCTTCTTGATCCAAACCAGTCAGGTTTCAGGACTGGTCATTCAACTGAGACTGCTCTTCACTGTGTCACAGAGGCTCTCCGCACTGCTAAAGCTAACTCTCTCTCCTCTGCTCTTGTCCTTCTAGACCTGTCTGCTGCCTTTGATACTGTGAACCATCAGATCCTCCTCTCCACCCTCTCCGAGCTGGGCATCTCCGGTGCGGCTCACTCTTGGATTGCGTCCTACCTGACCGGTCGCTCCTACCAAGTGGCGTGGCGAGAAGCTGTCTCCGCACCACATGCTCTCACCACTGGTGTCCCCCAGGGCTCAGTTCTAGGCCCTCTCCTATTCTCGCTATACACCAAGTCACTTGGCTCTGTCATATCCTCACATGGCCTCTCCTATCATTGCTACGCTGACGATACACAACTAATCTTCTCCTTTCCCCCTTCTGATAACCAGGTGGCGAATCGCATCTCTGCATGTCTGGCAGACATATCAGTATGGATGACGGATCACCACCTCAAGCTGAACCTTGACAAGACGGAGCTGCTCTTCCTCCCGGGGAAGGACTGCCCGTTCCATGATCTCGCCATCACGGTTGACAACTCCGTTGTGTCCTCCTCCCAGAGTGCGAAGAGCCTTGGCGTGACCCTGGACAACACCCTGTCGTTCTCCGCTAACATCAAGGCGGTGACCCGATCCTGTAGGTTCATGCTCTACAACATTCTGAGAGTACGACCCTGCCTTACACAGGAAGCGGCACAGGTCCTAATCCAGGCACTTGTCATCTCCCGTCTGGATTACTGCAACTCGCTGTTGGCTGGGCTCCCTGCCTGTGCCATTAAACCCCTACAACTCATCCAGAATGCCGCAGCCAGTCTGGTGTTCAACCTTCCCAAGTTCTCTCACATCACCCCGCTCCTCCGCACACTCCACTGGCTTCCAGTTGAAGCTCACATCTGTTACAAGACCATGGTGCTTGCCTATGGAGCCGTGAGGGGAACGGCACCTCCGTACCTTCAGGCTCTGATCAGTCCCTACACCCAAACGAGGGCACTGCGTTCATCCACCTCTGGCCTGCTGGCTCCCCTTCCTCTGCGGAAGCATAGTTCCCGCTCAGCCCAGTCAAAACTGTTCGCTGCTCTGGCACCCCAATGGTGGAACAAGCTCCCTCACGACGCCAGGACAGCGGAGTCACTCACCACCTTCCGGAGACATTTGAAACCCCACCTCTTTAAGGAATACCTGGGATAGGACAAAGTAATCCTTCTACCCCCCCCCCCCCCCCCAAAAAAAAAAATATATATATATATATATATATATATATTTGTAAAGTGGTTATCCCACTGGCTATAGGGTGAATGCACCAATTTGTAAGTCGCTCTGGATAAGAGCGTCTGCTAAATGACGTAAATGTAAATGTAAATGTAATGTAAAAACCGGTCAGGGATTTCACCAATGGCCAATGGTGACATTAAAACACTTATAGAGTTGAATGGCTGTGATAGGAGAAAACTGAGGATGGATCAACAACATTGTAGTTACTCCACAATACTAACCTAATTGACAGAGTGAAAAGAAGGAAGCCTGTACAAAATGCATGCATCCTGTTTTGCAACAAGACACTAAAGTAATACTGCAAAAGATGTGGCATAGTGGTGGTTGCATCATGTTATGGGTATGCTTGTCATCGTTAAGGACTGGGGAGGTTTTTAGGATAAAAAAGAAACAGAATGGAGCTAAGCACAGGCAAAATCCTAGATGAAAACCTGGCTTTCCACCAGACACTGGGAGATTAATTGACCTTTTAGCAGGACAATAACCTAAAACACAAGGCCAAATCTACAATGCTTACCAAGAAGACAGTTAATGTCCCTGAGTGGCCGAGTTACAGTTTTGACAGCTTGGCAAGACATGAAAATGGTTGTCTATCAATGATCAACAACCAATTTGACAGAGCTTGAAGAATGTTGAAAATAATAATGGGCAAATATTTTACAATCCAGGTGTGCAAAGCTCATAGAGACTTTAGCTGTCCTCCGGGTACGCCATGGTGCTATCCTACAGATTGCTGTTGAGGCTACTGTAGACCTTCATTGAAAAACAGTGTGTTTTAATAAATGCTATGCTAGTTCATTAAAAGTGTTTCTGAGTAAAAGCTCACATAAGATTTACAAATTAATTAGCCTACATAAAAATTTGGATCAGTCCAAAGTGTGTGAGTGTGTGTGCTGGAGGCGAGCAAAAGGCGGAAGTGTGGCGAGCGTACCTGTACCAGACGGGGAGATAGGCCAGAGAGCAGACTGCCGGATGGGATCCAAGCAGCAGTGCAGCAGGCAACGTAGGTAAGTGGGTGACACCCGCTTTGGAGAAGCTTTTGACTGGACTGGACCAAATCTGAACCAATCATAGACGTGTATGTTTCACAAGTTTAGACAGCACAGTACAGTAGAGCACAGTAGAGTTTAGTTCAGTACAGTACAGTAGAGAACAGTACAGTAAAATATAGTACATTATACTGTACTTTACTGTGCTCTACTGTATTGTACTGTGCTGAACTATACTCTACTTTACTGGTCCGGATCGGACCAAATTTGAACCAATCATAGATGTCTGTGGATGTTAAAATCAAGGCCGGGGCAGACGGTCCAAATTTCAACGTCCATGAACATTGGTGTCGGACGGTGCTCACTGGGTGGTTATTCACTCAAATCAAGCACGTCATGCCCATCTGTGCCAAATTCTGAGTTTGAACCATTCTAGTTTCAATATAAGCTACAGTGCCTTCAGAAAGTATTTACGTCCCTTGACTTATTCCACATGTTGTTGTGTTACAGCCTGAATTCAAAAATTTATGAAATTGATTTTCTTTCTCACCCATCTACACACAATACCCCATAATGACAAAGTGAAAACATGTTTTTAGAAATTGTAGCAAATGTATTTAAATTGAATTACAGAAATATCTCATTTGCATAAGTATTCAGACCCCTGAGTCAATACATGTTAGAATCATCTTTGGCAGCTGTAAGTCTTTCTGGATAAGTCTCTAAGAGCTTTGCACACCTGGATTGTACAAAATTCTTCAAGCTCTGTCAAATTGTTTGTTGATCATTGCTAGACTACCAAGTCTTGCCATAGATTTCAAGCCAATTTAAGTCAAAACTGTAACTAGGCCACTCAGGAACATTCAATATCGTTCTTCGTAAGCAACTCCGGTGTATATTTGGCCTTGTGTTTTAGGTTATTGTCCTGCTGAAAGGTGAATATCCCAGTGTCTGTTGGAAAGCAGACTGAACCAGGTTTTCCTCTAGGATTTTGCCTGTGCTTAGCTCTATTCCGTTTATTTTTATCTTAAAAAACTACCTAGTCACTGCCGATGACAAGCATACCCATAACATGATGCAGCCACCACGATGCTTGAAAATATGAAGAGTGGTACTCAGTGATGTGTTGTGTTGCCCCAAACATAAAGTTAATTTATTAGCCACATTTTTTGCAGTTTTACTTTAGTGCCTTATTGCAAACAGGATGCATGTTTTGGAATCTTTTTTATTCTATAAAGGCTTCCCTCTTTTCATGCATGTACCAATAGGGTGCATGGGGTGTGAATAGCTCAGTTTTGTACCATCAAAACTGTAGTTAAATGTAGAAACCAGACAGCATAGTTTAAATTAAGCCTCTAAAATCAATAGATCAACATATCCCCAAGCAACCGGGAGTCAAATATATAGAACAGCATACCAATCTTATGGGTAAAGTGGCACTGCGAATCGAACCCAACAAGCCATGGCTTCCCTTAGAGGAAAAGACAAAGAACAACTTGGAGATGCAAATAGGGGCAACGAACAGCTAAAGTATATCCAGAGAAATATAGCTAAAATGCCCTCAATGCTCACCAAAACAAACTGTTACAATCTGTTATTAAAAAAGTAGATTTGCTTGAAAGGAAAGTAGAGTATCTAAATAACCTACCGGATGACGAGGAAAAAGGAGACCTTTCCAGCTACGTGATCAAGCTGATATCAGAGGAGCTTGGCAGAGGAGCGATGCCATTGGATCGTGAAACAGAAGAACGCAAAATATTCTCACATGGTAATCTTTAAGTTGTGGAACTATCAGACCAAAGTCAACATTCTGAAGGCACAGGGGGAAAAGGAGATTATAATACATGGCCAGTCCATTCGATTCGTCCAGGATCTGTCTGCTAAGCTGAGGAAAAAACATGAGCAATTCATTCTGATCAGACAGTCACTGGAGGAAAAAGGAATCAAGTCTCAACTCTGATTCCTGACAGTGCTGTGGGTATGGAAGGGAACACAGAGGATGGAGTTCAGTTGAAAGAGAGCCCAATGCCCTGAGGAGAGGAAGAAGCAGAAAAAAGTGATAAGCACACTAGGCTCCATATAGTAATGCCCAAGACCAGCTTATTGTAAGTTGAGACAATATTATTTCCCCCTCCCCCAATACAATCTAGACTCTATTGTCCCCAAGTAACTGTTCTTCTCTAGGAAGTAGAGAATGAATCAGCCGATGCCAATGAGATACATGGAAACTAAAAAGACAATATAAAAGAGGAAATATAGCATGTATGTCAATAATTGTCAATAATTGTTCTATGGACGTGTGTGAGTGTGGGCGAGAGGGTTTGAGTGGGTGTATGTGTGTGTATGAATATGAATATGTGTAGAAGGGCGGCAGGTAGCTTAGTGGGTAAGAGCGTTGTGCCAGTAACCGAAAGGTCGCTGGTTCTAATCCCCGAGCCGACTAGGTGAAAAATCTGTCGATGTGCCCTTAAGCAAGGCACTTAACCCTAATTGCTCCTGTAAGTCGCTCTGGATAAGAGCGTCTGCTAAATGTATAATAAAAAAATAAAAGGGCTGGAGAGAATGGGAGGCATAGGGTATATGTTGTGTGTGAATTAAGGATAATGGATGAGAAGTAGATGTATAGAGGGGTGTAAATGTGTCTGAGAAGAAAGGAGGGGGGAAAGACGAGAGGTTGGGATAAATTGGGCCTGGGTGGGTAAGAGAGGGCAAGGATTGGAGGTGGTGATACGTTGAAGTTGAAGTCGGAAGTTTACATACACCTTAGCCAAATACATTTAAACTCAGTTTTTCACAATTTCTGACTTTTAATCCTAGTAAATATTCCCTTTCTTAGGTCAGTTATGATCACCATTTTATTTTAAGAATGTGAAATGTCAGAATAATAGTAGAGATAATGATTTATTTAAGCTTTTATTTCTTTCATCACATTCCCTGTGGGTCAGAAGTTTACATACACTCAATTAGTATTTGGTAGTGTGGTGTCGAGAAAACTATGCTGAGATGCTGTGAGAACAAGAATTCCGCTGACACTGTACTTTGATTATAAAGGTTTATTTATATCAAAGGGTTCCAGCATCAATTTACAGATATCTGCCGATATCTGGAGAACAACGACCCAAATCTGTAATATGTTATTCTGTCCTCCTTTGTTTTAACCGTGGTATTTATATCCTATGCCCTATGTAACATAATATGGGTGTTTTCCCCTACAGACCAATCCCAGGAGGCCACCTAACAGACTTCCTCGGCTTTAGGGTGCCCCTATAGAACTACTCCCCAGATGCTCCCTTTAAGCTGAGTCAACATCCTCTAAAACCATTTGAAACCATTAGCAAAGTCATAAATTCCTCAGATACCACATATTTCCCCCCTTCGAGACGAATTAAGTCTCGAAAACAAAAAGAATAGGATTATGACAAATAACAATTTTTCTCTTATTGAGTAACTTTAATAATAAACCAAAAACACATTTTTCTATGGAGTGTAAATACATTTCTATGAAATATGAACAAATCTCTATGGAGTGTGAATACATTTCTATGAAATATGAACAAATCTTTATGGAGTGTGAGAGCGAAAAACCTGTCTGGCAGCTTTCTTTCCAAATATCCCTCCATCAATCAAGACAGTAAAATTCTCTCACGGCCCCTCTGCCCCAGGCAACCACTTAAGTACTCCAGATCAATTCATACATCTTTATCAATGCATTTTAAACTATGAT
Organism: Coregonus lavaretus; assembly: GCF_964263955.1. NCBI lineage: Eukaryota > Metazoa > Chordata > Actinopteri > Salmoniformes > Salmonidae > Coregonus > Coregonus lavaretus. Next base: position 35,784,115 of record NC_140000.1, on the reverse strand, counting down.
GCAATTAAATACACATGAAAGCCTCAGCAAACAAAATACAATCAAAAATGTCCACATTCAGGCTGGTCAACCCATCGGACCCTCCTGTGGATTCTCTCTATCCCTGCCTAGACCCAATATCCCTAAGCTTCAACAAAATAAACAAAAACATCTGAGATCCCCACATGTACCCAACAACAGCAAATATCATTCTTCAAAAATTAATACAGAAAGAATATGACACAAATTATGTATTACACATGCAAATATGTCTATATCTCATTGCAGACACTGGAATGTAGTCATCTCCTCAGCAGTGTCGACTTCCAATGCAACTTCGATGATGGAATCTGAACCTTTCCACACCTTCCTTGTTCCACTTCCTCCAGTCCCTTCATATTGTCCTTTCATATTGTCCCTTCATATTGTCCATGTTTGAGTATTTGAATCCCCTCTACACATTCCCCCATATGCTTCTGGACCAAACGACCAAACAGTATCTTTTGAAAAACAACACATTCAAATTAAAACATCAATATCAACTAAAAATTATATATAAAATGAATCACATACCATTTCCCCCCTTTGATTCATCACAAAATACCAAAATCACCCTAATATTTAAAACCATGTGAAAAATTCAAAATTGATATCTATCCATCAATACTCCTTTGAGTCTTGACAGAAGGTTAAACCCTCTTATCGTTTCATTTTCAAAACCCTTCAAATTATAGGTAATATTATCTATGTTATCTTCCCAAAATTTACACCATACCATGGAAAAAATCCAAGTCCCCACTTCTCTCCTAGACTTATCCTCCAATGGTAGGCTTCCCAGACTATGAAACTTCTCTCTTTCAGAATCAGATTTATCTCTTTCCCCGAGCTTCCCCTCTTTTAATTTTAAAACCTCATATGGAAGCTTCAACTTCAACATGTAACAACATCCTTTCCATCCATAGGGTAAGAATATATTCTCTCACCACAAACCCCAGATGTTTCTCTAAAATCCCCAATAGTCACATTACCATGCAAAACTTCTCTCACCATCAAAGTCCTTCTCTTCTTACTAACTGGAACATCAAAAGTTACATTATATTTCTCATTACTAACCTTATGTTCCTGCTTACCCAAAGTCATCATTTAATCATCACCATCTGATATTCCCCTAAACATCCCCTTTCCATCATATGTTTTATTTAAACAAAAACAGCTTTTAGCCCTCACTGGTTTCCCCTCCAATGCTTCATGAAGCGCTGTTAACTGATTTTCCTTCCTATCTAACAAATTCACATAGGTTAATTCACTTAACCAATAACACTTAAACCTAGGCCTAAACAAATGTTTCCACAACAACATTATTTTCTCTCTTAATGATTGTTGCTGATACAACAGCCATTATAAAGCATAAGATTTATACATACTTGATAGAGGTTTAGCTACCTTCTCTAAGATTCAACCCCATGTTCCTAGTGCTGGAATTCTCAACAGACATTTACCCTCAAGATTCCTCACTGATCTTACAGAATGAGTTAACTTCTTGAACCAAAGATTCCTACCTGCCCATCCATCTTTAATTTACAAACAGAAAAATCAAATCCATATGCCTTCCATTTAGTTTCTCTCTTCCCTAACGAACAGTATTGATAAGATATATCTTCTTGTCTTCCATCAAAATCAAAGAACTTATCCTGTACCTCCATGATAGTATTCTCCCTAATCTTTCCCTCTAACATTACTCAAAATAAGTTAGCAATCACTCATAACCCTCTTCCACTTCATATCATTTTACAAAATATACTTCCTTTCACTAGGTGAAACAGCTTCTACTTCTAGTCTTCATAACAACACTTCTTCTCCATAATTATCTCTCCACATGAGAGGAATCTCACCTCTACACATTCCTTCTCTCACATCTACAAGGAAGATGAGCTGTACCACCCATCCTAACCCTAATGACAGTCTTTTCCTCTAAAATTGGTGCTGGAGCGATTGGCTCCCTTGTAATCAAATATGATACATTTATAGCTTTAATAACTGTCAATGTTGAAAGAGTTGAATTGCTTCTCACTGTTGTTTTAATAGGCTGAAGTGTTGATGTCATTGTTGTTGATTCATCCATTTTCCCCAAAGCTTTGAACTCTTTACTTGTATTTCCATCTATCACCACTAGTGTCACTACATTAACTCTCAGTCCCAACTCTAATCCCTCACTTTCAAACTGTTGATTATAAAAATTACATTTATAATCACCTTGATCCCCCTGCTGGGAATTGTACACATAAAGACTACAATCACCCTCAATCTTCTCTTATCATTCAGCAACACATACTTTCTCAATGCATCTGCTCCTTACAGATCTAAACTCCTACCATATCTATCTTCCCACTGAACTCTACATTTCCCTTCACTACTGTTCTCTCTCTCGTCCTACTAACATTGAAGCTTAGCTGACTGTCCTAGAGTTCCTTCAACCCTAGTTTTCATAACTTTTTTAGTCTGACTTTTCTCCAATATTTCAAAAACCATTTCACTGATTTATTCACAAATTCCTTTCCCACTAATTTTAGGATATTTGATCCGGAAGTCCCCACCTGCTTATGACTTCTTTACACAAAAACTTGGCAAACGATTGAGCATCTTTTAGCTTAGTTTGAAATCTTATTCCCCTCTTGGTGTAAGAATGTAACCAAGAATAACAGTCACCCCTGTAAACATCACTTTTCAGACAGATTGTCCTCCTTCCTATGATATAGTCAATCTTTTCAAGCAAATCTGATTCCCAAAAAACCCTACTTCTTTATGATCTGTCTCCTAATCTCCCCCCTTGCAACATTAGCTAACCCCTAGCTTCCTAAATCATCAGACCTAATAGGTCCAGAGGCGCTACTATCAACCCCTCATGGTTTCTCCCAAAATAACAAACATTCTTACTCTGAGGATTTTTTCTATTGTCATCAAAACACCTGCTTTTGAAAGTCCTTCAATTTCTGGTTCAATCCCTTGGATTGCTTCATCTTTCAATGGATACTGATTCTTCCAAGGAGGTCTTCCTCCTCGTCGAAGTTCAACTTTCACCTCAATTGGGCTGATTTCACAAATCCAATATCAGTACTACTTTGATTTCACAAACATTCTTGAACTTTTTGCAACATCTCCTCTTTAATAGATTCTCAATCCATCTTCACACTTCAAACATATTCATGTGTCATCCGTACAGCTTATGACTCTCCTTGTCCTTTAGCCAAAATCATCATTTTCAGAAATTGCTGATCTTCACTCCTCCAAATCCCCCAATTCTCTTCCATCATTAACAATTGGTAAACCTTTTCCTTTGGCACTTCTACCAGACAGCCGTCTGGTGTACATCTTATTGTACAATTCAATTTCCACAATGCATCTCTTCCCAACAATGCAATAGGTATATGTTCTGATACCAGTATGGGTATTGTAATTTTCAAATTTTCATAGCAGAGCTCAATTGGTTCCTTAAGAGTAATCAACTGTTTTACTCCCTCAAATCCCTATCCTAATTAGTTAATTTTGACATAGTGAGATGTGTAACCTCTTCAGGCTGAACACAGATAAAAGCCGTTCCGCTATCCACCATCACTTCCCATAGTCAGTTGTTTATTTTCACTTCAATTGTTGGATCTTTTTTCCCTAACTGGTGCTACCAGCTGACACCCCCCTTTCGGATCTTCTATGCACCCCTAGAATCCTTGCTCCTTGCCCCTATAAGGGTTCACCTGTCCTCCAGATGATCTTCACTTGCTCCTGTATCTTCCTCTGAAATTCTTTCTTGTGTTTCCTTCTGGCCCATTACACTCACAGCAAAGTCACCAACCTGTCCACAATCATAACACACTTCTTAAGATTGCAGGAAGTATGGCTTAAATCTTCCTCCTCTTCCTCTTCCTAAGCCTTCTCGTCCTCTTCCTCTCCAATTCTTTCAGTCCAGAAACTATCTATGGATATGAAACAGCTTGTACCACTAGTTGTGGTTGGTACAATTGCATTTGACCTTGTTCAGTTGAAGCTGTGGCAGTGATTGTTGATTTGGTGCACACTAATTCTTCATAACCAAAGCTTTTCTTCTCCTTCTTATTCTCCCCCAGTTGTATTTCATCAAGTTTTCTGAGAGTTTCTTGATCCTGTTCTTTCTTGTTGTGTTCCTTTTTCCTCTACAGATCCACTTGATGGGCTATATAATCTCTATAGACACCTTTTGTCATGCTTCCAACTCCAACCACCTCTGCCAGTTTGCTCCTTACTGGTGAGGGCAGTCCCATCTGCAGTTTAGCTCTCAAAATTGACTGCTCAATTTGACTCACATCTGGATCATTTCCAATAATATTTCTCCCTTGATGAACTCTTGACACATAGGCTCTCAGATTTTCTTGTTGTCCTAGTGGGTCAATCAGAATGTTGTCAGAATGCACATTTGTTGGAAATGTATCTTTCAGTGCTCTCCACAGCCAGTTTCCACTTGCAACCAACAATTCAGAGTCATTCACTTCAGTCCCCACATATCTATTAAGTCCCGCTCTCTGAAATATTTATTCCATATCTGGAATCCCAAAGAGATTAGTCAAAAGTCTCTTAATGTCTCCTATGGCTGACTGTGTTCCCACCATAATTTCTTCCCATTTTTTTATTTTTATCCAAGGATATGCTCCATCTTGAAGAGTAGACAACTTCTCAAGTATATCTGACATATCGGTATTCTTCAAAGGCTTATATTCTAGGTTTTGTCCTCGAATGATCACTGGCATCATCTTCTTACTGGTGCCCTCTTTCCTTGGCCTCAATGTATACCTTTTCTCCAATTCTTGGGATCCTTTTCTCAGCAGTTTTTTCTTCTCTTCTGTATCTTCAGCTTCTTGAGTTGTTCTTCCAGTTCTCTTTGTCTCTTCTAAATTATTCCCCTTATCCAGGCATAATACGCATCGGTCTATATCTCTTTCTATTTCTTCTGTGCTAATCATTGTAGGATAAAATCCTCTTGAACATAAAGCACCTTTAATCTCCAAATCTTTATCACTTTCTCCATCTTCACTTTCCTCAGAGATCGAATCTCTAGTATCCTTCTTCTTCCTTCAACTTCCATCAGAGATCAAATCTCTAGTATCCTTCTTATTTCCTCTCTTGCCAACTTCCTTCTGATCACAGAGTCATATCCACCCATGATCTCCTCTCAATCACTCTGATCATCATCATCATCTTCTTCTTCATCTTCAAGTTCCATCTTCCTGAACCTCACTCCACCCTTAGTTTCCAGACGTCTCGTTTTCTTCCTACTTTTGGAGTTTTGGATTCATCTTTATGGTCGTTTCTGCTTCTCCTCTCTCTATTATTCAATCACTTTCATCATGTTGATGACGTCAGGGTTAAAAGTCCCTTCCACTAGCCATGGTTGTTCAATGTCAGGCCAACCTTTATTCCCTTTCCCAGATAACCTTGCAATACCATTAACTAAAGGATTACTATTTTCTACTACATCAACAGGAGTAATTACTTTCATCGTTTTTATGTCCTTTTTCCCCCTTGTAACAACTCTTTTATATTCCTTTATTGTGAATTATTTTATTATTTTAGACTATGTAGCCTATTGTTCCCTCTTTTTTTCTTTTTTTTCTTCCCCAAATTAATTAATTAATCAATTAATGTATTAATTTATTCATCAATTTACTTATTTATTCATTTTATTTTATTTTACCAAATTATTGATTAGTGGCAATCTTACCACATCCGATCAGGAAAGTAAATGAAAGTAGTCAACTTCAGAGCAACCCAAAAAATAAAGACCTCTAATCCAGCAACACTACAGTACTCACAAACCCCATCGCTTAATAAGCACCCAATTACCTTAATTTTACAGAATAATGTCAGTACTCGATTCCCCCTCATCTCTAATCAAACCCACTCATGCAGAAAAACTCCAAAATGCAATTCTTAATTACATCAATTGATCAGTCTGTTGCCAAGCCCTTGTCAAATTGTCATAACATCAAATATGCTAGGCACCCAAAATATCCTCTATGGGAAGGTACGTTTTGTAAATAGAACAGTACTGGCCTTAATTTGACTTGATCCGTTGCAGCACACTCTGTCGCATGATGCACTCGTCAGCACTTCCTCTCTCTCTCTGTCTCCTCCTTCTTATCGTCTCTCATATCACAGAAGAACAAAGAAACAGACAATAATTTAGTAGTTTATGCACTCACTGGGTTATTTCAACCATTCAATATTCCTCTAGTCACATTCGCTCTAAGAAATAAGCAAACAACTTAACTCAGGAATAGTATAAATAGCTCAATAACATTTTATTTATTTATTTTATTTTTATTTTATTTTTAATCCGTCAACATATCTCTCTCATTTATCAATTCAATAGATCTCAACAAATAGTTTCATCGTTAAACAACAGCCTATTTAACAAACAGAACACTATTAGTGTCTAAATCTCCCCCTCTCTCTCTGTCTGTTCTGTTCTGAGTCTGCGTCTCCCAGCAACTCAGTGCAGGCAGAGGAGTGGCACATTTGCGCTACGTAACTCTAAACTCATAAAATCACACGCATGCGTAGTACATTCACCAGTGCGATTTCAGAGTGGATGGAGCTCTCTCCCAGCTCTCTCCCAGCTAGACAACAGAAAGTAAACAGTCCCGCTGTACTTCCTCTCTTTCCCCTCATAGACAAACAGTAACACTTAACAGAGCTCACAAACCATAGAACACAACTCCTACTCTCTTCTACACACACATACATACAGTTTAAGAGGCTTATCCCATTCCTATGGACCCCTAAGGCAGTATGCTACCTCCATTGCGCCGTATATTTCCATTGTTCCTAAATTTCTGCTACCATGAGTTCCGCGGACATCCAATGAGCGGTCACATCAATCATATAATTCGTCAACTATAAGTTGAGCGGTAACTTGCAACCGAATATATATACCACAACCTCAAGTCCCCGGGACTTACCTAAATTCACCTAACGTGCTTTTAGGATTTTTCGGCCCATCCTAATGATCGCCTCGTTAGAGGGCTTTCCTAGATTCGCAATGTCCTAATTTGTATACATTTACCTTAGTTCCTGGCCTTTCCTTCATTGTATTCATTTTGAATTTTATTCAAGCAAAATATCCCTATAGACACTCCCCCCTGTTTGCGTTGCTTTCAACGCAAACAAATTTAGAACGGACTCCTATCCCACAGCAAAAAACAGCAAAGCACACACGCAAGTTCTTAACGGTGCATTCATTCAACGCACACACACAGACACACGAACTGACCAGTGCCCAAAGTAGTGAGAAAACTCACCCTTATCTGCCGGACTCTGGAGCGAGAGTCAGCTCGGCGCCCATGAATGGAACGCTGAGAAAAGACGCAACACGACCAAATTCCCTGTCGCCATTTTGTGGTGTCGAGAAAACTATGCTGAGATGCTGTGAGAACAAGAATTCCGCTGACACTGTACTTTGATTATAAAGGTTTATTTATATCAAAGGGTTCCAGCGTCAATTTACAGATATCTGCCGATATCTGGAGAATAACGACCCAAATCTGTAATATGTTATTCTGTCCTCCTTTGTTTTAACCGTGGTATTTATATCCTATGCCCTATGTAACATAATATGGGTGTTTTCCCCTACAGACCAATCCCAGGAGGCCACCTAACAGACTTCCTCGGCTTTAGGGTGCCCCTATAGAACTACTCCCAGATGCTCCCTTTAAGCTGAGTCAACATCCTCTAAAACCATTTGAAACCATTAGCAAAGTCATAAATTCCTCAGATACCACAGTAGCATTGCCTAAAATTGTTTAACTTGGGTCAAACGTTTTGGGTAGCCTTCCACAAGCTTCCCACAATAAGTTGGGGGAATTTTTCCTCCTGACAGAGCTGGTGTAACTGAGTCAGGTTTGTAGGCCTCCTTGCTCGCACACGCTTTTTCAGTTCTGCCCACAAATTTTCTATAGGATTGAGGTCAGGGCTTTGTGATGGCCACTCCAATACCTTGACTTTTTGTTGTCCTTAAGCCATTTTGCCACAACTTTGGAAGTATGCTTGGGGTCATTGTCCATTTGGAAAACCCATTTGCGACCAAGCTTTAACTTCCTGACTGATGTCTTGAGATGTTGCTTCAATATATCCACATAATTTTCCTTCCTCCATGCCATCTATTTTGTGAAGTGCACCAGTCCCTCCTGCAGCATAGCACCCACACAGCATGATGCTGCCACCCCCGTACTTCACGGTTGGGATGGTGTTCTTCGGCTTGCAAGCGTCCCCCTTTTTCCTCCTAACATAACGATGGTCATTATGGCCAAACAGTTATATTTTTGTTTAATCAGATCAGAGGACATTTCTCCAAAAAATACGATCTTTGTCCCCATGTGCAGTTGCAAATCGTAGTCTGGGTTTTTTATGGCGGTTTTGGAGCAGTGGCTTCTTCCTTGCTGAGCGGCCTTTCAGGTTATGTCGATATAGGACTTGTTTTACTGTGGATATAGATACTTTTGTACCTGTTTCCTCCAGCATATTCACAAGGTCCTTTGCTGTTTTTCTGGGATTGATTTGCACTTTTCGCAGCAAAGTACGTTCATCTCTAGGAGACAGAACGCGTCTCCTTCCTGAGCGGTATAACGGCTGCGTGGTCCGATGGTGTTTATACTTGCGTACTATTGTTTGTACAGATGAACATGGTACCTTCAGGCGTTTGGAAATTGCTCCCAAGGATGAACCAGACTTGTGGAGGTCTACCTAGATTTTCCCATGATGTCAAGCAAAGAGGCACTGAGTTTGAAGGTAGGCCTTGAAATACATCCACAGGTACACCTCCAATTGACTCAAATGATGTCAATTAGCCTATCAGAAGCTTCTAAAGCAATGACATCATTTTCTGGAATTTTCCAAGCTGTTTAAAGGCACAGTCAACTTAGTGTATGTAAACTTCTGACCCACTGGAATTGTGATACAGTGAATTATAAGTGAATTAATCTGTCTGTAAACAATTGTTGGAAAAATTACTGTGTCCTAACCGACTTGCCAAAACTATAGTTTGTTAACAAGAAATTTGTGGAGTGGTTGAAAAACAAGTTTTAATTACTCCAACCTAAGTGTATGTAAACTTCCGACTTCAACTGTATAATGACATAATCCAGTTTTTTTTTGTACATTAGGAGAGGAGTTGGAGCTTAAAAGCCCTAAAAAGGCATAGTGCCACAAGTACAAAGACCCTAACCCTTTAACCTAACTCTTAACCTTAACCTTAACTTTAACCCTAACGTTAAACCCTAACACCTAGCCTAGCTAGGTGGCTAACATCAGTCACAACAAATTGGAATTCGTAACATATCATACATATTGCAAATTAGTAACATATTGTACAAATTGCAATTGGTAACATACACCATATATACAAAGGTATGTGGACACCCCTTAAAATTAGTGGATTCGGCTATTTCAGCCACACCTGTTGCTGACAGGTCTATAAAATCGAGCACACAGCCATGCAATCTCCATAGACAAACATTGACAGTAGAATGGCCTTACTGAAGAGCTCAGTGACTTTCAACATGGCACCGTCATAGGATGCCACCTTTCCAACAAGTCAGTTCTTCGAATTTCTGCCCTGCTAGAGCTGCCCCGGTCAACTGTAAGTGCTGTTATTGTGAAGTGGAAACGTCTAGGAGCAACAGCGGCTCAGCTGCAAAGTGGTAGGCTACACAAGCTCACAGAACGGGACCGCCTAGTGCTGAAGTGCATAAAAATCTGTCTATCCTTGGTTGCAACACTCACTACCGAGTTCCAAACTGCCTCTGGAAGCAACGTTAGCACAATAACTGTTTGTCGGGAGCTTCATGAAATGGGTTTCTATGGCCGAGCAGCCACACACAAGCCTAAGATCACCATGCGCAATGCCAAGCGTTGGCTGGAGTGGTGTAAAGATCGCCACCATTGGACTCTGGAGCAGTGGAAAAGCATTCTCTGGAGTGATGAATCATGCTTCACCACCTGGCAGTCCGATGGACGAATCTGGCTTTGGCGGATGCCAGGAGAACGCTACCTGCCCGAATGCATAGTGCCAACTGTAAAGTTTGGTGGAGGAATAATTGTCTGGGGCTGTTTTTCATGGTTCGGGCTAGGCCCCTTAGTTCCAGTGAAGGAAAATCTTAATGCTAAAGCATACAATGACATTCTAGAAGATTCTGTGCTTCCAACTTTGTGGCAACAGTTTGGGGAAGGCCCTTTCCTCTTTCAGCATGACAATGCCCCCGTGCACAAAGAAAGGTCCATACAGAAATGGTTTGTCGAGATTGGTGTGGAAGAACTTGAATGGCCTTTCACAGAGCCCTGACCTCAACCCCATCGAACACCTTTGGGATGAATTGGAGCGCTGACAGCGAGCCAGGCCTGATCGCTCAACATCAGTGCCCGACCTCACTAATGCTCTTGTGGCTGAATGGAAGCAAGTCCCTGCAGCAATGTTCCAACATCTAGTGGAAAGCCTTCCCAGAAGAGTGGAGGCTGTTATGGCAGCAAAGGGGGGACCCAACTCCATATTAATGCCCATGATTTTGGAATGAGATGTTCGACGAGCAGGTGTCCACATAATTTTGGTAATGTAGTGTATCATACGAATTATAATTCGTAACATGATGGACATCCACAAATTAATACATACCATACCAAACGGAAACATATCATACTAATTTGAGTGTTCCGGATGTAAGTTTACTGTGTTATGTCTACCCCTGAGTCCAGGTTGAGGGCAGTGGTTCTAGCCAGGTGGTGTAGCAGCCAGAGAAGTTGACCAAAGGGATAAAGGGTTCAGGTCATCTCTCCCTCTCTGGCATACCCGAATCATTCCTGAATTCCCAGAATGCTTTCACTGTCAGCAGAATGAATGTGCTGTAGGGTGCTTCACTAATTGCCTCAGGTCTTGGTATACATGCTGAATGGAGAGCAGCCCTCTCCCTGGGCTCTTGCGACCTTGTTTGTGAGACAATCGCAGCTGAAAAGCCCCATCTCAGCACCCCCATGTCTCTGCAGATGGTGCCGGCTAATGTCAGGAAATGTTGCAGCAATGGTTGAAGGAATGTGGCTGATCGGTCACATGTCAGCAAGGGTATTATCTCTCAAGGGGAAAAGTAACTCTCTCTCACACACACACACACACACACACACATACAAACACACTCAGACGGCTTTCTCAGTCAGTCAAAACATTGCCGTAAAAGTATAGAAACATGGACATGAATATTATGTGGAGCCATGACGGGGTGGATTTCAAAGCATGAGCATTGCAAGTAATGGGCTAAACAAGGAAGTGAGTTTGAGAAATCGGAAAGTATGCATCTAAGAAATAGCTTTCACATACCAACTTTATAAGCCTGAACTCAGAATCAATTGGGCTCTCCAAAAATAATATGGTCGCTATGATAGAACATTTATTTTGATTGGCAATTTTCTGCATTTAATACAGCTATAGCAGTCTCTCTCTCTCCCACCTTGATTTTAAACCGCGCCCCTTTCAGACAGTTTTACCAGGCTCTATATGTGCAAGCAATTGAGCCTGGGGACGAGGTTACCTCTCTTGTCTTAATGCCAACACTGAACCCACTCAGGCCTGTAGCACTGGACTGTGTGTGTGTGTGTGTGTGTGTGTGTGGTAGTGTGCTTACACCAGATAAGCACACAGGCTTTAAACTACCTCCACAGAGGCACCGTGTACAGAGGTATATTAACAACCAGACAGAGTCACCACCAGCAAATACTATTGAGACTTCGCTACCTGTGTGAGCTGGCTTCACCGAAAAGTGAGCTCCATGCAGGAAAAAGAGTCATTAAAACCCCTTCTTCACTCCTTAACTTCAAAGATCCACATACCAATAAATTGCAGAGGAGATGAGGAAGAGGGTTTTGGGAAGGGGGCTAATGGGAGTTGGTTGTCCCGAGGTAGATTCACGTCACCTGTCCTAACAAGCCAGAGGCTGTCAGGCGACAGTTCTTTGAGACCAAAGGTTATGCATGTAAGGGCTGGTTTATTCCTCAACATAATACATACAGGGGTAAATGCATGGGATAAATAACATGATTACAAAGACACTGATTAAGTATGTGGCCACAGAAATTGTTGTGTAATGTGATTAGGGGGGCTGGCGTCGCTTACAAGACCTTCAGTTTTTACTAAATGCTTGGCCGCAATCAAGCCCCATGCATTCTCCATTAAAGAATCTCACACAAGGACTTAAACTGAGATGGCATCTCTTTACATTTATGTCATTTAGCAGACGCTCTCATCCAGAGCGACTTACAGGAGCAATTAGGGTTAAGTGCCTTGCTCAAGGGCACATCGACAGATTTTTCACCTAGTCAGCTCGGGGATTAGAACCAGCGACCTTTCGGTTACTGGCACAACGCTCTTAACCACTAAGCTACCTGCCGATCTTGAAGCTGAGGGAAATATTGAAGCATCATCCAATGAGATGCGTTATCTCGAGGTGATTCAAGGTGACAGTTGAGCCTGAAAATTAGGAAGTGCGGCTTGAGCAACATGAGGAAGAATATGGCACTGGAGGGAATAGCGGTTGTTTTACGGGCTCCAGACCAATTGTGCTATTTTGTGAATTTTTTGGGGCTGATCTTAACTTTTTTTGTACATAATGTTTCCGCCATCGTTTCCTATGACCGAAAAGAGCTTCTGGACATCAGCACAGCTGTCACTAACCTCGATTTGGACGAGGACTTCTACTTCAATGAGTAGGAGGCGAAAGACCTATTGATTATCCCGGACCAGGCCCAATCCCTGACACTCGAAGAAGGAGGAGACGCCGCTATAGAGGCCGGCATGCGGGATACCTGACGAGACTACGTCGGAGAGTGGATAAATCGCCTCTACCCTCCATTCTATTGGTGAACGTGCAATCACTGGAGAATAAACTGGATGAGCTACGTTCGAGACTATCATATCAACGTGATCTGAAGAATTGTAATATCCTAGGTAAACATAAATCTACCTGGTTTTTCTATACATCGGCAGGACAGAACAGTGGCGTCGGGGAAGCTCAGGGGAGGTGGTGTTTGTCTCTTTGTTAACAACAGCTGGTACGCAATCTCTAATATTAAGGAAGTTATAGACCATACTATTTACCAAGATAGTTCATCTATATTTTTCGTAGCTGTCTATTTACCACCACAAACAGATGCTGGCACTAAGACCGCACTAAACGAGCTGTATAGGGGCCATAAGCAAACAAGAAAATGCTCACCCAGAGGCGGTGCTCCTAGTGGCTGGCGACTTTAATGCAGGAAAACTGAAATCCGTTTTACATCATTTCTACCAGCATGTCACCTGTGCAACTAGAGGCGAAAAAACTCTAGATCACCTTTACTCCACACACAGAGACGCATACAAAGCTCTACATCCCCCAGATTTGGCAAATCTGACCATAACTCTGTCCTCTTGATTCTTGCTTAAAAGCATAAACTCAAACAGGAAGTACCCATATGGAAGTGGTCCTATGACGCGGATGCTAAGCTACAGGACTGTTTCACTAGCAACGACTGGAATATGTTCCGGGATTCATCCAATGGCATTGAGAAGTTTACCACATCAGTCACCGGCTTCATTAATAAGTGCATTGACGACGTCGTCCCTACAGTGACCGTACGTACATATCCCAACCAGAAGTCATGGATTACAGGCACCATCCGCACTGAGCTAAAGGCTAGAGCTCACACTAATCCAGACACTTACAAGAAATCCCGCTATGCCCTCTGACGAACCATCAAACAGGCAAAGCATCAATACAGGACCAAGATCGAATCCTACTACACTGGCTCGGGCGCTCGTCGGATGTGGCAGTGTTTCAAACTATCACGGATTACAAAGGGAAACCCAGCCTCTGAACCATGCATGAGAGCACCAGCTGTTCCAAACAACTGTGTGATCACACTCTCCATGGCTGATGTGAGTAAGATCATTAAACAGGTTAACATTCACAAGGCCGCAGGGCCAGAAATATTACCAGGACGTGTGCTCACAGCATGCACTGACCAGCTGGCAAGTGACATTTTCAAGCTCTTCCTGACCCAGTTTGTAATACCTACATGTTTCAAGAAGACCACCATAGTCCCTCTGCCCAAGAACGCCAAAGTAACCTGTCTAAATGACTAGCGCCCCGTAGCACTCACATCTGTAGCCATGAAATGCTATGAAAGGCTGATCATGTCTCACATCAACACCATCATTCCAGACACCCTGGACCCACTCCAGTTCGCATACCGCCACAACAGGTCCACAGATGATGCAATCTTTATTGCACTCCACAATGCCCCTTCCCATCTGGACAAAAGGAACACCTACAGTGGCTTGCGAAAGTATTCACCCCCCTTGGCATTTTTCTTATTTTGTTGTCTTACAACCTGGAATTAAAATGTATTTTAGGGGGGTTCGTATCATTTGATTTACACAACATGCCTACCACTTTGAAGATGCAAAATATTTTTTGGGGTGAAACAAACAATAAATAAGACAAAAAAACAGAAAACTTGAGCGTGCATAACTATTCACCCCCCCCAAAGTCAATACTTTGTAGAGCCACCTTTTGCAGCAATTGCAGCTGCAAGTCCCTTGGGGTATGTCTCTATAAGCTTGGCACATCTAGCCACTGGGATTTTTGCCCATTCAAAAACTGGCAAAACAAGGCAAAACTGCTCCAGCTCCTTCAAGTTGGATGGGTTCCGCTGGTGTACAGCAATCTTTATGTCATACCACAGATTCTCAATTGGATTGAGGTCTGGTCTTTGACTAGAACATTCCAAGACATTTAAATGTTTCCGCTTAAACCACTCTAGTGTTGTTTTAGCAGTATGCTTAGGGTCATTGTCCTGCTGGAAGGTGAACCTCCGTCCCAGTCTAAAATCTCTGGAAGACTGAAACAGGTTTCCCTCAAGAATTTCCCTGTATTTAGCGCCATCCATCATTCCTTCAATTCTGACCAGTTTCCCAGTCCCTGACGATGAAAAACATCCCCACAGCATGATGCTGCCACCACCATGCTTCACTGTGGGGATGGTGTACTCGGGGTGATGAGAGGTGTTGGGTTTGCGCCAGACATAGCGTTTTCCTTGATGGCCAAAAAGCTCAATTGTAGTCTCATCTGACCAGAGTACCTTCTTCCATATGTTTGGGGAGTCTTCCACATGCCTTTTGGCGAACACCAAACGTGTTTTCTTATTTTTTTCTTTAAGCAATGGCTTTTTTCTGGCCACTCTTCCATAAAGCCCAGCTCTGTGGAGTGTACGGCTTAAAGTAGTCCAATGGACAGATACTCCAATCTCCGCTGTGGAGATTTGCAGCTCCTTCAGGGTTATCTTTGGTCTCTTTGTTGCCTCTAATTAATGCCCTCCTTGCCTGGTCCGTGAGTTTGGTGGGCGGCCCTCTCTTTGCAGGTTTGTTGTGGTGCCATATTCTTTCAATTTTTTAATAATGGATTTAATGGTGCTCCGTGGGATGTTCAAAGTTTCTGATATTTTTTCATAACCCAGCCCTAATCTGTACTTATTTGGATTGCTCCTTGGTCTTCATGGTGCCACTTGCTTGGTGGTGCCCCTTGCTTAGTGGTGTTGCAGACTCTGGGGCATTTCAGAACAGGTGTATATATACTGAGATCATGTGACAGATCATGTGACACTTAGATTGCACACAGGTGGACTTTATTTAACTAATTATGTGATTTCTGAAGGTAATTGGTTGCACCAGATCTTATTTAGGGGCTTCATAGCAAAGGGGGTGAATAGATATGCAGGCACCACTTTTCCGTTATTTATTGTTTCTAATTTTTTGAAACAAGTAATTTTTTTCATTTCACTTCACCAATTTGGACTATTTTGTGTATGTCCATTACATGAAATCCAAATAAAAGTCAATTTAAATTACAGGTTGTAATGCAACAAAATAGGAAAAACGCCAAGGGGAATGAATACTTTTGCAAGGCACTGTATGTGAGAATGCTGTTCATTGACTACAGCTCAGAGTTCAACACCATAGTACCATCCAAACTCATCACTAAACTAATGACCCTGGGATTAAACACCATTATTACGTTTGCCGAATACACAACGGTGGTAGGCCTGATCACGGACGACGATGAGACAGCTTACAGGGAGGAGGTCAGAGACCTGATATTCTAGTGCCAGGACAACAATCTCTCCCTTAACGTCAGTAAGACAAAAGGAGCTGATCGTAGACTACACGCCCCCATCCATATCGACAGGGATGTAGTGGAGCAGGTGAGAGCTTCAAGTTCCTCGTTGTCCACATCACTAAGGAATCATCATGGTCTACACACACCAACACAGTAGTGAAGAGGGCAAGACAACGCCTCTACCCCCTCAGGAGGCTGAAAAGATTCGGTATGGGCCCTCAGATCCTCAATAGGTTTTACAGCTGCACCATCTTGACTGGCTGCATCACCGCTTGATATGGCAACTGCTTGGCATCCGACCACAAGGTGCTACAGAGGGTAGTGCGTACGGCTCAGTACATCACTGGGGCCGAGCTCCCTGCCATGCAGGACCTCCATACCAGGCGGTGTCAGAGGAAGGCCGTAGAAATTGTCAAAGACTCCAGCCACCCAAGTCAGAGACTGTTCTATCTGCTACCGCCCGGCAAGCGGTCCCGATGTACCAAGTCTAGAACCAACAGGACCCTGAACAGCTTCTACCCCCAAGCCATGAGACTGCTATGTAGTTAGTTAAATAGTTAACCAATAGCTACCCGGACCACCTGCATTAACCCTTTTGACTCATCACATACAGTGCATTCGGAAAGTATTCAGACCCCTTGACTTTTTCCGCATTTTGTTACGTTACAGCCTTATTCTAAACATTTATTTTAAAAAACGTCCTATTCAATCTACACACAATACAGCATAATTACAAAGCAAAAACAGGTTTTTATATATTTTTGCAAATTTATCAAAAATAAAACACTGAAATATCACATTTACATAAGTATTCAGACCCTTTACTCAGTACTTTGTTGAAGCACCTTTTGCAGCGATTACAGCCTTGAGTCTTCTTGGGTATGACGCTACAAGCTTGGCACACCTGTATTTGAGGAGTTTCTCCCATTCTTCTCCGCAGATCCTCTCAAGCTCTGTCAGGTTGAATGGGGAGCGTCGCTGCACAGCTATTTTCAGGTCTCTCCAGAGATGTTAGATCGGTTTCAAGTCCGGGCTCTGGCTAGGCCACTCAAGGTCATTCAGAGACTTGTCCAGAAGCCACTCCTGCGTTGTCTTGGCTGTGTGCTTAGGGTCATTG
The DNA here is from genome assembly GCF_964263955.1 of Coregonus lavaretus. Classification (NCBI taxonomy): domain Eukaryota; kingdom Metazoa; phylum Chordata; class Actinopteri; order Salmoniformes; family Salmonidae; genus Coregonus; species Coregonus lavaretus. Next base: position 35,766,802 of record NC_140000.1, on the reverse strand, counting down.
TCCTGTTGGAAGATGAACCTTCGCCCCAGTCTGAGGTCCTGAGCGCTCTGGAGCAGGTTTTCATCAAGGATCTTTATGTACTTTGCTCCGTTCATCTTTCCACTGATCCTGACTAGTCTTCCAATCCCTGCCACTGAAAAACATCCCCACAGCATGATGCTACCACCACCATGCTTCACCATAGGGATGGTGCCAGGTTTCCTCCAGACGTGAAACTTGGCATTCAGGCCAAAGTGTTCAATCTTGGTTTCATCAGACCAGAGAATCTCATGGTCTGAGAGTCCAAGCGGCCTGTCATGTGCCTTTTACTGAGGAGTGGCTTCCGTCTGGCCACTCTACCATAAAGGCCTGATTGGTGGAATGCTGCAGAGATGGTTGTCCTTCTGGACAGTTCTCCTATCTCCACAGAGGAACTCTGGAGCTCTGTCAGAGTGGCCATCGGGTTCTTGGTCACCTTCCTGACCAAGGCCCTTCTCCCCCGATTGCTCAGTTTGGCCGGGCGGCCAGCTCTGACATCTCAACGATGATCAATGGAAACAGGATGCACCTGAGCTAAATTTCGAGTCTCATAGCAAAGGGTCTGAATACTTATGTAAATAAGGTATTTCAGTATTACATTTTTAATAACTTGTCCCAAGAAAATAAAAACCTGTTTTCGCTTTGTCATTATGGAGTATTGTGTGTAGATTGATGAGGAAAAATTTTTATTTAATCAATTTTAGAATAAGCAGGTAATGTGGAAAAAGGGAAAGGGTCTCAATATTTTCCGAATGCACTGTACGCTGCTGTTACTGTTTATTATCTATCCTTTTGCCTAGTCACTTTATCCCTACCTATATATACAGTACCAGTCAAAGGTTTGGACACACCTACTCATTCCAGGGTTTTTCTTTATTTGTACTATTTTCTATATTGTAGAATAATAGTGAAGACATCAAAACTATGAAATAAAACATATGGAATCATGTAGTAACCAAAAAAGTGTTAAACAAATCAAAATATATTTTATAGTTGAGGTTCTTCAAAGTAGCCCCACTTTGCCTTGATGACAGATTTGCACACTCTTGGCATTCTCTCAACCAGCTTCATGAGGTAGTCACCTGGAATGCATTTCAATTAACAGTTGTGCCTTGTTAAAAGTTAATTTGTGGAATTTGTGTTTGCGTTTGAGCCAATCAGTTGTGTTGTGACAAGGTATACAGAAGATAGCCCTATTTTGTAAAAGACTAAGTCCATATTATGTCAAGAACAGCTCAAATAAGCAAAGAGAAACGACAGTCTATCATTACTTTAAGACATGAAGGTCAGTCAATATGGTATATTTCAAGAACTTTGAAAGTTTCTTGAAGTGCAGTCGCAAAAACCATCATGCACTATGATGAAACTGGCTCTCATGAGGACAGCTACAGGAAAGGAAGACCCAGAGTTACCTCTGTTGCAAAGGATAAGTTCATTAGAGTTAACTGCATATCAGATTGCAGCCCAAATAAATGCTTCACAAAGTTGAAGTAACAGACACATCTCAACATCAACTGTTCAGAGGAGACTACGTGAATCAGGCCTTCATGGTCGAATTGCTGCAAAGAAACCACTACAAAAGGACACCAATAATAAGAAGAGACTTGCTTGGGCCAAGAAACACGACCAATTTATTATTATTTTTATTTAACCTTTATTTAACCAGGTAAGCCAGTTGAGAACAAGTTCTCATTTACAACTGCGACCTGGCCAAGATGAAGCAAAGCAGTGCGGTAAAAACAACAACAACACAGAGTTACATATGGAATAAACTAAACGTACAGTCAATAACACAATAGAAAATCTATATACAGTGTGTGCAAATGTAGTAAGTTATGGAGGTAAGGCAATAAATAGGCCAAAATAATTACAATTATGATTTAGTATTAACACTGGAGTGATAGATGTGCAGAAGATGATGTGCAAATAGAGATACTGGGGTGCAAATGAGCAAAATAAATAACAATGTAAATAACAATATGGGGATTAGTTGGGTGGGCTAATTACAGATGGGCTGTGTACAGGTGCAGTGATCGGTAAGCTGCTCTGACAACTGATGCTTAAAGATATTGAGGGAGATAAGTGTCTCCAGCTTCAGAGATTTTTGCAGTTTGTTCCAATCATTTACAGCAGAGAACTGGAAGGAATGGCGACCAAAGGAGGTGTTGGCTTTGGGGATGACCAGTGAGATATACCTGCTGGAACGCATACTACGGGTGGGTGTTGCTATGGTGACCAAAGATCTAAGATAAGGCCGGGATTTGCCTAGAAGTGATTTATAGATGACCTGGAGCCAGTGGGTTTGGCGACGAATATGTAGTGAGGGCCAGCCAACGAGAGCGTTTTGGTCAAAATGGTGGGTAGTATATGGGGCTTTGGTGACAAAACGGATGGCACTGTGATAGACTACATCCAATTTGCTGAGTAGAGTGTTGGAAGCTATTTTGTAAATGACATCGCCAAAGTCAAGGATCGGTAGGATAGTCAGTTTTACGAGGGCATGTTTAGCAGCATGAATGAAGGAGGCGTTGTTGCGAAATAGGAAGCCGATTCTAGATTTAACTGTGGATTGGAGATGCTTAATGTGAGTCTGGAAGGAGAGTTTACGGTCTATCCAGACACCTAGGTATTTGTAGTTGTCCGCATATTATAAGTCAGACCCGCAGAGTGTAGTGATTCTAGTCGGGCTGGCGGGTGTAAGCAGCGTTCGATTGAAGAGCATGCATTTAGTTTTAATAGCATTTAAGAGCAGTTGGAGGCCACGGAAGGAGTGTTGTATGGCATTGAAGCTCGTTTGGAGGTTTGTTAACACAGTGTCCAATGAAGGGCCAGATGTATACAAAATGGTGTCGTCAGCGTAGAGGTGGATCTGAGAGTCACCAGCAGCAAGAGCGACATCATTGATATACACAGAGAATAGAGTCGGCCCGAGAATTGAACCCTGTGGCACCCCCATAGAGACTGCCAGAGGTCCAGACAACAGGCCCTCCGATTTGACACATTGAACTCTATCTGAGAAGTAGTTCCAAGATGTCCTCGGAACAACCCTGGAACTAGACAAAAACCTCCAGGAGGCCAAGACAGAAAGTCCTGACAACATCCTAAAATCATCCTTGGGGACGACGTCCTTGGGACAAACCGGGATCTAGACAAAACCTCCAGGGGACCATGACACAACCAGGGATGTAGTGGAGGGTAAACACACGTAAACGCTGTTTATACTGTATGAAAATGTATGCACTCACTAACTGTAAGTCGCTCTGGATAAGAGCGTCTGCTAAATGACTAAAATGTAAACGTAAATGTAGTTGGTGAACCAGGCGAGGCAGTCATTTGAGAAACCAAGGCTATTTAGTCAGATGTCAAATGCCTTGGCCAGGTCGATGAAGACGGCTGTACAGTACTGTCTTTTATTGATCGCGGTTATTATATCATTTAGGACCTTGAGCGTGGCTGAGGTACACCCATGACCAGCTCAGAAACCAGATTGCATACCAAAGAAGGTACGGTGGGATTTGAAATGGTTGGTGATCTGTTTGTTAACTTGGCTTTCAAATACTTTCGAAAGGCAGGGCAGGATGGATATAGGTCTGTAACAGTTTGGATCTAGAGTGTCACCCCCTTTGAAGAGGGGGATGACCGCGGCAGCTTTCCAATCTCTGGGGATCTCAGACGATACGAAAGAGAGGTTGAACAGGCTGGTAATAGGGGTTGCGACAATTTCGGCTGCTAATTCTAGAAAGAAAGGGTCCAGATTGTCTAGCCCAGCTGATTTGTAGGGGTCCAGATTTTGCAGCTCTTTCAGAACATCAGCTATCTGAATTTGGGTGAAGGAGAATCAGGGGGGCATGGGCAATTTGCAGCGGAGGGTGCAGAGCTGGTGGCCGGGATAGGGGTAGCCAGGTGGAAAGCATGGCCAGCCGTAGCAAAATGCTTGTTGAAATGTTCGATTATCGTAGATTTATCGGTAGTGACAGTGTTTCCTACCCTCAGTGCAGTGGGCAGCTGGGAGGAGGTGCTCTTATTCTCCATGGACTTTACAGTGTCCCAAAACTTTTTGGAGTTGGTGCTACAGGATGCAAATTTCTGTTTGAAAAAGTTAGCCTTTGCTTTCCTAACTGATTGTGTATATTGGTTCCTGACTTCCCTGAAAAGTTGCATATCGTGGGGGCTGTTCGATGCTAATGCAGTACGCCACAGGATGTTTTTGTGCTGGTCAAGGGCAGTCAAGTCTGGGGTGAACCAGGGGCTATACAGTGGGGGAAAAAAGTATTTAGTCAGCCACCAATTGTGCAAGTTCTCCCACTTAAAAAGATGAGAGAGGCCTGTAATTTTCATCATAGTTACACGTCAACTATGACAGACAAATTAAGAAAAGAAAATCCAGAAAATCACATTGTAGGATTTTTAATGAATTTATTTGCAAATTATGGTGGAAAATAAGTATTTGGTCACCTACAAACAAGCAATATTTCTGGCTCTCACAGACCTGTAACTTCTTCTTTAAGAGGCTCCTCTGTCCTCCACTCGTTACCTGTATTAATGGCACCTGTTTGAACTTGTTATCAGTATAAAAGACACCTGTCCACAACCTCAAACAGTCACACTCCAAACTCCACTATGGCCAAGACCAAAGAGCTGTCAAAGGACACCAGAAACAAAATTGTAGACCTGCGTACAGTCAATAACTGGCTGGGAAGACTGAATCTGCAATAGGTAAGCAGCTTGGTTTGAAGAAATCAACTGTGGGAGCAATTATTAGGAAATGGAAGACATACAAGACCACTGATAATCTCCCTCGATCTGGGGCTCCACGCAAGATCTCACCCCGTGGGGTCAAAATGATCACAAGAACGGTGAGCAAAAATCCCAGAACCACACGGGGGGACCTAGTGAATGACCTGCAGAGAGCTGGGACCAAAGTAACAAAGCCTACCATCAGTAACACAGTACGCCGCCAGGGACTCAAATCCTGCAGTGCAAGACGTGTCTTCCTGCTTAAGCCAGTACATGTCCAGGCCCGTCTGAAGTTTGCTAGAGTGCATTTGGATGATCCAGAAGAGGATTGGGAGAATGTCATATGGTCAGATGAAACCAAAATATAACTTTTTGGTAAAAACTCAACTCGTCGTGTTTGGAGGACAAAGAATGCTGAGTTGCATCCAAAGAACACCATACCTACTGTGAAGCATGGGGGTGGAAACATCATGCTTTGGGGCTGTTTTTCTGCAAAGGGACCAGGACGACTGATCCGTGTAAAGGAAAGAATGAATGGGGCCATGTATCGTGAGATTTTGAGTGAAAACCTCCTTCCATCAGCAAGGGCATTGAAGATGAAACGTGGCTGGGTCTTTCAGCATGACAATGATCCCAAACACACCGCCCGGGCAACGAAGGAGTGGCTTCATAAGAAGCATTTCAAGGTCCTGGAGTGGCCTAGCCAGTCTCCAGATCTCAACCCCATAGAAAATCTTTGGAGGGAGTTGAAAGTCCGTGTTGCCCAGCGACAGCCCCAAAACATCATTGCTCTAGAGGAGATCTGCATGGAGGAATGGGCCAAAATACCAGCAACAGTGTGTGAAAACCTTGTGAAGACTTACAGAAAACGTTTGACCTGTGTCATTGCCAACAAAGGGTATATAACAAAGTATTGAGAAACTTTTGTTATTGACCAAATACTTATTTTCCACCATAATTTGCAAATAAATTCATAAAAAATCCTACAATGTGATTTTCTGGATTTATTTTTCTCATTTTGTCTGTCATAGTTGATGTTTACCTATGATGAAAATTACAGGCCTCTCTCATCTTTTTAAGTGGGAGAACTTGCACAATTGGTGGCTGACTAAATACTTTTTTTCCCCACTGTATAGACGAGAGCCAACGCAATGATACAAAAATATGACAAAAAACCTTTTGCACAGAATTTATCAGAGAGGGGTGGGGGGTGGGGACCACAGCCAATGCGTGACTAGGAATGGCCACTGTGCCCTCATTGGTGCAGGGCCCTGAGATTACACTGAGCTCATGGAGGGCTCAACACCAGCTGTAGTACCTGGAAATAGAACGCTTGGGACTGTTCAGGAGGTAGACATGTAAAGTGTAGATAGAATTGACTACCATGTGTAACAGAGAATGAGAGTAATATTAACACTATGCAATATATTTATAGATGCAATAATCTGATATTTCAGCCCCAGTATGGGGGTGCTGAAGCTAGGAGCTGTTAGAGATACAAATAGATAGGCTTGTGTAGAATGGACCATGTGTAACAGAGAATGAGAGGAATATTAGCACTATATTTATTTCCATATGCAACAATGCGATATGTCTGCCCAAGTGAGGGTGCTGAACACTGTTTAAGGGTGGTCTTTGTCAGAAATCCTAGGGCCCCTTTAGGGGTAAATCCCAGAGAAATCCCCAGGCACCAAAAACTCCATCCACTTAATTTCAAGTAGTAGTTTTTAATGTAACTTTTTTCACATTGGAGAATTTCCTTGGTGTTTATATGCAGCATTTTGTTTCTATCCGTCTTTCTCTCCATGTGGGTTTTGAGCTTTGACATAGAGAAAACAGCAAGCCGACAAGTTGCGTAGCTAGCAGTTGTTGTGGGTGGGCTGCCTTGTCTGAGAGAAAGAGAAAAACAGAAACAGGCGAACTGTAAACTTCTTCCAGTCACACCCTGCTTAGCCTATGTCTAGACTGGCCCCTCTGTAGGAGACTGAGACATAACAAGGGATTGAGTTTGCAAACAGGGGTGTTTGGGACAGAATCCCATTTAACTCTGGATGCACAATGATTAAGAAACCACCTTTTTTTTTATATTGACGCTAAAGAGGGACCTTGCAATGCAGTGTGTTTTCAGATATACAGTATGTGGAGCCAGTGTTCTGCCAGCTAGTCAACCTGCCTCAGCACATCCTGCACTGGCCTGGCAGTTTCCAGGAAGACCCTGTAGACTGGGCAGGGACCCTGCGACCGTTACTAAGGATGGTGCCAAGAGGGGCAGCGCAATTGTATCTTATGCCCCAGCCTGTCTCATGACAACCCAAGTAAAACCCACATGCCCTCGCCTGAGTCTTGAGTTTTTGTGTTTGGCAAACACAAATGTAAGTTACATTAAGATCAAGTGAGTTTCATTTAGAGCAACCCACCAGTTGATTCCATGTTTCAATTTGGCAGTAAGGGCTAACTTGTTCTACACAATTGAACTACTGAAAGTAGATGTCTCTTTTAGAATGAGTTAGACAAAAGCGAGGACTTGTTACTCTTCAAGTTGCAAAATAAATACAAATGGTAAAATGTAACTTTTTTGGCAACCTGACCAAATACACATAGAAATGTGAGTTATAGATCTATTATTCTACTTGAAAGCAAGTCTAAGAAGCGGTAAATCTGTGTACTATTTCTATGCTTCCCGTTCTTCAGTTTTGTTTTTGCGTCTTTTACTTTCGGTTTTGTATACCAGCTTCAAACAGCTGAAACAACAATATTTTTGGTTATGTAAAATATATTTCACAGCAGCTTAGATGGTACAATGATTCTCTACACTATACTAGCTTATTATGTCACAAACTGAAATTAGGCGAACTATGCAACCAGGAAATGGCAGAGCGATTTCTTGCATAATGCACCTTTAACTGTTAGATGTGGAGGTGATATTTCCATAACAACAATCAAGCATTCCCATACCCCAACCCCATAGAATACTAAGAAACTCATTAGAATTGATATCAGGTGGCTATAACGTCGCAAAAGGCATGGGATATTTAAACTGATTTTTTTGAAGGAAGCCATGCTTGTATATGTCATTTGTTATTGGCACATTCATTTTGCTTCCCCAACCACCCATTAAGTGCATTCTCAAATGTAACAACTGTCACTAAGGGTGTGTTGTCTGCCATACTTCCCTTTGCCCCGGTGGGGTAGTAATTTACAGGGGCTGAATTCAGTTAAACCCCCATCAAGTTAAGCGTAGATTATCCCTGGCCCGCTCCACCTCCCCCACCACACACACGCCTAGGTCTCAACTACTTTCTGCCAAGCAATATATAGAAAAGTTACCATAATTCATAGGAACCAGGAAATTCATTCCTCAACCTATTTTTATTAATGGTGTCAGGATGATCAGGAATGCAATGACTAAAACCACAATGTGGGTCCTTCTCCATATCAAAGGCCAAGAATTCAGATTAGAAATTCAGCTTTTTGGTGGATAGCAGTGCACCTTTGAGTTTGATTTTAACGCACCAGTCATCATTTGCCATGACAGGATGAAGGCAATTAGCTGTTTACAGCAGTAAATGTCTCAGTCATTAGAATACTGTGCATACCTTGAGGGAGATATTCCTAAGAAACAGGACAAGTATGAAATTACTGAATATCCTGGACCCTACAGGCTGGAAAGCGCTGAAGTGGCATTTTCCCTTTAGCGCTCCTCTGCCTGAAGGAGTTGTGCAATGAATGTAAAAGCAGGCCACACTTATATCCAGGCCATTTTTATTGATCCTCAAAACCCCTTCACAAAGACCCCCCGCCCCGTTGACCACAAAGGGAAGATAAAAACCACCAATAAAGTTTAAAAAATAATTAAGGCAGTTCTACAACTCACATAGAACAGACAGTGTGACCTGGACTTTCCTGTAGTAACACAGATTTATAGAGTACAAGCAGTAGGTTTGAGAACGTCACAGCTAAAAGCAATACTTGCCAAAAGTGAGCTATTCAATTATGATGGACATCCATTCAAATCCATGAAATTACATTCTTCTTGTACTGCCGTCTCCGTTCTTGGAGAGAAATCCAAGCTATTGGAAGATCAAAAATGAATTTGAGGGGCTTATTTTCAAACAGAAGGCCCAGACCAATTTGTCAAAAAATAAAAACAATTAAGAGACCTTAAACTTTGAGCTTTCCCTGACCCTACCCAAAACACCAAAAGCACTTGATCCTCACTCTGGAAGATCTCTGTTGGTCTCTGGTTTGTTCTATATTAACTTTGAGTAATAAATAAACACATCTTACTACTAAACTGCCATATAGTCCAGGGTATGAGGCAACAGTGTCTTAACATTGTTCAGAGTGGCTTCTCAAATTCAGCCGTTTTGTTTACATTCATCTCTGGAGAGAAGAGATGCGGGAGGACGATGTCCCATTACAGGCGAGCTGCGACCCAACACAGAACTGCACCTCTGGTCACTTCACAAATGACACCCTAGTACTGTACGCTGTGGTTATCCAGACCAGTGTCTCTCGCTCACTCTTCTCTGCCTTTCACTGCGACCTAGCACAGTTACAGTGAAAGGCACAACACAAAAATGAAAAGCGGAGCAGTAGTTGTCTCCAGTGGGCAACACTCTACTCAAGTCTTTCCAAACTCTCCACCTCTCCAGGCCCCTTCACAGCATCGTTGACTCAGGTCCTCGCTCACTCAGCAGCTGACAGTGCTGGGCAGCTGTTTGCTCACAAAGTCTGAGATGAAGTCAAACTCGTTCTGGCCCAGGAAGAGTTCGGGCAGCTCCTGAACGCGGTCCAGGCCCAGCTCCATGACTAGGGACGTCAAAACCTCCTCGTCAATCATGTCCGCGTCCATGCCGTTCAAGGCCAGCGCCGGCCCAGCCATCTGCTGCATGTTAGCCAGCTGGGCCGGGCCAATGCGGTACTGGGCTGCCCCGTTGCCCATGTGGTTGCTGTTCATGGGCCCCAGTGGATGTCCGTGATACTGGGTGTTGAGTTTTTGCAGATGCATGCTGGCCATGAGCTGCTGGGACGTGAGGCCACCATTCATATACTGCTGTTGTTGCTGCTGCTGGACCTGCTGTTGTTGGTGCATGTGATGGTGCTGGGGGTGGTGTTGCTGCTGGGCCTGCCCGTTGTTGTACATCATGTTACCAGACGTCATCTGGTGGTGGCCCATCTGAGCCACGTTGAGCTGTCCGTTCACGGGCCCCACCATGCCTTGCCGCTGCCTCATGGCCACCTCCATGGTGGCCTGCTGCTGAGGTTCCCCGCCGTAGTGCATCATCTGGCCATTGGGCAGTGCTCGGAGGCCGGGTTGGGGCACTACGTGCTGCTGGTGGCCTGCTTGCAGGCCTCCGTTCATGCCCATCCTGTAGCCGTGGAGGCCCCCGCCCGCAGAGCTGTGGTTCATGGGCATCATTAGATGATCCGCCATGGCTCCTGTCTTTGAGCACAGAGGAAACACAGTTAGAGCGATGCAGTTGATTTTCAACCCATCGTGTAGGTAGGTAGAAGTTAAGTGAGCATGCAGTAGCCTTCATTTGGCACGATTGAAGCCAATTAGTGAATAGGTGACATGTCATGGACATATTTGGCTTGGCTGCACTAGAGGAACCCGTCTGTTTGGATATATAAGAGCAGTTTATGGCAGTTCATGTGGTAAAATGAGTTGATTTGGCAACAAGACAACAATTCATTTCGATATATTTCTCAAGCCTCCAAAATATTGTTGTGATTACGCCATATTATTTCCTGGAAGAATGTAGCCTACAATGTCCTGAAATGGCAGAGTGAAACCACAGGAGAAGCTTCCTAGTCAAGAACCACAGGGTTTGTACTCCTTTTCGCTAACACTAGAAAGCCTTTCCATGGTCTTCCTCAGCGTCGCTGCAAATGCTCCTCTTTGTGCCTTGCCGATTGAAACATAGTTAGGCTAGCTATCAACCTTGTTACCTTTACAACTGGATATTCGATTGATTTAATAGATTATAAAGGCATCTAGGTCTGTGATTATGCATGAACTATAATTTGGTTTATATCCCCTCCACAGTGCATATCAAACACAAAATGACACCAGCTCGGTTATTTTACACACGTTGCAACAAAGAAGCGAGAAGCGATACATTGGCATTTTGCATTCTCCAACAGCTGTAGCCCATATTATATGGTTGTTCAAATTTAGGACTGCTTCCCAAATTCAATACATAACATCCATAAAGTCTACGACCTCGTCCCTTTGTTAATACACACCACTATTTTCTTTCAATCAAATGTCTAGCCTACAATTGCATTGCCGATTAATTATTCCCATACTCCTGAAGACAACAAAAAGGCAAACAATGGAACAGCAACCTCAAGTCCTTCACACAAACGCCAGACAGCGAATTATCCAATAAATTCATTAAAACAAACACGTACCCGTATCTACTCGGATTAACGTTTCGCTACTGCTACGTTTTATTTTAGTTTTGATCTGCAAGGCGAGGTGTCTTCAGATTACAGTATGTATTCCACAGGGTTACGCTTCATGCTCAAACAGGGCCGATGCACAAAGACTGCTGCATCAAATTTTGAAACAACTGCCTATTTTCTGGGTCAACTCAGGGATTATACATCTAAAAAACTCAGGGGGGGAGAGAGAGGTGGAGCTACGGTTGCCTTTCCTTTATTCCGATTGGCCATACTTAATATAGTTGTGCATGTGCATAGAAAAAAAGAGTGGAGTACTGTGTCACACTGGCCAATTTGAATACCCCCTCTGTATTTTTTAATAATCAAGGTTTCTCCCATAGAGAATGACAGAGGGCTCTAGTGGCCAAAAGGCAATTTTAGCATGGGGCAATGCCATTGAGGACGTCCACTATGCTTTTGCCATTTTAAAGTAGTCAAAGTAGTCAACTAGATGGGGATTCCTATGGCTTGTAGCCTCAATGGCGCTGCCCATGCTGTCACAGACACTATAATGGCACAGATAAAGATGAGTCCTCTATCTATCGCTATGGTTTCTCCCCTTCTCTGATAAATGTGGACAACAATGTGTTTTAATAAGATGATCTTGTTTGCTAAAATGTTGTTTAACACACAAATAGTATGTATTTCAGTTACAGCGGGAAATGTGTTTAATTATAATAGATAGGTAGGTTGTGTGTATGTGTGTGTTTGTCTATACCTACTGGAGTGTGTGAGTGAGTGCATGAGTGTGTGTGTGTGTGTGAGAGAGAGTTTCATCTCGAAGATCACTGAGAGTCCATGTGACACACCAGTCTGCTGTGCATTGCCTGAGTGTGGACGGGGAGGGGCAGTGGAATGCCTGTGCTATTCTAGGCCACTGGCTGTTGTGATAGTGTGCTCTGACTGCAGATGCACGTGCCTCAGATCGCCTTTCACCACAAGGACCCTAGCCTGCAATTGCAATTGAATGAAAACAACTTAGTATTTTGAGCAACCCATTGTGTAGAGCATATATTTTATGGGTGAACCCTTGCCTTTGCTTGACATTGGCTGGTCACTTTAAGCAGGTGCTAATGACTTTTGGCCTCAGGTGTGTGGACTTTGAGAAACTCACAAATCCTGTCTGTTAGGCTTTACAGATAATCCACATTGCTCTTTCTGTTTACTAACTGTCCCCATTCTACATGGCAATCAATATCTGTCTGACACAAATGTACATGTACATGTTTTTTTTACATTCACATGTGCATTGCCTAGTCTTTGTTTTCTGCCTGGGCCTAAACCTCTTCCCAGATTTGCATCAGAATTGGTTAGTGCCCTATTCAGGTCTATGATAAGAATACTCCAATCAAATCTGCACTGCCCACTCTGTTTTGATTCATTTTTCATTTTAGTCATTTAGCAGACGCTCTTATCCAGAGCGACTTACAGTTAGTGAATACATATATATATATATTATTATTATACTGGCCCCCGTGGGAATCGAACCCACAACCCTGGCATTGCAAACGCCATGCTCTATCAACTGAGCTACATCCCTGCCGGCCTTTCCCTCCCCTACCCTGGACAATGCTGGGCCAATTGTGCACCGCCCATGAGTCTCCCGGTCTCGGCCGGCTGCGACAGAGCCTGGATTCGAACCAGGATCTCTAGTGGCACAGTTAGCACTGCGATGCAGTGCCTTAGACCACTGCGCCACTCAGGAGTACATGCAGGACTATCTTTGTATACAGTAGTCATATTATAGTGCAAAGGAGAGTATGGTTGGTCTATATAAGATTGAATACATCCTCAATATTGATTGCCTCCAACATTTGAGGCATGTCGTAGACTATTGGATTTACAGATACAGCAGTTTTGTGCCTCAGGCATCTCAGAACATAATTTGTGCCCTTTGTGTGTTTCTCCACTGGTCTTTCCTTCCCTCCCTTTGTAAATTGTATTAAACTGTGGCCTAAGGGTTGGGGGAGGAGGTTCCAAAGAGCCTTCCCTCAGCCATGTAGCAAATATTGATTTATTTTGTCTGTGTGTATGTGTCACAGGAGGTTGGTGGCACCTTAATTGGAGAGGACAAGCTCGTGGTACTGCCTGGTGTAGAATTAGTGGAATATATTTTATATTATATTATATTTTAGTCATTTAGCAGACGCTCTTATCCAGAGCGACTTACAGGAGCAATTAGGGTTAAGTGCCTTGCTCAAGGGCACATCGACTGATTTTTCACCTAGTCGGCTCGGGGATTAGAACCAGCGACCTTTCGTTTACTGGCACAACGCTCTTAACCACTAAGCTACCTGCCGCCCCCGGAATGGTATCAAATACAGAAAACACATGGGTTCCATGTGTTTGATGCCATTTCCAGACATTATTCTGAGTCGTCCTCCCCTCAGCAGCCTCCACTGGTATGTGTGCTTGTGTGTGCGAGTGCGTGCGTGCGAGTGTGCCTGTCTAAGCGTGTCTTTGTTGGTTTGGGAAATATGTTTAGCTTTAGTGTTGTTCATTACCTCACGTGCCGAAACTGGTTTTCGGAAGCTCTGATGCTTGCTGGACTGGAAAAGCAATCCAAAGCTTGAGTATGAGGACAATCAAATCCTTTCCATACTTGCTTCATGTAATATCATGTCATGAAAGTGCATCCTTTACAGTCAATTTAGATCAGGGCTCTCCAACCCTGTTCCTGGAGAGCAAACCTCCTGTAGGTTTTTGCTCCAACCCCAGTTGTAACTAACCTGATTTTGTTTATTAACCATCTAATTATTAGAATCAGGTGAGCTAGATTAGGTTTGGAGCGAAAACCTACAGGATGGTACCTTTCTTACATTTGTGTCCTTCGAACACATCACCATGTGTTCTTACCCACTGGGCACACATTGGTTGAATCAACGTTGTTTCCACGTCATTTCAATTAAATTACGTTGAACAAATGTGGAATAGACGTTGAGTTCCAGTAGTATTTTTTGAGTTCCAGTAGTTAGCTACATGGCAAAAAAGTAATTAACTATTGAAAAAAACAACCAATATTTGAATTCAGTTCAACTACCACCAAGCTAATGCAAAATGTAGTTAAATTACCAGTTGAACCACATGTAGTTCACTACTCCCCAACACTGCTGAAGACATTGTTATGCTGTGGGTTCTCCACTCTCCTTTAGTTCATCTTTCCTACAATAGCAATATGGCTACTTTTCGAGCAGCTCAGTAAACATTCTCCCTTCTCATACACCACTTTTTTTTCAAGCCCTTGGTCATTATGCACCAAACAGAAGAAAACTTAATCCGGGAGAGAATACTTGAACTTGTCCAATGAGAAACACTCATTTTCAGTTTCTGTTGCAAAATGTTTTTCTACTGTGCCCTAATGAATATTATTATGGTGACGCACACATATGTAATCAGGACACCTTACACAAGTGATCTGCTTTCTGAGGAAGAGGGTGAGCAGTCCAGAATGATGAGACAGTTGTTCACAATGTAGATCATGAGTCATTCACAGCCGTGACAATGTGTGCGGTTGGATATTGCTTAACAGCCAGCCATGTCACTGAGAGGGCGCTACAATCAGATGATGATATACAACAAAGCAGAGCACACTCTTGTTACAGCCGTTATAACTACCTTTGTTACAGGTATTAAAACTGAAACTTTTGGTGAAGGTAGGAAACAACACCTCCACTTCGCTGATCCTCAACACAGGGGCCCCACAAGGGTGCGTGCTCAGCCCCCTCCTGTACTCCCTGTTCACCCATGACTGCGTGGCCACGCACGCCTCCAACTCAATCATCAAGTTTGCAGACAACACAATGGTAGTAGGCCTGATTACCAACAATGACGAGACAGCCTACAGGGAGGAGGTGAGGGCCCTGGCGGAGTGGTGCCAGGAAAATAACCTCTCCCTCAACGTCAACAAAATGAAGGAGCTGATCGTGGACTTCAGGAAACAGCAGAGGGAGCATGCCTCTATCCACATCGACGGGCCCGCAGTTGAGAAGGTGGAAAGCTTCAAGTTCCTCTGAGTACACATCACTGACAATCTGAAATGGTCCACATACACAGACCGTTTGGTGAAGAAGCCTCTTCAACCTCAGGAGGCTGAAGAAATTTGGCTTGGCCCCTAAGACCCTCAGAAACGTTTACAGATGCACAATTGAGAGTATCCTGTCGGGCTGTTTCACCGCCTGATACGGCAACTGCACCGCCCGCAACTGCAGGGCTCTCCAGAGGGTGGTACGGTCTGCCCAACGCATCCCCGGGGACACACTGCCTGCCCTCCAGGACACCTATAGCACCCGATGTCACAGGAAGGCTAAAAAGATCATCAAGGACATCAACCACCCAAGCCACATCCTGTTCACCCCACTATCATCCAGAAGGCGAAGTCAGTACAGGTGCATCAAAGCTGGGACCAAGAGACTGACAAACAGCTTCTATCTCAAGGCCATCAGACTGTTAAATAGTCATCACTAGCCGCTACCACCCGGCTACTCAACCCTGCACCTTAGAGGCTGCTGCCCTATATACATAGACATGGAATCACTGGCCACTTTAATAATGGAACACTAGTCACTTTAATGATGTTTACATACTGCTTTACTCATCTCATATGTATATGATGTATTCTATTCTACTGTATTTTAGTCAATGCCACTCCGACATTGCTCGTCCTAATATTTATATATTTCTTAATTCCATTCTTTTACTTTTAGATTTGTGTATTGTTGTGAATTGTTAGATACTACTGCACTGTTAGAGCTAGGAACAGAAGCATTTTGCTACGCCCACAATAACATCTGCTAAATATGTGTATGTGACCAATAAAATTTGATTTGATTTGATATGCTACATCTGTGGATTCTCTTTTTATGAAGAAGGGATGTTCTCTTGGGAAGAAAGTCAAATACCAATTGTTCTCCTGATATTTTGGCATGTTTCATGTGAATAACGATATAGCTTTGACCCTGAATCCTTGATTGCTTGAGTTTGTATCTGACATTGAACAGCTGACAGAGCAGACAAGGCCTTGCCTAGGTGAATCTACTCCACAGTAACTAACTGATTCCCTCTCTGGCTGTATAAAGCCAGTGTTTAGTTTAATGGGCTCAGCCTGTGTGAGTTTCCTCGTGTTTACAGTGAAGCACGGATTAGACATGAAGCCTGATGGGAAACTATGCCGCACCACAGCATGAGCTAATCAGCTGGCCAGCGGACACTGATCTAGGAACAGGCAGTTCAACCTTAATTCTCACACTCTCTCTCTCTCTCTCCACCCGGTAATGAGCGCTAGCATTGAGCGGTATGGTTGCTCAGGAGCTGTAGCATTGAGCCTTATGGTTGGTTGGGAGAGGTTATGCTATCATAGCAGCCATATGGTGGAGCGGTTAGGAAAAAGCTTGCACATGCTTCAACCTGAATGACCACTTCTTTCAATGGGATTGTCCGTAATGCCCAGAAACCGGGTCACGCTTGATCAGGGTACACACTATACACTGTGGGGTTATTCATGAAACTGTACCAGTACCACCGTTTTATTTAATTGGCCACCTGTTAACGATATTGACAAAGCACAGAAGAGTGAATTGTTGGACAGTGAATTGTTGAATTGTGAATTGTTGAGAGTGAATTGTTGAGTAAATGGGTTAAATTCTGGATAATGGGTATCTGGATAAAAACAGGTGGTACCACATTCTTTTTTATTCCCTTTCAACATGTTCTATCACATGAACTTAATCTAAAAACATAGCTGGGAGAGTATAGATCTAGCCAGATGACCAATAATGATCCTGCAGCTGTAGTCTTATATTTCCTGTCTTGTGTTCAAATATCCAGTTGTGTTTTCTACAGGTTGTGAAAGGGTCATTCTTGAATTACGGTGGCATTTGCCTCCCTCGGCATAGCAACCATGAAAAACACTTTAAAATGACACATAGTTACACATCATATATGTTTTTGTTTGTATTTAACTGTTTATCAATGATAAAACATAATAAAACTCCTTGTTACTGCAAAACTTTACCTAAATGTATTGTTAAAAGTACTAAGGACAAGCAAATTGGCTTGCCACTGTAGTGATGAGTAGAGTTGTAGTGCCATGTTTTTGGGGATTTAGAGATATCTATCTACTACTTTGAATGCTAGAAAGTATTTCATATATTGTACTGATCAATAAAAACAAAGAAGGCTATTAAAATACCTATTTTCTTAACAAATATAATATGTATCCCTTTGTTTAATGTCATTGGTGTTACCGCCTTGAAAATCACTCATTACAAAGATATACAGTGGGGGAAAAAAGTATTTAGTCAGCCACCAATTGTGCAAGTTCTCCCACTTAAAAAGATGAGAGAGGCCTGTAATTTTCATCATAGGTACACGTCAACTATGAAAGACAAATTGAGAATTTTTTTTCCAGAAAATCACATTGTAGGATTTTTAATGAATTTATTTGCAAATTATGGTGGAAAATAAGTATTTGGTCACCTACAAACAAGCAAGATTTCTGGCTCTCACAGACCTGTAACTTCTTCTTTAAGAGGCTCCTCTGTCCTCCACTCGTTACCTGTATTAATGGCACCTGTTTGAACTTGTTATCAGTATAAAAGACACCTGTCCACAACCTCAAACAGTCAAACTCCACTATGGCCAAGACCAAAGAGCTGTCAAAGGACACCAGAAACAAAATTGTAGACCTGCACCAGGCTGGGAAGACTGAATCTGCAATAGGTAAGCAGCTTGGTTTGAAGAAATCAACTGTGGGAGCAATTATTAGGAAATGGAAGACATACAAGACCACTGATAATCTCCCTCGATCTGGGGCTCCACGCAAGATCTCACCCCGTGGGGTCAAAATGATCACAAGAACGGTGAGCAAAAATCCCAGAACCACACGGGGGGACCTAGTGAATGACCTGCAGAGAGCTAGGACCAAAGTAACAAAGCCTACCATCAGTAACACACTACGCCGCCAGGGACTCAAATCCTGCAGTGCCAGACGTGTCCCCCTGCTTAAGCCAGTACATGTCCAGGCCCGTCTGAAGTTTGCTAGAGTGCATTTGGATGATCCAGAAGAGGATTGGGAGAATGTCATATGGTCAGATGAAACCAAAATATAACTTTTTGGTAAAAACTCAACTCGTCATGTTTGGAGGACGAAGAATGCTGAGTTACATCCAAAGAACACCATACCTACTGTGAAGCATGGGGGTGGAAACATCATGCTTTGGGGCTGTTTTTCTGCAAAGGGACCAGGACGACTGATCCGTGTAAAGGAAAGAATGAATGGGGCCATGTATCGTGAGATTTTGAGTGAAAACCTCCTTCCATCAGCAAGGTCATTGAAGATGAAACGTGGCTGGGTCTTTCAGCATGACAATGATCCCAAACACACCGCCCGGGCAACGAAGGAGTGGCTTCGTAAGAAGCATTTCAAGGTCCTGGAGTGGCCTAGCCAGTCTCCAAATCTCAACCCCATAGAAAATCTTTGGAGGGAGTTGAAAGTCCGTGTTGCCCAGCGACAGCCCCAAAACATCACTGCTCTAGAGGAGATCTGCATGGAGGAATGGGCCAAAATACCAGCAACAGTGTGTGAAAACCTTGTGAAGACTTACAGAAAACGTTTGACCTGTGTCATTGCCAACAAAGGGTATATAACAAAGTATTGAGAAACTTTTGTTATTGACCAAATACTTATTTTCCACCATAATTTGCAAATAAATTCATTACAAATCTTACAATGTGATTTTCTGGAATTTTTTTTCTCCTTTTGTCTGTCATAGCTGACGTGTACCTATGATGAAAATTACAGGCCTCTCTCATCTTTTTAAGTGGGAGAACTTGCACAATTGGTGGCTGACTAAATACTTTTTTTCCCCACTGTATGTAGCTCATAATAATACATAAAAGTTGTAAATAGAAAAATGCCATGGAATAGAATAAGAGATATCAATCTAATATGTCAGTCCAGTGTTCTTACCAATGCTGTCCGTACCTCAGCCATGAGGGTTGTATTTATTTATGGATTCTGTAGGCAGCGTGATCAATCAAGCCAATCCCAGAGATCAATACTCAGTGCCACTGAGTTGTCACTACAGGCTGGCCTCCATCCCTAAATGAAAACAGTGCCCTGGTCAGTAAGGAAAGCCTGGTACTGAATGAGATTATTTATTTGAGGCATTGGATATCTGTTGTAAATGAACAGGTCTATCCTAGAATATATATCAACTCTGAATCATTTATTGAATATTTTTTAATGATTAAGCTTGTTCAACGCCTGCCGGTTTCATCCTGTCTAGTGATGAATTACTGTTTCTGAATGTGCATTGTATCTGTGACCAGTTTTCCCGGTCACTCTCCTTTTGTCACTAGGCTCAGTTTAAAACGATGCCATCTCTCTAGCCCCGTTTATACCTGCTGCAAACATGCGTCCTTCATCCTGATCTTGTCCCGATCTTGCCTGTTTACACTTATAAGATCTGATCAAAATCAGTTCACAATGTGTCTTTTAATCGTCTACACCTGTCTAAAAATGTGGGCACAATCAGAATGAGAACAAGATCAGGACAGAAGACACATATTAGAACCAGGTATAAACGTGGCTAGAGTCATACATTTTTGTCCCAATAATGTAGTGAAGACATTTCAACAATCGACACAACATTGTATTTTTGTGTACACTGCCCAGGGGGTCGGATGGAAGACACACCTATCTCTCGGTCTTCTTCACTGCACTTCCTGCTCAGCAGCCAACCGCAACATTTCCACAGTCCTCATATTGAGTTAGAGCCAGGAACCTGACCAAACAAGGAGAACGAGGGGGAGAGACACCAGGGTGGACAAACAGAGATAGAACCTGTGAGGCTGGAAGGCAGTGTGAGGCAGGAGGAGGGCTGAGGGACAGGAACGGCGGTCGATGTGAAGAATGGCCCATAAATCATTTATTACCTCCCAGCACTGTTAATGAGGTGGGGCTCTTAAATAATTAGCGATGTGACTGAAGCATAGTTCTATAGCAGTAGCCCAAGAATAAGGAGGATGTGGGACGCACCATCCGGTGGGGAAGAAGGAAAAAATAAGCAAAGTGAATGTACAGTATATGAGATTCCCCATGTGTGAGCCAGAAAGAGAGATACAAGAAATAGAGGAACAGAAAGAGTGGACTGTATCTATATGTTGTGGGTGGGTTAAATTGTTCATCCTGTTTATACATTGTGTGTTACTACAGAAAGGTAGCTAGATTTAGGGCGTTTTGGTTTTTACACTGGAGTCAATGGGGAGCTGTGGTTAGCTACACTCTTAGAAAAAAGGGTTCCAAAAGGGTTCTGCGGCTGTCCCCATAGGAGAACCCTTTTTGGTTCCAGGTAGAACTCTTTTGGGTTCCATGTAGAACCCTCTGTTGGAAAGGGTTCTACATGGCACCTAAAAGGGTTCTACCTGGAACCAAAAGGGGTTCTCCTATGGGGACAGCCAAATAACCCTTTTTAGTTCTAGATAGCACCTTTTTTTCTATGAATGTAGTAGACCAGCCCGTCGTGCACCCGTCTAACACAAAACACACAAAAGAGCAGACCATGAGCCACATTCTTGACATCCAACCTCCTCACCCCCACCACCCCTCGCTCTGACTAGCACCCCTCCCCCACCAACCTCTCACCAGGTAGGCTGCATTCATATTCAGTATGGCTGGCAGGCTGGGGCTGCTGGCTGGCCCAGGGTTGTTTGGTGGAGGGGGCAGGGATGTTTTCTCTCCAGTCAGCTAATTGACTCACAGATGTCAGGAGGAGCCAAGGGGGCAAAAGCGCCCACTGACACCAACCCTCCTCCTCTACCCCACACCCCCGCTCCTGCTCAGCTCTACTCTTTCTGACTGACTGTAAACAGATCTGTTACATCTGTGTTAGGCAGGCCTTACTCACTTCTTCAAAATAAATCTCTGGGCATAAACAAGAAAGTCAGTGAGCCACGACAAGGCAGCCTTGTGAACAGCTCAGCCACTTACATACACCAATACATTCTCCCTCATGAGCCGGGATATCACTCGCTGAGGGCACTAACTCAATTTATGTTAACTCACTACAAATGGAAATTACTTGGGTTCTCCTGCATTGAAAATAGCTCGTTTTTGTGAATAGTTACAATAGTGGGAGGGTAATTTAGACATCCTAGCTGGTAGCTACACCGCTTTATATGACCTACATAGAGCAGCCGATGTTTTGCATCCTCTATTTGCTCAGGGTAGCGCTCAATCGGACATCTACATACTACAGGATTTCTGGGAATTCAAATGTCTCCCGAAGCGCCCGACAGTTCAGCTGCCCAGTTTGAGTGTGTGAGTGTGTGTGTGTGTGTGTGTGTGTGCGTGTACTACCAGACTGTTAAACACCTAAGTCCGGCCTTTTGTTCACTGTGGCTCATGAATGTTTATTTACAAAATGACATTCAATCCAATTATGTCTTGAGGATATGCTGTGTAAATACACTGTACATGCTGCTAACTCTGCACTCTTCATCCTGGTTAACAAAAATTCATCTGTGAGTCAAAAAGATATGGTTGAATATGTACGGCTGACAAGGAGCTTCATATCTTGGTAATTTGGTCATTCCATAGTGATTGTGCTGCACAGAACTTGTCTACATGTCCAATAGCTGCCTCAAAAGACAACTTGCCTCAAATGGTAAAATAATACCACGTGTGAGCTGACAGCCAGCCTGTACCAGTGCTACCAGGAAACAGCCAGGATGTCTTCCTGACTGGGGGGAGGCTATCTAGCTTGCACCATGGGTTCTGTGTGTTGAGCAATGTCCTGATGAGCACGTGTCTGTCTCCAGGCGGCAAAACGTGAATGCAGTTTGACCACCAGCGCCTTGTCCGCTTCCTGTTTTTCCACTCACCCACACTCTGTTGTAATTTTGGCCAGGAAGCTGTGGGAGAGATACGGTTGACAAAGTTGCGCTTTATTAAATTGGCAACAGCGTCTGAATGAGAGAGAGAAAGCGAAAGGGGGGATACTTAGTCAGTTGCATAACTGAATGCATTAAACCGAAATGTGTCTTCCGCATTTAACCCAACCCCTCTGAATCAGGGCTGCGGGGGGGCTGCCTTAGGCCTCATGTCCACCAGATACCTCAAACTCTGCGTCCCGGCGGAAGTCATTCTTTGTCAATGGAGCAGTCCGTAACGCTGCGTTGGGGATGCCGCACTAGGCTAACCATGTTGCTAGATACACTACATGACCAAAAGTATGTGGAATGAGTATCTCATTCCAAAATCATGGGCATTAATATGGAGTTGGTCCTTCCTTTGCTGTTATAACAGCCTCCACTCTTCTGGGAAGGCTTTCCACCATTGCTGCGGGGACTTGCTTCCATTCAGCCACAAGAGCATTACTGAGGTCGGCACTGATGTTGGACGATTAGGCCCGCAGTCGGCATTCTAATTCATCCCAAAGGTGTTTGATGGGGTTGAGGTCAGGGCTCTGTGCAGACCAGTCAAGTTCTTCCACACCGATCTTGACAAACCATTTCTGTATGGACCTCGCTTTGTGCACGGGGGCATTGTCATGCTGAAACAGGAAACGGCCTTCCTCAAACTGTTGCCACAATGTTGGAAGCACAGAATCGTCTAGAATGTCATTGTATGCTGTAGCGTTAAGATTTCCCTTCACTGGAACTAAGGGGCCTAGCCCGAACCAAGAAAAACAGCCCCAGACAATTATTCCTCCACCAAACTTTACAGCATTCGGGCAGGTAGCGTTCTCTTGGCGTCCGCCAAACCCAGATTCGTCCATCAGACTGCCAGGTGGTGAAGCATGATTCATCACTCCAGAGAACGCTTTTCCACTGCTCCATAGTCCAATGGCGGCGATCTTTACACCACTCCAGCCGACGCTTGGCATTGCGCATGGTGATCTTAGGCTTGTGTGTGGCTGCTCGGCCATGGAAACACATTTCATGAAGCTCCCGACAAACAGTTATTGTGCTAACGTTGCTTCCAAAGGCAGTTTGGAACTTGGTAGTGAGTGTTGCAACCGAGGATAGACGATTTTTACGCGCTTCAGCACTCGCCGGTCCCGTCCTGTGAGCTTGTGTAGCCTACCACTTTGCAGCTGAGCCATTGTTGCTCCTAGATGTTTCCACTTCACAGTAACAGCACTTACAGTTGGCCGGGGAAGCTCTAGTAGGACCGAAATTTGACGAACTGACTTGTTGGAAAGCCGGCATTGTAAGGGTTTGGGTGAGGTGTGAGCCAGGTGCAGTGCAGGATAGACAGTAGGCAGTAGGCATGGTGAAACAAGGATCTTTACTGGTGGTCCCAAAGCCAGGATACAAAATAACAGACTTATCACGAAAAATAAAGGAGGAGCAAATTGGTCTCCAAAAACAGGCTGACAGCAAAAATACGAAATACTAACTATGACTGAAAAAACAATGAAACAGGGAGAACACTTCTCAAGTACCTGTACTTCCGTCTCGTGATCAGACACTGATTCGTACTGCTTGGCATCAAGAAACTAGCAGAGAAAACTGAGCAAGGGAACACAGGGAAGTGAGGGCATAAATACACAGGTGAACAGGTGACAGCAATAGGATCATGATTTGTCCAGACTGTGAGTGAGGAGGTGCCTAAGGTTGTTGAAAGCCACTGAGCTCTTCAGTAAGGCCATTCTACTGCCAATGTTAGGCTATGGAGATTGCATGGCTGTGTACTCGATTTTATACACCTGTCAGCAATGGGTGTGGCTGAAATAGCAGAGTCCACTAATTTGAATGGGTGTCCACATACTTTTGTATATATAGTGTACATTTTATTTAAGCTTCCACTTTCCAGTTAATTACTTCACATTCAACTGACCAGGTAATCCAATTGTTTGGCAATGTGTCTCCATTCAGCATTTTTAGCAGCCATTTTCTGCAGCCTTGCGAAGCAATTGTGCTTCAAGTATGGAAAATGTGGACTAGACATCCGGCAAAAACAACAATGTTCCTACGCGAGAAAGAAAGAAAGAAAGAGTCTGTCATTGATAGCCATTCCTTTAGAATGTCAACTAAAATAAACATATCCCATATTTTACCTTTATTTCAACAGGTAGTCCCATTGAGACCAATGTCTCTTTTACAAGGGAGCCCTGCATTTTACAATTTACACATATTATAGAATAAAAGCAACAGTTAAAATACACAATAAAGGAAGAGAACAACATTCTTATATATTCTACCTGGAACTTGTAAGTAATACATATGGCAGCAAATACACTTGTAATATCTGACATATGGGTGGATAACATTTAGACATAACAGAAATGTTGCATATATTATATAAAAAACATACGAGACATGTAAGCTAAGCCTTCTAAGGTCTCATCACATACAGTGCATTCTGAAAGTATTCAGACCCCATGACATTTTCCACATTTTGTTACGTTATTCTAACATGGATTAAATTGTTTTTTCCCATCATCAATCTACACACAATACCCCATAATGACAAAGCAAAAACAGTTTTATATCAAAAAATTGAAATATCACATTTACATAAGTATTCAGACCCTTTACTTTGTACTTTGTTGAAGCACCTTTGGCAGCGATTACAGCCTCGAGTCTTCTTGGGTATGACGCTACAAGCTTGGCACACCAGTATTTGAGGAGTTTCTCCCATTTTTCTCTGCAGATCCTCTCAAGCTCTGTCAGGTTGGATGGGGAGCGTTGCTGCACAGCTATTTTCAGGTCTCTCCAGAGATGTTCGATTGGGTTCAAGTCCGGGGTCTGGCTGGGCCACTCAAGGACATTCAGAAACTTGTCCCGGAGCCACTCCTGCGTTGTCTTGGCTGTGTGCTTAGGGTCGCTGTCCTGTTGGAAGGTGAACCTTCGCCCCAGTCTGAGGTCCTGAGCGATCTGGAGCAGGTTTTCATCAAGGATCTCTCTGTACTTTGCTCCGTTCATCTTTCTCTCGATCCTGACTAGTCTCCCAGTCCCTCCCGCTGAAAAACATCCCCACATCATGATGCTGCCACCACCTTGCTTTACCATTGGGATGGTGCCAGGTTTCCTCCAGACGTGACGCTTGGCATTCAGGCCAAAGAGTTCAATCTTGGTTTCATCAGACCAGAGAATCTTGTTTCTCATGGTCTGAGAGTCTTTAGGGGCCTTTTGGCAAACTCCAAGAGGGCTGTCCTGTGCCTTTTACTGAGGAGTGGCTTCCGTCTGGCCACTCTACCATAAAGGCCTGATTGGTGGAGTGTTGCAGAGATGGTTGTCCTTCTGGAAGGTTCTCCCATCTCCACAGAGGAACTCTGGGGCTCTGTTAGAGTGACCATCGGGGCTTCAATGCTGCAGACATTTTTGGTTTTTGCTCTGACATATAGACAAGTGTGTGCCTTTCCAAATCATGTCCAATCAATTGAATTTACCACAGGTGGACTCCAATGAAGTTGTAGAAACATCTCAAGGATGATCAATGGAAACAGGATGCACCTGAGCTCAATTACGAGTCTCATAGCAAAGGGTCTTATACTTATGTAAATAAGGTATTTCTGTTTTGTATTTTTAATGAATTAGCAAAAATGTCTAAAAATCAGTTTTCACTTTGTCATTATGGGGTATTGTGTGTAGATTGATGAGGATTTTAATTTTTTTAATCCATTTTAGGATAAGGCTGTAACGTAACAAAATGTGGAAAAAGTCAAGGGGTCTGAATAATTTCCCATGGCACTGTACATGGGAGATGAGGAGGAGGACAGAAGGTGAGAGAGAAGAGGAGGAGGACAGGAGGAGGATGAGGTAGAGGAAAGAAGGATGAAGAGGAGAGGAGGAGGAAGACAAAAGGAAGAGGAGGAGAGAAGACAAGGAGGAGGGGTAGGGGGAGGAGGAGGAGAGAGAAGGACAGGAGGAGAGGAGAGAAGAGGAGGAGAGGAGGATGGGGTGAAGGAGGAATGACTGATAGCAGCAGTGAATCTATTTAGTTATTAAGTGGACATCTCTCAACAATCATTCTCACAATAGCACATTGGTAGTGACAAAAATCAAAGCTAAGCAAGGCTGGGCTTGGTTAAAACCCTGGATGGGAGACCAAAGGCATAGCTGTAGATAAAACAACTGTCCAGTAGGAGGTGCTGCCCAGCCTTAACCATGGAAACTCATACCTGAAAATGAAAATATATATACAAATATTGTATTTCTTATAGTAATTGTCTTGTTTTTTTATATGTTGACTTATAAAAAACCATGTGAAACCTATAAGGAAAGCAGTTATTTTGTAAAGGTTACATTATCAGAACATACACTATTCTTATAATATTCATAGATGACTAATATAATTAATATATTTTGTCTCAAATATGTCATATCATATCTTTAAATGTTTGCCGCCATTCAAATCTACATCTCTGTAATTCAATCTCACAAATACAGACCAATTATTGTTTTCCCAGCTCCAAACCCACAGGTTCAAGTCATCCCTGTACATGCATGCCTTAAGTAAAAGAGTCCAAACAGAGGAATCAATATATTGAGGGTCACATGTTTTCCTTGGTTTACCTTCAAACAGTGCTTGTGAATGGGGTGGAGAAACGCAATGTCCCTCGGTTATTTTGCCTCTACATTCAGAGACATTTAGTCCGTTTGAATCAATATGCTTGAGTGTTGAATGCATCCAATTCAATTCAGTATAACATGACCTTTTCATTCTATTAATGTATTTGCATGTTCAACAAGCAAGTACATCCAATGCTGCTACTGCTGAGAGATACATCACATTGATTTGTACATTTTGCTCTGCCCAAGGTGTGTACCATAGAATATCATACCACTTATCTTTGTTTGAATTAACACAGTCAGTCAACCCTGTTTTATGCAAGACCTACAGTATTGATATGTTATAGAGGATAGTGAAGTTTACAAAAGGCAATGCATTCAGTGAAGAGAATGAGAGCCAGAGTGAGTAAAAATTAGAGATTAAAAAAGGGTTCTGGTTATTACTATATGTTCCCTGTCAGATGACAAGATGGTGATTTCCATATCAATATTTGAGTGGAGGTTGAATAATTGATGGTTTCACTGGCACAATGAATGTGAAGCAGAGGGGCGCCCTGGCACCCTCTCTCTGCTCTGACTGCAGGGGTTCAAGTGGGATTGCACCTACATAATGTTGGTGTCAGTATGTGTGTTTTGGGGGAGGGTGGCGGGGGGGTTTTGTCTCTTTTTCCAGGGTATGTGTGTGTGTGTGTGCTTGTGCGTGCGTGTGTGTGGTGTGGGGGGGGGGGGGGGGGTTACAGGCTACTGTCCAATCTCTATGAATACTCCTCTCCCAGATAAAAAGAGACTGCCGCACCCATTCTTTCTTCCAAAATGTTCTGTCTGTCGTTCATTCTTTGTAGGACTGTGTTTGGCAGAAAGAGACATCTGCTCTGTATCAGAATGCCCTAATTATTCATAACCATTAAGCCATTCAGGATGTGGCATATGTGTCGTTCTCAAAGGCACATTTCGGCCTCACTTTTGAATGGCTGTTTTATTGTTGTTGTTTTGTACTTTGAACCAGGGAAATAGGAATTTAAGCCCTGACCAATGTGGTAATTATTAAAATGCAGAACAGAATAATATTATATTTCTTTTTTGAAAATAGGAAAGAACAAGACTGCAGTCTCCATAATGTCTATATGTATCTCTTTCTCTCCTCTAATAATTTGATTCAGTTTCTCTTTTGTCTTGCTCTATTTGTTGTAGTCTTTTATTTTTTTTTAAAATCCTCTACAATTTGGTCAGATTGACAAAAGAGTCCCTCGCTCCCTCTCTAAACAGCATCACCACATAAATCCTGTGGACACATCATCTGTTCACCTCCACCCAAACAAAGGACCCACTGGGCACAAACTGGTTGAATCAATGTTGTTTCAACATCATTTGCCAACGTATTGTGACGTTGAATCTACGTGGAAAATACATTGGATTGTTTTGAGGGTGAAATTTCAACCACAGGATTATGTCACCATGTGTCACGATTTCGGCCGAGGCTGCCTCCCCTCCTTGTTCGGGCAGGCTTCGGCGTTCGTCGTCACCGGCTTACTGACCACTGCTGCCCCAATCATCATCACAATTGTCTTGTCTTGTCAATCACACACACCTGGTTCCTATCCCCTAATTAGTCCGTGTATATGTGTTCCCTCTGCCCCCTTGTATTTCGTTGGAGCTACTCGTAACATTGTGTTGCCAGGGTAGATTTTCCCCCTGTGCCTATGTATTTTTGGATATCCGTTACAGTGTATTTGCCAGGGATGATAGTTTCCCCTGTGCCTGTTACGTTGATTGCTATTTGAGCGCATTTGTGAGTCTACGAAGGAATAAACTGTATTCGGTGATTACCCTCCTGCGCCTGACTCCTTTCCATCACACTCATCACAGAATCACCCGCTCGCTATGGAGTCAACGGGAGAAGAGCACATGCCTGGAGTCGTGGCACGGGTCCAGGATCATTCCACGATGATGGCCAGCTTGGGGGAAGCGATGGATCGGGTTCTTCAGGTCGTCCAACGCCTGGAGAGGAGAGGACCCGATCTGTCGAGACCAGCTGGCCAACCGGATCCAGCCACCTACACCCCAGCACCCGGAGGGATCCAGATATCCCGACCACGGGCATTTGATGGGATGGCGGCGCTATGCCTGGGATTCCTCCTCCAAATGGAGCTGTACTTCTCCAGCATCAGGCCAGCGGGAGAAGGTGTCCGTCCTCGTTTCCTGCCTCTATGGGGAAGCCCTGGAGTGGGCCAACGCGGTGTGGAAAGAAGGAGGAGCCGTATTGGAGGACTGTATTAGGTGATTACCCTCCTGCGCCTGACTCATTTCCATCACTCATCACACCTGTCAGGTCGTGTTGTAGGTGTTGTGTATGAATCATACGCAGGAAGCAGACTGATATTCCAAAAAAGCTGTATTACTGCCTAAACACAGGCAACAGGACAAAATAAGCCTGACAGCAAAATACGCACGAAGGCGAAAAGACAATGCGCACAAACAGGTGCGACAAAAATGAACAAGTGCACAAACAAGTGCAACGAACGCTCCAGCAAACAGTGGAGCAAATAACGCTCAACCGAGCAATACACAAACTGACGGTAACAATCACACACAACACAAGACAAACACAACGAGAAACTTATAGGACACTAATTACTACAAAACAGAAACAGGTGTAGAAACAAACAGACAAAAGCAAACGAACATGAAACATCAATCGGTGGCAGCTAGAATTCCGGAGACGACGAACGCCGAAGCCTGCCCGAACAAGGGAGAGAGGCAGCCTCGGCCGAAACCGTGACAGTACCCCCCCCTTGACGCGCGGCTCCAGACGCGCGCCGACTCCGGCCTTGGGGACGACCCGGAGGCCGCGGCGCAGGGCGCGTCGGATACCCCCGATGGAATTCCGTCAGGAGCGACGGGTCCAAGATGTCTCTCCTCGGCACCCAGCACCGCTCCTCCGGACCGTACCCCTCCCACTCCACCAGATACTGAAGACCCCCTCTCCGACGTCTAGAATCCAAGATGGATCTCACGGTGTACGCCGGTGCCCCCTCGATGTCCAACGGGGGCGGGGGGGTCTCCAAGATCTCATGTTCTTGGAGTGGGCCTGCTACCACCGGCCTGAGAAGGGACACATGGAACGAGGGGTTAATACACTTATACTCAACTGGTAACTGTAATCTATAACATACCTCGTTCAACCTTCTCAGGACTTTAAATGGCCCTACAAACCGCCGACCCAGCTTCCGACAGGGCAGGCGGAGGGGCAGGTTTCTGGCAGAGAGCCAGACTCGATCTCCAGGTGCGTACACTGGCCCCTCACTGCGGTGTAGGTCGGCGCTCGTCTTCTGTCGACGTATGGCACGCTGCAGATGGACGTGTGCAGCGTCCCACGTCTCCTCCGAGCGCCGCACCCACTCATCCACAGCGGGGGCCTCGATCTGGCTCTCATGCCATGGTGCCAGAACCGGCTGGTACCCCAAAACACACTGAAAAGGGGTTAGTTGGGTGGAGGAGTGGCGGAGAGAGTTCTGTGCCATCTCGGCCCAGGGCACATATCTCGCCCACTCCTCCGGCCGATCCCGGCAGTACGTTCTGAGAAACCTACCCACATCCTGGTTAACGCGTTCCACCTGCCCATTACTCTCCGGGTGGTAACCCGAGGTGAGACTCACCGAGACCCCCAACCGCTCCATAAAAGCTCTCCAGACTCTGGAGGTGAATTGGGGACCTCGGTCAGCCACAATGTCCTCGGGCACCCCGTAGTGCCGGAACACATGGGTGAATATAGCTTCGGCGGTCTGCAGGGCAGTAGGAAGACCCGGCATGGGGAGCAAACGACAGGCCTTAGAGAACCGGTCCACAACGACCAGGATGGTAGTATTCCCTTGAGAGAGGGGAAGGTCAGTTATAAAATCCACCGAGAGGTGGGACCATGGTCGTTGTGGAACGGGCAGGGGCAGTAACTTACCCCTAGGCAGATGTCTAGGCGCCTTACACTGGGCGCACACCGAGCAGGAGGAAACATAAACCCTCACATCCCTGGCCAACGTGGGCCACCAATATTTGGCACTAAGACAGTGCACTGTCCGGCCGATACCCGGGTGTCCAGAGGAGGGTGACGTGTGAGCCCAATAGATCAATCGATCCCGACACTCGAGCGGAACATACCTCCGGCCCTCCGGGCATTGTGGTGGACTAGGGTCGGTGCGTAATGCCCGCTCGAGCTCAGAATCGAGCTCCCACACCACCGGTGCCAATAGACACGACTCCGGCAGTATGGGAGTGGGCTCCACGGACCTCTCCTCCCCGTCATACCGCCGAGACAGCGCATCTGCCTTACCGTTTTGTGACCCAGGGATGTAGGTGATCTTAAAAGAGAAACGGGTCAAAAACATACTCCATCTAGCCTGCCGAGGGTTCAGCCTCCTCGCTGCCAAGATGTACTCCAGGTTACGGTGGTCCGTCAAAATGAGGAAAGGGTGTTGAGCCCCCTCAAGCCAGTGCCTCCACACCTTAAGGGCCTGTACCACAGCTAACAGCTCCCTGTCCCCGACGTCATAATTTCGCTCCGCCGGACTGAGCTTCTTGGAATAGAAGGCACAGGGGCGGAGTTTAGGTGGCGCGCCTGACCGTTGTGAAAGCACGGCGCCAATACCGGCCTCAGACGCGTCCACCTCTACCTGAAATGGTAAAGAGGGATCCGGATGCGCCAGCACCGGGGCCGAGGTAAACAGGTCCTTCAGCCTCCCAAACGCCCTGTCCGCCTCGACTGACCACTGCAGACGCACCGGGCCCCCCTTCAAGAGAGACGTGATGGGAGCTGCCACCTGCCCAAAACCCCGGATAAACCTCCGGTAGTAATTCGCAAACCCCAAAAACTGCTGCACCTCTTTCACAGTGGTTGGTGTTTGCCAATTACGCACGGCTGACACTCGGTCTACCTCCATCTTCACCCCTGAAGCTGACAACTGATACCCCAAAAAGGAAATCGACTCCTGGAAAAACAGACACTTCTCTGCCTTCACATACAGGTCGTGCTCCACCAGCCTCCGCAACACCCGGCGCACCAGGGCCACATGCTCGACACGGGTAGGTGAGTACACGAGAATGTCATCTATGTACACCACGACTCCCTGTCCCTGCATGTCCCTGAAGATCTCATCCACGAATGGTTGGAAAACCGACGGAGCATTCATCAACCCGTATGGCATGACTAGATACTCGTAATGGCCCGAGGTGGTACTAAAGGCTGTTTTCCATTCATCATCCTTCCTGATGCGCACCAAGTTGTACGCGCTCCTGAGATCTAATTTCGTGAAGAAGCGCGCCCCATGCAACGACTCAGTCATGGTCGCAATCAGCGGGAGTGGATAACTATACTTCACCGTAATCTGATTGAGACCACGGTAATCGATGCACGGACGCAAACCACCATCCTTCTTCTTCACGAAAAAGAAACTCGAGGACGCGGGGGAAGTGGACGGCCGTATGTATCCTTGTCTCAGTGATTCGTCTATGTAAATCTCCATAGCTTTCTTCTCCTCCTGAGACAGAGGATACACATGACTCCGTGGGAGCGCAGCTCCTGCCTGAAGGTCTATCGCACAATCCCCCTGCCTATGGGGTGGCAACCGCGTCGCCCTTGCCTTACTAAACGCAATAGCCAAATCCCCATACTCAGGTGGAATGCGCAATGCGGGCACCTGGTTTGGACTCTCCACCGAGGTAGCCCCTACGGAAACGCCTAAACATCTACCCACACACTGAGCAGACCACTCCATCAGAGCCCTCTCCTGCCACGAAATAGCGGGGTTATGGGTACTCAACCAAGGTAGGCCCAGCACCACCGGATACGCAGGAGAGTCAATCAGGAACAGCTGAATCATCTCCTGATGACTCCCCTGCGCACACATCCTAAGTGGCGCCGTGACCTCCCTGATCAAGCCCGTACCCAACGGACGACTATCTAGGGCATGAACGGGAAAAGGAACGTCAACAGGAATACGGGGAATCCCTAACCTTAAACAAAATTTTCTATCAATAAAATTCCCAGCCGCGCCTGAATCTACCAGCGCCTTATGCTGGGATTGAGGTGCTACCTGTGGAAAACTGACAGGTATACAAAAATGGGCAACAGTGAGCTCTGGGTGAGTGGGGCGCCTACTCACCTGGAGGGAATCCCCAGTGCGGGACCTGTCGTCATCTCCCCTAGGAGGCCATCCCCAGCACCTAGCCGCGGTGTGTCCTCCCCGACCACAGTTGGTGCAGTGGATGGACCCCCTAGTCTG
Organism: Coregonus lavaretus; assembly: GCF_964263955.1. NCBI lineage: Eukaryota > Metazoa > Chordata > Actinopteri > Salmoniformes > Salmonidae > Coregonus > Coregonus lavaretus. Next base: position 35,733,803 of record NC_140000.1, on the reverse strand, counting down.
CCGACTCCTCCTATCTCTAGCGCCAGCGCCCCCGAGCTCCATAGGACACGGCTCGGATGCGCTGGAGGATGGAATGGACGGACCCCCCTCAGGACGTCCGCGGGTAGCCAATAGGTTATCTAACCTGATTGACATGTCGACCAGCTGGTCGAAAGTGAGACTGGTGTCCCTACAGGCCAGCTCCCGACGGACTTCCTCTCTGAGGCTACATCGGTATAGATCGATGAGGGCCCGCTCATTCCACCCTGCATCTGCCGCTAGAGTACGGAATTCGAGTGCGAATTCCTGGGCACTCCTCCTCCCCTGCCTGAGGAAGACCAGACGCTCCCCCGCCGCTTTCCCCTCCGGGGGATGGTCGAACACCGCCCTAAAGCGGCGGGAGAACTTGGTGTACGTAATAGTCGTGGCGTCGATCTTCCTCCACTCCGCGTTGGCCCACTCCAACGCTTTACCGGCAAGGCAGGAGATCAGGGCGGACACGCTCTCATGCCCTGAAGGTGCCGGATGTACTGTGGCCAGGTACAGCTCTACCTGGAGCAGGAATCCCTGACACCCAGCTGCGGTCCCGTCGTAGGACCTCGGGAGAGATAGTCGGACTCCGCGAGGTTCCGGCGCTGGACTGGGTGGGCTGGCCGATGGTGCTGGCTGGGCGGCTGGCGGTGGAGGCGGACCCCAGCCTCGGAGGGTGGTCATCACCTCCTGCAGGGCGGCCCCCATCTGCAGGAGCTGCTCTTGCTGTTCCCGAACCTGGGCTTCCAGTCTTGTATGTGCTGCTTCGGCTCCTGCTGATTCCATACTGTAAGGTGTGTGATTCTGTCAGGTCGTGTTGTAGGTGTTGTGTATGAATCATACGCAGGAAGCAGACTGATATTCCAAAAAAGCTGTATTACTGCCTAAACACAGGCAACAGGACAAAATAAGCCTGACAGCAAAATACGCACGAAGGCGAAAAGACAATGCGCACAAACAGGTGCGACAAAAATGAACAAGTGCACAAACAAGTGCAACGAACGCTCCAGCAAACAGTGGAGCAAATAACGCTCAACCGAGCAATACACAAACTGACGGTAACAATCACACACAACACAAGACAAACACAACGAGAAACTTATAGGACACTAATTACTACAAAACAGAAACAGGTGTAGAAACAAACAGACAAAAGCAAACGAACATGAAACATCAATCGGTGGCAGCTAGAATTCCGGAGACGACGAACGCCGAAGCCTGCCCGAACAAGGGAGAGAGGCAGCCTCGGCCGAAACCGTGACAACACCATGGTAACCAAATTTCAACATTTGTTGAATTTGTACCTTCAAAACAACGTAAAATCTTCAACGTTATATCCACTATCAGAAAATAAACAATAGGCTGTATCTATCTACAGCTACCCTTTGGGTGGGGTGGGGGTGGGGGGGGTCTTAATAGTTTTATAGGCCAAACCGTTCGGACATTTTTGTAAGAAGACCGATTTTCGGGATGTCTCATGGTCTGACAAACACCGCTGTAGCTCTGCCACTTTTTCCACCGGAAGCCCGCCATAGGCGTATGCGGTGGATTGATACCTGATATCTCTAATTTAAACTGAGGGATTTTGATGGGGAGTTTTTTATTATGTTACTTATGGGATTTAACCAAGCCCAGGCCTGCTTAGCGATGATATTTGTCGAATGATGCTATTAGGCCTATATAGCATTTGCAAAGTCATCAACAGCTATTGTTTAAATTCAACCCAGAATTAAACAAAACATTGACAATACAATAGGCCTGGGGTTTCAAGCTCTGGTTGATTTCAAATGTAATGATTTTCAAATGATATTTAATTTAAATTGAAGTGATATTGAATTGTGTTTGGTGGTCAATGCAACCAAACATCAACATTTGAAGGAAATATATATATTCTGCTTGGATAGTTCCATCTCTGCCACTGACTTAGTCTGGCTTTAATTCCAGTTTGTCTACAAATTAATAATTGAAATGTTGTATTCACGTCTCCATCTCAACCAAAAATCAAAGGTGCATTTAATGTTTGATTTGACTGCCTTCTAGTCTAACAGGCCAAAGCCCAATATCACTTTTGAAATACAATAAATCCTATTAACTTGTCGACAAGTTAACAAATTATATGTTACATTCACGTATCCAACTCAACCAAAAATAAAAGTAAAAAAATGGGATTAAGCCAGTGGCTCAGATGGAACTATCCAAGCAGTAAATATATCCTTTAAAAGGTGCAATATGCAGAAATCGCTCTGCCATTTCCTGATTCAGTTTGTGGCAAAACAAGCAATGTAGAGAATTATTGTACCATCTAAACCACTGTGAAATATCTTTTCAATAGCCAAAAATATTGTATTTTCAGCTGTTTGAAACTGGTGTACAAAACCGAAAGGTAAAACGCAAAAACTAAACTTAAGAACAGGAAGCATAGAAATAGCACACATAGAACTGATCTACCGCTTCTTAGATTTGCGTTCAATGAGAATGACAGATCTATAACTCACATTTCTATGTGAATTTGGTTGGGTCACCCAAAGAGTTACATATTGCAGCTTTAAATGTTGATTTTTGGTTGCGTTGTCAACTGAACACAATTCAACATTACTTTTTTAATACAGTAAATAGCCTAAAGTTAAAGCGATCTTACAAACATTTAAACCATGAGTAACAAATCCATGGCCACATTTTGAACTATACATTTCTTCTTATGCAAATATATAAGACGTGCATGTTCAAGATAGCATCCATAGGTCGTCGCAGGTCTGTGGATATCTTCACAATTGCTGTAATAATCTGTGCAGAATCTCGAACAGCATTTATCACTTGCACCATGTACTTTTAATGTGATCTCAATGGCAATCCAGGTCATTTGGTTCTGCTATTAGATGACGCACAGTGATAACACATGAATCTGTTGTATAAATAAACAAAATATCTGACAGTGTATTCCCATTTGAACATTGCTGTGCTTTTTAAATGGTTGAAAACGCAGTGATAGACATTTGGGTGACAACCTAATAAAAAAATCAACAAAAGAAACACATCGCAAATAAACATGAAATGCAAATATACCCCCAGCCCAGGTACACTAAAAGCTCTGCTCCTGGGATTTCATTGCACCTCCAGAGATGCTTTAGCGTAGTGACGAGGTCTCGTTTGCATCTGCAAATGAGACAGAACCCAACTGGCCCATGTCACCTTGGAAACAGGCCATCAGCACCTACCTCCCTGATATATTAGCAGAGCGCCTGTCTGCTTGTCAGTCCTCTTCTACATCTGCCGCTGGATCACTCCAACCGCATCTACACTTTGATGGAGAGGAGTAAATATCCTCAGCAATTCCGACCTCTAAAACAAATAAATTCTAGACAAAAACAACCATAGCAAAGGCCAAACTAAAATAACCTTCCTTATAATTTTTTCACAGAAACTGTAAGGGAGAATCATGTGCAGTGTTCATGAAATGGTGGGCTCGTGACGAGAGTCTGGTTACTGCAGCCTGGGTCCTTGATGTTTTAACATAATGAGATCCATTGATCAATAACAGATAAGTCAACAAGTTATTGGAAAGAACCAGATTGCCCTTTGTCACTGGGCTTACTAGTATTGTCAGGATTTGGGGTACTAAAATAACCTCGTCCTCAACTGTAATGTTCTACCCCAGCTCTACTCTCCTCTCAGCCTCTCTCCCTTCCTCTTTATACCTTCTTAGTATACCCTCTCAGCTCACCTCACAAAGATATCCAACTACAATCTTAGCAGTGTTGAATACTGATGGCTTAATTCCAATATATTTCCAATTTAAACAATGCTATTACACAAAGAAGCCCATGCTGTGTTGCCAGTGGTTCTTTTTTTATCCCCCCCCCCCCCCGCCTAACTGTCTCAACATGCCACACATTTCCTGTTTACACTTGATAGAACCGAAGGAGGAGCAGAGGAGAATTTGGTTCTAGGTTGTGCTCGCTCAGTTCCTCCAAATCACTTCTTATACGACAACTACCCCGATTTCTAACACTAATGATTTACAGTACACTCTTTTGTCTGTGTTGGTGTGCTCTTCTCTACCCATTATGTGAATTCATATTATTTTTTAACTGATACACAGAAAATGTTCATGTGACCTCCTTAGCGTTCATGTAACAGAGAGCACAGTGCACTTTGACCTCTGAACCTTTATAGTATGGTGGTTGACGTTTGCCTAGCTGGCTAGGCTGCTTTGTGTAATGCAAGCCCTGCATGGGGGACACTGGTGTGTAACTGAATCATGTCCAGTGTGATTGGCAACACTGATGAACGTCCACTTTGTTCAGTGACCAGATCTGGCATGGGCTGGCGTGGTTACACGTGGTCTGCGGTTGTCAGGCCAGTTGGCCGTACTGCCAAATTCTCTAAAATGACATTGGAGGCAGCTTATGGTAGAGAAATTAACATTCAATTCTCTGGCAACAGCTCTGGTGGACATTGCTGCAGTCAGCATGCCAATTGCACGCTCCCTCAAAACTTGAGACCGCTGTGGCATTGTGATGTGTGACAAAACAGCACATTTTAGAGTGGCCTATTATTGTCCCCAGCACAAAGTGCACCTGTGTAATGATCATGCTGTTTAATAAGCTTATTGATATGCCACACCTGTCAGGTGGATGGATTATATTTTTGTGTGTATGGAACATTTCTGGGATCTTTTATTTCAGCTCATGAAACATGGGACCAACATTTTACATGTTGCGTTGATATTTTTTTGTTCAGTATAGTTCGATATGACACACAGCTTAGCTAGCACATTTGGTTCCTTGGAAGTTGTGGGAACATACGTGTTTGGTTTCCCATTGGTTCTTGGAAGGAAACCACAAGTTTCCTGACTGGTAAAATTGAACGTTTTTTTTAATGTTCTGAGAACGGAAGTGAACATTTCGCCTGTTCTGGGAACTTTAATTCTTAGGTTGTAGGGAGGTTCTGTGAACGTTTTACTATGATTCCCTGAACGTTATCCTGGGAGGTTTTATTAATGTTCTGAGAATGGAAATTATAGGGTTATATGGATGTTTTTGAATAACTTCCTTAACTTTCACTGAAGGTTTCAATAAGACTTTTAATAACACTGCTAGCGTAGATTAACTGTTTTGAACTCCAAGCGCAGATAGGACACATGGAAATTCATTTGCTTAGGCATTAATCATGCAAACTCACTTATTTTTTAGCGTGGCACGGCGTCAGTGAGATTCAAACTTATGATCTTCTGTTCTTTATCCATGGAATTAGTCCACTGCGCCACCAGAATGGAGCCAGCATGCCATGTTTTTTTTAAAACTCATTCAAAGCTGTTCATTCAAACAGACCCCATTTCATAGGAAACAAGCACTCATTAAGATCTGGTGCTTGCTGATTAAAAACCTTTTTGTGTGCTGCTTAACAAATGGCTTTGCTGTGTATTTGTTTTTTTATTTATTAAGGATCCCCATTAGCTGCTGCCAAGGGAGCAGCTACTCCTCCTGGGGTCCAGCAACATTAAGACAGTTATATACAGTTTAAAATATTACATGACATTATATTTCATAACACTTTACCCAATACATTTAGTGTGTTCCCTCAGGCCACTACTCTACTATCACATATTTACAATACAACATCCATGTGTGTGTAGAGTGCGTGTATTTTCATGTTATGTGTGTGTCTTCACAGTCCCCGCTGTTCCATAAGGTGTATTTTTTATCTGTTTTTTTCAATCCGATTCTACTGCTTGCATCAGTTAACTGATGTGGAATAGAGTTCCATGTAGCCATGGCTCTATGTAGTACTGTGTGCCTCCCATAGCCTGTTCTTGACTTGGGGATAGTGAAGAGATCTTTGGTGGCATGTCTTGTGGGATATGCATGGGTGTTCAAGCTGTGTGCTAGTAGTTTAAACAGACAGCTCGGTGCATTCAGCTTGTCAACACTTCTTACAAAAACAAGTAGTGCTGAAGTCAATCTCTCCTTCACTTTGAGCCATGAGACACTTACATGCATATTATTCATGTTAGCTCTCTGTGTACATTTAAGGGCCAGACGTGCTACCCTATTCTGAGCCAATTGTAATTTTCCGAGGTCCCTCTGTGGCTCCTGACCACAGGACTGAACATTAGTCCAGGTACAGCAAAACTAGAGCCTGTAGGACCTGCCTTGTTGATAGTGTTATTAAAAAGGCAGAGCAGCGCTTTATTATGGACAGACTTCTCCAAATCTTAGCTACTGTTGCATCGATATGTTTTGACCATGACAGTTTACAATCCACTCCAAGCAGTTTAGTCACATCAACTTGCTCAATTTCCACAATATTTCTTACAAGATTCAGCTGAGGTTTAGGGTTTATTGAATGATTTGTCCTAAATACAATGCTCTTAGTTTTTGAAATATATAGGACTGCTGAAACTAACAGCAGCTCTTGGTTAAGTGTTGCAGTGATTTAACTCGCTGTAGCTGACGTGTATAGTGTTGAGTCATCCAAATACATGGCCACACTGGCTTTACTCAAGGCCAGTGGCATGTCATTAGTAAAGATTAAAAAAAATAAGGGGCCTAGACAGCTGCCCTGGGGAATTCCTGATTCTATCTGGCTTATGTTGGAGAGGCTTCCATTAAATAACACTCTCTGTGTTCTGTTAGACAGGTAACTCTTTATCCACAATATGGCTTTACACCCCCTGCTATGACACATACATTTTTTTCCGTCAGCAGACTATGATCGACAATGTCAAAAGCCGCACTGAAGTCTAACAAAACAGCTTCCACAATCTTTTTATCATCAATTTCTCTCAGCCAATCATCAGTCATTTGTGTAAGAGGTGTGCTTGTTGAATGTCCTTCCCTATAAGCGTGCTGGAAGTCTGTTGTCAATTCGTTTACAGTAAAATAGCATTGTATCTGGTCAAACACCATTCTTTCCAAAAGTTTACTAAGGGTTGGTAACAGGCTGATTGATTGGCTATTTGAGCCAGTAAAGGGGGCTTTACTATTCTTGGGCAGCGAAATTACTTTTGCTTCCCCTCCAGCCTGAGGGCACACACCCTCTAGTAGGCTTAGATTAAAGAAATGGCAAATAGGAATGGCAATGTTGTCCGCTATTATCCTCTGTAATTTTCCATCCCGGTGGCTTGTCATTGTTGATAGACAACAATTATTTTTTAACTTCTTCCATACTCACTTTACGGAATTCAAAATTACAATGTTTGTCTTTTTATAATTTGATCAGTTATACTTGGATGTGTAGTGTCAGCGTTTGTTGCTGGCATGTGGTGCTGAAACTTGAAGCAGCAGCCACGGCACAATCAATCGGAAATGGACAGCTCATGGTGCTGAAAGTAGGCAAATTCGAGTAGGCATAATTCATTTCAACCATCTTCATTTGAATTAGACTTTTTATTAACAACAAGATGGCTTTGTGTTGGAGCCTATTTCTTCTGATTTAAGAAATAAGAGGTAGGTCTACCTGTTTGACAGAAATTAGGCTATAGGCTGCTATATCCATAGATTTGTTGGTCAATTCCTCCACCCACCCATGCACTCTTTAAATAGCCTACCTCCGTGTCAATGAACGTCTTAAGTTAAAACCAAGACTCAAACTGAGGGGGGTATGAGGGTATGCCATAGGCCTACCTTTTTATTAAAGAAAATGGCAAAAAGCGCTGGCCTATCCCTTGTTAGCTTTAAAAATAAATGAAACAGATCTGATTATATAAAGTGATCTATAACAGCGCTTTGGTGCACAATACTTTATGCTGGAAACAAGCTGTAAATTACCAGGGAAAGACGTGACTCCGATGCATATGGGGATATCATTGTTTAGTTTTTTTGAAATTCAGAGGCTGACATTGCTTGGAAAATAATTGTAATTCTGTCGCTATCAATTGATTTAGCTATTCACTTGTTTAAACCCAGACAGCTTTTAGAGAAACACTTTTGACCTTCTCTCATTGGGTTAAGCCACGGAAGAAGAGTAGCCAGCAGTTAAAGCTTAAATTGCATTTGGAAACGATTCAGACCTCTTGACTTCTTCCACATTTTGTTACGTTCCAGCCTTATTCAAATTTTTTTTTACTTATCATTCTACACACAATACCCCATGATGACAAAGCAAAAACTGGTTTATTGAAATTTTGCACATTTATTAAAACTAAAAAACGTAAATGATACATTTACACAATTATTAATACCCTTTACTCAGTACTTTGTTGAAGCACCTTTGGCAGCGATTACAGCCTCGAGTCTTCTTGGGTATGACGCTACAAGCTTGGCACACCTGTATTTGGGGAGTTTCTCCCATTCTTCTCTACAGATCAACTCAAGCTCTGTCTGGTTGGACGTGGAGCATCGCTGCACAGCTACAGTGGCTTGCAAAAGTATTCACCTCCCTTGGCATTTTTCTTATTTTGTTGCCTTACAACCTGGAATTAAAATGGATTTACACAACATGCCTACCACTTTGAAGATTCAAAACATTTTTTTGGTGTGAAACAAACAAGAAATAAGACAAAAACAGAACCTCGGTGAGCATAACTATTCACCCCCCCCCCCCCCCCCCCCCCCCCCCCCCCCCCACCCCTCCCCCCAAAGTCAATACTTTGTAGAGCCGCCTTTTGCAGCAATTACAGCTGCAAGTCTCTTGGGGTATGTCTCTATAAGCTTGGCACATCTAGCCACTGGGATTTTTGCCCATTCCTCAAGGCAAAACTGACTTTAAGTCATACCACAGATTCTCAATTGGATTGAGGTCTGGACTTTGACTAGGCCATTCCAATACATTTAAATGTTTCCCCTTAAACCACTCTAGTGTTGTTTTAGAAGTATGCTTAGGGTCATTGTCGTGCTAGAAGGTGAACCTCCGTCCCAGTCTCAAATCTCTGGAAGACTGAAACAGGTTTCCCTCAAGAATTTCCCTGTATTTAGTGCCATCATCATTCCTTCAATTCTGACCAGTTTCCCAGTCCCTGCCGATGGAAAACATACCCACAGCATGATGCTGCCACCACCATGCTTCACTGTGGGGATGGTGTTATCGGGGTGATGAGAGGTGTTGGGTTTGCACCAGACATAGCGTTTTTCTTGATGGCAAAAAAGCTCAATTGTAGTCTCAACTGACCAGAGTACCTTCTTCCATATGTTTGGGGAGTCTCCCACATCGTGTTTGCTTATTTTTATCTTTAAGCAATGGCTTTTTTCTGGCCACTCTTCCGTAAAGCCCAGCTCTGTGGAGTGTACGGCTTGAAGTGGTCCTATGGACAGATACTCCAATCTCCGCTGTGGAGTTTTGCAGCTCCTTCAGGGTTTTCTTTTGTCTCTTTTGTTGCCTCTCTGATTAATGCCCTCCTTGCCTGGTCCATGAGTTTTGGTGGGCGGATCTCTCTTGGCAGGTTTGTTGTGGTGCCATATTCTTTCAATTTTTTTAAATAATGGATTTAATGGTGCTCTCTGGGATGTTCAAAGTTCCGGATATTTTTTTATAACCCAACCCTGATCTGTAATTCAGACCAGGTGGACTGGGGACAGCCAGGAGTCATCAGGCCAGGTAGTCCTGATCCTAGGGCTCAGGTAATAAGGCTGTAACGTAACAAAATGTGGAAAAAGGGAAGGGGTCTGAATACTTTCCGAATGCACTGTACTTTTTTCTGCGTCGGTAGGCCTATTCTGTCTGGGGTAGAAAGGTAGGCCTAACTTTTGAAAGTACAGTACCATGCTCAGATTCCTAATAACGTCTCAGATTGTCCGTGTTTACAAATAATTCAGTTTCGTTGCAAACAAGACACACTGATTTGGCATTGGAGAAATATAAGATGAACACATAGGCCTATCTCTCTCTGTCCATTCTTAGCCTGTAATTTTGTTAATTTGTGTGGTCTGAAAAAAAGATTCCGCTAATATGTCAATTTACTTGGCCTTTTATAAATATTTTATGCAAATCTATCTTTTTCCTTGGACCTGCAAATACGATGATAGACTCATACAATGATTTTACTATAAAGGAGATCTTTCCGCCTGTCACGTATGGAACTCTTGTTTAGTCAGGGTGTGGAAATCTGTGATGTTTTCTATGTTTAGGATCTAGATTCGTATTTCTATGTTTGGCCGGGAGGCAGCTGTCGCTCGTTGTCTCTGATTGGGGATCATACTTTAGTAGCTTGTTTGCCTACCTTAGTTGTGGGATCTTGTTTATGTTCCTGTGTTAGGCTTGTATTGTGTATAGCCTTGGACTTCACGTTTTGTTTTGTCGTGAGTTTATTTGTGTTAAATAAACATGTGCACGCTGCACCTTGGTCTGACCCGTCTCTCAACGATCGTGACAGAAGATCCCACCAACAACGGACCAAGCAGCGTGCCCAGGAGCAGCAGACACTCTGGACACAGGTGGGGAAGAGTTTTTGGACATGGGAGGAGATTTTGGCAGGGAAAGGACCCTGGGCGAAGGAGGAGGCCCAGGCAGGAGAGGAACACAGAAGGCGTCGGCCGAGGAGGAAGCCCGCGAGACAGCCCCAATATTTTTTTTTTTGGGGGGGCTAAAAGGGTGGTCGGGGATCGATAGAGAAGAGCCCCGACCACTGCACTCGTGGGGGCTACTACTGGGCGCGGAGAGTAAAAGACTGGTACAGTCGTAGACCTCCAGCGTCGGTTCCCAGTCCGGTACGGCCCGTACCTGCTCCCCGCACCAAACCAGTGGTGCGAGTCGCTAGCCCGGTACCTGCTCCCCGCACCAAACTAGTGGTGCGTGTTCCTAGTCCAGTACGGCCCATCCCTGCTCCTCGCACCAGACCAGTGGTGCGCGTCCCCAGCCAGGCGCCTGCTCCTCGCACCAAGCCAGTGGTGCGTGTTCCCAGTCCGGCACGGCCCGTGCCCGTTCCACCGGTGCCTAGTCCAGCACTGGTCAGCTGATCCATTCCGGAGCCAGAGCAGTCCACTCCACCGGGGTTGAGTCCGGCTCCGGTCAGCGGCTCCACTCCGGAGCCAGATCAGTCCGCTCCACCGGTGCCCAATCCAGCCCCGGTCAGCGGATCCATAGCAGTCCGCTCCACCGATTTCCAGTCCAGCGGTTCCACTCCGGAGCCAGGGTAGTCCGCTCCACCGGGGTCCAGTTTAGCTCCGGTCAGCGGCTCCAGTCAGACCCAGACGTCAGCCCCTCTCCAGGTTCGGGGTCTCCCACACCAGGGTCCAGACAGGGCAAGCATCGCGCCGAGGTCCAGACCAGACCAGGGGCGCAACGGGGAGGCTGAGGTCGTCACGCCCGGAGCAGGATCCGCCTCAGAGGCGGAATGCCCACCCGGACCCTACCCTGTTATGTCAGGTTTGTGCAGTCGGAGTACGCACCTTTGGGGGGGGGGGGGGGGGAGGGGGTACTGTCACGCCCTGACGTATGGAACTCTTGTTTGTTTAGTCAGGGTGTGGAAATCTGTGATGTTTTCTATGTTTAGGATCTAGATTCGTATTTCTATGTTTGGCCGGGTGTGATTCCCAATCAGAGGCAGCCTGTCGCTCGTTGTTTTTTTTTTTTTACATTTACATTTCAGTCATTTAGCAGACGCTAAATGACTAAAATTAGGGTTAAGTGCCTTGCTTAAGGGCACATCGACAGATTTTTCACCTAGTCGGCTCGGGGATTAGAACCAGCGACCTTTCGGTTACTGGCACAACGCTCTTACCCACTAAGCTACCTGCCGTTGTCTCTGATTGGGGATCATACTTTAGTAGCCTGTTTGCCTACCTTAGTTGTGGGATCTTGTTTATGTTCCTGTGTTAGGCTTGTTTTGTCGTGAGTTTATTTGTGTCACCGCCCCTACTCTTGTCCACGGTGGTCTGCGAACCCACAACCTTCTGGCCCGCAGCCCTGTGTGCAAAACTGCATAGGTGATATAATGTTGGGTTGGTTGCCTTACAATGTTCTGTATGTATTTTTTTATTTTATTTTTTTTGGAGAAAAAAGTAATAACGCTACATACATTTATAAAGACCAGTGAAATCCCCATAAGAAAAAATACGATCACAGACTGTTTCTTTCATAATTTAACCATTTACATACAGTACAAACTTCTGAGCTTCCTGATGGTTTTGACTAGGTTGGGTGTTGATGCAACTACATGATCATGTCCCTTGATGTACACTGTCCTTTTGATTAAGCTATCAAGTTATGGTCATAGACATTAATCTCGTTATATTTAAAAAATAGTTAGGATTCAATTTCAACGTTATCAGGAGTATGCCTATGTGCATGAATAGAGATGTCAATCTCAGTTTTCTCAGGGCCACTACTTGTCTAAGTATGACATCTATTTTTCCAAACCAAAATATTCCACTGAGGATACAGAATGGAAAGAATGGAAGAATAGAACAGAAGGAAAACAGTTTTTCAGGAGAACAGAGTGAGTTGGTGTAATTGAGATCGCATGAGATGGGTATCAGTGGCAGGGTCGAGATGAATAAACAGAGGGAGGGCATTGTGGACAGCTGAGTGTGAAGGAGAGGGGCACGCTGTGTGTGTGCGCACGTGTGTATGTCATTGGAGGCTGCTGAGGGGAGGACGGCTCATAATAATGGCTGGAACGGAGCGAATGGAATGGCATAAAACACATGGAAACCATGTATTTGATACCATTACACTAATTCTGCCCCAGTATTACCATGAGCCCGTCCTCCCCAATTAAGGTGCCACCAACCTCCTGTAGTGTATGGGCATTTGTGTGTGTGTGTGAAGGGGGAGTTCCTGGTGGAAGCGGTGGAGGGGTATGTGAGGCTGGTGGACTCCCAGGGGAACACTGGCCTTGTATTGTATGAGAAAGACCTCTCTTTAGAGTTTCCTGTGGGACTGCCATGTACACACAACACCATCACACACCATGTCTTTGTCTCACACACACACACACACACATCTAGTCTCTCGTTATTTACTCAAACTCTGCCTTCCATACTCACGCTCTGTCATGCACAAACTATCATTAACCTAAACTGCCTAATGATCGTGAGAAAGAGAAATAAAAGAAATCAAAAGTCAGTAATATTTACAGTGCCCTCCGTAACTATTGGTACAGTGACGCATTTGTTTTCTGTTGGCTGTATACAGTGAGGGGAAAAAAGTATTTGATCCCCTGCTGATTTTGTACGTTTGATCATGTCTTTGTCAGTGGGCAGTCTATACATTTAATGGTAGGTTTATTTGAACAGTGAGAGACGGAATAACAACAATAAAATCCAGAAAGACGCATGTCAAAAATGTTAGAAATTGATTTGCATTTTAATGAGGGGAAATAAGTATTTGACCCCTCTGCAAAACATGACTTAGTACTTGGTGGCAAAACCCTTGTTGGCAATCAGAGGTCAGACGTTTCTTGTAGTTGGCCGCCAGGTTTGCACACATCTCAGGAGGGATTTTGTCCCACTCCTCTTTGCAGATCTTCTCCAAGTCATTAAGGTTTCGAGGCTGACGTTTGGCAACTCGAACCTTCAGCTCCCTCCACAGATTTTCTATGGGATTAAGGTCTGGAGACTGGCTAGGCCACTCCAGGACCTTAATGTGCTTCTTCTTGAGCCACTCCTTTGTTGCCTTGGCCGTGTGTTTTGGGTCATTGTCATGCTGGAATACCCATCCACTACCCATTTTCAATGCCCTGGCTGTGGGAAGGAGGATCTCACCCAAGATTTGACGGTACATGGCCTCGTCCATCGTCCCTTTGATGCGGTGAAGTTGTCCTGTCCCCTTAGCAGAAAAACACCCCCAAAGCATAATGTTTCCACCTCCATGTTTGACGGTGGGGATGGTGTTCCTGAGGTCATTCCTCCTCCTCCAAACATGGCGAGTTGAGTTGATGCCAAAGAGCTAGATTTTGGTCTCATCTGACCACAACACTTTCACCCAGTTCTCCTCTGAATCAGTCAGGAAGTCCAGGATCCAGTTGCAGAGGGAGGTGTTTAGTCCCAGGATCCTTAGCTTAGTGATGAGCTTTGAGGGCACTATGGTGTTGAACGCTGAGCTGTAGTCAATGAATAGCATTCTCATGTAGGTGTTCCTCTTGTCCAGGTGGGACAGGGCAGTGTGGAGTGCAATAGAGATTGCATCATCTGTGGATCTGTTGGGGCGGTATGCAAATTGGAGTGGGTCTAGGGTTTCTGGGATAATGGTGTGGATGTGAGCCATGACCAGCCTTTCAAAGCACTTCATGGCTACAGACGTCAGTGCTACGGGTCGGTAGTCATTTAGGCAGGTTCTTAGTGTCCTTGGGCACGGGGACTATGGTGGTCTGCTTGAAACAGTCAGGGACATGTTGAAAATGTCGGTGAAGATACTTGCCAGTTGGTTAGCACATGCTCGGAGTACACGTCGTGGTAATCCGTCTGGCCCTGCGGCCTTGTGAATGTTTACCTGCTTAAAAGTCTTACTCACATCGGCTAAGGAGAGCGTGACCACATAGTCATCCGGAACAGCTGGTGCTCTCATGCATGCTTCAGTGTTGCTTGCCTTAAAGCGAGCATAGAAGTGGTTTAGCTCGTCTGGTAGGCTTGTCACTGGGCAGCTCGCGGCTGTGCTTCCCTTTGTAGTCTGTAATAGTTTTCGAGCCCTGCCACATCCGACGAGCATCAGAGCCAGTGGAACATGTTCCAGTCTGTGCTAGCAAAACAGTCCTGTAGCTTAGCATCTGCGTCATCTGACCACTTTTTTATTAACCGAGTCACTGGTGCTTCCTGCTTTAGTTTTTGCTTATAAGCAGGAATCAGGAGGATATAGTTATGGTCAGATTTGCCAAATGGAGGGCGAGGGAGAGCTCTGTATGCGTCTCTGTGTGTGGAGTAAAGATGGTCTACAGTTTTTTTTTTTTTCTCTGGTTGCACATTTAACATGCTGGTAGAAATTAGGTAGAACGGATTTAAGTTTCCCTGCATTAAAGTCCCCGGCCACTAGGAGCGCTGCCTCTGGATGAGCGCTTTCCTGTTGACTTATGGCCTTATACAGCTCATTGAGTGCAATCTTAATGCCAGCATTGGTTTGTGGTGGTAAATAGACAGCTATGAAAAATATAGATGAAAACTCTCTTGGTAAATAGTGTGGTCTACAGCTTATCATAAGATACTCTACCTCAGGTGAGCAAAACCTCGACTTCCTTAGTATTTGATTTTGTGCACCAGCTGTTGTTTACAAATATACACAGACCGCCACCCCTTGTCTTACCGGAGTCAGCCGTTCTATCCTGCCGATGTAGCGTATTGCCCGCTAGCTGTATGTTGTCCATGTCGTCGTTCAGCTACGACTCGGTGAAACATTAAGATATTACAGTTTTTAATGTCCCGTTGGTAGGATAACCGTAATCTTAGGTCATCTAATTTATTTTCAAATGATTGAAGATTAGCTAATAGGATTGATGGGAGAGGCAGTTTATTCGCTCGCCGTCGGATCCTTACAAGGCACCCCGACCTACGTCCACGATATCTTCGTCTCTTTCTCCTGCGAATGACGGGGATTTGGGCCTTGTCGGGTGTCTGTAGGATATCCTTCACGTCTGACTCGTTGAAGAAAAAAATCTTTGTCCAATACGAGGTGAGTAATCGCTGTCCTGATATCCAGAAGCTCTTTTTGGTTATAAGAGACGATGGCAGAAACATTTATGTACAGAATAAATTACAAATAATGCAAAAAAACACACATAATAGTACAATTGGTTAGAGGGCTGTAAAACGGCAGCCATCTTCTCCGGCGCCACTTTATATTCTCCTCCCCCATACCCTCCCCTCTCTCTTTTCCCACACTCTCTCCCATGCTGCCTGCGCTGTTACTGGTCAATCAGAAGCAGTTCTCCCGAGCACGCTCAGTTAGTCTCCTTGTGGCAGCAAAGTGGAATGGAACAAAGCTTCCCAAACTGGGGTATTAGGGCTATTTTTAGCCGTGCATGTCCGTTTCTCCGGGCTCAGGCTCCAAATATAGATCACTGCATCAATGA
Organism: Coregonus lavaretus; assembly: GCF_964263955.1. Taxonomy (NCBI): domain Eukaryota; kingdom Metazoa; phylum Chordata; class Actinopteri; order Salmoniformes; family Salmonidae; genus Coregonus; species Coregonus lavaretus. The sequence continues at coordinate 35,717,857 of NC_140000.1, read as the reverse complement.
CTCCAAACAAGTCCCCTTCTCCCTGGCTCAAATCCACTTATGTAATGGCCCCCTTGTAGCAGAAAGAGCTGCTCGCACCACTGAGGCAGATCCAGTACATGTTCTACTTCTCATCGTTTGTCTTTTTCTGTGTGTGTCTTAGGAACTAGGCTATTTTCATTGTTTAGGAGTTTCATTTCTCTGTGTGTGTGTGTGTGTTCCTGTAGCTCTAGTCTAGTAGGTCAGGTGCATGTGGCATGCTGGAAATTGAGAGTGGAGGAAGCAGTCCATTTCCATTTGGACGTCAAACACAAATCCAGGAAAACAACATGTTGGGTGTGACCTAAAGGTCCCAACTGGTATCCTGTCATTCAGCACACAATACAGTGAGGGAAATGACAAATCCCATAGCCAATTTGTGTCAGTGCTCCCAAATAGGAGGAAGGTATGTACAGTGTCCCAACTGACAGAAGCTGCAACGGCCTTGGGTGAAATCACTCAAGACAAGGATCACTTCCGTTCTAAATGTGTTGCTGTCATAAAACTCAGTAGAAACAGCAGCCTGTTTGTATCTCAGCTGCCACATCTATATACATTAGCCTAGGGAGAAGGGTAATAATGTCACTCACCACCAAAGACAACTTTCTCTGGATGAAAGCACCTTCTGGCAATTACAAGACGACCAATATTTTTTTAACCGAGAAGACCATTCAATTGTCACAGATTTTAATCAATCAGACGAATGTTTAGAGCAGGGTTCTTCAATTCCGGTCCTGGAGGGCCGAAACACTTCTGTTTTTTATTTCTACCTGGTAGTTAATTGCACTCACCTGGTGTCCCAGGTCTGAATTAGCCCCTGATTAGAAGGAGAGGATGAAAAACAGAGGTGTTTCGGCCCTCCAGGACCGGAATTGAAGAACCCTGGTTTAGAGTATATGGGTAAAGAAAATCTTTAAGGTGTAAAAGATCGCTTTCCCTTTCTCTGTTGCTACCCACGTGGATGAATATGTGGAGCAGCTGGTCCCTGGGAGGAAGAACTTAACCAGGCCTATATTGTGGATCAGCTGTGTCTGTCTGCGCTTTGTCATTCCAAATTGGCTTTCCAAATATATCCAGAGCCTGGGGAGGCGTTGACATGCTAATGTAGCGTCCGCAGCGGTGGGAGCACCACACACACCTTTTAACCCAGAGCTTTAGGTTATTACTGCCCCTGGAGGTAGGCTACACCCAGGGGGGACGGGACAAAGCAGGCCCACCATTAGCGCAGACTGAAGTGTGCCACCAAGTCAGGAATTATGGAAATAACTCTCTGTTTCTGACATCAAACCCTTCAAGCAATATGATTATATTGAAAAAGCATAGCTACAACATAATTGATACCTAAATAATTACTGATTTGAATCAAAACTCTAAATGGACCTGTGACCCATCACACATATAGCACAATTTAGTTCATACCTCTAGCTCGAAATCTGTAGAAGTACCAGTAAGTTGTTATTTTGATAAGTTTCTCAATGTTAAGTGTGAGGGCATATAAGAATAGTAAATTCCTACTTTGATGAGATGAGAGCTATGTTGCTGGTGCTGTCTGGCCATCCAGGCAAAGAGATCTGAATTCAGTTAAATTGTGGGCACAATAGTTATACCTCATCACCTCTCAGGCCATTTCAGTTGCTGAATAAAACAAAGGAGAAAACACCACAGCTCCAATGAACTGGTCTTGGGCACGGCTGTGTGCCAGATGTGTCCAAGGTCGTTAAAAGATCAACAGCAACCTCCCATGGCACAAACTATGCAGTCAACTCACCTACAATATTTCTACAACCCAGCGCACAGACAAGAATAACTCAGCATACAATAAACATTCCTCAATAATGCATGATAAGACACGAAGTCAACACAGTAAATCTAGCGCACATTTTGAGAGAGGAAAGCCAAGCCAATAGTATTTTTACTGCAACGCGCAGCAATTGCAAAAGCACACTAGCACAGGAAGTGATATCCGTGATATCAATATACTGTAGCCTGAAGCTGAGAGAGCGAGAGGGATAATTGCTGACACCCCTAGCTGCCCGTGTTGGCTGCTGCTGTGAAGGGAACCCTCTGTTTGTGGTAGCTGTTTAAGACACAGCACACACAGTACACTAGGCATGTAAACACAGGATTTACCCATGCCCTCATTGTTCTCAGCTTATCTGGTGGACCTGGCTGACACCATGGCAATGACAGCACACAGCCTGCCCACAGTGGCCAGGGCAGCACAGGTTGCCCCAATTTTGCCTGTCTATTGTTTACAGGGTATATTTGTTTTGAACAGGGTGTTTATTCAGACTACTACCCTTTTGAACATTGTCGTCTCACCTGCTGTCTACAACAGCATCTATAAAAAATGCGGTGGGAGAAATCACTCACTGTGTTGATGCATGGGACACAGTGAATTATGAGAAACAACAAATAAACACACACTTATTATATTTGGACACTTTCCAATTGCTTATATGAACTCTGCTTCTTTTCACATTCTTTTCATTAATTGGTGGATAATACTTGTTATTTTCTAAGGTCTGCAAAGACGCATAGTATTGTAATTGAATTGATTAATCTTTGCAGTGATGTGATTCAAACCTCCATGAATTTACCGTCTGATTACCATCACCTGGAATTACAGAAAGAAAACGGGGAGAGAACAGAGAGAGAACAGAAAGGCTCCACAGCAAATAATAACCTAATCTTCCATCTGTGGGCTGCTGCAGGGAGGAGACACCTTCAACCTGGCCATGGCAATCTGTCATCCTGGTGACATCTGCTTCTGGGTGACTAAGAGATTAATGCACCACCAGCAGAATGGGCACCATACACTGACAACACGCAGGCCACAACACGAGCACAGATGGCCTAGTCCAGTCACATTATTAGTCAAGTGAAAATGCAAACTAACCTATCCCTAATTCCAGTTATAGTGGATACAATTTGATTTAATGATACCTTGATGATAATGGTTATGCTTATAGCAGATCTTCCGACTGAGGGAAAGTAATGTTTTATATTCTACTAACTGCGTGACTATGGTACGTCATTGTTTGTTTAATTGAATAGTGTCCACTACCCTGGTAACCCTAAGTACACAAACCTGAGCAGATGTGTTTACCTCTGTAAGTGTAGAAGCTGACAGACAGGTGGAGAATGTAAACATCACAACCCTGTGTCATGGTTTATTTCCCTAGAATGTAGTGTCATTGTCCTGCATATCACTTACTTACATAATTACTGAGGAAACAGGCATAAAGATTCCTGTTTTCAGTATGCTGTCCAGTGAGTGGAGGGATGGAAGGCAGAAAGAGAAATTCAGGTCAGAAAACAGGACATGAACATGAGAGAAGAACCAAAAGGTTGAGGCTGTGGCAACCTTCAATATTTACCTGAATGCTGCTGAGATGTTTTGGTTCTTAGAAACAAGGCTCTCCCCTCCCAAGGAATTGTATTGATGTAGAATAGATAGTCACTGTCCTGTGTCTGGGTTCCTTTAATCCTCAGATTTAACACAGCCTCCTAAAATTCCACGGACAACCCCCAAGCATGCAAACAGACACACACACATGCACACACTTGTGCACTGCACACACGCACACCCAAATAAATTCACCCACACACACACCCACCCAAGCACCCTAACACGCCTTGTATGTCTGTGAAATGTGGAATCAGCACAACTCTGAAATTCCTCTGACTAACACCTCCCACCTCATGCACACACACACACACACTCGCTCTTGCCAACCCCCTGTAATTAATGTGAAATCACATCCATAAAATAAGTACTTTATTAATCCCCCAGCCACTACATATTTTACCAATAAATACACCATTAAAACACAACAAGGACACACATACACTAAAAACAGCACATCATCAATAAATATAAAAATCTAAGTGTTTGTGTTAAAAAGCCTCATAGCATATGGTAAAAAGGATCTGCGGAAACATCATACCCATTTCTCTTACGCACCTATCTCCATTACAAATAGCTGAGTGCATTCTCTCACTGTTGCCCTGTTATTGTTTTTACATGTCTTATGTGCAAACGCATTCTTATGTAAGAGCCAATTAACCAACAACTTAACTGCTATCCTCAGAGGAGAGTGATCACACAAGTGCATTCCAAGCTAGTCTTGCAGCAAAAATGAGAGTTAGAGAGAGTGAGGAAAGATGAGTTGGAGTCAACAGTCCAAGAGGTGGTGTCTGCTCAGATTATAGAAAGAATGCAAAGGAGCACACTTTATACCAGGGAAGGGCAACTTTGATGGGGTGGGGGCAGTGGCGACCCATAATTCAGGACAGGTGGTTAAGAGCTTTATTAACTCAATGATTTTATGTGTTTTTTACATTGTTTGCAAACTGATATGTGACATGTATTAATGCCAAAATGACATGCAAAACAGGCACACACACAAAAAGTATTTATATATTTTTGCATGTTATTTTGGCATTAATACGTGTCACATATCAGTTTGCATAAAATGAAAAAAACATATATATATCATTTAGTTAGTAAAGCCGCATACAAACATGGTCTCTTTTTTGCTTTCTTGAGTAAGGCAGCTCCAAAATGCAGGTGTTTCAGCCTAGCTCAGTACTTTCTGCGGTTGTGGGGCAGCCAGCGGAAAAAAAGGAAGTGTAGGGGTTGGTAATGTTCTCTAGTTGCACCGTGATTGGTTCAATGTTCTGTCACTCATGGGGACACTACATTGCTACAAAATCTACAGGGAGAGCGCAAATTCAAGCCCCTTGGGTGCTGCCATAGATTTCCATTAGAAGTGCCCATAGATTTACAGTGGGGAAACAAAGTATTTAGTCAGCCACCAATTGTGCAAGTTCTCCCACTTAAAAAGATGAGAGAGGCCTGTAATTTTCCTCATAGGTACACGTCAACTATGACAGACAAAATGAGAAAAAGAAATCCAGAAAATCACGTTGTAGGATTTTTAATGAATTTATTTGCAAATTATGGTGGAAAATAAGTATTTGGTCAATAACAAAAGTTTCTCAATACTTTGTTATATACCCTTTGTTGGCAATGACACAGGTCAAACATTTTCTGTAAGTCTTCACAAGGTTTTCACACACTGTTGCTGGTATTTTGGTCCATTCCTCCATGCAGATCTCCTCTAGAGCAGTGATGTTTTGGGGCTGTCGCTGGGCAACACAGACTTTCAACTCCCTCCAAAGATTTTCTATGGGGTTGAGATCTGGAGACTGGCTAGGCCACTCCAGTAGCTTGAAATGCTTCTTACGAAGCCACTCCTTCGTTGCCCGGGCGGTGTGTTTGGGATCATTGTCATGCTGAAAGACCCAGCCACGTTTCATCTTCAATGCCCTTGCTGATGGAAGGAGGTTTTCACTCAAAATCTCACGATACATGGCCCCATTCATTCTTTCCTTTACACGGATCAGTCGTCCTGGTCCCTTTGCAGAAAAACAGCCCCAAAGCATGATGTTTCCACCCCCATGCTTCACAGTAGGTATGGTGTTCTTTGGATGCAACTCAGCATTCTTTGTCCTCCAAACACGACGAGTTGAGTTTTTACCAAAAAGTTATATTTTGGTTTCATCTGACCATATGACATTCTCCCAATCCTCTTCTGGATCATCCAAATGCACTCTAGCAATCTTCAGACGGGCCTGGACATGTACTGGCTTAAGCAGGGGGACACGTCTGGCACTGCAGGATTTGAGTCCCTGGCTGCGTAGTGTGTTACTTATGGTAGGCTTTGTTACTTTGGTCCCAGCTCTCTGCAGGTCATTCACTAGGTCCCCCCGTGTGGTTCTGGGATTTTTGCTCACCGTTCTTGTGATCATTTTGACCCCACAGGGTGAGATCTTGCGTGGAGCCCCAGATCGAGGGAGATTATCAGTGGTCTTGTATGTCTTCCATTTCCTAATAATTGCTGCCACAGTTGATTTCTTCAAACCAAGCTGCTTACCTATTGCAGATTCAGTCTTCCCGGCCTGGTGCAGGTCTACAATTTTGTTTCTGGTGTCCTTTGACAGCTCTTTGGTCTTGGCCATAGTGGAGTTTGGAGTGTGACTGTTTGAGGTTGTGGACAGGTGTCTTTTATACTGATAACAAGTTCAAACAGGTGCCATTAATACAGGTAACGAGTGGAGGACAGAGGAGCCTCTTAAAGAAGAAGTTACAGGTCTGTGAGAGCCAGAAATCTTGCTTGTTTGTAGGTGACCAAATACTTATTTTCCACCATTATTTGCAAATAAATTCTTAATATAAATAAATACTTTTTTTCCCCACTGTACATTAGAAGTGCTTAAGGTCATTGGCCACAGATAAAATTGCATCAAATCACGTTATATCTACTGTAGCTTTGATTGGACTGATCATGTCAACATCATACTTTCAATCTTAGCTAGCAGTCATCATCATGAATCAAGTCGACAATGTAATGGCAAATCCTTTTCAATCCTTGTTATATGAAGAGAAATTATAGATAAAATGTATTGGTGCTCATCGGCAATTGGACATAAACATTACACAACAAGTTGGAAATCGCAAATTAAACAATGAGTGGTTTAGAAGGAATCATTGGCTAACTGCAAGCATTGCAAAGCAGTCTGGGTATAAGGGTCTCTTTTCCCATCTTAAAAGGATAAACATTGACCATGCTGTCAATCCAGCATGACTTCTACCGCGTTCAAAACAACTGGAAACTCGGAACTGGGAAATCTCAGACTTCAGTGAGTTCAATACAACTGGGAACTACAGTTGAAGTCGGACGTTTACATACACTTAGGTTGCAGTCATTAAAACTCGTTTTTCAACCACTCCACAAATTTCTTGTTAACAAACTATAGTTTTGGCAAGTCAGTTAGGAAATCTACTTTGTGCATGACACATGTAATTTTTCCAACAATTGCTTACAGACAGATTATTTCACTTATAATTCCCTGTATCACAATTCCAGTGGGTCAGAAGTTTACATACACTAAGATGACTGTGCCTTTTTAAACAGCTTGGAAAATTCCATAAAATGATGTCATGGCTTTAGAAGCTTCTGATAGGCTGATTGCCATCATTTGAGTCACCTGTGGATGTATTTCAAGGCCTACCTTCAAACTCAGTGCCTCTTTGCTTGACATCATGGGAAAATCTAAAGAAATCAGCCAAGACCTCAGAAAACAAATTGTAGACCTCCACAAGTCTGGTTCATCCTTGGGAGCAATTTCCAAACGCCTGAAGGTACCACATTCATCTGTACAAACAATAGTACGCAAGTATAAACACCATGGGACCACGCAGCCATCATACCGCTCAGGAAGGAGACGCATTCTGTCTCCTAGAGATGAACGTACTTTGGTGCGAAAAGTGCAAATCAATCCCAGAACAACAGCAAAGGACCTTGTGAAGATGCTGGAGGAAACCGGTACAAAAGTATCTACACTACTCAAAAAAATAAAGGGAACACTTAAACAACACAATGTAACTTCAAGTCAATCACACTTCTGTGAAATCAAACTGTCCACTTAGGAAGCAACACTGATTGACAATACATTTCACATGCTGTTGTGCAAATGGAATAGACAACAGGTGGAAATTATAGGCAATTAGCAAGACACCCCCAATAAAGAAGTGGTTCTGCAGGTGGTGACCACAGACCAGTTCCTATGCTTCCTGGCTGATGTTTTGGTCACTTTTGAATGCTGGCGGTGCTTTCACTCTAGTGGTAGCATGAGACTGAGTCTACAACCCACACAAGTGGCTCAGGTAGTGCAGCTCATCCAGGATGGCACATCAATGCGAGCTGTGGCAAGAAGGTTTGCTGTGTCTGTCAGCGTAGTGTCCAGAGCATGGAGGCGCTATCAGGAGACAGGCCAGTACATCAGGAGACGTGGAGGAGGCCGTAGGAGGGCAACAACCCAGCAGCAGGACTGCTACCTCCGCCTTTGTGCAAGGAGGAGCAGGAGGAGCACTGCCAGAGCCCTGCAAAATGACCTCCAGCAGGCCACAAATGTGCATGTGTCTGCTCAAACGGTCAGAAACAGACTCCATGAGGGTGGTATGAGGGCCCGACGTCCACAGGTGGGGGTTGTGCTTACAGCCCAACACCGTGCAGGACGTTTGGCATTTGCCAGAGAACACCAAGATTGGCAAATTCGCCACTGGCGCCCTGTGCTCTTCACAGATGAAAGCAGGTTCACACTGAGCACATGTGACAGTCTGGAGACGCCGTGGAGAACGTTCTGCTGCCTGCAACATCCTCCAGCATGACCGGTTTGGCGGTGGGTTAGTCATGGTGTGGGGAGGCATTTCTTTGGGGGGCCGCACAGCCCTCCATGTGCTCGCCAGAGGTAGCCTGACTGCCATTAGGTACCGAGATGAGATCCTCAGACCCCTTGTGAGACCATATGCTGGTGCGGTTGGCCCTGGGTTCCTCCTAATGCAAGACAATGCTAGACCTCATGTGGCTGGAGTGTGTCAGCAGTTCCTGCAAGAGGAAGGAATTGATGCTATGGACTGGCCCGCCCGTTCCCCAGACCTGAATCCAATTGAGCACATCTGGGACATCATGTCTCGCTCCATCCACCAACGCCACGTTGCACCACAGACTGTCCAGGAGTTGGCAGATGCTTTAGTCCAGGTCTGGGATGAGATCCCACAGGAGACCATCCGCCACCTCATCAGGAGCATGCCCAGGCGTTGTAGGGAGGTCATACAGGCACGTGGAGGCCACACACACTACTGAGCCTCATTTTGACTTGTTTTAAGGACATTACATCAAAGTTGGATCAGCCTGTAGTGTGGTTTTCCACTTTAATTTTGAGGGTGACTCCAAATCCAGACCACCTTGGGTTGATATGTGATTTCCATTGATAATTTTTGTGTGATTTTGTTGTCAGCACATTCAACTATGTAAAGAAAAAAGTATTTTAATAAGATTGAGCAGTGTATATCCACAGTAAAACGAGTCCTATATCGACATAACCTGAAAGGCCACTCAGCAAGGAAGAATCAACTGCTCCAAAACCGCCATAATAAAGCCAGACTACGGTTTGCAACTGCACATGGGGACAAAGATCGTACTTTTTGGAGAAATGTCCTCTGGTCTGATTAAACAAAAATAGAACTGTTTGGCCATAATGACCATTGTTATGTTTGGAGGAAAAAGGGGGTTGCTTGCAAGCCGAAGAACACCATCCCAACCGTGAAGCACAGGGGTGGCAGCATCATGCTGTGGGGGTTCTTTGCTGCAGGAGGGACTGGTGCACTTCACAAAATAGATGGCATCATGAGGAAGGAAAACTATGTGGATATATTGAAGCAACATCTCAAGACATCAGTCAGGAAGTTCAAGCTTGGTCGCAAATGTGTCTTCCAAATGGACAATGACCCCAAGCATACTTCCAAAGTTGTGGCAAAATGACTTAAGGACAACAAAGTCAAGGTATTGGAGTGGCCATCACAAAGCCCTGACCTCAATCCTGTAGAAAATGTGTTGGCAGAACTGAAAAAGCGTGTGCGAGCAAGGAGGCCTACAAACCTGACTCGGTTACACCAGCTCTGTCAGGAGGAATGGGCCAAAATTCACCCAACTTATTGTGGGAAGCTTGTGGAAGGCTACCCAAAACGTTTGACCTAAGTTCAACAATTTAAAGGCAATGCTACCAAATACTAATTGAGTGTATGTAAACTTCTGACCCACTGGGAATGTGATGAAATAAATAAAAGCTGAAATAAATCATTCTCTCTACTATTATTCTGACATTTCACATTCTTAAAATAAAGTGGTGATCCTAACTGACCTAAGACAGGGGATTTTTACTAGGATTAAATGTCAGGAATTGTGAAAAACTGAGTTTAAATGTATTTGGCTAAGGTGTATGTAAACTTCCGACTTCAACTGTAGCTCCGAATGGGAAAATACATTTTGAACGGTCAACCAACTCTGAATTAGAAGTCGGGAACTCGGGCCTCTTTCTAGAGCTCCGACCTGAAGATCACTGACGTCATGATTTGACCTGGTTTTTTTCAGAGTTCCCAGTTGTCTTGAAAGCACCATAAATCCAGAGATTGTCAGACTTTGATGACAAAGTTCGCCCACGAAAGACCACCGCGCCACCTTCCTATTCAAGTGAGCACAGCACAACAAGGTGAGTCCAAAAATGTATTGTATGCTGCTGCATAAATGATGTAATATGCCAGGGAGATACGTGTACTGTAGCTAAGAAAGTAAAACGACATGTATGTTGTGTAGTAAGCTGTTAGTAGCCCATGTGCTTCACCCTAATAATTTGGTCCCTTTTTCCCTCATAACTTTGGCTACTGTTCTGACTTGGTGGTGCACATGTAGCCTATAGCCTGTTTTAGAGAAATGTCATCGAATGTTGTAAGAGCTTTCATTGTCTGCCCTTTTTTTTATCCTATGGTTCTGACTTGGTGTACAGGTTGAATACTGTAAGAAGGGCCCATGTTCTGGAGTCTGTCGCTGTACATTTCAAAAGTGCTGAACAAATAGTTATACTGACTACGTCCGTTCATTAATGTCTTAATCGAAATTACAGATTGCCTCTTATCCGATTGTTGTCCACTCATGCCATAGTTTGCACATCTCAATTGTCAGTAGAAACTACATTTGTTTTAAGCAAGTCAGCCATATCAGCTATGTTTTTAAAAAAGGCAGTAAATTATGCTGAATGAACTGTTTCGCTGCCAGACAAGGCTCCGTTGATACCGCTGATAGCCAGGTGTAGCAGTGGTAAGGTGATGGGACTGCTGTTGGGACTCTGCTGTTTGGACAGCTTTATGTAGGCCGTAACAGTTTGTGGGCACCGTTTGTCACGGTTATAGTGCAATTAATGTATTGTTTAGTGTTGTGTAGTGGCTTTGCTGGCATGCATCCCCAATTATAATTTTTTTGCCCCACCGGGATTTCCATGCTAAAATCGCCACTGGGTGGGGGCCACAAAAAAATTGGAACTCATCATTTGGGTGAGGAGCGGGTCTGCGTACTCACATCCATACCCCACACATTCAGAAACTGATTTGTGAAGTTAAGCATTGAAGGTCCCCAAGAACACAGTGGCCTCCATCATTCTTAAATGGAAGAAGTTTGGAACCACAAAGACTCTTCCTAGAGCTGCCCGCCTGGCCAAACTGAGCAATCGGGGGAGAAGGGCCTTGGTCAGGGAGGTGACCAAGAACCTGATGGTCACTCTGACAGAGCTCCAGAGTTCATTTGTAAAGATGGGAGAACCTTCCAGAAGGACAATCATCTCTGCAGCGCTCCACCAATCAGGCCTTTATGGTAGAGTGGCCAGATGGAAGCCAAAAGGCACCTAAAGGACTCAGACCATGAGAAACAAGATTCTCTGGTCTGATGAAACCAAGATTGAACTCTGGCGGAAACCTGGCACCATCCCTACGGCAGCATCATTCTGTGGGGATATTTTTCAGCGGCAGGGACTGGGAGACTAGTCAGGATTGAGGGAAAGATGAACGGAGCAAAGTACAGAGATCCTTGATGAAAACCTGTTCCAGAGCGCTCAGGACCTCAGACTCACCTTCCAACAGGACAACGACCCTAAGCACACAGCCAAGACAACGCAGGAGTGGCTTTGGGACAAGTCTCTGAATGTCCTTGAGTGGCCCAGCCAGAGCCCAGACTTGAACCCGATTGAACATCTCTGGAGAGACCTGGAAATAGCTGTGCAGCGACGCTCCCTATCCAACCTGACAGAGCTTGAGAGGATCTGCAGAAAAGAATGGGACAAACTCCCCAAATACAAGTGTGCCAAGCTTGTAGTGTCATACCCAAGAAGACTCGAGGCTGTAATCGCTGCCAAAGGTGCTTCAACAAAGTACTGAGTAAAGGGTCTGAATACTTATGTAAATGTGATATCAGTTTTTTATTTTTAATACATTTGCAAACATTTATAAAAACCTGTTTTTGCTTTGTCATTATGGGGTATTGTATGTAGATTGAATTCAATTTTAGAATAAGGCTGTAACGTAACAAAATGTGGAAAAAATCAAGGGGTCTGAATACTTTCCGAGTGCACTATTTAGCAGATGTTATTGCAGGTGTAGCGAAATGCTTCTGTTCCTAGCTCCAACAGTGCAGTAGTATCTAACAATTCACAACAATAAACACAAATCTAAAAGTAATAGAATGGAATTAAGAAATATATAAATATTAGGATGAGCAATGTCGGAATGGCATTGACTAAAATACAGTGTATCTACATATGAAATGAGTAAAGCAGTAATGTAAACATTGTTTAAGTGACCAGTGATTCCATGTCTATGTACATAGGGCAGCAGCCTCTAAGGTGCAGGCTAGTGATGGCTATTTAACAAATATAATATGATAATATGCCATTTAGCAGACGCTTTTATCCAAAGCGACTTACAGTCAAAGCGATGTAGTGTATTAGGATTATGCCTTTGTTAAATGTTTTTCATGAAGAAATGGAATGTTGTTTATGTTAGGTCAAAAGTAGCCAGTTGTGGGGTGACGCCCCAGGGGAGACTGGTGATTGGCCAGAAGAGGGAGCAACCCATCTGTTTGCATTGTTTATAAGTATATGCAGGACGAAGTAGAAGTCAGAGCAGCCATTAGAATTCGAGGACACTGCTCTCCAGACCCTGCAAGTCTGTAACTCATGCTGAAAGCTTGTGATATAAATAAAACTTATGATCCAGGTTCAGTATGAGCGGACTCCTTTGTTTGACAGCAATGAGCACCAGCATTCGACGCGACACGATAAATGGGGGCTCGTCCGGGATACTGATTGCATCGTTCTTGGTTCCCTTCCTGAGTCGCGAGTTGACTACTGCTCAAGCCGGCTTTAAAGGTGAGATTTCTCACACAATTTGGGCATTAGTTCTTTCGATGGCTCATTAAGGGGATGGGAAGGGTGTACCGTTAAAATTACTTGGGATTGTGCGGATGTGGTGCTCTTGCGGTCGACTAGGAGTCTGTAATAATTATTCTAAAATGTGGTTGCATTGGTAAACGGTAAATAATAGGAAGTCTAGAACAATGGATTGGCAGATGTACAATTAAGGCAGATATGCGTATACATTAGAGCACTGTACCGCGTAAGATCCCAGGGGGGCCATTTAGAATGGGCCGACAAATCCGGTTGCGCGTTAGAATGTGCAGTCGGTGTGTTTTAAAGAAAACTCGGGTTGATGAAATTTATCTGATTGTGATTATTGCTCGACTTTCATCCGACGGGGGGTCCGCTTGGGTGTAATTTCTCGGTAGATTGTCATTAAATCCACGGTAGCACAAACGGTAGGAAAATAAGTCAAAAGAAAAGGGCAGTGCAGGATGCTTGTTGTGTGGGGTAGGCCACAGTTAGCTAAAGGCTAATGCTAATGCTAATGCTAAATGCTGGTTCAGGCCACATTGTACATAAAGGCTAATGCTAAATGCTAAGGCTAAATGCTAATTGTGTTGCGTGCTACATGCTAACGGGTGTCCTTAGAGGTCCCATTGCGATGGGATAACCCTCTTAAATGTGTTTGTGTGTGTGGAATTCAGAGTTCTATGCAAATGTGAGCTCTGTTAAGTGTTATTGTCTGACTATAAGTGTAAAATAGAGAACTGAGGTAGAATGCTGGCTATTGTTTGGCAATCGTATTGTTAAATGGATTTGCGCATGCGCTTGATTTTACGGCGCTAAAACTACAACACGAGGGGATTTGCTAAAACTACAACACGGGATTGTGGGTAAAGTGTCATATTTCTGTGGGGCTGCGCGCTGCAGGGGGAGACAGAGAAATAGCCACAGACCAGAGAGATTTGGACACGAATCTTCTAATCGTTAAAGTGACTGTTGTTCGAAAATGAAACTATTTGTTGAGATGTAGGGAATTTATAAATTAGATATATGTTGACGGATTATAATAAATTAAATTAAAAGACGATTAAAATAAATTAAAATTAAATTAAAATGTTTTTGAGCGATCTATTTAGTCCTGAGTTTAGTCTTAGAGCTAATGTGAACGAAGGAATATTGAATATGGTTGAAGTAACTCAGTATTGCATTAACTACTAAAATCTTTTCCTGTGTCTCTGTTCTTTTGTCATATGAGAGGAACAATGGAGAGAGAAAGAGAGGGGGTGCTGACGTATACATCACGGTTTTGGTACTGGTCTGGTTACAAAATCTTCCCCTACAGGATATCTGATGTTATGACAATTTCACATAGGCTTGGCAAATACTGATTCATTAAAAATTGCATTTTGGAGGCTATGTTCATCACTTGGGTTGATTGGAGTTGTGTTGGGAATCAAGGACTGACATTATTCTGTAAAATTTAAATAATTAGGTGCTTATAGAGCAAGGGGGTTTATGGGAATTGTAGTGTTGTAAGGTTAGAAGGCTTTGTTTTTGGGATTGCTTTGAAGTTGACTAACTTACATTTACTTTCCTGATGGGTTGTGGTAAGATAGCCACCACTAATATTAGAACATATAAATTGGTAAGATAGGATATAGAAATAAAAAATTGGTTTTAATTATTCATAATTTTTAATTGATTTTTTAATTGATTTTTTATTTTAATTAGAAATGAAGAGAATTTAAAAAGAAATAAAAAATTTAATTGAATTTTTTCATATTCATTTTTTTTTTTTTTGGGTTGTTTGGTTTATATTAATAATTAAAGGGGGGAAGCCATAGGCTATATAGTCTAAAATAAAATAATTCACGATAAAGGAATATAAAAGGGTTGTTACAATGGGGAAAAACGACATCAAGGCTATGAAAGTCATTACACCAGTTGATATAGTACAAAATAGTAATCCTTTAACTAAAGTAGTGTTAGGTTATCCGGCAAATGAAACAAAAGTTGCCCTTCATTCTCAAACAAAAACTGATAAAAGATTCCAGCGATAAGATAAACAGAGGTATAGAGAAAAGGCTAAAGGAAGAGAAGACGACAGAAAAACTAATGGCAGAAGTTAGTACACCTTTCTCACATACGGATTCAGCAAAAAGACACCCACCTTACGAGAAGGAAGTAGAGCTTAGGGATGTTTATCCTCAGCTTCCAGTGATCATCCAGCAGGGTGATTGTTGCATCGGAGAGGAAGATGAACGAATAATAGATAGAGGACAAGCAGAAACGACAATGAAGATGAATCCAAAACTCCAGAAGGAAGAAAATGAGATGTCTGGAAGAGAAGAGTGAGGTTAAGGAAGATGGAACTTGAAGAAGATGATGAAGATGAAGATCAGAGTGATTGAGAAGAGATCATGGGTGGATATGACTCTGTGATCAGAAGGAAGTTGGCAAGAGAGGAAAGAAGGATACTAGAGATTCGAGTTCAGATGAAGACAGCGATAAAGAGGGGACTAAAGGTGCTGTGTATTCAAAAGGAGTTTATCCTACAAGGACTGGCACAGAAGAAATAGAAGGAGATATAGACCGATGCTTATCATGCCTGAATAAAGCGACTAGTTTAGAAGAAGTAACACAACTGGATGAACAACTCAAGAAGAGAAGATACAGAAGGAGAAAACCTGCTGAGAAAATAATCCCAAGAATTGGAGGAGAAGAATAATACATTGAGGTCAAGGAAAGGCCAATAGTAAGAAGATGATGGAAGATGATATTTCGAGGACAGAACTTAGAATATAAGCTTTTGAAGAAGCCTGATATGTCAACAGCAAGAAAAAACAGGATCAAGAAACTCTCAGAAAACTCAACCATACAACTGGTGGAGAAGAGAAGCTTTGGTTAGGAAGAATCAGAGTGAACCAGATCAACAATCACTGTTACAGCTTCAACTGAACAATATCAAATGCAATTGTACCAGCCACCAAGGGCGGTACCAGGTGTTTCATATCCACAGCCAGTTTCTGGACAGACACAGAATTGGAGAGGAAGAGGACGAGAAGGCTTAGAAGGAGGAGGAAGATTTCAGCTACACTTCCAGCAACTTTCAGAAGACTGTTATAATTATGGACAGGTTGGTCACTTTACCTGTGAGTGCAATAAGTCAGGAGGAAACATCAGAGGGAATTTCAGAGGAAGATAAAGGAGCAAGTCAAAATCACCTGTTCTCCAGGTGAACCCCTACAGGGGTCCGGAGCAAGGATTCTAGAGGTGCCTAGAAGATACGAAGGGGGGTGTCAGCTGATAGCACCGATTAGAGAAAATATCTAACAATTGAAGTAAAAACAAAGGACTATGAGAAGTGATGGTGAATAGTGGAAAACTTTTATCTGTGTTCAGCCTAAAGAGGTTAAACATCTCACTATGTAAAATTAACTAATTAGGATAGGGATTTGAGGTAGTAAACCAGTTAATTACTCTTAAGGAACCAATTGAGCTCTGCTATAGAACTCAAAGAGAAATTAAAATAGACATACTAATATTAGAACATATACCTATTGCAGTGTTGGGAAGAGATGCATTGTTTAAATTGAATTGTACAATAAGATGTAGACTAGACGACTGTCTGGTAGAGGATTTTAAAAGAATAGGGTTTTTGGGAACCATATTTGCTTGAAAAGATAATATCATAGGAAGGATGATAATCTATTAGACTGCCTATTAGACAATCTGTCTGAAAAATAAAGTTAAAAGAGGTGACTGTTATTCTGGGTTACATTCTTACACCAAGAGATTTCAGGCTAGGCTAAAAGGTGTTTAGTCGTTTGCCAAGTCTGTGTGTAAAGAAGTCAGAAGCATGTGGGGACTTCCCAATCACACATTCTAAAAATTGGTGGTAAAGGATTTTGTGAATAAATCAGTGGAAAAGGTTTTTAAAGGTTAGGAGAAAAGATTAGATTAAAAAAGTTAGGAGAACTAGGGTTGAAGGAATTCTAAGACAGTAAGCTAAGTTTCAAAGTTAGTAGTAAGAGAGAGAACAGTGGTGAAGGACATTTTAGAGTAGGAAGATCAAGGTAATTGTAGGTGTATTTTTTATAATCAAAAGTTTGAAAGTGAGGGTTTAGAGTAGGAAGAGAGAGAGTGAATGTAAGTTACATTTACGTCATTTGACACTAGTGGTGATAGATGGAAGTACAAGCAAAGAGTTCAAAGCTTTGGGGAAACTAGATGAAGTAACAATAAGGACATCAACACTTCAGTCTATTAAAACAGTGAGAAGCAATTTAACTCTTTCAACATTGATAGTTATTAAAGCCATAAATATATCGCATTTGATTATAAGGGAACCAATAGCTCCAGCACCAATTTTAGAGGAAAAGACTGTTATTAGGGTTAGGATGAGTGATCCAGCTCATCTTCATTGTAGATGTGAGAGATGGAGTGGAGAGGGGACGTTCCTCCCACATGGAGAGATAATTATGGAGAAGAAGTATTGTTATCAGGACCAGATGTAGAAGCTGTTGCACCTAAGTCAAAGGAAGTATATTTTGTACAACAATATGAAGTGGAAGAGGGTTATGAGTGACTGTTCACTTATTTTGCGTAATGTTACAGAGAAAGATCAGGGAGAATATATGTGTACTTATCTAGTGCAAGCATTAAAATTTGTTCCGGTTAAGAATTATTGGTTAAAAGGCTATGTAATTCGTAAAGTGACGCTTAAAATGGAAGATGTGAAATCTGTTGAAGCTTCCACAGTCACCAAAGGAGTTCAGGAGGAGTAGATTACAGTAGTCACTCCAACAGTAGATAATACACAGAGGATATCGGTAACTTTCCCGCTAGAAGTAGTTAAGAGTGTTAATACATCAACTAAATCAACTACTTTAATGGTAACTTTGGAAAGGGATTAATGATACGACGGCGGTAACAGATGTAGGAAGTATGACACAGACACAAACAACAACTTAGTAAGGATAGGGTTAAAAAAGGAGAGCAGATAGTGGTAGAGAGAATATAGATTCATCTGAAATAGTGAAGGATACTATCATGGAGGTACAGGATGAGGTCTTTGATTTTAATGACAGACAAGGAGAGGTATCTGATCAGTACCGCTCGTTAGGGAAGAGAGAAACTAAATGGATGGGTTTGATTCTTCTGTTGTGAAAATTAGAGATAGCTGGGCAGGTAGGAATCTTTGGTTCCAGCAGCTCATTCTGTAATATCAGTGAGGAATCTTGAGGGTCCATGTCTGTTGAGAATTCCAGCACCAGAGACGTGGGGTTCGATCTCTATCAAGTATGTGTCAATCTTATGCTTTGTCATGACTGTTGTATCAACAACAACGATCAGTAACAGATAAAATAATGTCGTTGTCAAAACATTTGTTTAAGCCTAGGTTTAGGTGTTCTTGGTTAAATGAATTACCCTCTGGGAATTTGTTAAATGGGAAGAAAAATCAGGTAACAGCGAACCCTGAAGCATTGGAGGTGAAACCATTGAGGGCTAAAAGTTGTTTTGTTCTAATAAAACATATGATGTAAGGGGTATGTTTATGGGAATATCAGATTGTGATGATTATATGATAACTTTGGGTAAGCATGACCTTAAGGGTAGTAATGAGAAATATGTTACTTTTTATGTTCCAGTTAGTAAGAAGAGCAGGACTTTGATGGTTAAAAGATTAGCTTTTGCCTGACAATGTGACTATGGGGAATTTTAGAGATATTTGGAGGGTTTGTGGTGATGAAGCGTATATATTCTTACCCTATGGATGGACAGGATGTTGTTACATGTCAAAGCTTCCATATGAGGTTTCTACCATTATAAGAGGGGTAGCACCAGACACAGATAAATCTAGGGTTGAAAATAGGGTGAAAAGAGACATGGCGACATGTCATAGTCTTCAAGCCTATCATTGAAGGATGGATCTAGGGGAGAAGGGGGGACTTTTTCCATGGTATGGTGTAACATTTGGGAAGATCATATTGATAATGTTAGTTATACTTTGAGTCCAGATAGTTCAGATATTATCACTAGGGTTATATATGCACTGAAGAATATAAGGGATGCATTTGGTAGATCTGAAGGAGCTGGATGGTCAGCGAAGTCTTGGTTGCAAGATCAGTTAGGCCAGTAGGAGCAGTGATGGATTACATTTTAATAGCAGGTTTGATAACACTGTGTGTGATGTTTGTAATTTGTTACTGACCTTTGAGAAAGCTATGATATTAAGATAGGTTGGAATAGTGATGCCTGGAGACAACACTCAGATGCCGTTGTTGACTGTTCCTGATCTGGATGAAGATGGACAAGGGGGTCTGGATGGAGTATTAATGGATAAATATCCTTTTTTATCATTTTTCAATTTTTTTTCAATATTAGGGTGATTTTAGTATGATTTTATGAATCAAAGGGGGGAAGTGTATGAATGAATAATTATCCTAGTTCATTATTCTATCATGTATATTGATTCATAAATCATTTATATATAATTTTTATATTCTTAGTTGATATTGATGTTTAATTTGAAAGGGTTGTTTTGCAAAAGATACTGTTTGGTCTTTTCTTTTCTTCCAGAAGCATTTGGGGGAACATGTGGAGATTGAAATACTCAAACAAGGACAATATGAAGGGACAATATGAAAGGACAATGACTGGAGGAGATGAAACAAGGAGGGTGTGGAAAGATTCCGATTCCATCATCAACAATTCATTGGAAGTCGGGACTACGGGGGAGATGAAGTGTATAGGACTACATTCCAGTGTCTGCAATGAAATATGGACATATTTGCATGTGTAATACATAATTTGTGTCATATTCTTAGGTATTAATTTTTGTAGAATGATATTTGATGTTATTGGATACATGTGGGGATCTTAGATGTTTTTGTTTATTTCGTTGATGCTTAGGGACAGGGAGTCTAGGCAGGGAGAGGTCCACTGTAGGGTCCAATGGGTTGACCAGCCTTAGAGTGGACATTTTGTGGATAGTATTTTGTTTGCAGGGGCTTACATGTGTATTTAATTGCATCATAGTTTCAAATGCAGTGATAGGGATTTATGAGTTTATCGGGAGTACCTAGGTGGTTGCCTGGGGCAGAGGGACCGTGAGAGAATTTTACTGTCTTGATTGATGGATGGATTTGGAACGAAGGTTGCCGGACAGTTTTTCGCTCTCACACTCCATAAAGATTTGTTCATATTTCATAATAATGTATTCACACTCCATAAAGATTTGTTCATATTTCATAGTAATGTATTCACACTTCATAAACATTTATTCATATTTCATAGAAAGGTATTTACACTCTAGAGGAGAATGTTTTTGGTTTAATGTTAAAGATACTCAATAAGATAAATTGTTACTGGTCATAATCCTATTCTGTTTGTTTTCGAGACTTTTAGTTAGTCTCGAAGGGGGGAAATGTAGTGTATTAGGATTATGCCTTTGTTAAATGTTTTTCATGAAGAAATGGAATGTTGTTTATGTTAGGTCAAAAGTAGCCAGTTGTGGGGTGACGCCCCAGGGGAGACTGGTGATTGGCCAGAAGAGGGAGCAACCCATCTGTTTGCATTGTTTATAAGTATATGCAGGACGAAGTAGAAGTCAGAGCAGCCATTAGAATTCGAGGACACTGCTCTCCAGACCCTGCAAGTCTGTAACTCATGCTGAAAGCTTGTGATATAAATAAAACTTATGATCCAGGTTCAGTATGAGCGGACTCCTTTGTTTGACAGCAATGAGCACCAGCATTCGACGCTACACGATAGCGACTTACAGTCTGATGGCCTTGAGATAGAAGCTGTTTTTCAGTCTCTAGGTCCCAGCTTTGATGCACCTGTACTGACCTCGCCTTCTGGATGATAGCGGGGTGTACAGGCCATGGCTCGGGTGGTTGATGTCCTCTGATCTTTTTGGCCTTCCTGTGACATCTGGTGCTATAAGTGTCCTGGAGGGCAGGCAGTGTGCCCCCGGTGATGCGTTGGGCAGACCGCACCACCCTCTGGAGAGCCCTGCGGTTGCGGGCGGTGCAGTTGCCGTACCAGGCAGTGATACAGCCCGACAGTATGCTCTCAGTTGTGCATCTGTCAACATTTCTGAGGTATTAGGGGCGAAGCTGAATATCTTCAGCCTCCTGAGGTTGAAGAGGCGCTGTTGTACCTTCTTCACCACACTATCTGTGTGGGTGGACCATTTCAGATGTCAGTGATGTGTACTCAGAGGAACTTGAAGCTTTTCACCTTATCTACTGCGGTCCCATCGATGTGGATAGGGGCGTGCTCCCTCTGCTGTCTCCTGAAGTCCACGATCACCTCCTTCGTTTTGTTGACGTTGAGGGAGAGGTTATTTGCTGGCACCACTCTGCCAGGTCCCTCACCTCCTCCCTGTAGGCTGTCTCATCATTGTTGGTAATCAGGCCTACTACTGTTGTGTCGTCTACAAACTTGATGATTGAGATGGAGGCGTGCGTGGCCACGCAGTCATGGGTGAACATGGAGTACAGGATGGGGCTGAGCACGCACCCTTGTGGGGCCCCTGTGTTGAGGATCAGCGTAGTGGAAGTGTTGTTTCCTACCTTCACCACCTGGGGGCAAGCCGTAAGGAAGTCCAGGACCCAGTTGCATAGGGTGGGGTTCAGACCCAGGGCCCGAGCTTGATGATGAACTTGGAGGGTACTATGGTGTTGAAGGTTGAGCTATAGTCAATGTACAGCATTCTTACATAGGTATTCCTCTTGTCCAGATGGGATAGGGCAGTGTGCAGTGCGATGTCGATTGCATCGTCTGTGGATCTATTGGGGCGGTATGCAAATTGAAGTGGGTCTAGGGTGACAGGTAAGGTGGAGGTGATATGATACTTAACTAGCCTCTCAAAACACTTCATGATGACAGAAGTGAGTGCTACCGGGCAATAGTTAGTTCAGTTACCTTTGCTTTCTTTGGTACAGGAACAATGGTGGACATCTTGAAGCAAGTGGGGACAGCAGACTGGGATAGGGAGAGATTGAATATGGCCGTAAACACTCCAACCAGCTGGTCTGCGCATGCTCTGAGGACACAGCTAGGGATGCCGTCTGGGCCGGCAGCCTTGCGAGGGTTAACACGCTTAAATATCTTACTCATGTCGGCCACGGAGAATTGAGCCCACAGTCCTTGGGAGCGGGCCGCGTTGGTGGCACTGTGTTATCCTCAAAGCAGGCGAAGAAGAAATAACACACAAAAATACTGAAAAGTTGCTTAGGAGCTAGAAGCAGAGCTTCCATGTCTGTCGGCACCATCTTCTTCAATGATTGACATAACAAGAGAAAAACAGTAAGTAACTTGATCCACAAGTTGCCCATTCCTACATAAACAGCATTGCTAAAGATGCTCAGCAGGTAGGGAGTCTAATATAATATAAGATTAATAAGGTGAGAATATTTTGCAGTACGTGAGGTTAAGGTAGAACCAGAGAAAGTAAGGGAAAGGCAGGAGACACTTGACTTATTCAAGAAGGGATTCGGATAGGATAGTTTCCGTTGATCAATAGCTTTTTGTCTGTTGCTCCATGCGACAGAAGACAATTGACGTATTTAATAATTTCCTGGAAGTCTCTCACAGTTCGTCCTGTGTCATCCCATGCGTTTCTTTGACCTCTGCCTCTCTACTAGTCATCGTTACATTAGCGCTGTTATAGCCCTCCAGTGTCAGACTCGGACACTAGGGCTCAAACCAACCACATCCTTGGCTCTGTAGGGTCAACATTCCTAGGTCCATGTGACCTGGAGTAGATACCGCCCAAGAAGTCAAGCCCTCCATTGTCCTACTCCTTCTCATGAACACTTCTCATGGAAGGAACAGGCCGAGACGAGGCTCAGACACTGGAGACAGATCCTCTATTGATAAGGCCTACCAAAATAGAAAACTCCCATTGTGTACTACTGTAGCTCCTTTGTGAGTGTAATGGAGTGGAAAAAGGCTCATGAGGTTCAGAGGAGCTGTGATGAATTAAACCATTTGACTGATGACCCAGCTAGCACATAACATTCTGAGAACTATATGTTTCTTAGGTAGGAAGAATAACTTTAAGTATAACGTTTCCAACAGGTTTCCTCATGGTTCTATTTAAAGTCACGTTCTCAGAACGTCCAGAGAACATTAAGAAACAATGTTCTTCTGTGGGAATTTCAGAACTTCAGCAAAACGTTTTCTGCAAGTTTCTTTATGGTTCTATTTAAAGTAATGTTCTCAGAACATTAAGGAAACTTTCCATTAAAAACAAAACTTTAACGTTAAAAAAACATTCTGAGAATGTTATTTAAAAGCATATACATTTCCTTCTCAGCATCAACAAAACTCTCAATCTCTATCTTGTTAAGTGTGTTCAGGTGTGTTGGCCATGCCCACTAATTGGCCACACCTGATCTTAATGAGTGCTTGTTTCCTTTGAAATGGGGTCTGTTTGAATACACTAAAATAAACCGCTTTCTATGAGTAAAATAAAACTTTGCATGCTAGCTCAATCCTGGTAGCGCAGTGGACTAATTCCATGGCTAGAGAACAGAAGATCATAGGTTAGAATCTCACTGACGCCGTTTCACAAAAAAATGAATGTGTTTGCATGATTAATGCCTAAGCAATTTGAATTTCCATGTGTTCTATCTGTGCTTAGAGTTCAAAACAGTTAACCCAAACTAAGCTAGCAGTGTTAAGTCTTATTGAAACATGTTCTCAGAACGCTATTTAATTACCTTTAAATAACCTATAACTTCCATTCTGAGAACAAACTTATGACTTTGTTTCCAGAACCAATGGGGAACCAAAAAGTTACGTTGCCACTACTTTCAAGGAACCAAATGAGCTAGCTTGTGGACCGAAGCCATAAGTTTCCTGACCGGTAAAACTGAAAGTTTATTTATTTTTTATTTTACCCCCTTTTTCGATCTTGTCTCATTGCTGTAATTCCCCAACGGGCTCGGGAGGCGAAGGTCGAGTCATGTGTCCTCCAAAACATGACCCGCCAAACCGAGCTTCTTAACACCCACCCGCACCAATGTGTCGGAGTAAATACTGGTAACCTTACGACGGAGGTCAGCCTGCAGGAGCTAGAGCGCGATGAGCCAAGTAAAGCCCCCCAGGCCAAACCCTACACTAACGACGCTGGGCCAATTGTGCACTGCCCCATGGGACTCCCGATCACAGCCGGTTGTGATACAGCTCAGGATCTAACCCAGGTCTGTGGTGACGATGCAGTGCCTTAGACCGCTGCGCCACTCGGGAGGCCCTACTGAAAGTTTTTTTTTTTTTTTTTACGTTCTAAGAAGGAGGTGAACATTTCACCTGTTCTGGGAACGTGCAGTACATTTTTAGGTTGCAGGGAGGTTCTTAGAATGTTTTACTATGGTTCCCTGAAAGCTTTCCTGGGAGGTTTTATTAACGTTCTGACTATGGAAATAACATTCGTAGAAAGTTATTTGAATGTTACTAATGTTTTCTTGTGTTTTTTATGGAAAGTTTTCTTAATGTTCTGAGAACATCCTTTAAATCGAACCATGAGCAAACCTACAGAAAACATTATGCTGAAGTACTGAAATTCCCACAGAAGAACGCTGTTTCATAACGTTCTGAGAACATTACTTCAAATCAAATGTTATTTGTCACATGCGCCGAATAAAACAGGTGTAGACCTTACAGTGAAATGCTTACTTACAAGCCCTTTACCAACAATGCAGTTTTTAAGAAAGAATACCAAAATAAATCACAAAAAAATACAATAAAAAATTTTGCGAAATAAAAGTAACAAATAATTGAAGAGCAGCAGTAAAAATAACAATAATGAGGCTATATACAGGGGGTACCGGTACCGAGTCAATGTGCGGGGGCACCGGTTAGTCGCTTGCCGTGCGGTAGCAGAGAGAACAGTCTATGACTAGGGTGGCTGGAGTCTTTGAAAATGTTTAGGGCCTTCCTCTGACACCGCCTGGTATAGAGGTCCTAGATGGCAGGAAGCTTGGCCCCAGTGATGTACTGGGCCGTATGCACTACCCTCTGTAGTGCCTTGCGGTCGGAGGCCGAGCAGTTGCCATACCAGGCAGTGATGCAACCAGTCAGGATGCTCTCGATGGTGCAGCTGTAGAACCTTTTGAGGATCTGAAGACCCATGCCAAATCTTTTCAGTCTCCTTAGGGGGAATAGGTTTTGTCGTGCCCTCTTCACGACTGTCTTGGTGTGCTTCGACCATGTTAGTTTGTTGGTGATGTGGACACCAAGGAACTTGAAGCTCTCAACCTGCTCCACTACAGCCCCGTTGATGAGAATGGGGGCGTGCTCGGTCCTCTTCTTTTTCCTGTAGTCCACAATCATCTCCTTTGTCTTTAAGTAGAACCATGAGAAAACCTGCAGAAAACATTATGTACTGAAATTCCCACCGAAGAAACATGTGGTTCTCAGAATGTTATGTGCTAGCTGGGTATCCTGCACCATTCCCAGAACATTGTGGCAAAATAACCATAGGACAACCATGCTCTCACCAAGCTCTAAGAAACATATGGTTCTCAGAACATTATGTGCTAGCTGGGGTTGCTCTTATTTGGAGAAACGGAGGGTTACTTTGGAACTCAATGGTCTCTCACAACACAATCAAATCATGTCAGATTGAAATGGAAGCAATGCCGATTAACTGTGAGTATGACAGAACACTCTGAAATGCATTTAGACACTGATCAGCTAAATGTATTTGTTTATGAACCATTAGAGCTCCATATTGCACTCAAAGTGCTGAACAAGTCACACATCTTTGGTTTGTCAGAGGCCACTGCTAGTATAGTTGTACAGTCTGTTCTAGTGCTTGAAGTGGACACAACAAAATGATTGAATAACCTAATTAGTGATGCTTGTTCAGTAGCCCACCATCTGAATACAGAATTATGTGTTCTATGAGATGTAACATGGCGTTGGGGTTCATCTAATATTTTCAGTGTCGTAGAATAACGTATAATACTGATTATGAGTGATCTACACAGCATTGAAAAGTAGTTGGCCTGACGTGTCATAGCATACTGTACATACCCCATAATAACCCCAAATATTCATAATTCTACGCACAGTACAGTCAAATGTTTTGTATGCACACATGGGTTGATAAATGAGGCCTCATGACCTTCACAAGTCTGCCGTCGAATAGGCGTGTCGTTTTTCGAGGGGGCAGACTGCAAAAAGGACATGAGCATGTGTTTTAAATGAATCTATCCTTCTAATTTCCCTCCTCTCCTCTAACCAGGCAGCCCTCGTGGAAGGGGGTCTGAGGCAGGAAGAAAAAAAACATTGTCATCTGTTTTCAGGGAGGTGCCAGAATCTGAGTCCCTGGTTGTGTCATGGCTCTGAGGAGCAGTGTTGAGGAGGGCACATGCTATTAGCTGAGCTAGGAAAACAGCAGTGGAGCCTGGGATATGTTGGCCTCTGTGTCCAGTGTCCACACGCCAGCTCACAGATAACAGAGCAGTGGCACACTGGGCTATAATCCAGCACAGAGGGTATTTTCGCTCTCTCTCCCCCCCCTCCCTCTCCTTTGGTGACCTTTTTAATTTCCCCCCTGTGTATCAACCATACCTTGCCTTCCAGTCCCACTCTCTCTTTTTCTCCCGTTATTTTCCCAGATAATGAAATTAGATTCATTCTAGACACAGGGAGGACTTGCGTAAAGCGCAGACCCACAACAGACAACGCCCTCCAACTGAAGTTTGTTTTCCTAGTAAATTGTGGCTTGGGCTGGAAGGACGCTGTGGTAGGATACTCAGACCCACACACAGTGTATTAACCGGGTTTAACATAATGACGACAAACTCATTGTTTGTAGCTCTCCCAAGAGGCAAAGCTGCATTTCTCAGAGGCATAATTTTTTCTATGACTTATTTACTGCAGTACCTAACAAAGTTGTCACATTATAGCCACTGTTAAGAATTACTGAACTCATATCTCAAGTTTGGTACAACACTGACCTTTCACACTCGCGTCTGATATTTGTTATAATAGTAGTTTGGTCCTGAGGTTGCTGATAGTTAAGTATGGCATTATGTCTAAATGACCATCTGTGTTCACTGAAATCAAATCTCACATTTCAAAACTAGGAGAAGGAGAAAGTGTATAATTCATATACAATGTGGATGGGGACCAGGGGATTCTAGGGTAATGTTTCTTTGTTAGTCCATGGTCTGCTTCAGCCACTTTCCTCACTCAATGAGCCCTCACTTTGCTCTGAAACAACCCCAAGGCCCCTGGAGGTCTGCTGGGAGAGTGAAACATGCATGGCATCTGACCCCAGCCCTGCTGCTGGCCCAAAGTGGAGGTACTTTTAAAACACCAGCACGAAAGTAAAGTCTGTGTGTTTTAGAATCAATATTTCAGAAAGTGGACGATATGACACAGATTTGTTATTATGGGGCACCATGTTGTCATCTTAGCTCCTCTCAAAGGATTGAGTTCTGATGTATTGTGCATGGATAAATCAGGTCAACCTTGAAGTCTAATAACTCCCCTCTGGTCAAGGGTTTTAGCCTGGAGTTATTTTGTGGCAAATTTGAATCTACAATTGACAAATTTCCCCGGGCCTTGTTGACCTCACTTCATTCATTCAGTCTCGTAGAGTCAGGGTTAGAGAGGGTCACAACAACATCAGTAGTTAAACATGTCCAGAATGATGACTGGTGGTATTTGACTGCCATCAATTTGAGAGTTTTTCTTAAAAATAACATGTATTTCCCAGATTTGGAACATATACCCGGACAATTGACACCACAACTTCTTGTTATCTAGAAAAATGGGAAATAGATTATACAATAGCTAAACTCTCTCGTGGAATTCAAACAAAAGGTGGAATTATCTTGGAGTTGCCCTATGTATTATTTTAAGTGCGCAAGTAGATAAGTCGAGGGAAAGAGAGACACTTCACACTGGAGGTTAATATCTGAACGTGCTCGGTTGTTATATGTAATTGGAGGGAGCAGCTTATGAAAATGACATGGAAGGGACGAGGGCTTTAATTAGATCAAGATCATGAGCAGAAATGTATTAAAATCCCCACTCTCATTACGGAGAGCTAAACTGGAGCAGAGAGGGAGAGAGTATGTAGGTGAAACTGATTTTATTTCATTGTAGTGTTGTAATAGTTGTATTTTGAGAAAGGATACAATTTATATCGCTTTTCAACTCCCTCCTTAGGACTGTAAAGTATTATGTCACATGTAGGCATATGTATGTCTGCATACCTGTTCCAATTGATTAGATACGCCTACTGTGTCAATACTGTATTTTCAGGTCAGGCTGAGGTCTTTCCCTGCTTTTGTCATTTAGGGTTTTCTTTAAATATAAATTACTTACAGAAAGTAAAGTGTAAATTATGCACTGAGGGTACAAAACATTAGGAACACCTGCTCTTTCCATGACAGGTGAATGCTATGACTCAGTGTATATCATCAAGCAGGTAAACAAAAACAAAAATAATGAGCGCTCACATGCCATCTGGTGGTCACAGAACTGACTGCCACAAGATGGGGCCACCTTCTGCCTCCCACAACAGTAGGCCTCCCGGCCTCTGTCTGTATCAAGATGTAAAGCGATGAGTTTGAACGATAATAAAACACGAGAACCCCCCTCGACATTATTAACAATAAAATGACATTTGGGCCCCTAAAGTAAATGTAATTTAAGCTGTTTTGAAAACGTATTCGTTTATTTTTTTAACCTTTTATTTAACCAGGTAAGCCAGTTGAGAACAAGTTCTCATTTACAACTGCGACCTGGCCAAGATAAAGCAAAGCAGTGCGATTAAAAACAACAACACAGAGTTGCATATGGAATAAACAAATCATACAGTCAATAACACAATAGAAAATCTATATACAGTGTGTGCAAATGTAGTAAGTTATGGAGGTAAGGTAATAAATAGGCCATAGTGCAAAGTAATTACAATTTAGTATTAACACTGGAGTGATAGATGTGCAGAAGATGTGCAAATAGATATACTGGGGTGAACTTAAAGGGGCCACCACCAAGACACACCCATCTGTCAGAACCTTGCCCGCAGCTGTTTCCCCTCACTCAATCACAACAAACAAACCTCCTGCAGGTTGAGTTCAATAACTACAGGCAGATGTATGGTGAGATGCTGGAGGAAGCTTTGAATAGATCAGTAGCCTACACAGTAATATGAGAAGAATGCAATTGCTGAATTTATGTAGATATTCTAAACTAAGTGTTTTGATAACTTTCAAATGTAGTAACAGGTCCATGTAGAATAAACACCATTTACATAATACCATAGAAGCAGTGTTCTGCTAATATAACAATGTGCATCTTTCACCTTTCATTGTATTTCCCAGCCAATAAAGATACTGTGCCTATCGGCATTTTGTCTGGTGGTAATGGGGCTACCTTGGTAAACATGTCAGTGGTCATACCTTCCTATGTGGTGTCCTCTATACACCAGGAGTTACCTGATCCTGGTGCAGAATACACAGGGTTTCTCCCTCCCCATATTGACTGATACCATTCAATTCAATAATTTAAAAAAGACAATACAAGTAAAAACTGTCTAGTAAAATGTTCATGCCGAGTACCAGGTCTCTCTCCATTTAGAGACATCAGTATGAAGCCCGTCTATCAGTCTGGACATCACATCATCTTGCAAGTCTCCAAGTGCTGGGTCAATAGATGCATCTGTGAACAAATACACAGTCACTGTTCGATTACCAATGGCAGTTAGGATACGTGGTATACTATGTTAAAGTTTGAACAGGTCAGACTAAACCTACCTCTCCATCGACGACCGTTGGTAAGCTGGCAAGAGGTGAGGCTGGAGGTAAGGTCTTTGCCAGCGCCCCATTGATGGGCATGGCATCGTAGACCTGCTTCTGGCCCCTCAAAGATACTGGTCAGTCACACAAACAGAGCACTGATTACATTATCAATGGTGGTTATGATTAGCATGGTGGAAACAACCTGATCGCTGCATTCACCTTTCTATTTCACTTCAGATATCATATGTGAAGTGAAATATAATGGTAAACGCAATGATCAGGCTGGTTCCACCAGGCTAGGTTATGAAGGTGAATTGGGACAAAACTCGCAACTGTTTGACCTTTGACCAGGTCAAATGTCACCAACCTGATTCAAGTGTCCCCACTGTTCCATTTATAGGAATGCTCACAGCGAGGGCATGTCTGCGTGATTCTGAGGGTCCCCTTGCTGGTCTTCTCTATGTTTCATGTTTGGCTGCAAACTGGACATCTCTCGAACAACTGCAGCAGGCAATTTACTTCCTCATCTTATGAAGTGGTGTTGACTGGTAGGGCCTGTGACAGGGTGATACGATAGACAGCCAAGTAGCAAATTGCATTTTGTTATAAAGAAAGGACAAAGCTTTTTGATAATGTACTTCACAACCAAAATTACTCTACTACTTGTATCTGCTTGGCTGGGTAATTAAACTACTAGTTTATCAAACCGGGTATTTTGTTAAATACTATTTTTCACATAACCGTTGTCATCAGGGCAGTAACTCGGGTCAAGCTAATTCTAGGTTGTCACTAGTTGCCACAAAGTCATACAGGCCACCTATTTCTACAATTTATCTTCTTAAAGTGTGATTTTAAACCTAACCTTAACCACACAGATAACCTTATGCCTAACCCCAGTGGTGTAGCCAGAAATTCATTGGTGGGTGGGTGAAAAAAATTAGCTCCGACTGGGAAAAGTAATTTTGAACGGTCTTCCAACTTGAAATTCCAAGTTGCAAACTCAGGCATCTTTCTAGTGCTCCGACTTTCTGACCTGAAGATCACTGACTTCATGATTTGACCTAGTTTTTTTTTCTCCCAGTTCCCAGTTCTCTTGAAAGCACCAATAGTTCACTGTATTAGTCAGACTCAGACATGAGTTAGCCACCCCCATAGCTACATCCATTATTTAGTTTTGCCTTAGACAAAACAGAATACACTTCTATGAGCTACAAACTAACTTGCAAATACGACTTGTAGGCTAACATTAGCTAGCTAGTTAACTAACGTTAGCTAGCCTGTAGCCAGCTAGCTAGCTAGCCTGCCTTGCTAGCATTATCAAATGATAACGTTACATAACCATCAGTATCTAGACAATACACAATAAACTTGAATGAGCTACGACCTAACTAAGTTCTAATGAGGTAGCTAGCTAACTAGTTACATTAGCTAGCCTGCCTCGCTAGATCAAAAGATAGCTAGCTACCTACAATGTGTTCACAAAATATTCACACCCCTTTACTTTCTCCACATTTTGTTGTGTTACAGCCCGAATTTGAAATGTATTAAATTGAGATTTTTTGTCACTGGCCACAATACCTCACAATGTCAAAGTTTAATTATGTTAATTTTTTTTATGCTTACAAATTAATACAAAATGAAAAGCTGAAATGTCTTGAGTCAATAAGTGTTCAACCCCTTTTGTTATGGCAAAAAATGTGCTTAATACGTCACATAATAAGTTGCATGGACTCACTCTGTGTGCAATAAGTGTTTAACATGTGTTCCCCACACACACAATTATATGTAAGGTCCCTCAGTCGAGCAGTGAATTTCAAACACAGATTTAACCACAAAACAACGGAGGTTTTCCAATGCCTCGCAAAGAAGGGCACCTTGAATATCCCTTTGAGCATGGTGAAGATATTAATTACATTTTGGATAGTGTATCAATACACCCAGTCACTACAAAGATACAGGTGTCCTTCCTAACTCAGTTGCCGGCGAGGAAGGAAACCGCTCAGGGATTTGACCATGAGGCCAATAGTGACTTTAAAACAGGTACAGCTGTGATAACTGAGGATGGATCAACAACCAGTGGTAGAAAAAGTACCCAATTGTCATACTTGAGTAAAAGTAAAGATACCTTAATAGAATATTACTCAAGTAAAAGTGAAATTCACCCAGTAAAATACTACTTGAGTAAAAGTTTAACAGTATTTGGTTTCAAATATACTTAAGTATCAAAAGTAAATGTAATTGCTCAAATATACTTAAGTATCAAAAGTAAAAGTATTAATAATTTAAAAATCCTTATATTAAGCATACCAGATGCCTCATATTATTATTATTTTTACAGATAGCCAGGGGCACACTCCAACACTCAGACATAATTTACAAACAAAGCATGTGTGTTTAGTGAGTCTGTCAGATCAGAGGCAGTAGGGATGACAAGGGATGTTCTCTTGATAAGTGTATGAATTTCACAACTTTCCTGTCCTGCTAAGCATTCAAAAAGTAATTTTGGGTGTCAGGGAAAATGTATGGAGTAAAAAGTACATTATTTTCTTTAAGAATGCAGTGAAGTAAAGGTAGTCAAATATAAATAAAGTACAGATACCCCAAAAAGCTACATAAGTAGTACTATTTTTATTTAAGTACCGCTGTCAACAACATTGTAGTTACTCCACAATACTAACCTAATTGACAGAGTGAAAAGAAGGAAGCCTGTACCGAAAACAAATATTCCAAAACATGCATCCTGTTTGCAACAGGGCACTTAGTAATAATACAAAAAATGTGACAAAGCAATTAACTTTTTGTCCCGAATACAAAGTGTAATGTTTGGGGCAAATCCAATACAACACATTACTGAGAACCACTCTCCATATTTTCAAGCATAGTGGTGGCTGCATCATGTTATGGGTATGCTTGTAATCATTAAGGCCTGTGGAGTTTTTCAGGATAAAAAATAAATGGAATGGAGCTAAGCACAGGCAAAATCCTAGAGGAAAACCTGCTTCTGTCTGCTTTCCACCAAACACTGGGATATGAATTCACATTTTCAGCAGGACAATAACCTAAAACACAAATCTTCACTGGAGTTGCTTACCAAGTAGACAGTGAATGTTCCTGAGAGGCTGAGTTACAGTTGTGATTTAAATCTGCTTGAAAATCTATGACACCTGAAAATAGTTGTCTAACAATGATCAACAACCAATTTGACAGAGCTTGAAGAATTTTGAAAATAATACATTGGCAAATGTTGCACAATCCAGGCGTGGAAAGCTCTTAGAGATATACCTAGAAAGACTCACAGCTGTAATCGCTGTCAAAGATGATTCTAACATGTATTAACTTGGGGTTGAATACTTATATAATCAAGATGTATTCGTGTTTTATTTTTTTTGTTAGTATTTTCACACAAAAAATGACAATCAAATCCATAACACAACAACATGTGTAAAAAGTAAAGGGGTGTTATTGTACTTAACCAGCAATAACGTTATTAAACATCGTTAACTAAATTATACCAGAGACGTCATTATATTTCAGTATACCTGGTTATACACCACCACTGGTCGTTTCACACCAAACTAGCCTTACTGTTGCAGACTCCAACCAAGCACCTATTCCGACCGCAAACACAACAGTGACGTTGCTCAAGTCCTGCTCATGAGTGTTTACAGTGCAGTGCGCAGCAAATGCGCGCGACAGATTGTACATCATTTGGCTTGGCTGCATGCAAAGTCAATCCTTTTCACTTTGTCATATGTAAATCATTGCATTCAATTCTGCCTTGTTTATGCGGCCGCGAGGTCTTCTTTGTGTCAGTGTGCGTCACACGTGTACCAACACAGAATAACGTGCGTAGGCAAGTAGTAACAATATCGTGCATGACACAGAATACATGAAGAATTGACTTTAGACCATTTCATGTGTGATCATCCTGGGGCTTGTGCGGAAGATTTCATCTGTATTTGTATAATTCGGTGAGTTCAAGTCGAGTAGAAGCTAGCTACCAGCTTGCTGAGCTAACTACGCAAGAGAGCCACGGATTAGTATAGTAGTTTGATCAAGTGAGGGCTAATGTGCAATGATGCAACGGTAATGCACTGCCAGTGGTGATAAAGTCATGTTTTAAATCGCTAGCTAGCGAGATCATGTAAGAAGCAGCGAACCTGGCTGCCTATACTTGTCATATCATGTGATTTATATTTTAGTGTATAAACAAAATGATCTAAACAGAAACGATGTGATTACCATGAGGAAAAATACCTCGCAATTCCTTGCATCCTCTGTTTATATTCAACTGCAGTGCAGTGTGCCATTTTTATTTCCCGCCATTGGATTTCCGCAATTGTGAGAAGTTGAAACTGGGTGAACAACCAGACAAAAAAACTACAGCCACATAGAGCACTATAGTAGTTAGAAGTGAACAACATACAAACATGAACGGCTTTTATGTAATAGAAGAGATCCAAACACTAAGGTGAGTGTATGACAGCTACCATGGCATGATTGAATGTTATGGTGCTTTCAAGACAACTGGAAATTCGGGAATTTTTTGGTTAAATCTTTTAAGTCAGGACTGTTCAGGTCGGAACGTATGAGCTCCAGAAAGATGGCCGAATTTCCGACTTGGATTTCCGAATTGGTTGAGTGTTAAACGGTTTTTCCCAGTCGAGGCGGATTTTATTTTCCCGAGTTCCCAGTTGTCTTGAACTGACGGAAGTCGGATATTTCCGAGTTCCCAGTTATTTTGAACGCGGCATTAGCCTAACGTTAAATTATTTAAATGAAGACTGAAATGTCTGGAAAAACGAATTGCCTCGAAATCCATCTAACATGTAGTGTATTACGACAAGTACTTTTCCATTTCTATCATTCAAAACATTTATATCATTCATGACTCAATTGATTGTTTCTCCGGCCTTAAATTGATTTAGTCCAAAGGCCGGCAGATGGCGATATTGAGTCGTTTCGTTTTACCATCCAAACGCAATGTATGCAGCCGGCAATACATTTGTATCCCCTTGGATCGGTTCATAACCAAAACATTCCCAATTCAGCGATTTCCTACCTAACTATATTTAATGGCGAGAAGGTGGGGAACATATTAGGGATGGGCATGAGTACTCGAACGAACGTCAAAAGTCGATCCTTAAAGCTGCAATATGTAACTTTTTGGGCAACCCGACCAAATGTACATAGAAATGTGAGTTATAGGTCTGTCATTGTCATTGAAAGCAAGTCTAACACGCTGACTTGGCCGGGCACGCACGTGCGTCCGCCATCGCGAGCGTGGTGATTTTGGCCATCCACACCAGAAGCGATCAGGACATGCAGGTTGAAATATCAAAACAAACTCTGAACCAACTATATTAATTTGGGGACAGGTCGAAACGCATGAAATATTCATGGACATTTAGCTAGCTAACTTGCTGTTGCTAGCTAATTTGTCCTGTGATATAAACATTGGGTTGTTATTTTACCTGAAATGCACAAGGTCCTTAAAAAAAATATTTGTATAATGTTGACCCATTTTGAGACACGTAACATCATGTGTTCTCTACTCTGACAATTAATCCACAGATAAAAGAGGCAACCTAGGTAGTTTCTAGTAATCTCTCCTCCTTCAGTCTTCTTCTGTGGACTTTATATGGTGAGTTTGGAACTCGGTAGTGAGTGTTGCAACCGAGGACAGACAATTTTTATGTGCTTCAGCGGTCCCGTTCTGTGAGGTTGTGTGGCCTACCACTTTGCGGCTGAGCGGTTGTTGCTCCTACACTTTCCACTTCACAATAACAGCACTTACAGTTGACCGGGGAAGCCCTAGCAGGGCAGGAATTTGACGAACTGACTTGTTGGAAAGGTGGCATCCTATGACGGTGCCATTTTAAGTCACTGAGCTCTTCAGTAAGGCCATTCTATTGACAGTGTTTGTCTATAGAGATAGCATGGCTATGTGCTCAATTTTATACACCTGTCAGCAACGGTTGTGGCAGAAATAGCCGAATCCACTAATTTGAAGGGGTGTCCACATACCTTTGTATGTGTTCCAACAATGAGCTGCAGTTTTGGAATAATTTCATCCTGTCTATTTTCAGCTTAGGATACTTTGCGAATTGCTAGTGTCATTTAGAATTGATTAGCCTAGGCTATAACCCCCCTAAACATAGACGGGTTCCACACTGAAAATATGCAAAAGCATTACTTTGATAAAGACAGAGCGCATTTTCATCAGAATCATTAAGCCTAGACCTACTCACCAAACAGATGTTGGCTAAAACTGGTTAGACTAGTATAGTAAGAGGTAGGATAGTCAAACCTTTACCTATAGTAGTGCTGAGCGATAAATGCTTTTTGAGGTCTGTTCAGTTTCTGTTCTATTATTAAAAAATTATCACTATCCATTATGTGGGTTGAATGCTGTAACACAGAATAAAACAAATAATAAAAGGCCCGTGATGGTAGACTTCTCACTTATTAACAATAATTTATTCACATTACTTTTAACAAAATATTTCAGTTGTGTTTGTTACATTTGTTTTATTTGATGACTTTATTATTTCTTTCTGAGTCATCTCATCTCTATAGAGCTGCGGCCTCTGCTGTCTGACAAAATCACTATTTTAGTAGTTCAATGTAAATAAGGCTTCATTTTCTCAATGCTGAATACCAACAGCACCTTGTGCTGGGGACAATAAAAGGCCACTCTAAAATGTGCAGTTTTGTCACACAACACAATGCCACGTTTTGAGGGAGCGTGCAATTGGCATGCTGACTGCAGGAATGTCTGCAACAACCACAGACCAGGTGTAACCACGCCAGCCCAGGACCTTCACATCCGGCTTCTTCACCAGCGGGATCGTCTGAGACCAGCCACTGTGACCGCTGATGAAATTGGGGGTTTGCACAACTGAAGAATTTCTGCACAAACTGTCAGAAACCATCTAAGGGAAGATCATCTGCGTGCTCGTCGTCCTCACCAGGTCGTAACCGACTTCAGTGGGCAAATGCTCACCTTCGATGGCCACTGGCGCTCTGGAGAAGTGTGCTCTTCACAGATGAATACCGGTTTCAACTGTACCGGGCAGATGGGGATTGGTTTGCATTTTATTGACGGCAAATTGAATGCACAGAGATACCATGACGAGATCCTGAGGCCCATTGTCGTGCCATTCATCCGCCGCCATCACGTTTCAGCGTGATAATGCACGGCCCCATGTCGCAAGGATCTGTAGACAATTCATGGAAGCTGAAAATGTCCCAGTTCTTCCATGACCTGCATACTCACCAGACATGTCACCCATTTGAGCATGTTTGGGATGCTCTGCATCGAAGTGTAAGACAGCGTGTTCCAGTTCCCGCCAATATCTAGCAACTTTGCACAGCCATTGAAGAGGAGTGGGACAACATTCCACAGGCCACAATCAACAGCCTGATCAACTCTATGCAAAGGAGATGTCGCGTTGCGTGAGGCAAATGGTGGTCACACCAGATACTGACTCGTTTTCTGATACCCTGAGCTCACAGAAAAAAACATAATGAAATGGAATTCAAATAATTGAACCGACATCTGTCAATTAGTTGTTTAAAAACCATAAAATAACAGACATTTCGGTTAATCGCTCAGCACTAACCTGTAGGTACAGTGGGGAAAAAAAGTATTTAGTCAGCCACCAATTGTGCAAGTTCTCCCACTTAAAAAGATGAGAGAGGCCTGTAATTTTCATCATAGGTACACGTCAACTATGACAGACAAAATGAGAAGAAAAAAATCCAGAAAATCACATTGTAGGATTTTTAATGAATTTATTTGCAAATTATGGTGGAAAATAAGTATTTGGTCACCTACAAACAAGCAAGATTTCTGGCTCTCACAGACCTGTAACTTCTTCTTTAAGAGGCTCCTCTGTCCTCCACTCGTTACCTGTATTAATGGCACCTGTTTGAACTTGTTATCAGTATAAAAGACACCTGTCCACAACCTCAAACAGTCACACTCCAAACTCCACTATGGCCAAGACCAAAGAGCTGTCAAAGAACACCAGAAACAAAATTGTAGACCTGCACCAGGCTGGGAAGACTGAATCTGCAATAGGTAAGCAGCTTGGTTTGAAGAAATCAACTGTGGGAGCAATTATTAGGAAATGGAAGACATACAAGACCACTGATAATCTCCCTCAATCTGGGGCTCCACGCAAGATCTCACCCCGTGGGGTCAAAATGATCACAAGAACGGTGAGCAAAAATCCCAGAACCACACGGGGGGACCTAGTGAATGACCTGCAGAGAGCTGGGACCAAAGTAACAAAGCCTACCATCAGTAACACACTACGCCGCCAGGGACTCAAATCCTGCAGTGCCAGACGTGTCCCCCTGCTTAAGCCAGTACATGTCCAGGCCCGTCTGAAGTTTGCTAGAGTGCATTTGGATGATCCAGAAGAGGATTGGGAGAATGTCATATGGTCAGATGAAACCAAAATAACTTTTTGGTAAAAACTCAACTCGTCGTGTTTGGAGGACAAATAATGCTGAGTTGCATCCAAAGAACACCATACCTACTGTGAAGCATGGGGGTGGAAACATCATGCTTTGGGGCTGTCTTTCTGCAAAGGGACCAGGACGACTGATCCGTGTAAAGGAAAGAATGAATGGGGCCATGTATCGTGAGATTTTGAGTGAAAACCTCCTTCCATCAGCAAGGGCATTGAAGATGAAACGTGGCTGGGTCTTTCAGCATGACAATGATCCCAAACACACCACCCGGGCAACGAAGGAATGGCTTCGTAAGAAGCATTTCAAGGTCCTGGAGTGGCCTAGCCAGTCTCCAGATTTCAACCCCATAGAAAATCTTTGGAGGGAGTTAAGTCCGTGTTGCCCAGCGACAGCCCCAAAACATCACTGCTCTAGAGATCTGCGTGGAGGAATGGGCCAAAATACCAGCAACAGTGTGTGAAAACCTTGTGAAGACTTACAGAAAACATTTGACCTGTGTCATTGCCAACAAAGGGTATATAACAAAGTATTGAGAAACTTTTGTTATTGACCAAATACTTATTTTCCACCATAATTTGCAAATAAATTCATTAAAAATCCTACAATGTGATTTTCTGGATTTTCTTTTCTCAATTTGTCTGTCATAGTTGACGTGTACCTATGATGAAAATTACAGGCCTCATCTTTTTAAGTGGGAAAACTTGCACAATTGGTGGCTGACTAAATACTTTTTTTCCCCACTGTATATGGCGAACATGTTTTCTGTTGTCTAACATTGATTGTCATCTTCTATTTGTTTCTAGGTTTCACATGCCACTATGAAGTACATCTTGGTCACTGGCGGTGTCATATCCGGAATTGGCAAGGGCATCATTGCCAGTAGTGTGGGCTTAATCCTGAAGTCCTGTGGTCTGCATGTGACTGCCATCAAAATCGACCCCTACATCAACATTGATGCTGGCACCTTCTCACCTTATGAACATGGTGAGTGCATTTGTGTGGTGAGTCCTCTCTGACTAAAGCATTTAATCTGTGAGGGCTAGGCCAATGCATGCCTATTTAATTGACTTGAGTTGCATCACCCATCCAGGTGAAGTGTTTGTGTTGGACGATGGAGGTGAGGTGGACCTGGATTTAGGAAACTACGAGCGCTTCCTGGACATCAGACTAACCAGGGACAACAACCTAACCACGGGCAAAATCTACCAGTCAGTCATCAACAAGGAGAGGAGGGGAGACTACCTGGGCAAAACTGTACAGGGTGAGGGAGAGAACAAGGGTTCTCCACTAGGCAAGGGGCATTAGGATTAGGGCAACTCCTGGAAACCAATGACATCACTCCTAGCTGTTGTGTTGATTTGTAAGGGTCTCTCCATAGTCCTTATTTCTATGCTGATCTCGAGTCTCTGGATGCTGATTCTATTTTGCTGATGTTTTCTCTCTTATCTCAGTGGTGCCACACATCACAGATGCCATTCAGGAGTGGGTGATGAAGCAGGCCAAGATCTCAGTGGATGACGATGGGGTGGAGCCACAAGTCTGCGTTATAGAGGTACGAGCCACAGCGTAGTCAAGTTTGTCTGATTATGGGTCATTCATTATAGGCCATTGTGATTGTCCCCATGAAGTTGTTATTGGTGTCTGGTTTTAGCCAGGGATTGTTAAGCTGGGTCGTATTGATTAGGACACACTAGCAACACATTCAAAACGTGCAATGGAAAATGAGCTGTTCAGATAGTACCTCCCCGTTTCAGACGGTTTCTTGCGTTTTTGCCTAGTGAATGTTGAGGTCTCAGGCTGTGTCCTGTGTTGACAGTTGGGAGGCACTGTGGGAGACATTGAGAGCATGCCATTTATCGAGGCCTTCAGACAGTTCCAGTTCAAAGTGAAGAGGGATAACTTCTGTAACATTCACGTCAGCTTAGTCCCACAGGTAAGCGCTTTAACACACACACACACATGCAGAGTAGGGCTTGTTTGAAAGCCGATTTCAGCGTTGCGACAAGGCACATCTGTATCAAAAGTGTCTAAACATTGCCTTTACTGCATTAATACACACACACAATTGAATCAAAACACAATCCCATACATAAGCATTGTAAAACATCATGAACGCTTTAACTTAGTCTCAAAAGCACATCAGTTGTGTTTCAAGTAAAAGGTCGTACAATGATGCTTAACTGAGAACTGAAATGTAACTTTGTCTGCCTTTAGCCCATTGCAACAGGAGAACAGAAGACTAAACCCACTCAGAACAGTGTCCGAGAGCTCCGTGGACTAGGACTCTCCCCAGACCTGGTGAGTTAGATACTCCCTCATCCTTTAGCCCTGGGACTCTTGGAATTGGCTAACTATGGCATAGAATGTTATCAATGTGCAATGTGCTTCTCTTCATGTATTTTCAGATCATGTGCCGCTGTGCGACACCTCTGGAGAATGCTGTCAAAGAGAAGATCTCCATGTTCTGTCACGTAGAGCCCACGCAGGTAAGGCCTTCTCTGTCTATGTTTTAACATGACTGGGTCGTGTTCATTAAAATGGACTGAAACAGGGAGGAACTATATGGTCTTGTCCAATAAGAAAAACAAATGTCAGTTTTCCGTTGCGTGCCTAAATGAACACAACCCAGGAAAAAGTTACTGTTTAAGTCAACCAGAACCATTTAAATCAGATTCTTATGCTTTTCTCTCTCCCTGTCCCCAGGTGATCTGTGTGGCAGACGTGTCGTCCATCTACAGAGTACCCCTCCTACTGGAGGACCAGGGGGTGGTGGGCTACATCTGCCAGCGGCTGGACCTGCCTATTGAGATGAGGGCCAGGAAGATGCTCACCAAGTGGAAGGAGATGTCCGACAGGTGAAGGGGACCCCTGGCTCACCCCCCATGGCCATGTGGGAGTTGTAGTCCAGTTGGACTGTTTATGGCAGAAATAGGCTTCTGAATGTAGCACTACTCTGCTGTAGTACAATAGTGATGTGGAAACTAAGCTTCCTGAAGAATTGAGACTTTCCAGCCAATTGTGTTGAAAATACTGTAGGTTCATTACTTGAGGCTTTGCTCAACACAGCATACACTAGTGGCACCTGCTGGTCAAAAGAATGTAGGGCAGGCAAATTATTCTAGAAGACGTCCCACATGCCATAGCGCGCGCAGCGTAGCCTTTGTCTTCAACCGAAAGCAATAGCAAACCAGTCAGGTGGTTGTGCCACGAAACAAAGCTTAGAACATCATTTATCGCATGCCTCTGATAAAGTGATAGTCATCAGCACACTGCTTTCAAGTAAACTGCTCTGTTATTTCGACGCATGCCTCTGAGCTCCGGTATCAAACGTAACATCACTATAGTACAACATATGACAAGGTTACTGTAGAACTTTGGCATCAGGGCTCTTAGATTTTTACTACATGCTGACATAGGGCCCGATTCAGACTTAGGAAATGTACGCCTTTCTTGCGCACACCTTTCCTATGCACTTCTCAGTAGTTGGTATTCAGACTGACCTTATGCAGGTGTGGTTCCCTTGCGCACACTGAATAAATGTAATTTAACTGCTGAAAATCCTCCCACTTCCTGGCCAACAGATTTTCTAGTGGAGTTTTCATTCAATAGGGTTTTCAGTACAGTTATCTAAAGCCATCCCTTTAAATGTGGTGTACCTTACATTTGTAACTTTTCAGAATATTAGGGATCAATTAAAGAAAGCCATGTGGGCCTAAATATACACCATATTAGTCTCCTTTTCAGCACCAATTGGTAGATAAAAAAAAATACTTTGATCTTGTATAATATTTAGGGTTATGAAAGTATTTATGAATAATAATGTTAAAAAAAGGTTTTGGAGAGCCTTTGCACACAAAATATATTGGTGAATCAAAAATACAGTGGTTTGATTCATCCTGAAAGTTGCCACATTCAATTGTTCAATCCATGAAATATTGGAAGGTGAGAAAAATGTACATTAGTCCTATAAATCTACCCTAATAATCCTTACTAATCATGGAACTCTGATGACAACGGTCCAGTCGGTCCATTTCTGTATGGACCTCGCTTTGTGCACGGGAGCATTGTCATGCTGAAACAGGAAATGGCCTTCCCCAAACTGTTGCCACAAAGTTGGAAGTACAGAATCATCTAGAATGTCATTGTATGCTGTAGCATTAAGATTTCCCTTCACTGGAACTAAGGGGCCTAGCCCGAACCATTATTCCTCCTCCACCAAACTTTACTGTTGGCACTATGCATTGGGTCAGGTAGCGTTCTCCTGGCATCAGCCAAACCCAGATGAGTCCGTCGGACTGCCAGATGGTGAAGCGTGATTCATCACTCCAGAGAACGCATTTCCACTGCTCCATAGTCCAATGGCGGCGAGCTTTACACCACTCCAGCTGACGCTTGGCATTGCGCATGGTGATCTTAGGTTTGTGTGCGGCTACTCGGCCATGGAAACCCATTTCATGAAGCTCCCGACTAACAGATCTTGTGCTGACGTTGCTTCCAGAGGCAGTTTGGAACTCGGTAGTGAGTGTTGCAACTGAGGACATATGATTTTTATGCGCTACGCACTTCAGCACTAGGTGGTCCTGTTCTGTGAGCTTGTGTAGCCTACCACTTCGCGGCTGAGCCGTTGTTGCTCCTAGACATTTCCACTTCACAATGACAGCACTTACAGTTGAACGGGGCAGCTCTAGCAGGGCAGAAATCTTACTAACTGACTTGTTGGAAAGATGGCATCCTATGACGGTGCCACGTTTTAATCTCTGAGCTCTTCAGTAAGGCCATTATACTGCCAATGTTTGGCTGTGTGCTCAATTTTATACACCTGTCAGCAACGGTATTTATTATGGATCCCCATTTATTTTTATTTATTTTTATTTTACCTTTATTTAACTAGGCAAGTCGGTTAAGAACAAATTCTTATTTACAATGACGGCCTACACCGGCCAAACCCGGATGACGCTGGGCCAATTGTGCGCCGCCCTATGGGACTCCCAATCGCGGCCGGTTGTGATACAGCCTGGAATCGAACCAGGAGGTCTGTAGTGACGCCTCAAGCACTGAGATGCAGTGCTTTAGACCACCGCGCCACCATTGCTGCCAAGGCAGCAAATCAAATAACGTTTTATTGGTCGCATATACATATTTAGCAGCAGCTACTCTTCCTAGGGTCCAGCAAAATTAAGGCGGTTATACAATTTAAAAAACATTACAATATATTTCACAACAGATATCACACATGAAGTGTGTGTCCTTAGGCCACTATTCTACAACCACAATCTACAACACAAAATCCATGTGCGTGTATAGTGCGTATGTTATCGTGTGTCTGTGTGTGTGTGTGTCCATATGACTGGGTTCACGTTTGTCTCCAGCGATCATAAGGTAAAATAGATCTAAAACAATATTGTAATTTATATTTACAATCCCCTTATCCAAACAGCTTACACGTTTACCTAGCTCTTATCAGTAGCTCTTATCAATTTGTGAATTACAGTGCATGGAGAATGGTGTTATTTCTATTGGATAAAATAAAGTAGATGTTCTACTTGGAACTGACAGGTTGCTCGACCTTATTCATCATTTCATCGTGCCTAAAGGTGGTGAAATTATGAGGGAATCAAGTAAAGGTCAGAATACTGTAGACACACCTCCGCTACACCTTATTTCTTTGATCTCCACCCAAAATGAATAGTGGGTGAATAGCATGCTATTCTCATGCTTAAGTTCAAGGTCAGAATGTGCATAGAGAGAAAAGTGCATAAAAAGGAATTGTGTTCCATTTATGCACGATTAACTCAGGTTGGAATTCCCCCATACTGAATTGTGTCTCACCCCGGTTTGATTGAATATTTTACCATGTTTTGGTCTAAAATGTATATTGACTTGATACCCTAGGGTCCTCGGAACATGTTGGAACTGAACTGTCTCCTCTCAGGTCTGACCGACTCCTGGAACATGTGTCCGTCGCCCTGGTAGGGAAGTACACAAAGTTCTCTGACTCATATGCTTCTGTCATCAAGGCCCTGGAGCACTCAGCCCTCGCCATCAACCACAAACTAGAGATCAAGGTATGGAACCCAGTCACATTCACCCATGGTCCCTTTGGAGCGCCCCCCCCACCCACCTTGCGGGCTTAAGATTTTAGTGCCCTCCCTCTTGGCAGTGGATCATCATTTTTTTGTTGTGTTCATTTTGCCATGGGGCAGAGATACATTTTTGCAGTTTTAAAGCTAACTTCCTGCAATTCTACACATTTTGCCATCACTTGTTCAAATGATAGTGAGAGTGACTAACAAAGTGCCCTGTGTGCCCGGTCGGTAATTTGGTGATGATTACTACAAGGTTTAGATAGCTGGCTAGATTACCTTACCTAGCAATCTAAAACATTTTAGCTGACATGGGCTAATTGAGTGACTGTG
Organism: Coregonus lavaretus; assembly: GCF_964263955.1. Lineage (NCBI taxonomy): Eukaryota > Metazoa > Chordata > Actinopteri > Salmoniformes > Salmonidae > Coregonus > Coregonus lavaretus. Next base: position 35,673,345 of record NC_140000.1, on the reverse strand, counting down.
GAAAACTGCTGATTCACTACCAAATTTCGAAATTGCACCTTATGTATTCTAAGTTTCTGTAAATTGAGACCCCGACTTGAGTTCCCGAATAAAAAATAATTGGGGAGGTGGGGTTGGAGGACCACTAGCGGCCGCAGGGCTCTACGCGCAGTGCGTCTGCTTCCATTGGTGGCATTGGTGTTGTCTTTTGTGCAAACCAAACCTTGCGTGTCCTTATAGACAAAGGATTATGAGAAGCTCTGTTCTAATGGACTGTGTTAAATATGGCCACCTTATATGTTATAATAAAAAAGACGATTACTGTATGTCATGTTCTTATGCCACCCACCTCCCACTGACCCTCAGTCTCCCTCTTGCAGTTCATAGACTCTGCAGACCTAGAGCCAAATACACTGCAGGAGGAGCCTGTGAAGTACCATGAGGCCTGGCAGAAACTCTGCAGTGCTGAGTGAGTGTCTACAGCAAAACATCTACACTGAGTATACAACACATTAAAAACACCTGCTCTTTCCATGACATAGACTGACCAGGTGAAAGCTATGATGCCTTATTGATGTCACTTGTTAAATCCACTTCAAACAGTGTAGATGGGGAGGAGACAGGTTAAAGAAGGACTCAATATAATGGCTGCTTGACACCATAAATCCCACAGAACTTATGCATGAGCATTGTGACTACAATTTTTTTTCTGTGTAATTGTAACCCTAAGCCAAGGGAGCTGTGTTCTCCTGTCAGTGAAGGATCAATATTGTCTCATACACACAGTGGTGTCTTGGTACCTGGAGGCTTCGGTGTACGGGGGACAGAGGGGAAAATCCAAGCTATCAGCTGGGCCAGGAAAAAGAAAAAGCCATTTTTAGGTAAGATGTATTTAAGCTTTAATGAAATGGAAATTAATCAAAAGTATTGTAATGTATCATATGTCAGTTTAGCATGTTTTGTTAAATGGAAATTATATTCTGTACGTCACTCTTTATCATTGAATCCATCAGAAATTCTGATCAGACTGGTTCAGCCTGACTTTTTTTATTGCACACATTTAATCCCAATTGTCTTTTTGTAGGGGTATGTTTGGGCATGCAGTTGGCAGTGTGTGAATTTGCCCGCAATGTTCTTGGCTGGCAAGGTGAGTAATCTTTGAATCACTAATCATTATATCCTTGGGGTGTATGTTGCATAATTCCAGAATGTGCATAAGTTAAATGTTCAACTCTCAAACCTGACAGATGCCAACTCTACTGAATTCCACCCAGAATCTAAACACCCTGTGGTAGGTATGCTATAGTAACCAAGTCCATCTCTCTGTCACTTCTCACTGAGTTTTGGCTCACGAACATTGTGGTATTCTGTTACTTTTTTGACAGGTGATTGACATGCCAGAACACAACCCTGGGCAGATGGGTGGGACTATGAGGTTGGGGAAGAGGCGGACCATCTTCAAATCCAACACCAGCATTTTGAGTGAGTGCTAATCTTGGCAAAACCACATAGCATTTGATTGTGTTTGAATATTATCAACCATTATAACACACCAGTGTTTTTTCAGGAAAGCTGTATGGCGATGCTGAATATGTTGACGAGAGGCATCGCCACCGCTTTGAGGTACAAGAGCTGAATCGAGTCATGATGTGTCTATTTGCATTACATTTTTACATTACATTTTACATTACATGTTACTTGAAGAGACTGCTATTATTAGAATGCAATTGACAAACCATTTGCATATGGAAGTGTTACATGTATTACATTATAAGTGTGGATGGGTTGAATTGATGGGAGCTCTGTCCTCTTAGGTGAATCCTGAGCTGAAGCACCACTTTGAGGAGAGGGGCTTCCATTTTGTCGGCCAGGACGTGGAGGGAGAGAGGATGGAGGTCATTGAGCTGGATGGTGAGTTAACCATGGAGACATTTCAATGTCTTGCACTGTCTGGCTCTTGGAAATGTTAATGTTAAATAGTGCGTTATCACTTCATAAAGTAGTTTCTTGACTGTATTGAAAAAAACAATTTACACACTTTTTAGGGGTATCAATTTGAAATGTAACAACAGTTGTAGCTATGCCAACCGAAATGTATAGGTCCGTAGCATCCATCTCAAACCGATCATCTTCCCACCTGTGTTGTTTCAGATCATGCCTATTTTGTTGGAGTGCAGTACCACCCAGAGTTCACTTCTCGTCCTATCAAGCCCTCGCCCCCCTACTTTGGCCTCCTGCTGGCTGCAGCAGGGAAACTCCAGAGCTACCTACAGAAAGGTTGTCGCCTCTCACCACGGTAAGACCATGCAGATCATTGTATTTCTCATAATTTCCTTTTACTCCATCAGATGGAGGCAAGCAAGATGAGCAGCATTTGGGCTGCGAAAAGGGGAATGAAAAAAGTTACCCATAGACAGCCAGTATTGGATTTTTCTAATGCTATACCCTAGTTTATATATATATGACTTATCATATCATCCTGAGACAGTATTATGGATGTATATAACTCTGTCCCTTGTGTTACAGAGACGCATACAGTGACCTCAGCGACAGCAGCTCTCCAGAGTCTGAGATTGCTGAACTGAAATTCCCGTCTGTCTCCTAGGAGTTACCAGTTACATGCACCTGTTGCTCTGTTTATGCTGGTACTGCTGTTACAGGGACTATTTCATTGTGCCTGTTCACCTCACATGTTTGAACTCAATACAGCAGCCTCCGCTCATCTACCTGAAAATAAATACCTTTCATATCACCCAACAGAAGGTCAAATTACTGAGAAAAGTAGCTCTCTGAAATGACGCAGGCAACCAAAATGGCAAGATTTTAGACTATTGTTAGGCATTTATCACTACAATTGAATGCAACATATCAGCATTACTATGCCCCCCCCCTTTTTTTTATTTAAATGTTATTCTTCAAAGTGAAACTTTGGCTAAGAACACTATTGTTATTTGTTAGGCCAGAAGGAACAACGGTGTGAATACAGATTGATAATATATGTAAATGTAGTCAGATGTATGTGCTTGTCAATTTCCCTCAGAAAAAGCCACCCAGCCAGGTGTTATTGAATAAAACAGTGATGCACTAATGAATGAATGGAAGATGAAAATAAAGAATCTGTGAATTTTGTCCATCTGGACTATTTCAATATCATCCTTCCCATAAAAAAAAATATCAGAGAAAACCTCTTGAATTTATTTGCAATGCTTTTTTGATAAATGTTTCCTATTATGTTTGAGATCAACTTTGATGTAAGACTGGTGATATTCTGTGACCCTGAATAGACCACCCTTTTCAGTGTGCACCAGTCACTTGTTTCCAATGACAATCCTTGCACCTGAATTGCACGGCGTGAACATGCAAGTTCCTGTCTTGACTTGAGCTATTAAAATCCCAAGCAGCCCCTTCTAGTGAGTCCTAGGAGACTTTAGGTTGTTTTGTTCTCCACTTCCCTTTTTCAGAGGCTCAACTGTACCCATATAGTGGGCTATGGGGGAGACTACCCAATCAGAATCTATGATTCAATTAATGTTTCCTGACAACTTGATATACAGTCATTGAGTGCTTGCATCCTACATCATATACTTATTTAGTGAAACATATACTGTCAAATAGAGACTGACAACAGGAAATACAAGGTTTGCCATGATAAGGGCCAGAATGCACCCTTTCCCTTCAGAGAGCCACAACTCCCCTTTTCTCTCTTTCCATCTGCGCACCCCTCCCTTTTCCATTGGAGAGCCCTCCCTCCCTCTCACACTCTTGCACCTCTCCCTTTGTCAAGTATCAACAGGCACAGGCAAACTTTGGAAGTCCCCAACCCTACCAAACACTCATACACACATGCACATGCTTGCACAGTATCAGTCGAGATCTGCATGAAGGAGGACGGCAACATAACTTAAGAACTCTATGGGTTCTATGGGATGGACATTCTTCCACAGATGCTTTCTCTGAGGATTTGAGGAGCCAGCACACACACTGAACCAAACACACTTTCGCAGCAGGTGTTCAACAATGTGAGGGTGTTTCCTGGCTGCTGACACTACAGACAGACTGTTCTATGTGGGAGCCGTGAGAAGTGGCTCTCCCACTATTTCTCCTCAGAGAGAGCGTTGAGGAACCAGCTCCAGCTTGTCAAACCCCTATCTGCCTCTGGCTTCCTGAGGGGAATCCCTCTCTCCATATCTCCCTCCATCTGCACCATCCCTCTCTCCAGTCCTCAGCAGCTACTATGGACCTGACTCTGTGGCAGTACCAGTTCAGGATCATCATGTTAGGGGACTCGACAGTTGGTAAGTCGTCCCTGCTGAAGCGTTACACAGAGGAGATGTTTCTGGACTGCATCAACCAGACAGTAGGGGTGGACTTCTACGTGCACTTCCTGGAGGTGAAGCCTGGCGTTAGGGTCAAACTGCAGTTCTGGGACACAGCAGGCCAGGAGAGGTTCAGGTAAAGAACAGTACTGTGCTGTATTACCACAACAACACATTCATTCAGCCTACAACATCACTCCATTCTGTAATGTTAGCTGTTCATTTACTAATCCACCACACCACTACTTTGCTGACTTGAGGGACCTGCTTTCTACTCCATGGCATAAATCATGTAAAGACGTAATTACAAGACATAATGCTAGGATCTGCACAAACTGGGTATTCTACAGAGGCTCAGTGGGATAGGATTGTTCCCATAAAAGGATAATTCTTACTAGTAAGATATGTAGCTAGGTTACTGTATTCAATGTGAATAAAAGACTCACATTTGCTCTATTTCGTATTTTCTAACTTTAATGCTATGAACATTCCAGCCAGTGTTGGGGTCAATTCCAATTTCATTTGAAATGTTTAATTAAATTTGATTCTTCACATTATGGAATTGGAATTGAATTGGAATTAGAATTCAGTTGGAATTGTATTTTGTTCTTCTTTTTTAAAAATTGGAATTTAATAGTATCTCTGAATTCAAAGACTGACCTGGAATTTTACTTTCATTTAATGACATTTACAGGGAGAGTGAATTCAATTAAATTTGAATTTGTGGAATTAACCCAAACTCTGATTCCAGCCACCCGAATAAGCCCAAGATTGTGCCCACATGTGTTCTGATCATCCATCTAATCCTCTGTGACTCACCACAGCCAAACAAAATATTCCCTGTGAATCAATGGTTATGAGTTTATTTTGTTAACTGTTACTACACTCTTGGTAGTGTTTTAAGTAGTTAACTTTTGTTGTTGTTGCCATTCTAACTACACACTACTTTTTGGCTAAAATAAAATATGGGTGTAGTAGGTAAGAATTGTCTTTCTTTTTTGGCATCAGACCTGCCTAATTGTCACTCGAAACATAGTTTTTATGTTTAATAGGCCAAGTTACACATTCAGTTAAAGGACCAATCAGACGTTTTTATATCAATATCAAATACTTTGCCTACAGAGTAATATGAGAAGAATGCAACTGCTGAATTTATGTAGATATTCTATACTTAGTGTTTTGATAACTTTCAAATGTAGTAACAGGTCCATATAGAATAAACAACCCTTCACATAATACCATACAATCAATGTTCTGCTAAAATAACAATGTGCACCTTTCATCATTCATTGTCATTCCCATCCGATACAGATACTGTGCCTATCAACATTTTGTCTGGTGGTAATGGGGGTACCTTGGCAAACATGTCAGAGTCGTCATACCTTCTTGTGTGGTGTCCCATATACACCAGGAGTTCCCTGATCCTGGTGCAGAATACACAGGGTTTCTCCCTCCCCATAAGTAAAAGTTGTCTAGTAAAATGTTAATGCCGTGTCAGGTTTCTCTCCATTCAGAGACATCAGTATCAAGTCTGTCTGTAATTCTGGACTTCATCACATCATTTTGCAAGACTCCATTAGCTGGCTCCATACATGTTTCTGTGAACACGTACACACATAGTCACCAATGGCAGTTAGGATAGGTGATATCTGACACAAACAGGTACTACAGTGCATTTGGAAAGTATTCAGACCCCTTGACTTTTTCCACATTTTGTTACGTTACAGCCTTATTCTAAAATGGACAAAATAAAACATGTTCTTCATCAATCTGCACACAATACCCCATAATGACAAAGCAAAAACAGGTTTTTAGATTTCTTTAGCAAATGTATAAAAAATAAAAAACAGAAATACCTTATTTAAATAAGTATTCAGACCCTTTGCTATGACACTCGAAATTGAGCTCAGGTGCATCCTGTTTCAATTGATAATTTGACCACCGACCAAACTGAGCAATCGGGAGAGAAGGGCCTTGGTCAGGGAGGTGACCAAGAACCAGATGGTCACTCTAACAGAGCTCCAGAGTTCCTCTGTGGAAATGGGAGAACCTTCCAGAAGGACAACCATCTCTGCAGCACCACCAATCAGGCCTTTATGGTAGAGTGGCCAGATGGAAGCCACTCCTCAGTAAAAGGCACAGAGACTGGGAGACTAGTCAACATAGAGGGAAAGATGAACGGAGCAAAGTACAGAGAGATCCTTGATGAAAACCTGCTCCAGAGCGCTCAGGACCTCAGACTGGGGCGAAGGTTCACCTTCCAACAGGACAACGACCCTAAGCACACCGCCAAGACAACGCAGGAGTGGCTTCGGGACAAGTCTCTGAATGTCCTTGAGTGGCCCAGCCAGAGCCCGGACTTGAACCCGATCGAACATCTCTGGAGAGACCTGAAAATAGCCGTGCAGCGAAGCTCCCCATCCAACCTGCCAGAACTTCAGAGGATCTGCAGAGAAAAATGGGAGAAACTCCCCAAATACAGGTGTGCGTTATACACAAGAAGACTTGAGGCTGTAATTACTGCCAAAGGTGCTTCAACAAAGTACTGAGTAAAGGGTCTGAGTAGTTATGTAAATGTGATATTTCCTTTTCTTTTTTTGTATATATTTGCAAACATTTCTAAAAAACAGTTTTTGCTTCGTCATTATGGGGTATTGTGTGTAGATTGATGAGGGACAAAAACAATTTAATCCGTTTTAGAATAAGTCTGTAATGGCCTCCTGAGCGGCGCAGTGGTCTAAGGCACTGCATCGCAGTGCCAGAGGCGTCACTACAGACCCGGGTTCAATCCTAGGCTGTGTCACAACCGGCCGTGATCGGGAGTCCCATAGGGTGGCGCACAATTGGCCCAGTGTCGTCTGGGTTAGGGGAGGGTTTGGCCGGGGGGGCTTTACTTGGCTCATCGCGCTCTAGCGACTCGTTGTGGCGGGCCGGGCACCTGCAGGCTGACCTTGGTCATCAGTTGAACGGTGTTTCCTCTGACACATTGGTGCAGCTGGCTTCTGGGTTTACATAACAAAATGTGGAAAAAGTCAAGGGGTCTGAATACTTTCCGAATGCACTGTATAAGTTTCCTTCCTAACTTTTTATGCGAGTAAAATACATGTCAGACAAAAAATGCCATAACAGGCCTGATTCAAACAGCAAATTTGTAAACTTTCCAAATGTCGACAAAACATAATACGTTAGACAAGGTGGGATCTTTTTGAGTTGGTAAAATTAATTATGCGAGAGATGGCGGTGGAAATGCCTTTATGTGCAAACATTAATATAATAACCATCATATCAAAGTAAATTTGGAGTCACGCGATGATATGGTTTGTGGTCCTCCCACTACAACTCAGGAAAGCATGTAGTTTATTAGGCTACAAATGAAATAAGTTATGATAAACTTCACAGGGTTAGGGTTAGGGTTAGGGTTAGGGTTAGGGTGGTGAAAGTGCATGGTAATGAGCTTGATGCTCCTTTCCAATAAATATTGAGGGTCTTATTCTGGTGACATGATGATAGATGCTTGGCTGCCTTTTGACAAATAAAAATAATTGTCCATAGAAATCTCATCATGTAGTAGGCTATACCCACACTATCTGCGAGCTGTTGGCTAGAGCACACGTACCAAGACCGGAGTGGGAACATTCGCTATATAACAAAAAATGTTTGGTGCCAAAACCATCAGTAGTGTTGAAAATGCGATGGAAACTCATTTACATTTTAGTTTTTATTCGGTACATGGGAATTTAACCGAAAAAGTAATTTTTATGTGCACTACGTCATCACGCACAGCCTTTTATCCGCAACAAGTCAATTTGATGGAAACACATCTCTGGTGGGAAAAGGTGCAGATGCGGATTTGAGAATATTTGCATGAAAATCTGTCGCCAATTGGATGGAAGCTTATTTTGAAGTTTGAACAGGTCAGATAAAACCTACCCAAATGATGGTCTCCTCATCAAACGACTGACGTTGCCATCTGGCAAAAGCATCTACAGTCCATCTGTAGAAATAAGCAGAGTTGAGGCAGAGTTCATCAGTGACACAAAAGGTGTTGCTATTACTGAACATTTGTGCTGTACTGTATTATAAGTAATCACCTCTTTTGTATTTGTGTTTATTATGGATCCCCATTAGCTGCTGCCAAGACAGCAGCTACTCTTCTTGGGTCCAGCAAAATTAAGGCAGTTATATACAATTAAAAACATTACATTACATTTCACAATAGATTTCACAACGCATTAAGTGTGTGCCCTCAGGTCACTCCATGTGTACGTGTGTGTAGTGCATATGTTATCGTGTGTGTGTATGCGTGTGTCTGTGCCTGTGTGTGTGTCTCTTCACATTGTGGATGTGTTGAGTGGATGTGTTGAGTGCCAGGTCTCTCTGCATCTCATGCATCTGTGAACACATACACACAGTCACTGTTCTATTACCAATGGTAGTATCTGACAAACAAACATATACTATGTTGAAGTCTGAACAGGTCAGACTAAACCTACCTAATTCTATTCTCCCCATCGACGACCGTTGGTGAGCAGGCAAGAGCTGAGGTCTTTGCCAGAGCCACATTGTTGGGCATAGCAATGTAGATCAGCTCCTGGCCCCTCATCAAAGATACTGGTTGGACACACACACACACAGAGAGAGAGAGAGAGAGAGAGCATTGATTACATTATCAATGGTGGTTATGATTAGCCTGGTGGAACCAACCTGATCACTGCGTTCACCTTTCTATTTCACTTCAGATATCATAAAATGTGAAGTGAAATAGAATGGTGAACACACACACACACACACAGAGAGAGAGAGAGAGAGAGAGCACTGATTACATTATGAATGGTGGTTATGATTAGACTGGTGGAACCAACCTGATTACTGCATTCACCTTTCTATTTCACTTCAGATATCAGGCTAGCAATGATAGTGATAATGCTAGTGATGAAAGTGATAATTATTATCAAAATATACATAACCAGATACATAACCAGCAGTCTATGGTCTAGCTACTGGTATACTCACCACCTATTCCGCATGATAGGGTCCTTCGGCAAGGCATGCCGGCACTTCGGCAGGCCATGCATAGTTGGTCAATCCATTGTCATGACTCTCCCTGGGTGAGGATCAAAGGTCTCACATCAGCTTGGCAAATGGCCGACAACAACCAGACCCTCTTACCCACGGGGAGGGGGGAGTGGGGGTTGCTGTGCCAGTCTTGACACCTTAACACTGCCATAAATTAGAGAGGAGGAGAATCTATCTCTGGTCCTCTAGTATGGTGAAAGGAATGCCTTTGTTTGAGATACTTTTTGCCACCCAAAAACTTCAACATCCAACAATGAACATTGGGACAATATATTTCAACATCCAAACGTTGGGAATGATGAGAAATGGAATCTGGAAAATTAATGTATATTTTGTGATGTCATAAAAAATGGTATAAAGGCGTGATAATGAAAACATTGTGACTTGAAGAGCTTTTACACTGTGTATATCAGGTTTACATCCTTTACATTGTGTAGAACATATCAAGGAGGAAGACAATGTTTTCGTGAAGATAGGAATGTGATTTAAGCTTTCTAACAAGATCATAGTAATGATAATATTTTTGCCTCGTAACTAGCCACGCCCGACAGAGCTCAGAGAGCATGTCAGTATGACGGAAATGCCTCTCTTTACCAGAGTGCATAAAATATTGAGTTAAGAATGATCAGATCAGACTAGACGGACCTCAAGCTGCAGCTTTTATCCATATTGGTCCCAACCTTGAAAATCAACACGAGGTGAAGACGACAAAGTTGCCTCCACTAACAATCAATGTTACGGCTGAGTAGCTGTTCTAAGTATTGTATCTAAGAAGGTGAATTTAAGTGGGACCATCCTGTTACTCTCTTCAAATCATTGTCTACTACACTGCTCTCATCACCCCACAGGGGATCATCGACACGGCTGATTAGCCGTCCTCAGAAGACCACTTCCAGAACGAGTGAAAGTAAACAGACAAATAAGAAGAAGGACATTGTGACCTCTTGTGGACAATCTGAGCCTTACATCTAAAAGGCCATCCGAAAGAGAAGGCCCAATCGACCCCTTCCCACGAAGGCCTGGGTCCAACAAAGATACACGACGAAGACCTCCAACACGTAAATACATGCAGTTCGGGGCAAAGTATTAGGATTACTGTGAGCGTAGGCCCATGTGTATCCAAGTGTTTTCTCTCTCTCTCATCTTTAACTCGCCATCTTTTGTAACAAGTGTCATATTGTGTTAGTCCGCTAGGGACCCGTTTTCATTGTATTAAGTTTATAATCCCTACCTATACCGTGTATGTGTTTGTATTTTGTGTTATAATTTTAAATTTGTTAGTAAATAAATAATTACATCAATTTGTGTGGTACGGAATGATAAGTATTGTCAAGGTAGATGTAGGTGGGTGTGGTGGTGGAATCAGGCGCAGGACGCAGAACGTTAGTCCAACAGACTTTAGTTGATGCACACGAAAAACAATCACAAACAAACGCCCTGAGGCGAAACTCCGCACGTAGGCGAAAATAACGGGCGCACTAACAGGTGCGACAAAAACACTCCAAACAATGGAGATATAGCTCAACCGAGCAAACAGTAGAAATCCAGCCTACCGGCACGACAGTAAAACAATCACACACAACACTAGACAAACACAACAAGAACTTATAGGACACTAATTACACTAAACGATAACAGGTGTAACAACAATCAGACAAAAGCAAACGAACATAGAAACATGCAACGGTGGCAGCTAGTATTCCGGAGACGACGAACGCCGAAGCCTGCCCGAGCAAGGAAGAGAGGCAGCCTCGGCCGAAACCGTGACAGTACCCCCCCCTTGACGCGCGGCTCCAGACGTGCGCCGACTCCGGCCTCGGGGACGACCAGGAGGACGCGGAGCAGGGTGCGTCGGGTGCCCACGATGGAATTCCGTCAGGAGAGACGGGTCCAAAATGTCTCTCCTCGGCACCCAGCACCGTTCCTCCGGGCCGTACCCCTCCCACTCCACTAGATATTGGAGACCCCCCATCCGACGTCTCGAATCCAAGATGGACCGCACGGAGTACGCCGGTGCCCCCTCGATGTCCAATGGGGGCGGAGGAGTCTCCCTGATCTCACTTTCTTGGAGTGGGCCAGCTACCACTGGCCTGAGAAGAGACACATGGAACGAGGGGTTAATACTTTTATACTCAACAGGTAGTTGTAATTTGTAACACACCTCGTTCAACCTTCTCAGGACTTTAAATGGCCCTACAAACCGCCGACCCAGTTTCCGACAGGGCAGGCGGAGGGGCAGGTTTCTGGTAGAGAGCCAGACTCGATCACCAGGTGCGTACACCGGTCCCTCACTGCGGTGGAGATCGGCGCTCGCCTTATGACGACGGAGGGCCCGCTGCAGGTGGACGTGTGCAGCGTTCCATGTCTCCTCCGAGCGCCGCGCCCACTCATCCACCACAGGAGCCTCGATCTGGCTCTGCTGCCAAGGTGCCAGAACCGGCTGGTAACCTAACACACATTGGAAAGGGGTTAGGTTAGTGGAGGAATGGCGTAGGGAATTCTGGGCCATTTCGGCCCAGGGAACGTACCTTGCCCACTCCTCCAGCCGGTCCTGGCAGTATGTTCTAAGAAACCTACCCACATCCTGGTTCACGCGTTCCACCTGCCCATTACTCTCCGGGTGGTAACCCGAGGTGAGGCTCACCGAGACCCCCAACCGCTCCATAAACGCTCTCCAGACTCTGGAGGTAAATTGGGGACCTCGATCAGACACAATATCCTCGGGTACCCCGTAGTGCCGGAACACATGGGTGAATAGTGCTTTGGCGGTTTGCAGGGCAGTAGGAAGGCCCGGCATAGGGAGCAAACGACAGGCCTTAGAAAACCGGTCCACAACGACCAGTATAGTGGTATTCCCCTGTGAAGGAGGAAGGTCAGTGAGGAAATCCACCGAGAGGTGAGACCATGGTCGTTGTGGAACGGGCAGGGGTAGTAACTTACCCCTAGGCAGATGTCTAGGCGCCTTACACTGGGCGCACACCGAGCAGGAGGAAACATAAACCCTCACATCCCTCGCCAACGTGGGCCACCAGTACTTGGCACTAAGACAGTGCACTGTCCGGCCGATACCAGGGTGTCCAGAGGAGGGTGACGTGTGAGCCCAATAGATCAATCGATCCCGAACCTCGAGCGGAACGTACTTCCGACCCTCCGGGCATTGAGGTGGACTAGGGTCGGTGCGTAACGCCCGCTCGAGTTCAGCATCGACCTCCCACACTACCGGTGCCACCAGACACGACTCCGGCAGTATGGGAGTGGGCTCCACGGACCTCTCCTCCGTGTCATACCGCCGAGACAGTGCGTCTGCCTTACCGTTCTGTGACCCAGGGATGTACGTGATCTTAAATGTGAACCGGGTCAAAAACATATTCCACCTCGCCTGGCGAGGGTTCAGCCTCCTCGCTGCCCGGATGTACTCCAGGTTACGGTGGTCCGTCAAAATGAGGAAAGGGTGTTGAGCCCCCTCAAGCCAGTGCCTCCACACCTTTAGGGCCTGTACCACGGCTAACAGCTCCCTGTCCCCCACGTCATAGTTTCGCTCCGCCGGACTGAGCTTCTTGGAATAAAAAGCACAGGGGCGGAGTTTAGGTGGCGCGCCGGACCGTTGCGACAGCACGGCTCCTATACCGGCCTCTGACGCGTCCACCTCTACCTGAAATGGCAAAGAGGGATCCGGATGCGCCAGCACCGGAGCCGAGGTAAACAGGTCCTTCAGCCTCCCAAACGCCCTGTCCGCCTCGGCTGACCACTGCAGACGCACCAGACCCCCCTTCAAAAGAGACATTATGGGAGCTGCCACCTGTCCAAAACCCCGGATAAACCTCCGGTAATAATTCGCAAACCCCAAAAACTGCTGCACCTCCTTCACAGTGGTTGGCGTTTGCCAATTACGCACGGCTGACACCCGGTCTACCTCCATCTTCACCCCTGACGCAGACAACTGATAACCCAAAAAGGAGACCGACTCCTGGAAGAACATACACTTCTCTGCCTTGACATACAGGTCGTGCTCCAACAGTCTCCGCAACACTCAGCGCACCAGGGCCACATGCTCGACTCGGGTAGGCGAGTACACGAGAATGTCATCGATGTACACGACCACCCCCTGCCCCTGCATGTCCCTGAAGATCTCATCCACGAAGGATTGGAAAACTGAAGGAGCGTTCATCAACCCGTATGGCATGACAAGATACTCGTAATGGCCCGAGGTGGTACTAAAGGCTGTCTTCCATTCATCGCCCCCCCTAATGCGCACCAAGTTGTACGCGCTCCTGAGATCTAATTTAGTGAAGAAACGCGCCCCGTGCAATGACTCCGTCATGGTCGCAATCAGCGGGAGTGGATAACTGTACTTCACCGTGATCTGATTGAGACCACGGTAATCAATGCACGGGCGTAATCCTCCATCCTTTTTCTTCACAAAAAAGAAACTCGAGGACGCAGGGGAAGTGGAGGGCCGTATGTATCCTTGTCTCAGAGATTCGTCTATGTACGTCTCCATAGCTCTCTTCTCCTCCTGAGACAGAGGATACACATGGCTCCGTGGGAGCGCAGCTCCTGCCTGGAGGTCTATCGCACAATCTCCCTGCCTATGGGGAGGCAACTGCGTCGCCCTCGACTTACTGAACACAATAGCCAAATCCCCATACTCAGGGGGAACGTGCAATGCGGGCACCTGGTTTGGACTCTCCACCGAGGTAGCCCCTACGGAAACGCCTAAACATCGACCCACACACTGGGCAGACCACTCCATCAGAGCCCTCTCCTGCCACGAAATAGATGGGTTATGGGTACTCAACCAGGGCATGCCCAGCACCACCGGATACGCAGGCGAGTCGATCAGAAATAGCTGGATCATCTCCTGATGACCCCCCTGCGCACACATCCTAAGTGGCGCAGTGACCTCCCTGATCAAGCCCGCCCCCAACGGACGGCTATCTAGGGCATGAACGGGGAAGGGAACGTCAACTGGGAGAAGGGGAATCCCTAAGGCTAAGCAATACTTCTTATCAACAAAATTCCCAGCCGCGCCTGAATCTACCAGCGCCTTATGCTGGGAATGAGGTGCTACCTGTGGAAAATGCACAGGTATACAGAAATGTGCAACAGAGAGCTCTGGGTGAGTGGGGCGCCTACTCACCTGGAAGGACTCCCCAGTGCGGGACCTGTCGTCCTCTCCCCTAGGAGGCCATCCCCAGCACCTAGCCGCGGTGTGTCCTCCCCGACCACAGTTGGTGCAGGAGATGGACCCCCTCGTAAGCCGACCCCTCCTCTCTCTAGCGCCAGCGCCCCCGAGCTCCATGGGGCACGGCTCGGAAGCGCTGGAGGGTGAAATGGACGGACCCCCCTCGGGACGTCCGCGGGTAGCTAGCAGGGTATCCAGCCTGATGGACATGTCGACCAACTGGTCGAACGAGATGCTGGTGTCCCTACAGGCCAGCTCCCTACGGACGTCCTCGCGTAGACTACATCGGTAGTGATCGATGAGAGCCCGCTCATTCCACTCTGCATCCGCCGCTAGAGTACGGAATTCCAAGGCGAACTCCTGGGCACTCCTCTTCCCCTGCCGGAGGCAGACCAGACGCTCCCCCGCCGCTTTCCCCTCCGGGGGATGGTCAAACACCGCCCTGAAGCGGCGGGAGAACTCGTCGTAGGTGATGGTGTTCGCGTCGATTCTCCTCCACTCTGCGTTGGCCCATTCCAACGCCTTCCCGGAAAGGCAGGAGATCAGGGCGGACACGCTCTCGTGTCCCGAGGGCGCCGGGTGCACGGTGGCCAGGTAAAGCTCCACCTGGAGAAGGAATCCCTGACACCCGGCCGCGGTCCCATCGTAGGCCCTCGGGAGCGAGAGCCGAACTCCTCTGGGTTCCGGAGCGGGAATGGGCTGACCTGCCGATGGTGCGGGCAGGGAGGATGGCGGTGGAGGAGTCCCTCGGGTCTCCCAGCCTCGGATGGTGGTGATCACCTCCTGCAGTGCGGACCCCATCCGCAGGATCTGGTCATTTTGTTCGCGGATCCTGTCCTCCAACGTCGCCTGTGCTGCTGCGGCTCCTGCTGACTCCATCGAGTATGGTGTGTGATTCTGTCAAGGTAGATGTAGGTGGGTGTGGTGGTGGAATCAGGCGCAGGACGCAGAACGTTAGTCCAACAGACTTTAGTTGATGCACACGAAAAACAATCACAAACAAACGCCCTGAGGCGAAACTCCGCACGTAGGCGAAAATAACGGGCGCACTAACAGGTGCGACAAAAACACTCCAAACAATGGAGATATAGCTCAACCGAGCAAACAGTAGAAATCCAGCCTACCGGCACGACAGTAAAACAATCACACACAACACTAGACAAACACAACGAGAACTTATAGGACACTAATTACACTAAACGATAACAGGTGTAACAACAATCAGACAAAAGCAAACGAACATAGAAACATGCAACGGTGGCAGCTAGTATTCCGGAGACGACGAACGCCGAAGCCTGCCCGAGCAAGGAAGAGAGGCAGCCTCGGCCGAAACCGTGACAAGTATGACCCGGGTTCGTGCAGACTTAAAGAGTCTACGACTTTCAGAATGAGACTGATATGAGGTAAATTATTAATAAATGACTGTTAAACGATAAGAGATATCTAGATATCTTTAGAGTTAATTCGGGAAATGGTAACTCGTTAAACAACTTTTCCCATGGTGCCCCAAATTCCTAATGAGTTAATTGTTCCATGATTTAATTTAATCTAGTAACAATTAAACATAGTAGGTAATTATTCGATAAATAATAGTCATCACAATAATGAGAGTCACGTCACGACACCTTATAGGGCTTTTCGGTCTCTAACGGCTGTGATCCTTTGAACGCGTTGGGGGTGATGAAACAACGGAGCCCCATTCAATGAGGGGGTTCATTTATCTGACCCGGATTACCCCAGTGGGAGGAGTTTGAACCGGGTGAAAAGTGATTGCATTCGTTTTGGAAACGTGCTCCCTCCCGGGCATGAGCCAGGTGCCCCGCTCTGGCTGATGGTGAAGTCGGCTCAAAACAAAAGTGAAGTAATCAAGCACGTGGAGTGATGAGTTGGATTCTGTGTTTTCACAAGCAAAAGTGATTGCTTTTGATAAAAATGCTGGTAACACTTTACTTGACACCCAGTATCATAACATGTTATGACACGGTCATAACCATGCCATAATATGTCATAACAGCTCACATAACTTGTCATAAACGGTCATAATATGGTCATAACACTGTCATAACACTGTTTAGACCTGATGTGACATACAGTATATTGCGTTATTTTATGGCTGGTTTTGACACCTACATAAGAGTGTCAAAACCCACAAAACCTACACGGTAGTTATTTTATGGCTGGTTATGACACCTACATAAGAGTGTCACAACCCACAAAACCTACCACACATTACACCATAGCCTACTTGTTTATGTTATATAACATTTTCTGAAATTGAACTTATTAAATTATCATTGTAATTGCGCACACATTGATGTCAGACATGTACCTACCCAATGCTCTATATCTGAGGACTGGGATGAATGCAGGAGCAAATTTCAGGAGCAGGACAAGACACCCTATTTTTGACTGATGACTAACATAAAGGCATGTACGTGATAGGCCTATCTGGCTTATATGATTATGATGGCCATAATGCTTCTTGACAGTGTCATAGTGTATTTTCTTAGTCCAGGAAAGTGACACAGGATGGTCATAATGCTTCTTGACAGTGTCATAAAGTGTATTTTCTTAGTCCAAGTAAAGTGACACAGGATGGTCATAATGCTTCTTGAAAGTGTTATAAAGTGTATTTTCTTAGTCCAAGTAAAGTGACACAGGATGGTCATAATGCTTCTTGACAGTGTCATAAAGTGTATTTTCTTAGTCCAAGTAAAGTGACACAGGATGGTCATAATGCTTCTTGAAAGTGTCATAAAGTGTATTTTCTTAGTCCAAGTAAAGTGACACAGGATGATCATAATGCTTCTTGACAGTGTCATAAAGTGTATTTTCTTAGTCCAAGTAAAGTGACATAAGATGGTCATAATGCTTTATGATGGTGTCATAAAGTGTATTTTCTACAAGTTATTTAAAATATGATGAAAAAAATAACATGACTGTAAAGAATTCATTACAACAACAACGGACTTAAGAAACAAACTTTCAAACGAAAGGAAACTTCTTGGCAGGGAAAAAACATTTGAATAAATTTGGGTTTTTGGGTTTTATAACCAGCCATAAAATAACGCAATATATGTCACAACAGGTGTAAATATATGGGTCATGACAGTGTTATGTCAGCTGTTTTGACATATTATGATATGGTTATGATTGTGACATAACATGTTATGAAGTTGGGTTTCAAGTAAAGTGTTACCAAAATGCTTTATCTGCCTTCCCAATGAAAACTAGTTTGAAAATTCAAACATTTATTTGATGGAAAAGAGATGTTGTATGTTTCTGGACGATGCACCTAGCTGCCTTGTTGACAACATGACCAAGCAGCGCAGATTACTGTTTGATTTGAGAAGGGCACTCCTCCTCCGCTTTCGCCCAATGACATGATGGGCCATTGCCCAGTTCAACCAGAAAACATTAATGGAAGCCTCTCTAATGCAAATTTGGTTGAGTGTGGTGTACTGCAGGGCAGCCGGCATGGACCATTATTGTTTTCTGTGTTTACTAATGACCTTCCACTGACCTTGAATAATATCCCCCTAGAGTCTGTTGACGCAACGGTGCGCCAATCTAAGGAACATATCTTTTTTAAATCCCATCAAACTCCGTCAGTTTAACCTAGAGATATCTGTTTTTTGCATGGGCTGCGTCTCAATCCACCACATCCGCCTATGGCGGCCTTCCGCATCAGCCGAGCTACAGCGATGTTTGTCAGACCATGAGACATCCCGAAATTCGGTCATCTCACGAAGACGTCTGTGGTGTCCGAAACTAATTTGACCATGATATGGAAAGATGAGACTCTCACGAACACAATGGTGGTTTCCGTTTTGCTCTACGACCCCCACAAGTGTCACGGGACTCGTCTGAAGGTAACCGGTACCGGTTTAAAAAAAAGTATGGAAGTATGGAAGTAGTTTTGTGCCTACCCCAAAAAAGGGGTTAAAATATGTGTCAAAAAAACAAAAATGTTCCTGACCTTTCTTATAGCTCCTAGATATAGGACAGACAGTTCAAAACCTATTATTATTATTGGACTGTCTTTTTTGCCATTTATGAATGTGTTATTCAACGCGTTTCTATAGGCTATAGTAGTAAAGGCCAAATTCAATATTTGATCAAATAATATTTTTATATATATTTCGGGGATACCTAAAGGGGTCCTAAATTTCTAAATCAAATAGATAAATGATCCATGGTATGACCATCTTAAAACAATTCCATATGTCAGCTTAGAACTGCTGGCTGTCACCCTAGGCAAGCTATCATGGTCAAAACATATAGACTCAATGGTTACTAAAATGGGAAGAGGTCTGTCCATGATAAGGCATTGCTCTGCTTTCTTGATATCTCAGTCAACCAGACAGGTCCTACAGGGTCTAGTTTGTTGCACCTGGACTACTGTCCAGTTGTGTGGTCAGGTGCAGCAAAGAAAGACATAAGCAAATTGCAGTTGGTCCAAATCAGAGCAGCGGTTATTGACTGAGGTAAAGACAGATTCAGGTTGGATATTCAACGGATATTCGCCTTTAGTTTTCCTTACGTCCACCAACAGCAGTTAGGGACCGTCAACATACTGACAAATCAAATGTTTCACATTTCAATAGCTCTTTAACCATTACTCCTAAAACTTTCAAAACTGGTTCTAGCTAACCCGATGGCAGAAACACATATTGCACACACTTTTTTTGTCGATTTACATCTCGCACTATTTTAAATTATTTATTTTAATTTTTGAAATTCAATAGCGCCTTGGTCATGTGACCCACACACCTCAAACAAGGTTCATAATGTATACTCAGTGGGCTTACACATTGCACACCCTTTTGTTTGTCCATTTGCATCTCATGAGATTTTACAATAATTTTTAAACGTTTAAAATGTCAATAGCTCCTTAGTCATATGACCTACAACCCTCAAACTACTTTCAGAATATCCACTGAGTACCCTTATATGTAGCACAACCTTTTGTTTGTCCATTTTCATCTCACACGATTTTACATTAACTTTCAATGTTTTTCAATGTTTCTAATTTCAATAGCTCCTTGGTCATGTGACCTACAACTCTCAAGCTACTTTCAGAACATCCACTCACTAGCCTTGTATATTGCACACCCTTTTGTTCGTCCATTGTCATCTTAGGTGATTTTATATGAATTTGTCAATGTTTTTCATTGTTTCGAATTTCAATAGCTCTCTGGTCATGTGACCTACCAACCTCAAATAAGGTTCAGAATGTCCACTCACTAGCCTTCTATATTGCACACACTTTAGTTTGTCCATTGTCATCTCACACGATTTTACATACATTTTTTTTTTGTTGAATTTCAATAGCTCCTTGGTCATGTGACCTACTGGACTCAAACAAGGTTCAGAATGTCCACTGACTACCCTTCTATATTGCACACTCTTTTTTTTGTCCATTTTCATCTCATGCGATTTTACGTAAATTTTTCAAAATGTACCATTTCAATAGCTCCTTGGTCATGTGACCTACTGACCTCAAACAAACTTCAGAATGTCCACGGACTAGCCTTATTTATTGCACACTCTTGTTTGTGTACTGTAATGTTTATCTATAATAATTGGTAGTTCTGAGTACTTATTTTTGCCACAGTATTTAACATCGGTACACAATAGCAGAGAGAAAGAGAATATTTCCTTTCATCGTTAATATCAACCATAAAGGAAAAGGGCAAAGTACGAGAGTCATATTATTAATTGTCCAAAACAGGGATGGAGAGTGAACTGCACAGCCAGTAAGGTAGGCTGCAGTGGGTTTGCTGGTCAATACATATTCTGAACATGTAACCACAATAATGGTGGACAGATAATCAATGAATTAAAATGGAATATTGACAAAATTAAACAGAAATTGTAGACCTTTAATCTTTTCCAACATGTCAACAGACACTTTACTTCAAATAAGTACAAAAATATTTCCCAGTGTTAACTTTCTCTTTATCCCTGGTTGACGTAAATTTCAGAGCCTCTTCAGTGTGGATGGGGTATAGCATACATTTTCAACAACAAAGCCAGCACTTCCAGTTTGTGTTCTTCACTCTGTTGAACTCTTTTGTATTCATACTGTTGGCATGCACAACATTCAATCTAAAACAGAACAAAGCGTAACACGTTATAAATAATATCAAATATCAATGCAGTATGACGAATTAGCCATCCATTGTGTTATATCATAAATTGTCTTACATGCCGTCACTGTTGTCAAAAGATTATAAACATGTTAAATAAAGTTACTGTCTTTGGGCCACATCCAGGTTCTTTATCAGTGGCACACATGAAGCAGTTGTTGGCTTTGTTGAACTCTGAAATCATAGGCATGAACTGAACATATGATTGTCCCACACAACTACATAAAAATAAAGAATTTACATTTACTTTGAATGAAATTTCATTACATACCAGACATTTTTAGTATATCCTCAGCCATTTCTTTTCGTAGTTGCTCCATTTGTTTTTGTGAAGGTTCTAAATCCATTTGGGAGGGGATGTTGGGGAAGTTCTGTGCAACTTACTTGGCAATCTACACCAAAAAAGAAAATACCGTTTTTGACCTAATTGTCACATAACACTGTTTATTAACTTTGGAAAGCGAATGAATATCCAAATTGTGAAAATAAGACCTGTGCAATGTCGTGCGCAATTTTTCCAACATCATGACACTTATTTGGAGTCTGTGGCTCAAGTGGTTTGAAAGCTATTGAGGTTTGAAAGCGCGAATAGCTGCCGAATATCCAACCTGAAACTGTCTTTACCTCGGTCACATATCACACATGCATGTTATTGTGGTCCTTTATGGCTCAGTTGGTAGAGTACGGCGCTTGCACCGCCAGCGTTGTGGGTTCGAATTCTCGGGGCCCCCATACGGAAAATGTATGTACGCATGACTGTAAGTTGTGTCTGCTAAATGGCACATGTATTATTATATATTATATACACTAGATTACCAAAAGTATGTGGACACCTGCTCGTTGAACATCTCATTCCAAAATCCTGGGCATTAATATGGAGTTGGTCCCCCCTTTGCTGCTATAACAGCCCCCACTCTTCTGG
The DNA here is from genome assembly GCF_964263955.1 of Coregonus lavaretus. Lineage (NCBI taxonomy): Eukaryota > Metazoa > Chordata > Actinopteri > Salmoniformes > Salmonidae > Coregonus > Coregonus lavaretus. Next base: position 35,651,715 of record NC_140000.1, on the reverse strand, counting down.
GAAGGCTTTCCACTAGATGTTGGAACATTGCTGCAGGGACTTGCCACAAGAGCATTAGTGAGGTCGGGCACTGATGTTGCGAGATTAGGCCTGGCTCACAGTCGGCGTTCCAATTCATCCCAAAGGCTTTTCGATGGGGTTGAGGTCTGGGCTCTGTGCAGGAAGTTCTTCCACACTGATCTCGACAAACCATTTCTTTATTGACCTCGCTTTATACACGGGGGCATTGTCATGCTGAAACAGGAAAGGGCCTTCCCCAAACTGTTGCCACAAAGTTGGAAGCGGAAGCACAGAATGGTCTAGAATGTATGCTGTAGCGTTAAGATTTCCCTTCACTGAAACTAAGGGGCCTAGCCCGAACCATGAAAAACAGACCCAGACCATTATTCCTTCTCCACCAAACTTTACCGTTGGCACTATGCATTGGGGCAGGTAGCGTTCTCCTGGCATCCGCCAAACCCAGAAATGTCAGTCAGACTGCCAGATGGTGAAGTGTGATTCATCACTCCAGAGAACGCGTTTCCAATGCCAGCCAACACTTGGCATTGGGTATGGTAATCTTAGGCTTGTGTGCGGCTGCTCGGCCATGGAAACCCATTTCATGAAGCTCCAGATTAAAAGTTATTGTGCTGATGTTGCTTCCAGAGGTAGTTTGGAACTCGGTAGTGAGTGTTGCAACTGAGGATAGACAATCTTTATGCTCTACGCCAGGGGTGTCAAACTCATTTTAGCTCAGGGGCCACATGGAGGAAAATCTATTCCCAAGTGGGCCGGACCGGAAAAATCATGGTATATATAACTTAAAAACAACAACTTCAGAATGTTTTCTTTGTTTTATTGCGATCAACATACAACATAAAGCTGGAGCCTGAGGACAGTGTGTCCAAAATAGTACAAGCACAACATCACTATTAATCATAAAACACGTCAAGTTTATTTGAAAACTCTAAAGAAAAAGAACACTAACACACAATGCCTCAGTGATTAACAGAACTGTTCCCCAAACAAGTGCAAGAACCACAGAGTCAAGAATAGGTTAAATATACAAATAAAATAAAATCAATTAAAAACAATAGCACATCAACATAAAAACATATAAACATAAATCTGAAAGCGTTGCTCAAACTCCCGTAACAGTCCAGTTATTTTATCTTTGAACCGCTTCATGTCTGCCACATGTTGGGTCGCGCACACATTTTTCAGACAGGGGAAGTGAGCTGCATCACCACCGGCAAGTTGCGTCTCCCACAATGACAGCTTCAACTTGAAAGAACGTATGCTGTCATAATACTGCGTGACAACTTTGTTGCGCCCTTGCAGCTGTTTGTTCAAGTTATTCAGGTGCTCTGTAACATCCACCATAAATGCAAGGTCCGGCATCCATTCTGCGGAATGAAATTCTAACACTGGTTTGCCCCTTTTCTTCCATGAACTGTTCAATTTCTTCTCGTAAATCAAAGAAACGCCTCAGCACAGCACCTCGGCTTAACCATCTTACCTCAGTGTGGTATGGCAGGCCATAGATGTGGTCTTTCTCTCTGAGAAGGCTGTCAAACTGACGGTGATTCAGGCTTCTGGATCGGATGAAATTAACAGTTTGGATGACCACCTTCATGACGTTATCCATCTTTAATGACTTGCAACACAAAGCCTCCTGGTGCAAAATACAGTGAAAAGTCAAAAATCACGTCCTCCATTTGCAGATTGCACTTTCTCTCTGAACTTTGTCACAACGCCTGCTTTTTTCCCGATCATTGAGGGCGCACCATCTGTAGCCAGGCTGACAGCGCGGGACCAGTCCACTCCGACCTTGTCCAGCGCGCAGACGAGTGCGGTAAAAATATCAGCTGCTGTCGTTGTATCTGTCATCGGCACCAACTCCACTAACTCCTCGGTGACGGTCAATGTGTCATCAACTCCGCGGATGAAAAAATGGCCAGTTGTGCAACATCTGTAATGTCCGTGCTTTCATCAATTGCAACCGAAAACGCAATAAATGACTTTACTTTTTGCTTCAACTGGCTGTCCAAATCCACTGAAAGATCGGAAATCCTGTCTGCAACTGTGTTTCTTGTCAGGCTGATATTTGCAAAAGCCTGCCGCTTTTCAGGGCACACAATCTCCGCTGCCTTCATCATGCATGTTTTTACAAATTCACCCTCACTAAATGGTTTTGAAGCCACTGCGATTTCATTAGCAATGAGGTAGCTAGCTTTCACTGCAGCGTCACTGATGTCTCGGCTGTGAGTAAACACAGACTGCTGTTTCTTCAGACCCGCCAACAGTTCATTCACCTTCTCTCATCTCCGCTGTCCTTGAAAGTTGTCATATTTGTCGGCATGAAGACTCACATAGTGGCGACGAAGGTTATATTCTTTCAGCACTGCAACATGCTCTGAACACACCAAACATACAGCTTTCCCATTCAATTCCGTGATTAAATAGGATGACCATTTTTCTTGGAACACTCTGCACTCTGCGTCCACTTTTCTCTTTTTTGACAGAGACATATTGGGGCAATGAGGGTGCCAAAGCACATAATGTTAAAAGTAGAAGCCGTAATAAATATCGCGGGCAAAACAAAGTAGCTCATTGGCTGCACGTGCTTGACCTACTTGCTCTGCCCCGGTATAAACAGTTTGCTTGCTTAACACAATTGCTATTGTGCCATCCAGTGGACGCAATTGGAACAGCAGTTTATTTTATTGAAAAATTGCAGCGCATTTTTATACTTAAAAAAAAAGTATAAAAATTGATTTTCGAAAATCATCTCGCGGGCCGGATTAAACCCGTTTGCGGGCCTGATCCGGCCCGCGGGCCGTACGTTTGACACCCCTGCTCTACGCGCTTCAGCACTTGGCGGTCCCATTCTGTGAGCTTGTGTGGCCTACCACTTCGCGGCTGAGCCGTTATTGCTCCTAGACGTTTCCACTTCACAATAACAGCACTTACAGTTGACCGGGGCAGACATTTCACGAACTGAGTTCTTGGAAAGGTGGCATCCTATGACGGTGCCACGTTGAACGTCACTGAGCTCTTCAGTAAGGCCATTCTACTGCCAATGTTTGTCAATGGAGATTGCATGGCTGTGTGCTCGATTTTATACACCTGTCAGCAACGGGTCCACACTGAAATAGCCGAATCCACTAATTTGAAGGGGTGTCCACATACTTTTGTATATATAGTGTATATATGGTGTATATGGTCTTCTGTAGCTCAATTAGTAGAGCGTGGAGCTTGTAACGCCAGGGTAGTGGGTTCGATCCCCGGGACCACCCATACGTAAAAATGTATGCACACATGACTGTAAGTCGTTTTGGATAAAAGCATCTGCTAAATGGCATATTATTTTATATTATGTCAATCTCTCCTGGCTCAAAGTTGAGGAGATAATGACTATTGGTCATAGTTCGGACACTCATTGATATCACACAAGACATGCAATCAGAGGTCTCTTCACAGTCTCCAGGTCCAGAACAGAGGCCGGGAAACACACAGTATAAAAAAGAGCCATGACTAAATGGAACTCTCTGCCACCCCAGGTAACTCAAGCTAGCAATAAAACGATTTCACAGCTATTCTTTCAAAATAATACAGTATTTATTTATTGTAAGACACATATTGATGCAATCAGTCAATGGTGCCACCTGTCAATGATTTTAGACAGTGGAATAATAATGGTTTCTCTGTCCAGATCTGTCTACACTGCGTCTGACTACCTCTACTGAAAAACTACTAGGGGTTGTTCAAAGATGATGCCTATTCTGGTGAAACCTCCCTTCAATTAATACCACATCCTATTTTGTAGATGCAATAGACAGAGGTCAACTAAGTTCCTCCATACATAGTCAACATTAGCCTAATTTAGGTTAACATTTACCAATGTGTATGAGTTCATAGTAAATATCACAACATATCTGCTGATCATTGATTCACATCCATAAATTCATTTTTTTTATTACAATTTACACAATTCCTTTAACTTTTTGATTATTTGTTTTTATTTTCTCTCAGGTCAGTGACTCGGTCCTACTACCGTAACTCAGTGGGGGGCCTGCTGGTGTTTGACCTGACTAACCGCGCCTCCTTTGAGCATGTGCAGGAGTGGCACGCAGAGGTGTGTGAACATGTGCAGCCCCATACTGTGCTGTTTGTGCTTGTGGGCCACAAGAATGACCGGGTGGCCCAGGGAGAGCGGGTGGTAGGCCATAACGAGGCAGAGAAACTGGTAGGCCAGCTGGGGATGCCCTATATCGAGGCGTCGGCTAAGACGGGTCAGTGTGTGACGGAGGCCTTCGAGCTGCTGACCCGCCGGGTGTACCAGGGCCTGTTGAGTGGGGAGGTGCAGCTACAAGAGGGCTGGGACGGGGTGAAGTGCTTGGCTCCACGTGCTTCACTAGTACAGCTACAGAAGACCAGGATCAATAGACAGAAGTGCTGTTCCTGAGTTGGGTCTTTGGACTCGTGATATGGACTTGTGCTGTATTGTCATGTATGCCAAGTCACAATGCTGCCCTTGAAAAACTTGACTTGAGGCTCTTCACCGGATGTGAAGAAATGTTACAAGATAGGCATGACCTATTGTGCCAATTTGCCAGAACATGGAAATAGACTTAACACATGTAAAATACTTGCAAGTGCGTGTACAGGGACTTACTGAAGGAGGTAATTAGTTTGTTCTCCAGAATCAAGAAACTCTATACCAGTGGTATTACAGTTATGTAAATCTAGTCAAATCTCTTTACCCTGAATAGTGATATACTGATGTAATCCATTCATGTAGAAAGTGAACTCAGAAAAACTCAAGGTTCCAACAAATGAGAAAGAACATGACTGAACAGTGAAATAAACACACAAATCAAATGCCAAGTGAAATATGAATCTTGTTTTATTTATGGAATAAAAATAAACTAAAACACTGCCATATAAAGTAAAATAAATGTTACTGCTTCCCCACACATCCCCAAATAAGGACCATTACCCAACGCCATCTCACTGCAGTCTGGCGATACAAGCCATATTTCACATCCTTATTGTTTTGGAATAATAAATCAGTCATTTGTTGTTAATTGGTGACATCTTATGAAAAACAATGTCCTGGGTAATTTTCTAATGAACTATGGAGATGACATCAGATCCCTACAGCAAACAAAAACATAGTGCCATGACAGTATTCTGGAAACGAACTAAATGCAAATGGTGTACATTTCTGATGTTAGATGAAGGGGGTTTGTTTATGTGACAAAAACTAAACACAAAACCTAAACACACAACAGCAAATGCATGCCAGACAAAAGAAAGGGAAAAAAGTGGGAAAGAGTATGGTAGCCACCACCATATTGAAAGTGTGTGTTTGGTGGTTACCCCTTGAACAAAAAAGTAAAGTTGAACAGATAATTCCAAAAACAAAACACTGTCCCAAAACAACACTCTATACCTGAGTGTACATTTCCACAGAATGAAGAGTGTTTGATTTTGGCCAGTCTGTGGTGAAAAGTATTAAAAATAACTAAAGATCAAAATACTTGTGTGATGATGGCACTGACAAATCACACACAAAACCTGGGGGAGATGAAGACGTGGGTGAAAGAATGTCCCCCATTATTATAAATATACACAGTTTTCCCCCTTTGATAGCCTGATGCAAAACCCACACTTTCATTATCTTCAGAGGGTTTGTGCGAGGCTGGTTCCAGGTCTTGCTACTTTTTGGTTGTTTTGCGGATCAATGCCATTCTCTGGATGAGACAAATGAAAAACATGCTCAATCACTATTGCATTTATGTCATTTAGTACAGTGTTTCCCAACCCTGGTCCTCAAGTACCCCCAACAGTACACAGTTTTGTTGTTGCCTTCGACAAACACAACTCATTCAAGTCATTGAGGGCTTGATGATTAGTTGACAAGTTGAAACTGGTGTGCTTGACCAGGGTCAACTCTTTCTTGAACTGCATTGCTGGTTAAGGGCTTGTAAGTAAGCATTTCACGGTAAGGTCTACACCTGTTGTATTCGGCGCATGTGACAAAGTTTGATTTGATTTTTGGATTTGATACACTGATTTAGTAGACATTCTTATTAAGAGCGCCTTACCGTCAGTGCATTCAACTAAGGTAGGTAAGACAACCACATATCACAGTCGCATATTGCATTATTGAAATTATTTTAAATACTTCCTAAACAAACACAATACACCAAAAATAATAATTATATAATACATGTACAGTGCTGTGAAAAAGTATTTGCCCCCTTTCTAATTTTCTCTACTTTTGCATATTTTTTATACTGAATGTTATCATATCTTCAACAAAAACATAGTATTAGACAAAGGGAACCTGAGTGAACAAACAGCACAACAATTACACACATTTCATAAACCAAGTTATGCAACACCCAATGCCCCTGTGTGAAAAAGTAATTGCCCCCTTACACTCAATAACTGGTTGTGCCACCTCTAGCTGCAACCAAATGCTTCCTGTAGTTGTTGATCAGTCTCACATCGCTGTGGAGGAATTTTGGCCCACTCTTCCATGCAGAACTGCTTTAACTCAGCAACATTTGTGGGTTTTCAAGCATGAACTGCTAATTTCAAGTCCTGCCAAAACATCTCAATTGGGATTAGGTTGAGACTTTGACTAGGCCATTCCAAAACTTCAAATGTGTTGCTTTTTAGTTATTTTCATGTAGACTTGATTGTGTGTTTTGGATCATTGTCTTGCTGCATGACTCAGCTGCGCTTCAGCTCAAAGACGGATGGCCTGACATATAATTATCTGATACAGAGCAGAATTCATGGTTCCTTCTATTAAGGCAAGTCGTCCAGGTCCCGAGGCAGCAAAGCATCCTGAAACTATCACACTACCACCCACCACCATGCTTGACAAGTTCTTACTGTGGAATGCAGGCATAATGGGACCCATGTCATCCAAAAGTTTTGACTCATCTGTCCATAGATCATCCTTCCAATAGTCTTGATGATCTTCCAGGTGCTTTTTGGCAAACTTGAGTAAACCTTTTAGATGAGATTTGGTTGCAGTCATTGCAGCTAAAGGTGGCACAACCAGTTATTGAGTGTAAGGGGGCAATTACTTTTTCACACAGGGGCATTGGGTGTTGCATAACTTTTTTCATTAAATAAATAAAATAAGTATATATTTTTTTGTTATTTGTAAACTCAGGTTCCCTTTATCTAATATTAGGTTTGGTTGAAGATCTGATAACATTCAGTATCAAAAATATGCAAAAATAAAGAAATTCAGAAAGCGGGAAAATACTTTTTCATGACACTGTACATTTCAATTATTGAAAGTTTACCACAATTCATTAGTATAAATGTGAACCCTGGGTGTGATCAAGATGAAAGAGTGACAAACAAACCTGTTTGTGGGCCTCTGTGGTACAAGCCTTCTTATACGGCCGAATCTCATCTGAACCATAGCCAGGAATCCACATGTTCCATTGGCGCTCTGTTGAGGAGTGGCACACAACACAGGGAGTGAGAATAAAAATCAAAGAGAAAATACACTCAACAGGAAATGTTCCATTAAATTCATCCACCTTTTTATATACATATCTTTAAAACTCTAAGCTGCTACACCCATGGCTCTCAGACGCTGTTCATTTTTGCCATAGTAAATTAATCATTCCAGTAATGGAGACAAACACAGGGCTCTACAGTGCGACCATTTTACTTGCATATGCACCAAAATATTTTGCAGTGCGACCTGGAATTTCTATTTAGAAGCACCAGTGACCTAGAAATATTAAGGATTCTACCTTTATTACCTCTAATATTGTGCTCCTAAATTTCTTTGTGTGCGCCAAAATTTTTCAACTTAGTGCTCCTTGTAAAAAAAGGTCAGTGTAGAGCCCTGACTGCAGCGGCTGCTGCGCCAACCATCAGCCCGTATCAGCCTATACTTTTACTCACCCAGGTGTAGCTGGACGTCCTTCACTTCTAAGGTGTTGGACTTGCGATGGCGGGCCAGCTGACAGGCAGCCGTCACCACACTGTCAATGAAGTCATCTGCAATCTGCAGCAGCATCTGAGAGGAAGACAGATGGGGAACCTCAGGTCACAAGTGGTGAGGCTCCAAAACATTGCATGCACTAATCTTGCATTGTGTTTTTTTTGCAAGCTTTCAGTGAAAGACACTTCTGAGCTAGGAAACATACCTCCTCCACATCCTCATCGAGCTGCTCATTGGGATCAATCTCTCTTACTAGGTCCTGCAGCTTCTTTTTACTCAACACCTGAGTGGAGGGGAAACAGGTTGTTAGTCATAGTCAATGGTGCACTAGAAGCAGGTCAGTGCAGTCAAGCAGAGTGGCTACATACTCATTGTACACCCTGAAACTTGGCATCTGGCTAGGGAGATGAACATAGAAAACATGTTTTGACAGAACCAACCAGCACATGAAACTGAAGGATTGGTGTCAATGTATGCAAAGCCAAGTAGGAACTGGACCTTACAGTTTTAGTGAATTCTTTGATTTCTGTTGTGAACAATTCTATTGAAAAACATTACCCAGCTGGAGTATACCAGGGTCGTGTTTATAAGCCACCAAATGGTAGAATCTGAAATGAAACAGGGAGGGCCTTCCTGTCTAATAAGAAACATTCATTTTCTGTCACAAAACTTTTTCCAACATGACCCAGGTTGGTGATGAGGAGATGGATAGGAGGACTCACCTGACTTCCTTCTGGGCTGATTCTGCCGGCAGGGCCAGGTGTGCCCATCACCTTCCCTGGGGCGGCGGCGCTGCTATTGGCCATGCTGGTGGCGAGAGGTGGTGTTGAGGAGGCCTCTGTTTTCACAGTGAAGAAGTTGGAGCGGTTGGACTGTGGTTGGTACTGGGTCATAATCTGCCAGACCTAGGATGTCAGATGGTGGGGCCTCTCTCTGGGTCTGCACTGTCGTCGTAAGGACCAGGTCCGTGAAACTGGAATCAGAAGGGAAAAGTGTGAGAGAAAAAAGCTCCTTGTGCCCTCAATCAACAAGCACACAGAATGCCAGGGTGATGGTAGACTGGAACATGGGATATGACTAGGTCCCTATAAAATAATCACAGAATCCAGACATTAAAACGGAATTTAACAATATTCAAAAATGTATTGAACTTAGTAGGAATGTACTAAATGTATGGAACATATTAGAACAATAATTTGCCCAAGTTAATCATAAGACATGAGCAATATGCATCAGTGATTAGTTTTCCTGCAACTTTTGGAAACGGCACAGGAATGCCCCTGTGTGTGTGCGGTGCTCGCGTATGTCTACACTTTGTGTAGCGGTTACCCTTCTTCTGGTAGAGCTGGAAAGGCTTTCTCAAAAACCTTCTCAATTAAAATGTTAACTACAAAATAGCCTATGCCTGCCTCGCAGAATGATATCATGATTATTTGCATCAATGCAATCACATGAGCGCTACAGAAACATAGCCAACCAAACAATGGTCTCTTGCTGGTGCACACTTGCATTAAAGGATAACATTTACATTTTAGTCATTTAGCAGACGCTCTTATCCAGAGCGACTTACAGTTAGTTTATTTTTCATACTGGCCCCCCTTGGGAATCAAACCCACAACCCTGGCGTTGCAAACGCCATGCTCTACCAACTGAGCTACATCCCTGCCGGCCATTCCCTCCCCTACTCTCCTGATGTAGTTTAAGCATTGTTGTGGACTACAATATTAAAAGTGCAATTTTTGAGCTTGAAACCCTGGAAAACCTTGGAAAAACAGAAACCTGGAAAAACAAAAGAGAAAACATAATTTGGGAAAAATGTCAACAGATCTTATAGGGCCTTAGTCATATCATGACATCTAGGTAGTTAGCTATTTAAATGTCAGACTAGCTAACAAAACCTGGCATGATATTTCTATGGATATTTACTGGCTAGTTAAAAAACAAAAATCACACATTGCAGCTTGCAAACCAATAACATTACACCGTCTGTCAGTGTTACATTATTGCGTATGGGCATATCAACACTCACGTGACAGCTAGCTAGCTGGCTATGTTTGTTGACTAGCTAGCCGGCCGATTCTGGATAAAAATTGATTGAGCACATTGATTGAATGGAATCCGTTATCATGTTGAAAAACTAGTAACAAATGCATCACAACCACAGCTAATTTCATTTAACATCAGTTAGTTAGCAGGCTAACATGGTTTAGCTAGGTAACGTTAGTTAGCTGGCCAATGTTACAGATTTAGCAAAGATTCAGCTTGAAGACACAACAGTCACATTTTCCTTCTACATATAGCAAATAAATACCTTTATATTTCACTCGAAAGTTACATTTGAATGGCAAACCATAAATGCAGCTAGCTTAACCTTAGCCGTCTTGCTAGCTAGTTATTAGCCAGCTAGATACATGCTAACGCAACAACATGGGCAGAATCTCATATACGTCCTCGCTTTGCCTCCTTCTAAAAAACCCATTGGAGGAGAGGGTCAGAAGGGCGGGACCTTAGGCTTTCTAATCCAATTGTTTTTTGAGAAGGAGAGAGGACGCGAGGAACAATTGAGATCTTCCCATAATCATTACGCTGTGCAAGCTAGCTGGCAAAATGTACATGTAATCTCCCAAAGATATATATATATATATATTTAAATACTTACCTGACAAAACAAACACTATCTCCCCATGTTTTGTACTAGCTATTTTAAGTCCACACAACACAAACCCGTCTCTGGCTAGAAAGTCTTGATTTTTTTCTGATCTTCCTTTTTTGAATTACTGTATTTCCGGTCCACCCAAATACGTACTCCTGCCCCCAGTGTCTGATGAGGGAAATGTTCCACAATATGAACGCAATCCCAAAAAATTTATATCACGTGTAGCCTAGTCAATAACCCCACAACTGGTCAATGTGATTGTGTATGGGTACTTTTGGGCATAACCTGTAATTTAATACAAAATAAAAATGATTGGTCTTACGTTTTCTTCACACATCATTTTCTTTACTTTGGGTGTCTGTTTTTTTCAACCACAACACACACTTTTATATCTGTACACAAACATTTGAGCCCCAGATAAAATAGTGTTAAATATAATAGAAATAACTCTATTCTTCACTGAATATTTTCTTCACTTTCCAGTACAAAAATATTCACATTTCAGTGTCATTCAGTTCACTCTGAAAATTCTTTACAAAAATATCATAGTAAAAAATGAAAAATAGTAAGCATTATCTAAACAGATGAGTCAAATGGTGTCACAACTTGATACAAGATAATACACTGTAATCAGTAATTTTGCTGTTTCCAATACATGCTCTTTTTTGTACAGCTCCCGTAAGACAAATATTTAAACTGTATAACAAGTTCATATGACACTTCAATGAGCATTTCAGCTTTCAAATATGTTCAACTTTGATTTGTAATTTATATTGTACTTTTTGTGCCATTTTATTTACGAAATACAGTGGGGGAAAAAAGTATTTAGTCAGCCACCAATTGTGCAAGTTCTCCCACTTAAAAAGATGAGAGAGGCCTGTAATTTTCATCATAGGTACACGTCAACTATGAAAGACAAATTGAGGAAAAAAAATCCAGAAAATCACATTGTAGGATTTTTAATGAATTTATTTGCAAATTATGGTGGAAAATAAGTATTTGGTCACCTACAAACAAGCAAGATTTCTGGCTCTCACAGACCTGTAACTTCTTCTTTAAGAGGCTCCTCTGTCCTCCACTCGTTACCTGTATTAATGGCACCTGTTTGAACTTGTTATCAGTATAAAAGACACCTGTCCACAACCTCAAACAGTCACACTCCAAACTCCACTATGGCCAAGACCAAAGAGCTGTCAAAGGACACCAGAAACAAAATTGTAGACCTGCACCAGGCTGGAAAGACTGAATCTGCAATAGGTAAGCAGCTTGGTTTGAAGAAATCAACTGTGGGAGCAATTATTAGGAAATGGAAGACATACAAGACCACTGATAATCTCCCTCGATCTGGGGCTCCATGCAAGATCTCACCCCGTGGGGTCAAAATGATCACAAGAACGGTGAGCAAAAATCCCAGAACCATACGGGGGGACCTAGTGAATGACCTGCAGAGAGCTGGGACCAAAGTAACAAAGCCTACCATCAATAGCACACTACGCCGCCAAGGACTCAAATCCTGCAGTACAAGACGTGTCCCCCTGCTTAAGCCAGTACATGTCCAGGCCCATCTGAAGTTTGCTAGAGTGCATTTGGATGATCCAGAAGAGGATTGGGAGAATGTCATATGGTCAGATGAAAACAAAATATAACTTTTTGGTAAAAACTCAACTCGTCGTGTTTGGAGGACAAAGAATGCTTAGTTGCATCCAAAGAACACCATACCTACTGTGAAGCATGGGGGTGGAAACATCATGCTTTGGGGCTGTTTTTCTGCAAAGGGACCAGGACGACTGATCCGTGTAAAGGAAAGAATGAATGGGGCCATGTATCGTGAGATTTTGAGTGAAAACCTCCTTCCATTAGCAAGGGCATTGAAGATGAAACATGGCTGGGTCTTTCAGCATGACAATGATCCCAAACACACCGCCCGGGCAACGAAGGAGTGGCTTCGTAAGAAGCATTTCAAGGTCCTGGAGTGGCCTAGCCAGTCTCCAGATCTCAACCCCATAGAAAATCTTTGGAGGGAGTTGAAAGTCCGTGTTGCCCAGCGACAGCCCCAAAACATCACTGCTCTAGAGGGGATCTGCATGGAGGAATGGGCCAAAATACCAGCAACAGTGTGTGAAAACCTTGTGAAGACTTACAGAAAACGTTTGACCTGTGTCATTGCCAACAAAGGGTATATAACAAAGTATTGAGAAACTTTTGTTATTGACCAAATACTTATTTTCCACCATAATTTGCAAATAAATTCATTAAAAAACCTACAATGTGATTTTCTGGAATTTTTTTTCTCATTTTGTCTGTCAATAATGACGTGTACCTATGATGAAAATTACAGGCCTCTCTCATCTTTTTAAGTGGGAGAACTTGCACAATTGGTGGCTGACTAAATACTTTTTTTCCCCACTGTATATTAGTTAATTGGAATCAATATATAGCCTATTGATGCTAAGCCATTAGACACATTTTCTTGTAAATAACAGGTCATCAATGTTGCACGGTACTGGTCATGAATGGTCCCTGCATTGCCCAATAGGGTGGCCCAAGGAGTGGGAGTGCCAAGCAGAGAGCAGCCAATGGTGCCACCAAGTGCAACCTGGTACACACAGCCAATGAGAAGAGTAAGGCTGTGTGTACCAGGTTGGGCTCTATTCAATCCGTAGCGCGAAATTCAGAGTTACAGCGTGATTTAAATTTAAAGGCAATGTTCCTGTGTTAGCGGAGACTGCATTCACAGTAAACGCTGCACGTGTCGACTCAATCGGAAATTACCTTTACATTTATAGTGCGCAATATGTAACGCTTCCGTGATACAGGTTGAATAGAGACCTAAGTCTGTTCCGTCCCTGGTTGAGCTTGCTGTATTCTGAAAGGCTCCTCATATGTGTGCTGTAGTAGAGAGTTAGAAGACAGGGGCTCAGGCTCAGTGTAGACCACACTGGCCGGGCATGGGCCATTGGCATGGAGAGACGTAGTGCAATAGCCATTGGGCAACTCTCTGTGAGAGGGGCAGTCATACTGGGCCTGGGTTATTGTGGTCCTTGTCCTTGTAGAAACCATAGGCAGCACATGTTTGTTGTTGTGTAGTGTCCCCTGTGGAGTTGCCAGATTGAGATCTGGGGGTTGGTCACTGAATGGGGTGGCATACTCGGGCTCCAGGGGCAGGGGCTCAGTGTGCTCTAGGAGCTTTCCAGGGGTGTCATAGTGGTTGAAAGTGAAGGGGACGGTGTAGCCCACCTCCACTGTGGGCCGGAAGGTGGAGCCAAGCTTCTCTCCCCCAGCCATCACATCTGGCTCTGCATAGTCTAGGCAAGCAGAAACACAACAAACATGAATAGAGCTCACATATTATTTTTAGTTCAATGAAGCACCAGAAACATATAGCTGAAGTACAGTTTAAATGTAACATCCTTAATTTCAGAAAGCGTAACAGGGGTTACGGACTTGTCATGACATCATACCCTAGTACTGTACAAGCCCCTTCAAATAAGGGGAAAAATACATTCGAATTCAAGTGTTGCTCTGTACTCTCTCCAGCCATGTCTTGAAATGGCCTCCCTCATACTCAGTAGAGCTCATATCATGGGCATTGTTGAGCCCCTACAAGAGCTCTGTGGCCACCAACAATGGCCTCTCTCTAGTGACTGCGATGAGGGCTGACAGGGGAGGCCTCAGACCCTTATCCCTCTCCCAACCTCCAAGGGGGAGCTATTTTAATTAGAGAGGCCTATAATTGTCTTAGCGACTGACCCTCTGTCCTGTTTATCACTGGCCTTCTCAGAGTAGGGCCCCCTCATCTGTGGGAGGGAGGGGGAGGCTGTGCTTCCCTGGCATGAGTGCCCTTTATCCAGCTCCAATGAAATGTTCTCTTTCAGAGCGGGCTCCGTCGACCAAAGAAAGGAATGTTTATACTGCAACTGGGAGACGGACCTAGCCAAGGGGAAGAATGGGGAGCCTATGGAGAAAGCTGTTTGCTTGTCAAGTCTGGTCTGAGCTCTGCAAACTGGCCAGCGAAGTCAGAGGACGTGAGTGTAAGTGTGAGTGTGTGAGTGTGTGAGAGTGAGAGTGTGTGAGAGTGAGAGTTAGAAAAATAAAGAGAGTGGGAGGGAGGGAACAGAGGAGTTTGGATGAGGTGGGACTGAAAGATGGTGATGGACTCAGAGTCATGGATGGCTGGAGGGAGGGAGTTCCAGAGCCTAGGAGCAACCCTGGAGAAGGCCGTGTCGCCAAAGCTCTGGAGCTTGGACCTGGGGATGTCAAAGTGGCCTGCTGTGGTGGAGCGGAGTGAGCGTGTAGGTTGGTGCGGCAGGTAGCCTAGCGGTTAGAGGCGAGCCAGCAACCGAAGGGTTGCCAGTTCACATCCCAGGTCTGATGGGAAAAATCTGGTGGGAAGTGAGCTGGCAACCAGAGGGTTGCTGGTATCAAATCCTAGAGGCCATTGTCTGCCCTTGTGCCCTTGAGCAAGGCACTTAACCCCCCACAATGACAGCTCACCGGGCACCCAATGTGGCAGCCCCCTGCACCTCTCCAAAACCTGTTTATGTATGTGTGTCTTTCGGAGGGGTTGGGTTAAAAGCGGAAGTCAAATTTCGGTTGGACCTTGTGTGCAATTGATCAATAAAGTGATCTTAATCTAGTAGAGGAGAAGAAGGTCTGAGAGATAAGGTGGTGGAGGGCTTTGTAGGTCAGAAGGAGGATCTTGTAATCAATGTGTTGGGAGACAGGGAGCCAGTGGAGCTCATGGAGGACAGGGGGGATGTGCTGCCAGAACTTAGTGTGTGTGAGAACGGCTGCAGCGTTTTGAACCATTTGGAGCTTAACATTTACATTTACATTTTAGTCATTTAGCAGACGCTCTTATCCAGAGCGACTTACAGGAGCAATTAGGGTTAAGTGCCTTGCTCAAGGGCACATTTACGTCATTTAGCATTTTTTTTGGGGGGGGGGGGGGGGGGGGGGGTAGAAGGATTACTTTATCCTATCCCAGGTGTTCCTTAAAGAGGTGGGGTTTCAAATGTCTCCGGAAGGTGGTGAGTGACTCCGCTGTCCTGGCGTCGTGAGGGAGCTTGTTCCACCATTGGGGTGCCAGAGCAGCGAACAGCTTTGACTGGGCTGAGCGGGAACTATGCTTCCGCAGAGGAAGGGGAGCCAGCAGGCCAGAGGTGGATGAACGCAATGCCCTCGCCTGGGTGTAGGGACTGATCAGAGCCTGAAGGTACGGAGGTGCCGTTCCCCTCACTGCTCCATAGGCAAGCACCATGGTCTTGTAACGGATGCGAGCTTCAACTGGAAGCCAGTGGAGTGTGCGGAGGAGGGGGGTGACGTGAGAGAACTTGGGAAGGTTGAACACCAGACGGGCTGCGGCATTCTGGATGAGTTGTAGGGGTTTAATGGCACAGGCAGGGAGCCCAGCCAACAGCGAGTTGCAGTAATCCAGACGGGAGATGACAAGTGCCAGGATTAGGACCTGTGCCGCTTCCTGTGTAAGGCAGGGTCGTACTCTTCGAATGTTGTAGAGCATGAACCTGCAGGATCGGGTCACCGCCTTGATGTTGGCGGAGAACGACAGGGTGTTGTCCAGGGTCACGCCAAGGATCTTCGCACTCTGGGAGGAGGACACAACGGAGTTGTCAACCGTGATGGCGAGATCATGGAACGGGCAGTCCTTCCCCGGGAGGAAGAGCAGCTCCGTCTTGCCAGGGTTCAGCTTGAGGTGGTGATCCGTCATCCATACTGATATGTCGGCCAGACATGCAGAGATGCGATTCACCACCTGGTTATCAGAAGGGGGAAAGGAGAAGATTAGTTGTGTATCGTCAGCGTAGCAATGATAGGAGAGGCCATGTGAGGATATGACAGAGCCAAGTGACTTGGTGTATAGGGAGAAAAGGAGAGGGCCTAGAACTGAGCCCTGGGGGACACCAGTGGTGAGAGCACGTGGTGCGGAGACAGCTTCTCGCCACGCCACTTGGTAGGAGCGACCGGTCAGGTAGGACGCAATCCAGGAGTGAGCCGCGCCGGAGATGCCCAGCTCGGAGAGGGTGGAGAGGAGGATCTGATGGTTCACTGTATCAAAGGCAGCAGACAGGTCTAGAAGGACAAGAGCAGAGGAGAGAGAGTTAGCTTTAGCAGTGCGGAGAGCCTCCGTGACACAGAGAAGAGCAGTCTCAGTTGAATGACCAGTCCTGAAACCTGACTGGTTTGGATCAAGAAGGTCATTCTGAGAGAGATAGCAAGAGAGTTGGCTAAAGACGGCACGCTCAATAGTTTTGGAAAGAAAAGAAAGAAGGGATACTGGTCTGTAGTTGTTGACATCAGTGGGATCGAGTGTTGGTTTTTTGAGAAGGGGTGCAACTCTCGCTCTCTTGAAGACGGAAGGGACATGGCCAGCGGTCAAGGATGAGTTGATCAGCGAGGTGAGGTAGGGGAGAAGGTCACCGGAGATGGTCTGGAGAAGAGAGGAGGGGATGGGGTCAAGCGGGCAGGTTGTTGGGCGGCCTGCAGTCACTAGTCGCAAGATTTTATCTGGAGAGAGAGGGGAGAAAGAAGTCAAAGCATAGGGTAGGGCAGTGTGAGCAGGACCAGCAGTGTCATTAGACTTAACAAACGAGGATCGGATGTCGTCAACCTTCTTTTCAAAGTGGTTGACAAAGTCATCCACAGAGAGGGAGGAGGGGGGGGGGGGAGGATTCAGCAGTGAGGAGAATGTGGCAAAGAGCTTCCTAGGGTTAGAGGCAGATGCTTGGAATTTAGAGTGGTAGAAAGTGGCCTTAGCAGCAGAAACAGATGAAGAAAATGTAGAGAGGAGGGAGTGAAAAGATGCCAGGTCGGCAGGGAGTTTAGTTTTCTTCCATTTCCGCTCAGCTGCCCGGAGCTCTGTTCTGTGAGCTCGCAATGAGTCATCAAGCCACAGAGCTGGAGGGGAGGACCGAGCCGGCCGGGAGGATAGGGGACACAGGGAGTCAAAGGATGCAGAAAGGGAGGAGAGGAGGGTTGAGGAGGCAGAATCAGGAGATTGGAGGGAGAAGGATTGAGCAGAGGGAAGAGATGATAGGATGGAAGAGGAGAGAGTAGTGGGAGAGAGAGAGCGAAGGTTGCGGCGGCGCGTTACCATCTGTGTAGGGGCAGAGTGAGTAGTGTTGGAGGAGAGCGAGAGAGAAAAGGATACAAAGTAGTGGTCGGAGACATGGAGGGGAGTTGCAGTGAGATTAGTAGAAGAGCAACATCTAGTAAAGATGAAGTCAAGCGTATTGCCTGCCTTGTGAGTGGGGGGGGATGGTGAGAGGGTGAGGTCAAAAGAGGAGAGGAGTGGAAAGAAGGAGGCAGAGAGAAATGAGTCAAATGTAGACGTGGGGAGGTTGAAATCCCCCAAGACTGTGAAGGGTGAGCCATCCTCAGGAAAGGAACTTATCAAGGCGTCAAGCTCATTGATGAACTCTCCAAGGGAACCTGGAGGGCGATAGATGACAAGGATATTAAGCTTAAATGGGCTAGTGACTGTGACAGCGTGGAATTCAAATGAGGAGATAGACAGATGGGTTAGGGGAAAAATTGAGAATGACCACTTGGGAGAGATGAGGATTCCTGTGCCACCACCCCTCTGACCAGATGCTCTCGGGGTATGCGAGAACACATGGTCAGACGAGGAGAGAGCAGTAGGAGTAGCAGTGTTTTCAGTGGTAATCCATGTTTCCGTCAGTGCCAGGAAGTCGAGGGACTGGAGGGTGGCATAGGCTGGGATGAAGTCAGCCTTGTTGGCGGCAGAACGGCAGTTCCAGAGGCTGCCTGAGACCTGGAACTCCAGGTGTGTGGTGCGTGCAGGGACCACCAGGTTAGAGAGGCAGCAGCCACGCGGTGTGAGGCGTTTGTGTAGCCTGTGCGGAGAGGAGAGAACAGGGATAGGCAGAGGCATAGTTGACAGGCTGCAGCAGATGGCTACAATAATGCAGAGGAGATCGGGATGAAATGAACTAAACATCAGGGAAAGGAGAGAGCAGGCCTCCCTCACCCAAAAAAAATATATATAACTCTCCCAACTTCCACCTCAGAAACTATAATTGTTTCACTGAACCACCCGAGTAAAACTCTCCCAACTTCCACTTTAGAAATTAGAATTGTTGTAAACTACAGCAGACTGTTATCAGTAGCTGTAATTAAGTACAGCAGCTACCAACCACCTAACGTTAATGCCTCGGATGAGGTTAGAAAAACAGCTGAATGGTAGCAGCTAGCTGGCTCAATCACAGGTACTCTTAAGCATGAAATAACATTGGAAACAATTAACCATAGTTGCAAAAAGTTACCAGTAGCTACCCGCTAGCTAGCTAGCTTTGTTGGTCCAAGTAGTGGGTAGGCTAGCCTCGTGCTTCGCCGGAGTCCGCCGAATACAGTCCTTACCTACAATAATTACCTACAATAACCTTCAATAACTACCTGAGTAAGCTACCTATAATACCAAACTACAATACCTACCTACAATCTAAATACATGGTTTAAGCTTAACTCAACACCATATAAGAAGCCAAGCTTACCTTTCATAACGCAGCAACGATTAAACGTTGGGTAGCTAGCACAAAGATATTGTATTTAGCTACCACAGCCTGCTGGTAGTGTTGGCTGGCTAGCAATGGCTACTGTGTTGACTTTGTTTGAAAAACGGCGTCGCTGCGAACGAATGTAGCTGGCTAAAAGGATATTGTTTTTAGTTGCAACCGTTGCTAATAGCAACTCGCCAGCTAATCCAGGAGGTGAGTTAGCTAGCTAGCTTCGTGCTACATCCGGCACCGCCGAATACAAAAGTAACCTACAATAACTACACAACAGCTACCCACAACAGCCCACGATGCCTACCTATACTACTTAATAATATACAGCCCACGATGCCTACCTATAGTACCTAACTACAATCTAAATACATAGTTTAAGCCTTACTCGACAAAGCCCAAGCTATGTATAAAGCCAAACTGGCAGACTGCAATCAGTAGCCGAAATTAAGTACAGCAGCTACCAACCACCTAACGTTAATGATAATGAGGTTAGAAAAACAGCTGAAGGTGGCAGCTAGCTGGCTCAATTACAGGTACTCTTAAGCGTGAAATAACATTGGAAACAGCTAACCATAGTTGCTAAAAGTTACCGGTAGCTACCCGCTAGCTAGCTAGCTTTGTTGGTCCAAGTAGTGGGTAGGCTAGCCTCGTGCTTCGCCGGAGTCCGCCGAATACAGTCCTTACCTACAATAATTACCTACAATAACCTTCAATAACTACCTGAGTAAACTACCTATAATACCTAACTACAATACCTACCTACAATCTAAATACATGGTTTAAGCTTTACTCAACACCATCTAAGAAGCCAAGCTTACCTCCTGCTAGCGAGGGAGCTTAAGTTGATGCCGGAGAGTAGTGAGTTGCAATAGTCAAGACGGAAGGAGATTAATGCATGTATGAGGGTTTCAGCAACAGGACGGGAGAGGGAGGACTTGACTTTGGCAATGTTGCGCAGGTGGAAGAGGGTGGAGTCCAAGATGACGCCAAGGTTACATGCGTGGGGGGAGGGAGAGACAGTGGTGTCGTCAATGGGGAGGTTGCCAGCTTTGGTGAGGGTGGATTTGGTGCCTATGATGAGGAGTTCCGTTTTATCACTGTTGAACTTGAGGAAGTTTTGTTGCATCCATGTTTTTATTGCAGAGAGGCAGGATTCAATGTGGGTCAGATGTGGGTTGAGGAAGGATTTGGTGCTGAGGTAGATCTGGGTGGCGTCGGCATAGCAGTGGAAGTCAAGGTTGAAGTGACGGAGGATCTGACCAAGAGGGAGGATGTAGATGATGAAGAGTAAGGGGCCCAGCACAGAGCCCTGGAGGACACCCTGTTTAACTTCCGCTGAGACTGAGGTGTGGCCACTGAGGGTCCGGTTTGTGAGGTATGATTGTAGCCATGAGTGCGGTGCCCTCAACACCCAGACCCTGAAGCCTGGTGAGGAGGATCTGATGACTCACTGTGTCAAAAGCGGCACTTAGGTCAAGAAGAATCAGGATGTTGAGGGCACCAGCATCAGCAGAGGTGAGGGGGTCATTGACAACTTTGAGGAGTGCAGTTTCAGTACTGCGGAGGTGGCGGAAACCAGATTGGAAGGGCTCGATTAGCAGGTGGGTTTGTAATTGGGAAGCAGCAATCCATTCCAGAGTCTTAGCAAGGAAGGGGAGCAGGGCATAAAAGTAACTTTTTGGTCCACCAGCCACTGTGGCAGGTAGATAAAAAAATATACCAGCCACTCAGATTTTTTACCACCCAAAATATGATTTATTTTGCTAAAATTACACTGACAAAACACAAAAAAATGGATGAGCATGCTTTGTATTGTTTCTAAAACAATAAATGTATTACTAGTAAGACGTAATGTGGTATATTGTTTAATTTCGTTTTTTGTGACCCAAGTCTTTTAACCAAATATCACAGATGAGACATCATTTTTCCCCTGCCCCTTTAAGGGCGGGAGGTTACATGGTAGCGGACTCCAGTCATGTTTGTGTCTGTGAGATTGAGTCTGACTAGTAGAAGCGTTGTCTTCTCTTCCCTAACAGTTGAAACTCAAACATAGAAAAACCACCTAACTTGTGAACAAAACAATGTAAATAGCCAAGAAACACAAGGACAAAGTCTCACTTCAATAGACTTTCGTTTAAAATAAATTAAACCAACTTTTATGCCTGTGCGCAGCTCTTCTAAAAATGAATATTTCACTCAGCTTTTCACGTGTGCACAGCCCCCAGCCAGGCAGTTTTTCAGCGCGAGGTGGAATAGCCTATATAGGATTCTTAGTTCTTTGACCTTGTGCGATTAATTTACCAGCTATGAAACAAAATGGCAGAAATACTTTGAAAACAGATACTGCAGCATTTATTTTACTTTAAATGTGATCATACTTTACTATTTTTATACACAAATGCAAGTGAAATGCTTGCACTGTTGAACCCTGACCACCCTCCAACGTGGCTGGTGAAATAAACCTCTTACCCACCAATGCCAAAAGATACCTGCATTTGGCAGGTGGCGGGTGTTAATTTTAGGCCCTGAAGGGAGGTTGGAAATGGGCCGGAAGTTATTGAGAATGGTGGTGTCCAGTTGGGGCTTTTTAAAGATTGGGGTGACCGCAGCTGTTTTGTAGATGGAGAGGACAGTTCCGTGGACGAGGGAGAGGTAGACGATGTGTGTGATATATGGACAGAGAGCAGGCAGGCAGGCTTTGATGAGAACAGTGGGGAGGGGATCCCGGGAGCAGGTTGTAGTCTTGGATGACATGATGAGTTTTGAGATATAGGGAGAGTCAATGGGGGATGAATTCGGAGAGCCGGGTTTCAGGGTTGACAGTTGGGAGGTTGACAGGGGTAGGGGCGGCTGAGTGAGATTGATCAGTCAGTGATGAGTTTATTTTGGTGATCTTGTCCTTGCAAAACTGAAGGAAGGAGTTGCAGAGTTCAGTAGTAGTTTGCTGACAGTGGAGAACAGAGTTCGGGAGTTCTTATTGGAGCTGTTGATGATGTTGGAGAAGTAGGCGGACCTGGCAGCACTGAGGGTATCTCTGTAGGTGGAGAGGTGGAGTTTGTAGGCTTTAGCGTGGACAGTGAGCCCAGATTTCCTGCTCAGGCACTTCAGGCGGCCAGTTTGCTTCAGGGCACGGAGCTTAGGGGTAAACCAGGGGGAGGAGGAGGGGAAGGAGGGGCCAGAGAGTTGAGGGAGGCGGATACAGCAGTGTTGAATTAGACAGCTAGTTCATCAGGTGAGTTGGGGGCGTGGTCAAGGGGCAGGGCAGAACAGATGGCATCAGAGAGTTGGAGGGGGTTAACAGCTTTGATGTTGCAGAAGGAGATGAGACTTTTGTCAGTGTTGTGGGGTGTGTATGAGGGAAGAGAGAAATTAAGGATCTTGTGGTCAAACAGTGGGAACTGAGAAGGTGAAATATGAGTTAGGTTGAGGCCAACAGAGCAGACGAGATCAAATATGTGTCCCTTGATGTGAGTGGGAAAATTGACATGTTGAGTAATATTGAAACAGTCCAGAACAGCAATGAGATGAGTCCACGTGAATATTCATTGGCCTAGCAATTGTAAGCGGGGGGAGATGTGTATGTGTAGTCCTGTTGCCCTGGCAGGATAGCCTGGTCCCGGATCTGTTTGTGCTGTATAGCGTAGGAGTTGGCTTACAGCACAAACAGACATGGGACCAGGCTAGGCTTGACATGGTTCTCTCATTTCAGGATTATGAAGAAGGAACTCCTATCTTTCTGGCTCCTGGTCTACAGTGAATACATCATCTGACAAATAGCAAAAGATAACATCTGACAACTGCATGTCTTCTTTCTATTTTCTATTTTATTTAACGTTTATTTAAGCAGGGAGTCTGTCTTCGCAGATGAGCCCTGAATGAACACATCAATAAACAACAATTACACTATACATATCTACAGTTGAAGTTGGAAGTTTACATACACCTTAGCCAAATACATTTAAACTCAGTTTTCACAATTCCTGACATTTAATCCTAGTAAAAATTCCCTGTCTTAGGTCAGTTAGGCTCACCACTTTATTTTAAGAATGTGAAATGTCAGAATAATAGTAGAGAGAATGATTTATTTCAGCTTTTATTTCTTTCATCACATTCCCAGTGGGTCAGAAGTTTACATACACTCAATTAGTATTTGGTAGCATTGCCTTTAAATTGTTTAACTTGGGTCAAACGTTTTGGGTAGCCTTCCACAAGCTTCCCACAGTAAGTTGGCCCATTCCTCCTGGTGTAACTGAGTCAGGTTTGTAGGCCTCCTTGAACGCACACGCTTTTTCAGTTCTGCCCACATATTTTCTATAGGATTGAGGTCAGGGCTTTGTGATGGCCACTCCAATACCTTGACTTTGTTGTCCTTAAGCCATTTTGCCACAACTTTGGAAGTATGCTTGAGGTCATTGTCCATTTGGAAGACCCATTTGCGACCAAGCTTGAACTTCCTGACTGATGTCTTGAGATGTTGCTTCAATATATCCACATAATTTTCCTTCCTCATGATGCCATCTATTTTGTGCACCAGTCCCTCCTGCAGCAAAGCACCCCCACAGCATGATGCTGCCACCCCCGTGCTTCACGGTTGGGATGGTGTTCTTCGGCTTGCAAGCTACCACCTTTTTTCTCCAAACACAACGATGGTCATTATGTCCAAACAGTTCTATTTTTGTTTCATCAGACCAGAGGAAATTTCTCCAAAAAGTACGATCTTTGTCCCCATGTGCAGTTTCAAACCGTAGTCTGTCTTTTTTATGGCTGTTTTGGAGCAGTGGCTTCTTCCTTACTGAGCGGCCTTTCAGGTTATGTCGATATAGGACTCGTTTTACTAAGGATATAGATACTTTTGTACATGTTTCCTCCAGTATCTTCACAAGGTCCTTTGCTGTTGTTCTGGAATTGATTTGCACTTTTTGCACCAAAGTACGTTCATTTCTAGGAGACAGTACGCGTCTCTTTCCTGAGCGGTATGATGGCTGCGTGGTCCCATGGTGTTTATACTTGTGTACTATTGTTTGTACAGATGAACGTGGTACCTTCAGGTGTTTGGAAATTGCTCCCAAGGATGAACCATACTTGTGGAGGTCTACTTTTTTTTCTGAGGTCTTGGCTGATTTATTTTGATTTTCCCATGATGTCAAGCAAAGAGGCACTGAGTTTGAAGGTAGGCCTTGAAATATATCCACAGGTACACCTCCGATTGACTCAAATGATGTTATTAGCCTATCAGAAGCTTCAAAAGCCATGACATCATTTTCTGGAATTTTCCAAGCTGTTTAAAGCACAGTCAATTTAGTGTATGTAAACTTCTGACCCACTGGAATTGTGATACAGTGAATTATAAGTGAAATAATCTCTGTAAACAATTGTTGGAAAAATTACTTGTGTCATGCACAAAGTAGATGTCCTAACCGACTTGCCAAAACTATAGTTTGTTAACAAGAAATTTGTGGAGTTTTAATGACTCCAACCTAAGTGTATGTAAACTTCCGACTTCAACTGTATATACACATCAATTACACAATACATTAAAAGCAAACACAAAACACGAAAAGCAAAACACAATCATATGCAACACACACATTCTTCAGTAAAAAGGCCCTCTAACGCTTAACGACTTTAAGGACTTTAAGGACTTATGGAGATCATTCCACACGCAAAAAGACTAAAAGCAGATTTACCTAACTCGGTGGAGATTGAAGGGATCTCCAGGGTTGACTCCTGAGTGGCGCAGTGGTCTAAGGCACTGCATCGCAGTGCTAGCTGTGCCACTAGAGATCCTGGTTCGAATCCAGGCTCTCTCGCAGCCGGCCGCGACCGGGAGACTCATGGGCGGCGCACAATTGGCCTAGCGTTGTCCAGGGTAGGGGAGGGAATGGCCGGCAGGGATGTAGCTCAGTTGATAGAGCATGGCGTTTGCAACGCCAGGGTTGTGGGTTCGATTCCCACGGGGGGCCAGTATAAAAAATATGTATTCACTAACTGTAAGTCGCTCTGGATAAGAGCGTCTGCTAAATGACTAAAATGTAAATGTAAATGTAAATGACTGAAGATTCACTAGAAGTTGACGGCACTTCCTTCGAGCCAACTAGAGGCTGGGAGAGGAGCAGGCAGTAAACTGGCTGACCAGGGTCAATTAAACCACCATTTTGTTCAAATAAAAAGCCTGCTGAGATAAAATGCTGACAACTTGCTTAGGCAGGGAAGGAGAGGAATTTCCACGCTTCAGTGCATTAACCGTTCTACCTCATTTCTACCAGCATGTTAAATGTGCAACCAGAAGGAAAAAAACTCTAGACCACCTTTACTCCACACACAGAGACATGTACAAAGCTCTCCCTCGCCCTCCATTTGGCAAATCTGACCATAACTCTATCCTCCTGATTCCTGCTTATAAGCAAAAACTAACGCAGGAAGCACCAGTGACTCGGTCAATAAGGAAGTGGTCAGATGACGCAGATGCTAAGCTACAGGACTGTTTTGCTAGCACAGACTGGAATATGTTCCGGGATTCTTCCGATAACATTGAGGAGTACACCACATCAGTCTCTGGCTTCATCAATAAGTGCATCGATGACGTCGTCCCCACAGTGACCGTACATACATACCCCAACCTGAAGCCATGGATTACAGGCAAAATCCGCACTGAGCTAAAGGGTAGAGCTGCCACCTTCAAGGAGCGGGACTCGCACGCTTATAAGAAATCCCGCTATGCCCTCCGACGAGCCATCAAACAGGCAAAGAGTCAATACAGGAATCGTAGTACACCGGCTCTGACGCTAGTCGGTGTGGCAGGGCTTGAAAACTATTACAGACTACAATGGGAAGCACAGCCGCGAGATGCCCAGTGACACAAGCCCACCAGAAGAGCTAAATCACTTCTATGCTCGCTTCGAGGCAAGCTACACTGAAGCATGCATGAGAGCATCAGCTGTTCCGGATGACTATGTGATCAAGCTCTCTGTAGCCGATGTGAGTAAGACCTTTAAACAGGTCAACATTCACAAGGCCGCAGGGCCAGACGGATTACCAGGACGTGTACTCCGAGCATGTGCTGACCAACTGGCAAGTGTCTTCACTGACATTTTCAACATGTCCCTAACTGAGTCTGTAATACCAACATGTTTCAAGCAGACCACCATAGTCCCTGTGCCCAAGAACACTAAGATAACCTGCATAAATGACTACTGACCCGTAGCACTCACGTCTGTAGCCATGAAGTGCTTTGAAAGGCTGGTCATGGCTCACATCAACACCATTATCCCAGAAACCCTAGACCCAGTATAATTTGCATACCGACCCAACAGATCCACAGATGATGCAATCTCTATTGCACCCCACACTGCCCTTTCCCACCTGGAGAAGAGGAACACCTATGTGAGAATGCTATTCATTGACTACAGCTCAGCGTTCAACACCATAGTGCCCTCAAAGCACATCACTAAGCTAAGGACCCTGGGACTAAACACCTCCCTCTGCAACTGGATCCTGGACTTCCTGACGGGCCGCCCCCAGGTGATAAGGGTAGGTAACAACACATCTGCCACGCTGATCCTCAACACGGGGGCCCCTCAGGGGTGCGTGCTCAGTCCCCTCCTGTACTCTCTGTTCACTCATGACTGCATGGCCTGGCACGACTCCAACACCATCATTAAGTTTGCCGATGACACAATAGTGGTAGGCCTGATCACAGACAATGATGAGACAGCCTATAGGGAGGAGGTCAGAGACCTGGCCGTGTGGTGCCAGGATAACAACCTCTCCCTCAACGTGCTCAAGACAAAGGAGATGATTGTGGACTACAGAAAAAAGAAGAGGACTGAGCACGCCCCCATTCTCATTGAGGTGGCTGTAGTGGAACAGGTTGAGAGCTTCAAGTTCCTTGGTGTCCACATCACCAACAAACTATCATGGTCCAAACACACCAAGACAGTCGTGAAGAGGGCATGACAAAGCCTATTCCCCCTCAGGAGACTGAAACGATTTGGCATGGGACCTCAGATCCTCAAAAAGTTCTACACCTGCACCATCGAGAGCATCCTGACTGGTTGCATCACTGCCTGGTATGGCAACTGCTCGGCATCTGACCGCAAGGCACTACAGAGGGTAGTGCGTACGGCCCAGTACATCACTGGGGCCAAGCTTCCTGCCATCCAGGACCTCTATACCAGGCGGTGTCAGAGGAAGGCCCTAAAAAAATATCAAAGACTCCAGCCACCCTAGTCATAGACTGTTCTCTCTGCTACCACATGGCAAGCGGTACCGGAGCGCCAAGTCTAGGTCCAAAAGGCTTCTTAACAGCTTCTACCCCCAAGCCATAAGACTCCTGAACAGCTAATCATGGCTAACCGGACTATTTGCATTGCCCCCCCCCCACCCCAACCCCCTCTTTTATGCTGCTGCTACTCTGTTTATTATCTATGCATAGTCACTTTAACTCTACCCACATGTACATATTACCTCAATTACCTCGACTAACATGTGCCCCCGCACATTGACTCTGTACCGGTTTCCCCTGTATATAACCTCCCTACTGTTATTTTATTTTACTGCTGCTCTTTAATTATTTGCTATTTTAATTTTTTTCTTAAACTGCATTGTTGGTTATGGGCTTGTAAGTAAGCATTTCACTGTAATGTCTACACCTGTTGTATTCGGCGCATGTGGCAAATAAAATGTTATTTTATTTTATTTGAGAACTTAGAAAGTACCTAGATTTAGCTTTCTTTATTGAGGAATTGCATCTATTTCTCAATTGCCTTGAAAAGCTATCGATCAGCTATAGTCAGTTTTTCTAGCCTTGGCCCCTGATTTATCATCATAACAAGATCTGAAAGTTCTATAGAGAACCAAGGATTTGTTCTATTTTTTACTCTAAGGCATTTAAAGGGAGAGTGTTTGTCTGCCAGAGAGATAAAAATAGATGAGAACAATTCTAGAGCTAATTCAGGGTCAGGCATGCAGCTGATAGAGGAAAGGTCAGAGTAATACATATCATGAAGAAAAGCTTGAGGTTATATACCCAGCCTCACTGGCATGCTCTGTTGAAAAGGCTGGGTTGTTTGTGCATTCTTACCATTGAGAGGAGGGTTAGGTAAAGCGTCATGGACACCCCGCTCTAGAGGGTAGGAGATAAGCTCAGAGTCGGAGCAGGGGGGGCTCTTCCCCTGGAAGCTCTGAGAGGCTACTGGACAGACAGAGACAAAAACACTCTCAGAGAGGTCCTGGAAAAGTAGTAAGAGTAAAACAACAGTGAGCAATGCGCAAGAATACCTTTGGGTAAGGAATACTTCTTCATGTGTGCAGCTTTTTTCCTTTAAAAGACAACAAGACAACACATTTAATTAATCGAACTACAGCATAATTATATATCATAACATTGCCATATTGTGTCAGAATAACATTGTAAAGTATGTGGACACTTTTGTGTTATCTGCGTGTTTGTTGGCAGCTAAGGGCTAGATTATCTGAGATCCGCGCGAGGTGGACAACTTTCTTGTTCTGAATTTAACACGAGTGGGATGGGTATGGCTTTGTAACAATGACCACACTAGCAGCCGCTCACCATTTTGACAGCTCTAACGCAGTTACACCTTCGACACCGCCAAAACACCAGCTATGCGGGTGTGAGCTATCGCATGTTAACACTTGATCTGATTGAATCTAGGCCTAAATTAAAATATCAAGCATTGGGAGGATAGCCAGTGAGGGGGTGTTGGACTGCTACCTACATATGGTATAGTGTTACAATACCTTCTATTCCACCAGACTCCAGCCAACAGACAACTAACACACAGGATCAGTCCGAGGATCACGCCCACCACCACTATCACTGGCTGATTGGAGCCTGCAGGGCACAGGAGGACCAATCAGCATGCTAGGCTGAATGGTCAATACAACAAACAGCCGCTGCTGAAGAAAGGCCAGCTTTAAACTATTAATTAGCTATGTGCTTTATAACAATGTGAAGGAAGTCCAGTGTCAAGCATATAAGCACTCTAACATCAAAATCGATATTGTTGTACAACAATTTTTACAGGTGTTATAAAAGGCATGGTGGCCCCAAGGCTTATTCCGATCAATAAAATACAAATTAAATTCCACAAAAACTGCTGCAGTTCAAATTGAAAAACACGAAGTACTTTAAAAAACCCTAGAGTCAATGCCTGCATCCGTGTGTAAATCTAATTAACATAATACAAAAATCCCCATCAAAATCCATCTGTTTAAGCTAGAGATATCAGTTTTGCATGGGCTGCATCTCAATCCACCACATCCACCGATGTCGGCCTTTCACATCTGCGATGGAAGTTGGCAGAGCTACAGCAGTGTTTGTCAGACCAGGAGACATCCCGAAAATCGGTCTTTTCACGAAAATGTCTGTTTGGGCTACAAACTAATATATGGAAAGATGAGACTCACACGAACACGATGGTGTTCTGCATTTTGCTCTACGACCCCCACAAGCGTCATGAGACTCGTCTGAAGTCAGTACCGCCGATCTGCCAACTTCTGTCTGTAGCGTCCGGACAGTTTGGGCTACACACTAATATGACCACACCATCGAGGACGCCCACAAGCCTCACAAGACTCGTCTAAAGGTAGCCTGGTACCAGTTTAAAAAAATGAATGGAAGTACTGTATATATGGAAGTAGTTTAGTGCCAAAAAAGGGGTTAAATATGAGAGAGAAAAAATAGAGAGATAAAAGAACGATCAGGATAGTACTTCCATTCATTTACTTCTGTCACGCCCTGGCTCTGGGGACTCTTAAATGTTGAGCCAGGGTGTGGATTTTTCTATGTTTAGTTTTCTATGTTTTTTGTTCTAGATCGTTTAGATCTATGTTGACCAGGGTGGTTCCCAATCAGAGGCAGCTGTAGCTCGTTGTCTCTGATTGGGGACCATACTTAGGCAGCCTGTTGGCACCAGTTAGTTTGTGGGATCTTGATCCGTAAAGGTTTGGTGTGTGTAACCTCAGGACTTCACGTATCGTTTCGTTTTGTTCGTGTGTTGTGTATCAATAAATATGTACGCTTATCACGCTGCGCCTTGGTTCCACGAGTCATCAGTCAACGTGCGTGACAACTTCAAAACAAACTTCCTTTAGATTATTTTTATTACTATCTGTTTTGCCATGTATGAATACGTTATTCTATGTGTTTCTATTAAATGTTTAATCAAATAATAATAATAAAATAAAAAATGGATACCTAATCTCCTAAAATTCAAACTCAAATAGCAAAATGATCCCCGAAAGGCTTAGACTTTTAGGGGTTTGAACAAATTAGGTACATACTCAGGCTTGAGTCCTTTATGATAACAGGGCCCTCTGTGGGGACTGGATTGGGGAGAGGTGTTGTGCTAACATCAACTTTTAAGGATGGATATCCTATAGAGAGAGTTGGAGGATATGATATGAATGGCATCCAGCATACAAGCTACATTCTCTCTTGCTGATGCCACAATTGCAATTTGCCGTACAATAAAATGGAAAGTTTATTCTAGTGGCTCAGTTGCAAAGAGCATGTAGTATTCACATTTTCTAGACTGTTTTTATCTGGAATGTATGGTTGAGCCTTACCCCCAGCGGAGCGAGGCCTGGGGTGGATCTTGGGGAGAGGGCAGCCCAGGACTTGGACGTGTGCTGAGGCCCTACCTTGCCAGCTCTGGGGCTGCAGCCGGAGGTACCGGACCACCAAACTCAATAGTTTTGAAATCAGCAAAATAGTATTGTGAGTTCAATGAAAAAGCAGTGGTTTCTATCTTCATATTTTCATTTTAATAACCACTCAAAGCTAATTATATTTTGGCCATGAGAGGAGAACAACATCACCTCATAACCTTTCACTGACCTGTGACACTGTTCTTGTCTGTAATCTCTAGCTCCAGCCAGGGCTCCCGGTCACTACCGTCTGATGCCCAGGGTAGTATCTGTCCCTCGGCATCCATGTTCTTAGGGGACCATAATACAAGCTGCCCCAGTCTGTTCACTTCTCTCCAGATGGAAGATGCATTGAAACCAGAAACAGTCAGTTCATCATTACACTCTGTTGGAGTGAAATTCTGCACAGTTTGCTATGGGGCGTAGAGAAAACGTTGCAGTTTTAAAGCACATTTCCTGCAATTCTACATATTTTTTAATGACTTATGCCATGTTAATATGATATCTGAGTGAGAATGACTAACACAATAAATGGGGGACCCCTGCGTGCCTGGTCGGTATTCGGACATGATTACTACAAGTTTAGTTAGCTGGCTAGACTAACTGCCAATTGAAAAAATTACACTAATTGAGTGACTGTCTGACTGACATAACAAAATAAAAACTGCCGATACACAACAAAATTTCGAAATTGCACCGCTTATGCCGCTTATACCTGGAACTGCAGAGGAAGATGCAGAGGAAGATAACTTGCAATAATGACTTGAACAGCTAATTCAGTCTGGCATTATATCTCCTGGTTCCATTTACCTTTGCTGAAGACCAGCTTCTATTCAGACAGTGATCCCCTGTCAAAACAACAATGTTCATGAATGGCATCCCTATATACCATAAGCAAGAGCGGATCCATTTACAGTAAGTGGCCCACATTTCATCTCCCCAATAACCCCTACAGAGGTCCTGGAGTGCTAACAGATTACATGAAATGTTACCTTTCTGAATACAGCAAATATGAACACAGTATGCCATCATGAATAATGAATATGCATCCCTTCCTCCCAAACCCCTTTCAATATGATGTGGATGGAAACATACATCTTGGACAGAATGCCGTTGGCAAAGCTGGACTCATCCCACGGGTCACAGTGATCTGTCCTCCTACGTTGTCTGACACCACCCCGGCATGGACCGCAGCTTTGCACAACACTGACGTCTGGGTGAGGTGAGGGAATGTGTGTGTGTGTTTGTGAGAGAAAGAGAGAGAGAGAGAGAGATTGAGAGAGAGAATGAGAGAAAGAGAGAGAGAACAAATAGTTTCAATAAACGTTTGCATCTCTCCACTGTTAAGCCTTCCTCAAGTGAACATTGCAACCGATGTCATTATCACAAGGCTGAGTTGATGAGGGAGTGAAACTGGAGCTGAGGCAGTATACTCACATCTCTGTAACCCTGCTCAGAGTGACCACAGATGTCCCCTGTCACATCCTTACACCCAGCAGTACAGTACACACTGGAGAAGAGGAGTCACATATCTCAGAGGTCCACCATTTCACAAACAGTTTCTCTATATCCATACCTTAATAATTCCTCAACAAGCCTGTATCAAATGTTATTTGCCACATGCGCCGAATACAACAGGTGTAGACCTTATAGTGAAATGCTTACAAGCCCTTAACCAACAATGCAGTTTTAAGAAAAATAAGTGTTAAGTAAAAAATAGATAAGTAAAAAATAATTAAAGAGCAGCAGTAAAATAAAATAACAGTAGGGAGGCTATATACAGGGGGTGCAGGTACAGAGTCAATGTGCGGGGGCACCGGTTAGTTGAGGTGATTGAGGTAATATGTACATGTGGGTAGAGTTATTGTGACATAATAATGGCGTAGCAGTGCGGTCGTGTTTTTTTTCTGTGTCCTAGTGTAAATAGCCAGTTTCTAGTTTTTTTGTCTATTTTGTATATATTTCTCAATTTTACTTTTCATTCTTTAACTAAATATACTTTCCTGCAACCCGCCTCACCCAACGTGGAAAGGATTCTATTATTTCTTTATAACTTTTATCAAGAACCTTGAAGAATGGTGAAGAGGCTGAAACTAGTCTAGCTGCAACTGAATGGCTACTTGCTATTAGCCACCGTTAGCGTCTTCACCATTGTCCGTGGCACTACCCACCAGCCAGCTCTAGCTCTAGCCTGGACAATTCGTCGGCCAGTCTGCACAGCGTGCTATCGACCCAGAGCATATCGGACTTTCTGCCGGAATCACTGGACCCTAGCGCCGGATCATCGCAACCAGCTAGCTGCAACCTGTTGTTGGCTAATTACTATTGCCCCTTAGCAGCACCAGTTAGCCTTGAGCTAGCCTCGAGCCAGGCCCATCTCCCGGCTATCTACCTCTCTTTCAACCGGACGGGACCTCCTAGTGTTGACACTGAGCCCCGCCGATCCAACACGACTGGTTTGCCGACAAAATCGTCTGATGTGGTTTCAACAGGCTTCCCGTTACGACGTCGACCACGAAGATCCATCTGCTAGCCCCGGCCCGCTAGCACACGCAAACTACAACTGTGCTTCCTACCCAATTTGAACTGCTCTCGGACTCACATATTGCTGTTCGCTGGACCTTATGATCACTCAGCTGCACAGCTGATGCCTGCTGGACTGTTCCTTTACACGGTACCCTGTCCTGTTTATTCTGTTTAGCCTCAGCCCAAAGTTTACCAGTTGTTGTCTTAGCTCTCTCTAATAACACCTGTGATTGCTTTATGCCTCTCTCCCATGTCAATATGCCTTGTCTATTGCTGTTTGGGTTAGTTCTTATTATACAATTTCACTGTAGAACCCCAAGTCCCTCTCAAACTGCCTCAAATAGTTCCTTTGTTCCACCCCCCATACACGCCGAGACCGGCTCAATCGGTGCCTCCAGTGATGCTATCTCTTTCATTGTTACCCAACGCTTAGGTTTACCTCAACTGTACTCATATCCTTCCATATCCTTTTCTGTACATAATGCCCTGAATCTTTTCTACAACGCCCGGAAATCTGCCCCCTTTATTCTCTGTACCCAACGCACTAGAAAACCAGTTCTTAAAGCCTTTAGTGGTATCATTATTCTACTCCTCCTCTGTTCCTCTGGTGATGTAGAGGCTAACCCAGGCCCTGCAGCCCCCAGTATCACTCCTACTCCCCAGGAGCTATCATTTGTTGACTTCTGTAACCGTAAAAGCCTTGGTTTTCTGCACGTAAATATCAGAAGCCTCCTTCCTACGTTTGAGTTATTCACTGCGTTAGCACACTCCGCCAACCCTGATGTTCTAGCAGTGTCTGAATCCTGGCTTAGGAAGGCCACCAAAAATTCTGAAATTTCCATCCCCAACTATAAAATGTTCTGTCTAGATAGAACTGCCAAAGGGGGTGGAGTTGCAATCTACTGTAGAGATAGCCCGCAGAGCTCTATCATACTATCCAGGTCTGTGCCCAAACAGTTTGAGCTTCTACTTCTAAAAATCCACCTTTCCAGAAATAAGTCTCTCACTGTTGCCGCTTGCTACAGACCCCCCTCAGCCCCCAGCTGTGCCCTGGACACCATATGTGAACTGATTGCCCCCCATTTATCCTCAGAGTTCGTACTGCTTGGTGACCTAAATTGGGAGATGCTTAACACCCCGGCCATCCTACAATCCAAACTACATGCCCTCAATCTCACACAAATTATCAACGAACCTACCAGGTACAACCCTAAATCCGTAAACATGGGTACCCTCATAGATATCATCCTGACTAACTTACCCTCTAAATACACCTCCGCTGTCTTCAACCAGGATCTCAGCGATCACTGCCTTATTGCCTGCGTCTGTAACAGGTCCGCGGTCAAACAACCACCCCTCATCACTGTCAAATGCTCCCTAAAACACTTCAGCGAGCAGGCCTTCCTAATTGACCTGGCCCAGGTATCCTGGATGGATATAGATCTCATTCCGTCAGTAGAGGATGCCTGGTTGTTCTTTAAAAGTAATTTCCTCTCAATCTTAAATAAACATGCCCCATTCAAAAAATACAGAACTAAGAACAGATATAGCCCCTGGTTCTCCTCGGACTTGACTGCCCTTGACCAGCACAAAAACATCCTGTGGCGTACTGCATTAGCATCAAATAGCCCCCGCGATATGCAACTTTTCAGGGAAGTTAGGAACCAATATACACAAGCAGTTAGGAAAGCAAAGGCTAACTTTTTCAAACAGAAATTTGCATCCTGTAGCACTAACTCCAAAAAGTTTTGGGACACTGTAAAGTCCATGGAGAATAAGAGCACTTCCTCCCAGCTGCCCACTGCACTGAGGCTAGGAAACACTATCACCACCGATAAATCTACAATAATCGAGAATTTCAACAAGCATTTTGCTACGGCTGGCCATGCTTTCCACCTGGCTACCACTACCCCGGCCACCAGCTCTGCACCCTCCGCTTCAACTTGCCCATGCCCCCCCTGCTTCTCCTTCACACAAATTCAGACAGCTGATGTTCTGAAAGAGCTGCAAAATCTGGACCCCTACAAATCATCTGGGCTAGACAATCTGGACCCTTTCTTTCTAAAACTAGCCGCCGAAATTGTCGCAACCCCTATTACTAGCCTGTTCAACCTCTCTTTGGTAACGTCTGAGATCCCCAGAGATTGGAAAGCTGCTGCGGTCATCCCCCTCTTCAAAGGGGGTGACACTCTAGATCCAAACTGTTACAGACCTAAATCCATCCTGCCCTGCCTTTCGAAAGTTTTTGAAAGCCAAGTTAACAAACAGATCACCGACCATTTCGAATCCCACCGTACCTTCTCCGCTATGCAATCCGGTTTCCGAGCTGGTCATGGGTGCACTTCAGCCACGCTCAAGGTCCTAAACGATATTATAACCGCGATCGATAATAGACAGTACTGTGCAGCCGTCTTCATCGACCTGGCCAAGGCTTTCGACTCTGTCAACCACCGCATTCTTATTGGCAGACTAAATAGCCTTGGTTTCTCAAATGACTGCCTCGCCTGGTTCACCAACTACTTCTCAGATAGAGTTCAATGTGTCAAATCGGAGGGCCTGTTGTCTGGACCTATGGCAGTCTCTATGGGGGTACCACAGGGTTAAATTCTTGGGCCGACTCTTTTCTCTGTGTATATCAATGATGTCGCTCTTGCTGCTGGTGACTCTCAGATCCACCTCTACGCAGACGACACCATTTTGTATACATCTGGCCCTTCATTGGACACTGTGTTAACAAACCTCCAAACGAGCTTCAATGCCATACAACACTCCTTCAGTAGCCTCCAACTGCTCTTTAACACTAGTAAAACTAAATGAATGCTCTTCAATCGAACGCTGCTGGCACCCGCCCACCCGACTAGAATCACTACTCTCGACGGGTCTGACCTAGAGTATGTGGACAACTACAAATACCTAGGTGTCTGGTTAGACTGTAACTCTCCTTCCAGACCCACATTAAGAATCTCCAATCCAAAGTTAAATATAGAATCGGTTTGCTATTTCGCAACAAAGCCTCCTTCACTCATGCTGCCAAACATGCCCTCGTAAAACGGACTATCCTACCGATCCTTGACTTCGGCGATGTCATTTACAAAATAGCCTCCAACACTCTACTCAGCAAATTGGATGTAGTCTATCACAGTGCCATCCGTTTTGTCTCCAAAGCCCCATATACTACCCACCACTGTGACCTGTACGCTCTTGTTGGCTGGTCCTCACTACATATTCGTCGCCAACCCACTGGCTCCAGGCCATCTATAAATCACTGCTAGGCAAATCCCCGCCTTATCTTAGCTCATTGATCACCATAGCAACACCCACCCGTAGTATGCGCTCCAGCAGGTATATCTCACTGGTCATCCCCAAAGCCAACACCTCCTTTGGCCGCCATTCCTTCCAGTTCTCTGCTGCCAATGACTGGAACAAATTGCAAAAATCTCTGAAGCTGGAGACTCTTATCTCCCTCACTAACTTTAAGCATCAGTTGTCAGAGCACCTTACCGATCACTGCACCTATACACAGCCCATCTGAAATTAGCCCACCCAACTACCTCATCCCCATATTGTTATTTATTTTGCTCATTTGCACACCAGTATCTCTATTTGCACATCATCTCTTGCACATCTATCACTCCAGTGTTAATACTAATTGTAATTATTTTGTACTATAGCCTATTTATTGCCTTATCTCCATAACTTGCTACATTTGCACACACTGTATATATATTTTCTGTTGTATTTTTTTACTTTATGTTTTGTTTTACCCCATATGTAACTCTGTGTTGTTGTTTTTATCACACTGCTTTGCTTTATCTTGGCCAGGTCGCAGTTGTAAATGAGAACTTGTTCTCAACTGGCTTACCTGGTTAAATAAAGGTGAAATAAAAATAAAAATAAAAATAATAAACAGAGTAGCAGCAGCGTAAAAGAGGGGGTGGGGTGGGGGGTGGGGGGGACAATGCAAATAGTCCGGGTAGCCATGATTAGCTGTTCAGGAGTCTTATGGCTTGGGGGTAGAAGCTGTTAAGAAGCCTTTTGGACCTAGACTTGGCACTCCTGTACTGCTTGCCGTGCGGTAGCAGAGAGAACAGTCTATGACTAAATTTGGTTCACAGCAAAAACAACGCTGAGAAGTGACTACTGAAATAGCCAGAGTTGTCCACTTACCTAAACTGCTGAGAGATAAAATGTGTTCCTCTCTGTTGACACGAAATGAGACCTGGGATTGAATTCAAATGGAATATGGGTTTGTAAACAAACAAAACTAAAAACATCTGTCCACTCTTGAGGATAATTCTAAGGAACTTCGCAATGGACGGGTGTGTAACACAAACAGACAGGCACACACATACACACACATATACAGATACGTATACAGAAGCACATACAGTATACACACACACATGCACGCACACACGCATGAACGTACAGGGGACTTGTGATTGTTACTGCAGGTGTGACTAAGTCTTTTGTCATCTGTGACTTAACTCACAGAGCAGAGAGAATGCCTCTGTCTGGAGCCAGTGCAATTTGTGGCACTGGCTCCAGACATAGCTGCATTTCATAAACAACTGAGTAAATAACAGGAAAGAGGGATATACAAACCACTTTAGCTCAAATTGGAGAAAAAAACTCTTTACAAGTACATTATTTGTGGCTGTAAATTAGGTAAAAGGTCCATTTATGACCCCAAAAAAGATCAGTGCACACATTGGTTCTATCGCTAATTCTACTTTCAATGAGGCAACAATGTCCAGTCAAAACATCTCCTTCTTTTGGGAATGATTTTCACAAGTATGTCGTACATCTTTACAATTTGAAGCACAAAAATCTAAAAAGATAATCAAAAAGGCTCGTGTTTCAAAACTCTAAGCACATTTTCAATTGACTGAGTACAACAGATACATTCACAAAGTCACTTGTTTACTGCACCAAATCACTCATTTAGTTTGGATACATATTCAATCTAAGTACTGCATCTGCTTTTCAAAATGCAATATTCACTTTACATTTATTTTGCAGGTTTTCCTACTTACAAAGCATGTAGAGGTCTGTAATTTTTATCATAGGTACACTTCAACTGCGAGAGACGGAATCTAAAACAAAAATCCAGAAAATCACATTGTATGATTTTTAAGTAATTAACATTTGACATTTACATTTTAGTCATTTAGCAGACACTCTTATCCAGAGCGACTTACAGTTAGTGAGTGCATACATAATTTTTTTATTTTTCATACTGGCCCCCTGTGGGAATCGAACCCACAATCCTGGCGTTGCAAACGCCATGCTCTACCAACTGAGCTACATCCCTGCCGGCCATTCCCTCCCCTACCCTGGATGACGCTGGGCCAATTGTGCGCCGCCCCATGGGTCTCCCGGTCGCGGCCGGCTACGACAGAGCCTGGATTCAAACCAGGATCTCTAGTGGCACAGCTAGCACTGCGATGCAGTGCCTTAGACCACTGCGCCACTTGCATGACATAAGTATTTGATACATCAGAAAAGCAGAACTTAATATTTGGTACAGAAACCTTTGTTTGCAATTACAGAGATCATATGTTTCCTGTAGGTCTTGACCAGGTTTGCACACACTGCAGCAGGGATTTTGGCCCACTCCTCCATACAGACCTTCTCCAGATCCTTCAGGTTTCGGGGCTGTCGCTGGGCAATACGGACTTTCAGCTCCCTCCAAAGATTTTCTATTGGGTTCAGGTCTGGAGACTGGCTAGGCCACTCCAGGACCTTGAGATGCTTCTTACGGAGCCACTCCTTAGTTGCCCTGGCTGTGTGTTTCGGGTCGTTGTCATGCTGGAAGACCTAGCCACGACCCATCTTCAATGCTCTTACTGAGGGAAGGAGGTTGTTGGCCAAGATCTCGCGATAAATGGCCCCATCCATCCTTTCCTCAATACGGTGCAGTCGTCCTGTCCCCTTTGCAGAAAAGCATCCCCAAAGAATGATGTTTCCACCTCCATGCTTCACGGTTGGGATGGTGTTCTTGGGGTTGTACTCATCCTTCTTCTTCCTCCAAACACGGCGAGTGGAGTTTAGACCAAAAAGCTTTATTTTTGTCTCATCAGACAACATGACCTTCTCCCATTCCTCCTCATTGGCAAACTTCAGACGGGCCTGGACATGCGCTGGCTTGAGCAGGGGGACCTTGCGTGCGCTGCAGGATTTTAATCCATGACGGCGTAGTGTGTTACTAATGGTTTTCTTTGAGACTGTGGTCCCAGCTCTCTTCAGGTCATTGACCAGGTCCTGCCGTGTAGTTCTGGGCTGATCCCTCACCTTCCTCACGATCATTGATGCCCCACGAGGTGAGATCTTGCATGGAGCCCCAGACCGAGGGTGATTGACCGTCATCTTGAACTTCTTCCATTTTCTAATAATTGCGCCAACAGTTGTTGCCTTCTCACCAAGCTGCTTGCCTATTGTCCTGTAGCCCATCCCAGCCTTGTGCAGGTCTACAATTTTATCCCTGATGTCCTTACACAGCTCTCTGGTCTTGGCCATTGTGGAGAGGTTGGAGTCTGTTTGATTGAGTGTGTGGACAGGTGTCTTTTATACAGGTAACGAGTTCAAACAGGTGCAGTTAATACAGGTAATGAGTGGAGAACAGGAGGGCTTCTTAAAGAAAAACTAACAGGTCTGTGAGAGCCGGAATTCTTACTGGTTGGTAGGTGATCAAATACTTATGTCATGCAATAAAATGCAAATTAATTACTTAAAAATCATACAATGTGATTTTCTGGATTTTTGTTTTAGATTCCGTCTCTCACAGTTGAAGTGTACATATGATAAAAATGACAGACCTCTACATTCTTTGTAAGTAGGAAAACCTGCAAAATCGGCAGTGTATCAAATACTTGTTCTCCCCCCTGTATGGCAAATAGGAGTGGTAATATCGTCCGCTATTATCCTCAGTAATTTTACATACAAGTTGACAGATCCCGGTGGCTTGTCATTGTTGATAGACAACAATACTTTTTTCACCTCTTCCACACTCACTTTACGGAATTCAAAGTTACAATGCTTGTCTTTCATAATTTGGTCAGATATACTTGGATGTGTAGTGTCAACGTTTGTTGCTGGCATGTCATGCCTAATTTTGCTAATCTTGCCAATGAAAAAAATCATTAAAGTTGTTGGCAATATCAGTCGGTTTTTGTGATGATTCAATGAATGATGGAGCTGAGTCTGCCTTTTTGCCCAAAACTTCATTTAACAATCACTAATCAAAACTGATAACTACTGAACCAAAATGATGTATTGCCTTGTTAACGTATATAGTTTGATAACTGCTGAACACTGAAAAATATATATTTGTACCTCATAAATATATACATTTTACATCAATTTATGTTGGAAGGTAAAACCAAATCATATATGGATGTGGCTGTAAATACTACATTATCATTCTCCATCAGCCAGTGTGCTTCAATACGTAGGACAAAGTGCAAATAGTCACACTATGTGCTACCATTTGGAATTATACTGTAGTGTACAATGCACTGCTGAAATACCTGGGTTGTATATAACAATATATTATACTCATTTTCTGAATTTCATTGATAAGCTGATGAATTTCAAGCAGAGTGATCTTGTACAATGTTGCATGGGGCAGAAATGACATACAACACATTTTTAAAGTAGCCAACTGCTTTACAATACCTCTATTTCTGATGATTTGTCCTAAGTATGTGTCACACCAGCCTTCGCTTTGGCTCCCCCTCCTGTCCAGCTCAGGCGTTCGGCGTCGCCGGCCTTCTAGCTGCTGCCGAACCTGCTGCTGGCAAACGCTCTTCACTCATCAACCCCGGACTTGTCTCATCATCATTACACACACTTGGTTCCAATCCCCACTCTATCACTGTATATATACTCCCTCTGTCATTTGTCTTTGTCGGTCATTGTATATGTTGCTTGTTTTCCTGAGAGGGATCTCTCCTACTATTTCCTGAGTACTTTATATCTTGCACTGTGGGTTTCGTCCCGCTTTAATAAATTCAGTAGTTCTAAACCTGCGACTGCCACCTGCCTACTCCTCTCTACACTTGTGACAGAATGACCGACCCAAGAAAACAGGAGGCAGCAGGACATCTCCACCTCTCCTCTGTAGGAGTGAACGACTTGTGCCTGGAGCACCTTGGGACTGCCATGGACAATGTGATCCGGACCGTACGCCAACTGCAGGCTACACCTCCACCTTCCCAGCTCCTCACGGTCGTTCCAGCCACGCCACCACCATCTACATCACCCGGTCCGATCAGCAACGTCCACCTGCCCCTCCTGGAGCGGTTTTACGGCACCCCAGCTCTCTGTAGGAGGTTTCTCCTGCAGTGTGACCTCCACCTTGCACATCATGGCCTTGGTGATTTCAGTGCTGACAGGCCGGGCTCTGGAGTGGGCGCACGCCATCTGGGAGAGGGACGGTCCAGAAGTACAGTCCTATGAGCGCTTCACTAAACTCTTCCATGCCGTTTTCGACCACCCAACAGAGGGCCGAGAGGGAGGTGAGCGTCTCCTCCATCTGCGCCAGGGGTCCAGGACAGCATCTGAGTACGCTCTGGATTTCTGGACAGTGGCTACTTCCACTGGCTGGAACGACCAGGCCCTGTTGATGGTTTTCCGCAGCGGGCTACAGGCGGACGTCCAGACCGAGCTGGCCTGTCGCGATGAGGACCTCACGCTGGACCAGCTCATCGTCATGGCCATCCGCCTGGATAATCTCCGCCCGTCGTCGCCATCGCAGGGGTTCGGGTCTCTCCCAGGAACCTCCAGCGAGACTGAGCCCATGGAGGTGTGCACGATGCACCTTCCCCCAGAGGAACATCAACGCCGCCGTCAACAGGGTCTCTGCTCCTACTGCGGGGAGTCGGACCACCCCTGGAACACCTGTCACAGAAGGAGAACCAGGTGAGGAAGCGACAGGCCGGGGAGCGCTCCTGCACCT
The DNA here is from genome assembly GCF_964263955.1 of Coregonus lavaretus. NCBI lineage: Eukaryota > Metazoa > Chordata > Actinopteri > Salmoniformes > Salmonidae > Coregonus > Coregonus lavaretus. The sequence goes on along the minus strand of NC_140000.1, from coordinate 35,609,389 downwards.
TCCCAGGTAGGCGTGGATGTGCCTTGCTCCTCTCTGTCCACCCAGCTCATTCCCAGACTATCCTGGTTCCCCACTGAGTCCTGCCCTAGTGGACTCAGGTGCTGCGGGTAATTTCCTAGACCGGTCAGTGGCCTTATCATTACGCATTCCTCTAGTCCCGTTACAACCCCCTATCCCAGTCCATGCCCTAGACAACTAGGAACAGGACTGGTGAGCCAGACCACGATTCCCATTTCACTCACAGTTGATTACAACCTCCATGAACGCATCACGTTCCTCATCTTAGACTCTCCTGCACACCCCTGGTTACAGTTGCATAACCCCAGCATATCGTGGACAGAGAGGTGGTTGTTGGGTTGGTCACAGGAGTGTCAGAGGAGGTCTCTCTGTGTCTATCTGTGCCACCTTCGTGGAAAGTCCGGACCAGGCCACCCACGTCCCTATCCCGGAGAAATACCGGGACGTACAGGTGGATTTTTCAAAGGCTCGTGCCACATGCCTGCCCATTCATCACCCATGGGACTGCACTATCGACCTACTGCCTGGTTCTACCCTCCTGCGGGGGCACATCTACCCTCTCTTACATGCAGAGACTGAAGCCATGGAGGTCTACATCCAGGAGGCCCAAGGATTCCTTTTTCGTGAAGAAGAGCTCCCTGTCAATTACCGTATCTCACCCTCATATAATGTATCTCTCCTCAGGCCGGTGGCAGCTGGTCCCCTGGCTACTGCTGGACCCCATGACGCACCTCCCCCTCCCTTGGACGTTGAGGGAGCCCCGGCGTACTCCGTCCGCAGCCTGGTGGACTCAAGGCATCGTGGGGGGTCTCTCCAGTACCTGGTCGACTGGGAGGGGTACGGTCACGAAGAGCGGTGCTGGGTTCCGGCGCGGGACGTCCTGGACCGTTATCTAATTCGGGATTTCCACAGGCGTCGTCCTGCCCGACCCGCACCGCGTCTCCGGGGTCGTCCCCAAGGTCGGTGGCGCCCTGCCTCGGGGGGGTGGGGGTACTGTCACACCAGCCTTCGCTTTGGCACCCCCTCCTGTCCAGCTCAGTCGTTCGGCGTCACCAGCCTATTAGCTGCTACCGAACCTGCTGCTAACGCCCTTCACTCATCAACCCCGGACTTGTCTCGTCATCATTACACACACCTGGTTCCAGTCCCCACTCTATCACTGTATATATACAGTGCTATGAAAAAGTATTTGCCCCCTTCCTAATTTTCTCTACTTTTGCATATTTGTGATACTGAATGTTATCAGATCTTCAACCAAAACCTAATATTAGATAAAGGGAACATAAGTGAACAAATAACACAACAATTACATATTTATTTCATTTATTTCATAAACAAAGTTATGCAACACCCAATTCCCCTGTGTGAAAAAGTAATTGCCCCCTTACACTCAATAACTGGTTGTGCCACCTTTAGCTGCAATGACTCCAACCAAATGCTTCCTGTAGTTGTTGATCAGTCTCTCACGTCACTGTGGAGGAATTTTGGCCCACTCTTCCATGCAAAACTGCTTTAACTCAGTGACGTGTGGGTTTTCAAGCATGAACTGCTCGTTTCAAGTCCTGCCACAACATCTCAATCGGGATTAGGTCTGGATTTTGACTAGGCCATTCCAAAACGTCCAATTTGTTGCTTTTTAGCCATTTTCATGTAGACTTGATTGTGTGTTTTGGATCATTGTCTTGCTGCATGACCCAGCTGTGCTTCAGCTTCAGCTCACAGACGGATGGTCTGACATTCTCCTGTAGAATTCTCTGATACAGAGCAGAATTCATGGTTCCTTCTATTAAGGCAAGTCGTCCAGGTCCTGAGGCAGCAAAGCATCCCCAAACCATCACACCACCACCACCATGCTTGACCTTTGGTATGATGTTCTTACTGTGGAATGCAGAGTTTGGTTTTCACCAGGCATAATGGGACCCATCTCGTCCAAAAAGTTGACTCAAGTTTGCCAAAAAGCACCTGGATGATCATCAAGACTCTTGGAAGAACGTTCTATGGACAGATGATTCAAAAGTATAACTTTTTGGACTACATGGTTCCAGTAATGCCTGGCGAAAACCAAATGGCCTAGTCAAAGTCCAGACCTAATCCCAATTGAGATGTTGTGGCAGGACTTGAAACGAGCAGTTCATGCTTGAAAACCCACACGTCACTCAGTTAAAGCAGTTCTGCATGGAAGAGTGGGCCAAAATTCCTCCACAGCGACGTGAGAGACTGATCAACATCTACAGGAAGCATTTGGTTGGAGTCATTGCAGCTAAAGGTGGCACAACCAGTTATTGAGTGTAAGGGGGCAATTACTTTTTCACACAGGGGAATTGGGTGTTGCATAACTTTGTTTATGAAATAAATATGTAATTGTTGTGTTATTTGTCCACTTATGTTCACTTTATCTAATATTAGGTTTTGGTTGAAGATCTGATAACATTCAGTATCACAAATATGCAAAAGTAGAGAAAATTAGAGAGGGGGCAAATACTTTTTCATAGCACTGTATATACTCCCTCTGTCATTTGTCTTTGTCGGTCATTGTATATGTTGCTTGTTTTCCTGAGAGGGATCTCTCCTACTATTTCCTGAGTACTTTATATTTTGCACTGTGGGTTTCGTCCCACTTTAAGCTATGGTGCGTTAATAAATTCAGTTGTTCTAAACCTGCGACTGCCTACTCCTCTCTACACTTGTGACAGTATGTACTGTATAAGGATAATTAAACTGTAAGACTGTTTCTCAAGATGCTCACAACCTGCCATTGGATATAAATTATATACAAAAATGCATGTCAAGTTGTAGTGAAATACTGTATGGAAAATTATATTTACCATCTACTATTGTTTCTATTCGGCACTTCAAAAAGAACAGTTTTGAAATGTGTAATTTGTATTTTTGCTATTGGATTAAATGGTAGTTAAAATGACTAAATTATTAGTCTATCATTATCTGATGTATTGGTGACTAAACTTAAATGTTCTCATGGTATTTCATGGAAAACCTTGATTTAGCATGAATCACTCAGGGGTGAAAGATGTGTAAAACCCCAATGAATGCACAATCAAAGGTTCTAAACATAAGATAGGGGGCATTACAAGTGTTATCAGTTTAGAGTTTTGTTCTTAAGAGTTTTGAAAATATGCCACTTACATCTGAAAAATGTGCCAAAGAGATTGAAAAAAACTGCAATAATAACCTATTGTAGTACTGTAGTATCACAAACAATGATATCTCGTTTTGCTAAACAACACATTTCACCAGATGTCCAGTCCAGTGCATCTGTTTGTGAGATCCTCTCAACGGCCACCACCAGCCATGGGTTTGAGAGTGGGTTGGCAACCGTTACCGTGTTGCTGCTTTGACTAAGCTGGCCTGAGGAGGAGGAGTGAACACCCACTCAGAGTGGCAGTCTAAAGCCTTGAGGCCTCTTCATTCAGCCCAGGAGAAGGGTCCTTACTCTCCTGCCTACTGAGCAATCACCCTGGATGCTTAGATAGGGAAAGGAGCTGCATTCCAATAAACACACACACCAATACACACTCACAAGGCACTCCAACACACATACAAACATTAGCGTACAAATTTCATTGCAGTAAACGTGTGTGCACACATACATTAAACTGACTTCATGCCTGTGACTCCATCAACTCTAATGCTGGACTTGAATGCAGTTGGGTATGAAATTAGAGAGGGGGCAAACGTGGTCCTCTGTAGCTCAGCTGGTAGAGCACGGCGCTTGTAACGCCAAGGTAGTGGGTTTGATCCCCGGGACCACCCATACACCAAAAAAAATTTATGCACGCATGACTGTAAGTCGCTTTGGATAAAAGCGTCTGCTAAATGGCATATTATATTATTTATATTATAAATTACAGCATGTTTCCAGTCTCTTTGACACCTCAGTAATGCCTGTTTATGCCTTTCAACTTGCTTAGCAGCACTTTGGGGTTACCAGTGATGTAGGTGATGAGCAGAAAAACAACAATTATGATCACAGTGGGTGCTCTTCAGCACTGTTTACATCAATGTTCCTGACTCAGGGGCACTGTAAAAAAGACATATTAACCAATTGCTTAGTCAGCGTCAAATGGACAAGAATTTGAGCTAATGTGTAAAAATGTGTTCACTCAAACTCTGCTCAAAGTGAGTGAATTTGAAAAAGCTTGTTGAGTAAAATTACAAATTCATGTTTGCCTTTGGAAGGCAACACTGTATGTTGGTTCAGCTACTGTATATGCCCAAATGTTGAGAAAACTCACAATTCTATTGCAGCTGGTTGCCTTACAATTATAGGTTGACAAACAAGCTTGTTGAGTAAAATTACAAATGTATGTTTGCTCAAAACCACTCTCATTTGCATTTGACATTTTAGTAATTTAGCAGACACTCTTATCCAGTGCGAATTACAGTAGTACATTTTCATACTTTTTCGTACTGTACTTTTTCTTACTTTTTCGTCCCATCATTATCATATTTCCCAGCATGCTCTATTGCAGCTTGATTTTCAGAATTGTTTGTTTCAATACCTGTATTTCTGCATGTACATTGATTTCTACACAAACACAAATAGCATCTTCACTCTGGCTGGGTTCCAATAGGAATTACACATCACTTTGCAAGCCAGCATAATGTGACTTGCAGGCTTGATGTGGCGTGTAAACCATGAGTTTCAGACCACTGAGTTAGGGCGTAACTAGGCCTTCAAAGAAAGGCCTTATGAAATGTATTGTCATAAAGAGTTACATTTTACACTGGGAAAATATGCCAAGAAGGTAGAATAAATTCTGAAGTTGAATTGTATGTTCACTCAACCTATAATTCAATGTTGAGTGAACATACAATTAAACTTGAGAATGTATGTTGGTTCAGCTATATGCTGAGCAATGTTGAGCAAACACAATCCTATTGCTGCCGGTTGCCTGACAATTGTACGTTGAATCAATTTTTATTTTATTTTTTACAGTGTGGGTCATTGCTTTCACTGAGAAAGTTCCACAGCAGAGCTACTGTACACATGGGAAAATAATATCTTATCATCAGCATTCTGTGTGTAATGTGATTGTTGATAATAATAATAATATGCCATTTAGCAGATGCTTTTATCCAAAGCGACTTACAGTCATGTGTGCATAAATGTTTACGTATGGGTGGTCCCGGGGATCGAAGCCAATACCTTGGCGAACAAACAAAACCAAACCTGGGCCCACCTGCGAAACAAACACACCACATTCATCCCCTCTGCCTAAAATATCAGCACACACATGACTAGAGCTGGAAGCCTGGAGGCAGGGCAGCCTGGCTTTACACGCTAGGCTAGTGTGTGGTCTCCTAGTCATGTTTGTGTAGTGCTGCAGACCATCCATGCTTGTGTGAACAAATGACATGGAGTGAGCTCCAGAACAGCATGAAGTTGCCCCTGTGGAATCCGCTAATAAAAACAATATAATAAGCAGGGTAACTGAATAGTTACATACAGCCTCTGGAACTGTCCTCTAATATCTAGGAATGACGTCATACCCTTGTGCCCGCAAGTTATGGCTGGATGCACCATTGTGGTGTAGAATTGGCAGAGATTCATTGGCAGTGAAATTGTGTTCATGTGCTCTCTGCCTTTGCAATGGAATTGAGGCTACACTGTATGGCTTTTACTAGTAACAAAGAGTGGTTTTGAATTTACATTTACATTTTAGTCATTTAGCAGACGCTCTTATCCACAGCGACTTACAGTTAGTGAGTGCATACAATTTTTTTTTTTCATACTAAATGAACTACATAACAAATGAGACAGATCAAGAGGTCCATCAGAAGTGGGTGGATTTGTCTTAATGACAAGCATTCATTCAGTCAGTCAGAACTTGAGTGAGAATTCTAAATCTCACTATGAAAATAGTTTGTCAATAGCAGATACAGTAAATTCCTTGTAAAAGTAGAGACAAGCCAGTCAGGTCAGTGGCCCAGTGTGCACTGGAGAGTCTTACCCAGGCTGGGAGCTCCGTTGTTGGATGTGATGGTGAGGGAGCCATTCCTGCAGCCCGGACTCCTTTCCACGTCAAAGTCCCCAAAGAGGAGGTGTAGTGTACGTCCCTTTGGCACTCGCAGTCTCCACTTACACCAGGAATCAACAGGGTGTGTGTAGCCCTCAGCCAACAAAAAAGAGATTACATAGAAAGTGATGATAATATCTTCAATAAAGTAAGCACCACACAACATTAAAATGACATGAAGATAATCTGTGAATATGCTCATGTATGTAGGCAATTCATGTCAGTTTACAGTCCCAACTAAATTCCATAACTTTTATTATATTTATATAATAGCCTACAATTTATAGTTATTTGAAAATTATCCAGTCAAGCCTCAGTAATTATCTCAATAAAAATATAATAATCGATTCATAAAAAAGATAGCTAGTCTAATATAGTATATTTGGTTGTCTATTGCTCTTATACTATTCTATACATTGACGAGGACATATACAAGGGAATAAATAGCTTACCCTCCTGTCCGTTCACAATTATAAACACGACACTAAAGATGATCCAAAAACTGCCAAAATAATTCACAGCATCTCTAATCTGTCCAGGCTTCAAGAACATGATTTCCACAGATAAAAGCAAGGAGCAATCCCTCAAACTCCGGGATAACACTTCTCAGTACTCTTCTGCAGAAATTACTAAATTACGAGGCATTGAATACTTACGATTGGGCACAGGGAGATGAAGTGAGATCTCATTGGCTTCCAGATGTGTCAATTAAATCACTTTAAGAATCGCTTTCCCAAATAAGGGTGGATTGGGTCTTGCTAGATGTGGACCCATAAATGCTGATCTAAGGTCAATATAACTTGTTATTTCTTGTCGATTGAGAGGGGTCCACAGGTCCTAGATCTGTGCTTAGTGACAACCACCCCCTATGGCTGGAAATGACTGGAGTTGTGCAAAATTCATTAGAGCAGGTGAGAATACATTCCCTACATTTTCTGAGTTTAATTGAGTGCTAAGATAAATAGATGGTTGAGCCCATAGCCTAATAAAACTATGTGCGCTCTATGCCTACTGTACACAATTGTTAAAGTTTGCCACCCTTTGGGACAACCAAACTTGGAGCATTGATTTCTACCTATTTATTATGGTAAATAATTTTACACGCTCAACAAACATCACTTATTGCATGCAACAACACTCCTTTAGTGGCCTAATGATGATCCGTGCTGTCAAATAAATAATTTGTCATTGTTGTGAGCTATTCTAATAATTTAGCCTTAACCTTTTCTAAACCATGCCATTATGTTGTGCTGAAGCAAGCCGTGCACTCCTAGTAGAGCAGTTTGACCGATTTACACATCGCGTGCGAACAAACCGCTTCTCGTGACAGTAGGACAGACGCTTCTCAGGCTAATGCTGGCTTCATTGCAGGAAGTGTAGCGAAGCAGCAGTACAGCGCATTCTCTGAGAACTCTCTGCAAGCAAAGGATGAATTCTCTGCAGTAAAACGGTAAGAAAAACACCGACTATTGAGTTAAAATAATATTTTATATTTTCTGGTGTGTTGTGTTTTCGATTGCCTACTCTGGAATGGTGTGTACTGTGTACACAATGGTTGGGTTGGACGCGTCGTCGCACTGTTGTTGGTGGTGTGCGTGCCGCCGCGCCAACATACGTCAGTTTGAGTGGATGAAGGAGGTAGAGAGGCACGCAAGTGCCCAAGTGGTTTATGTGCTTAAAATACTGGCTATAATATCTCTGAAACCTTCGTTGGTATTTTATAGTGGATCTACTTCAGATTTTCCTCATTTTTAAATAACTTGCTGTCTTTTTCTGATAGGGTTTAATTCCTTTTACCACTTCACATAAACCACGTTTCCATCCATAGTTTTTATCCCATATTAAAGACTCAATTAAAGGACTGTTTCTAATACTTTTCAGCAAACTCAATGGATTAATGTAGTACAACTACTCCACTATCTATGTTATGGATTGGAAGCATCTTTACTGTACCATTTTAATAATGCACCCCTCCAAACCTACCTACATCGCATACGTGATAATGCCATTTATCTTATATTGGAGACTCAATTAAAGGACTGTTTCAAATACTTTGTCAGCAAACTCAATGGATTAATGTTTTACAACTACTCCACTATCTATGTTATGGATTGGAAGCATCTTTACTGTACCATTTTGAAAATGCACCCCTCCAAACCTACTTACATCACATATGTATGTGATAATGGCATTTACTGTATCCCATATTAAAGACTCAATTAAAGGACTGTTTCTAATACTTTGTCAGCAAACTCACTGAATTAATGTAGTACAACTAATCTTCTATCAAGTTATGTTTTAGAAGCATTTTTACTGTACCATTTAGAAAATCCACTCCTCCAAATCTAATTACATCACATACACAATAATGGAATTTATCCCATATTAAATAATTAATTAAAGGACCTTTTCAAATACTTTGTCATCAAACTCAATGGATTAATGTAGTACAACTACTCCACTATCTATGTTATGATATAGAGTAATTTTTACTGTACCATTTTGAAAATGCACCTCTCCAAACTACCCATACACGATAATGGCATTTACAGTGCCTTCAGAAAGTTTTCATACACCTTGACTTATTCCACATTTTGTTGTTACAGCCTGAATTCAAAATGGATTAAATCAATTAAAAATCTCACCCATCTATACACAAGACCCCATAATGAAATAGTGAAAATATGTTTTTTTAGAAATGTTTGCACATTTATTGAAAATGAAATACAGAAATATCTAATTTACATAAGTATTCACACCCCTGAGTCAGTACTTTGTAGAAGCACCTTTGGCAGCGATTACAGCTGTGAGTCTTTCTGGATAAGTCTCTAAGAGCTTTCCACACCTGGATTGTGCAACATTTACCCATTATTCTTTAAAACATTCTTCAAGGTATGTCAAATTGGTTGTTGGTCATTGCCAGACAACCATTTTCAGGTTTTGCGATAGATTTTCAAGTAGATTTAAGTCAAAACTGTAACTCGGCCACTCAGGAACATTTATTGACTTCTTGGTAAACAACTCCAGTGTAGATTTGGCCTTGTGTTTTAGGTTATTGTCCTGCTGAAAGGTGAATTCATCTCCCAGTGTCTAGTGGAAAGCAGACTGAACCAAGTTTTCCTCTAGGATGTTGCCTGTGCTTAGCTCCATTCCGTTTCTTTTTTATCCTGAAAAACGACCCAATCCTTAACGATAACAAGCATACCCATAACATGATGCAGCCGCCACTATGCTTGAAAATATGGAGAGTGGTACTCAGTAATGTGTTTTATTGGATTTGCCCCAAACATAACACATTTTTTGCTGTATTACTTTAGTGCCTTGTTGCAAACAGGATTCATGTTTTGGAATAGTTTTATTCCGTACAGACTTTCTTTTTTTTACTCTGTCAATTAGGTTAGTATTGTGGAGTAACTATGATGTTGTGGATCCATCCTCAGTGTTCTGCTATCACAGCCATTAAACTCTGTAACTGTTTTAGTCACAATTGGCCTCATGTTGAAATCCCTGAGTGGTTTCCTTCCTCTCCGGCAACTGAGTTTGGAAGGACGCCTGTATCTTTGTCAATATTATGTATTAGAAGTATTTTTAATATACCATTTAGAAAATGTAGTCTTTGCTGAGATTAAATCAAAGATTAAATACTTTATATTCTATACCTTCACCATAAGCACTGACAGCTAACTTTGGACTGCTTGGATATGTGAATTGTTAACACACCAACAACCCACCATCATTATCCATCCTGTGCAACTCCTGTAACACCCTCCCCTGACTCCTGCTCAATGGCTTCCATGTTCCAAGTACTCTACTTCTCAAATACTCCTGAATCTAAGGCCCTCACTGCCATTGGAAGGAAGGATGTTTCTTGCCCTTTGACAGTTCTTTTTTTTATGTTCACGATGCTGGTGTGGCAGGATTATTCTTTGTATTGTGAAGTTCATTAGAAAAAAAAGAGTTTTGGACGGACTGATGGACCTTAATAATATGTTGACATTCTCATTCTCATAGTTACCGTTAAATTTGACCCTTATTAATAATGGAGGGGATGGCTGCTGTTTTACGGGCTCCTAAGCAACTGTGCTATTTTGTTAGTTTTTTTTCGCATTGTATGTTGTTACTACCGTCTCTTGTGACCGAAAAGAGCTTCTGGACATCAGAACAGCGATTACTCACCTCGAACTAGACAAAGGTTTTTTCTTTAATGAGTCCGACGCAAAGGATATACTGCTTTGTCAAGACAAGGCCCAAATCCCCGTCATCAGCGTGAAGAAAAGACGGAGGAAAAGGGGGAGGAGGGGGGAGGAGGGCGGGGTGCCTTGTAAGAACTCGCCGACGAGTAGGTAAACCACCACTTCCCTCCGTATTATTGGCCAACGTGCAATCATTGGAAAACAAACTGGACGATCTACGATGAAGACTATCCTACCAACGGGACATTAAAAACTGTAATATCTTATGTTTCACAGAGACGTGGCTGAACGATGACACAGATAATATAGAGCTGGCTGGCTTCTCCGTGTTTCGGCAGGACAGAGCAGCTACGTCTGGTAAGACGAGGGGCGGGGGTGTGTGTCTATTTGTCAATAACTGCTGGTGTGCGATGTCTAATATTAAAGAAATCTCTAGGTATTGCTCGCCTGAGGTAGAATACCTCATGATAAGCTGTAGACCACACTATCTACCAAGAGAGTTCTCATCTATATTATTCATAGCTATATTATTATTTACCACCACAAACCGATGCTGGCACCAAGACCGCACTCAACGAGCTGTATAAGGCCATAAGCAAACAAGAAAATGCTAATCCAGAAGTGGTGCTCCTAGTGGCCGGGGACTTTAATGCAGGCAAACTTAAATCCATTTTACCTAATTTCTACCAGCATGTTACATGTGCAACCAGAAAAGAATTACTCTAGACCACCTTTACTCCACACACAGAGACACATACAAAGCTCTCCCTCGCCCTCCATTTGGCAAATCTGACCATAATTCTATCCTCCTGATTGCAGCTTACAATCAAAAACAAAAGTAGGAGGTACCAGTGACTCATTCAATACGGAAGTGGTCAGATGACGCGGATGCTACGCTACAGGAATGATGCTCGTTGGATGTGGCAGGGTTTGAAAAATATTACGGACCACAAAGGGAAACCCAACCGCGAGCTTCCCAGTGACGCGAGCCTACCAGAGGAGCTAAATGCCTTTTATGCTCACTTCGAGGCAAGCAACACTGAAGCATGCATGAGAGCACCAGCTGTTCCGGACGACTATGTGATCACGCTCTCCATAGCCGATGTGAGCAAGACCTTTAAACAGGTCAACATTCACAAAGCCGCGGGCCCAGACGGATTACCAGGACTTGTACTCAAAGCATGCGTGGACCAACTGGCAAGTGTCTTCACTGACATTTTAAACCTCTCCCTGACCGAGTCTGTAATATACCTACATGTTTCAAAAAGACCACCATAGTCCCTGTGCCCAAGAAAGCAAAGGTAACCTGCCTAAATGATTACCGCCCCGTAGCCCTCACGTTGGTAGCCATGAAGTGCTTTGAAAGGCTGGTCATGGCTCACATCAACATCATCATGCCGGAAACCCTAGACCCACTCCAATTCACATAGCGCCCCAACAGATCCACAGATGACTCAATCTCAATCGCACTCTACACTGCCCTTTCCCACCTGGACAAAAGGAACACCTATGTGAGAATGCTGTTCATTGACTACAGCTCAGCGTTCAACACCATAGTTCCCACAAAGCTCATCACTAAGCTAAGGGCCCTGGGACTAAACACCTCCCTCTGCAACTGGATCCTGGACTTCCTGACGGGCCGCCCCCAGGTGGTGAGGGTAGGCAAGAACACATCTGCCATGCTGATCCTCAACACTGGGGCCCCTCAGGGGTACATGCTTAGTCCCCTCCTGTACTCCCTGTTCACCCACGACTGCGTGGCCAAGCACGACTCCAACACCATCATCAAGTTTGGTATCTGACACAACAGCCTATAAGGAGGAGGTCAGAGACCTGGCAGTGTCAGAGACCTGGCAAAACCTCTCCCTCAATGTGAGCAAGACAAAGGACCTGATCATGGACTATAGGAAAAGGAGGGCCGAACAGGCCCCTATTAACATCGACGGGGCTGAAGTGGAGCGGGTCGAGAGTTTGAAGTTCCTTGGTGTCCACATCACCAACAAACTATCATGGTCCAAACACACCAAGACAGTTGTGAAGAGGGCACGACAACACCTTTTCCCCCTCAGGAGATATTTGGCATGGGTCCCCAGATTCTCAAAAAGTGCTACAGCTGCACCATTGAGAGCATCCTGACCAGTTGCATCACTGCCTGGTATGGCAACTGCTCGGCATCTACAGAGAGTAGTGCGTACGGCCCAGTTGGTTAAGGGCTTGTAAGTAAGCATTTCGCGGTAAGGTCTACACCTGTTGTATTTGGCGCATGTGACAAATACAATTTGATTTGATTTGATTTGAGTCTTTCAGAGAACAATCTGTGTCAATGCACCAGTGTGACCACCAGGGAGTTTAATTCAAGTCTCATGAGTGGCAGACATGCATGAGACATTTACATAGTTTGTGAATAACTTTCATACCAAATGAAGGGCATCTACTGACACTGTAGCTCTAAACAAAAAAAATAACTTATACAGAAATAAATGACAGATTATAGCATAGATTATTAAACAATTTCTGATTCCCCTTCACCCTGGAATGCTTTCTCAGCAGTTTCTAACTCCTCCCCCTCTGTTAGTGGGTTGACACTACATTATAACTCTAACACCGTTCACACATTTATACTGTATTTGGGGTGAAATCCTTTAGTCATTATTCTTAAAATACAAATTAATCTATCAATCCACCTCTTTTACTAAATGTTTTCACATTCAGGATAAATGTATTTACAAGCATGATTAATCTCAGAGATTACGTCAGAACTAATAAACATTTCATCCAATTGCGGTCTTTCAGGGTCAAAATCCTCGTCATCCACCAAGCCTGGAGGATTGTTTTTCACATTCCCCTGGTCAGAGTCCGGAGTCGGTCCATCTCTCATCATTTGTTGACTGCATTCACCAACGCCTTACTCACCAATCCTCGGAGACAGGGAACAAGACAACAACCACATAATACAAGAATACCCATACAAACGCTGACCGCCCCTAAGATGGTGGCTGCTATGGTTTTCCATTTACCAAACATTTCATCAATCCACCCTATCCACGATGTACTAACTTCTGAGTTCTCAGCTCATTCTTCACTTAGTGCAGTTAATTCTGCAAGAGCTCTGGTGACTGTCCCATCCGGTGTGGTGTTGTTAGGGATAAATGTGCAACAATGGCTTATCATTCTATAGACACCGCCTCTTTCTGCCTGATCTAGAGCCAACCTCTTTTACTAAGTCATGAGTGAGATGGCGGATAATTGTTCAGAGATCACTTTTACTGCATCCCTAGTCTGGCCAATAAATCGTTGTTGGTCGTAATAGATATAATTAATCGAATCCACAATTTTGTTTATTGTCACCCACCAAAAGAACGTGGTAGTAAACCCTTCCCCTGATTCTTTCATAGCTTGTTATCCATCCGATACCCCCCTTGGTATCCCAATCGTATCCATCTAAATAGGGCTATTCTCCTTCTTGTTAAAACTCCTCCTACGTCTGTTTAACCCTTTCCTTGGTTCCTGGTGACTAATTCTAACTAGCTGAATCAGTAGAACCAGGGCGCACGTATCTAGCCACCCTTTTGGTATTCTCTGCCTTATACTGCCTTTGCTGGCACACGCCCACCACACATCGGTTACAGGGGCTGTAAGGTTCAGAATTCTCTCCTGTGCTTCTGAACTTAAGTCAATCACATTACCACTATCTTCAATTGATAATTGGTGATGTCTTTTGTTTTTCTTTACCCCCCATCTGGATGTTCAGTCCCGCCCGGTCTCATATCCCCGTCCCCAAGTGTGTTTAAACACTTGAGTCTAGGAACAATCCGCCGTGGGGGCCGAACACGAATATAATGGGATTTTATAATCCCAAGTTGCTTATTGACATGTATCCCACCCGTTGGCTACGTCCCTAACCCTTATTTTGAATCCTACAGTCTGCCCTTCTCTGACTCCCATTTTGTAGGCCACTCGTCCTTGACGGTCAGTATGTCGGGTCGCTTCTCTTCTCTTTTGCTTCTTAACAATGGTAAGGGCATAGCGTAATTGGTGGTGGATCTTGACATATCAAGACCATTGCCGAGACTATGATGCAGCTCAAGTCACCCCTATTCCCAAAAACCGCCAACCCTCTCCTGTCCTCAGTCTTTCTGCTTGGTATTACCCCATACTCACACCCTGAGAACACACTACAGTGATGATAGGTTGGGGTAGGAGATCTTCGTTAACAGAGGTGATCCCCAGACCCTATTGGTCCAGTTCTTCTCTCTAACTCTGCGTGTGTTCAGTGGTATTGGATGTGTTCTTACCTTTTTGCAGTGGGTAACGTGGACCCAGGTTGCTCTTTCTGCTATTCTAATGGCAAAGGCAGTGACCAATATAACCTGATAGGGCCCTTCCCAACAGGCCTGCTTCCAGTCTTTCTTCTTTAGGGACTGGATGCTCACCAGTCACCTGGTTAGATAGAGTGGGTCACCTTCTCCTTTAGTTCACCTGTGGGGCACAAAACCTCTGACATACCGGTGTGGTTAATAACTACCTTCTCACGTTGTACCCCATTCCTTCCTGCTCTCCTGTGTGTTTTCCTTAACCCCTCTCTAATCATACCGTTCACATCAGTATTCTCTTTCTAGACTGTATCTAAAAAAAAACTATTTTTTTAAAAGTATTTTGTCCTCTCCTTCGTATATTATTTAATCCTACCACTATTCTCTTCCCCCCTCTTGACACATGGTTCTGCTCATGTGTCAATATTACCACCTACCTAAACAATCATTTAGGTAATATTGGTAATTTATCATCCAATTGCCATCCCTTATTTATTTTTGAGACTGTCCCTTGCTTCTTTATGCTCCTCCCACTTCCTTTGTCTTTTATCGCGGCTGAATTCGACTTTTATTCAGTTCAGAATCAATAGTAATCCAATCAATCAATCCCTTATCTAAAAACACTAATGTTTAGTTCAAACTCTGTTCTACCCCGGCTCTCCCGGGCTTGACCTGAAGACTGATGGTTGGACATGACAGGTCCATACTTAAATCTTTCAAACCTAACACAAACCCCCCTTCATGCTGAAATCAATCAAGACGATAGCAAAGGAGAGACAGGTTTTAGCCTGAACTCTGCTTAACCCTGGCCGCTTTTTCCTCTCTGTTTGAGGAGAGAAGCAAAAGGCTCCCTTCTGCTTTCATTCACTGATAACGTAGGACAGCCTTAGGACTTAAGTAAGAGAGCAATTCGACCCTAGGTCACCTAAGTCTTCTGCCTAGCAACAAAGAATTAAAAAACTCTATGTTCGTGATTAACCCAGTTATATCTAATAGTCCACTAAAAAAACTCCCTCATTCCCATCTTTAAATCACAACCAATGTCATATATCCCTCTTTACTCTCTACCATTTGGGTAAAATCCCTGTTATATGTAGGAAAAGCTAAGACTGTTTGGGAAGTGAGCAACTTTTTTATCTTCACATCTTCACATCCTCCTCCTCAGAGTTCCAAATGATTTTACCATGGGCTGCCATTGCCTTCCCATAGATAAGATCACTTAATTTACCAGTATGCAGTACATAATGGAGTACCCAAGCTCTACAGTAGTCTATCATTCCCAAAAAGCTCATCATTCTTCAACTATTTCTTCTATTTCTTGACAGCTAGTCCCTATTTTAAATTATCCTATCCAGCTTCCTATTATTACTATCTTCCTGATCTTATTACTAAATCAATGATCTAGGCAATAGCTGTTTCACATTAGATTGTGCCTTCCTCTGATTACTGCAGCTCATTGCATTAATTTAGTTTCAAATACCAATTTGAGATAAAATACCAACTAATATCTCAACTTACTTCTATCCCGTAAAAGTAATCCAAGATTAGTACAATTGACTAGCAACAGGTATCCCTCATTCAGGGAAAGCTCTCTTCCTCTTCTGTTATTTTATGGTTCAAATCCTATTATTACCTAATTATAATCTTCGTCACACTTTTCACAGCACTATAAATTACCCTCAATTTGATAAAATAAACCATCCCAAAGTCCTCCTCTCATGCCCCCAGAACCACCAGTGTGGATGACCAATCAACACCAGAAAGTCAAAACAGAGCCCAGAAGCCATTCAAATCACCCAACAAACCGTTCCATCCCACAGCATAGTAAACACCAAGTCCTCATGACATCCAAAAACCATTTCCGTTCAAAGGTTGAACGGAAATGGAGGAAACTTCAAAAACATTATATACAGTCAGATGTTCTCTCAAAATATCATAATGTATCTGAAGTTTCCTCCAATTCCGTTCTACCTTTCAACAATTCCTCTACATAGGGGTTTTGTTGTATGTAGGTGTGTGTGTGTGGGGGGGGGGGGCATCCTTGGGACAGACCTGGAACTAGACAAAACCTCCAGGGGACCATGACACAACGTCCCAAGAACATCCTAAAAACGTCCCCGAGAACGTTCCCCTGGGACCATCACACAATGTCCTAAGGCCTAGTAAAATTAGCATCCTGAGAAAATCCTAAAAAGGTCCTGGCACGGTCCTCAGTGATGTCCTGGGAACTTACAGGGAACTAGACAAAGGTCCCCAAGAGAAAGTTCCCTTGGAACCATCATCAGGGGCAGATTTTGTGATTTGGAGGCCCCAGGCCTCCAAATATGTAATTTAACTGTAAAAATGTATTACCTTTTAATGTGCCATGAACACAACTAGTCATGATGTTTGCATCTGATTGTCAAACAAATCACTTCAAAAAGTAGTTTACCTTCACACATTCATCCAAAAATAATTCCTAAATCTGAACAGTGCACTGTGCACCTGCCAACTTTCCTTTAAATTGCAAGTGTCTGAAACTATCTCACCGGAGAAAGCATCCGAGCGAGCGAAACAGCGCCACTCTGTCTTACTATATGTAGCCCATGTACTGATGCTGTCTTGCCAAAAAAAGTGTATGACATTCCATACTCTTTTTGGCCAGACAGCATCAGAGACATGGGCTACACATACATGTCCTCTGCCTCGACGACGATGGCAGTATTATCAGCAGCACCTGTCTTTTTACTGAAGAAATACGTATTGTATACCCCTAGAGTCTAAGGGCCCGGGGCTGGGTTTCTACTTAGCTAGCCTCGTCGAGAACCAGGCTTCCCTTATATGGATAAGCCTGGGGAAGTTCATGGCAGAAAAATTGCTAAATAAGGGTGAAGACCCGGTGTATATCAGTGACGCCTCGCTACACGTCAAATCTGTCCTTTGGTCTGATGAGTCCATATTTGTGATTTTTGGTTCCAACCGCCGTGTCTTTGTGAGATGCAGAGTAGGTGAACGGATGATCTCGGCATGTGTGGTTCCCACTGTGAAGCATGGAGGAGGAGGTGTGATGGTGTGGGGCTGCTTTATTTATAATTCATGGCACACTTAACCAGCATGGCTACCACAGCATTCTGCAGCGATACGCCATCCCATCTGGTTTGCGCTTAATAGGACTATAATTTTCAATTTCAACAGGACAATTACCAAAAACACACCTCCAGGCTGTGTAAGGGCTATTTGACCAAGAAGGAGAGTGATGGAGTGCTGCATCAGATGACCTGGCCTCCACAATCACCCGACCTCAACCCAATTGAGATGGTTTGGGATGAGTTGGTCCGCAGAATGAAGGAAAAGCAGCCAACAAGTGCTCAGCATATGTGGGAACTCCTTCACGACTGTTGGAAAAGCATTCCAGGTGAAGCTGGTTGAGAGAATGCCAAGAGTGTGCAAAGCTGTCATCAAGGCAAAGGGTGGCTACTTTGAAGAATCTCAAATATACAATATATTTTGATTTGTTTAACAATTTTTGGGTTACTGCATGATTCCATATGTGTTATTTCATAGTTGTGATGTCTTCATTATTATTCTACAATGTAGAAAATAGTAAAAATAAAGAAAACCCCTTGAATGAGTAGGTGTGTCCAAACTTTTGACTGGTACTGTATATATTTGATGAAACATTGAATTTGGCCTTACAGCTTTTAGCCCATAGAAATGCATTGAATAACAGAGTCATACATGGAAAAACAGAATGTAATCAAAAGGAAGTATGTTTTGAAGTATCTGTCCTATATCTAAAATCTAAGAAAGCTCAGAAAAAAATATAATATATTTTACCATGGTATTACCTGTATACCTTTGATGTGGAAATGCCTTATTCACTTCCATAAATTATTCGGCCTGGTACCAGGTTACCTTCATACGAGTACCGTGACACTCGTAGAGCAAAACACCATTGTGTTCGTCAGAGTCATCTTTACATTGAGAGGTCATATTAATTTGTAGGCCAAACCATTCGGACGCTACAGACGTTTTTGTTAGAAGACCGATTTTCGAGATGTCTCCTGGCCTGACAAACACCGCTGTAGCTCTGCCACCTTCCACCGCAGATGCAGAAAGTCGAAATTGGCATTTGAGACGCAGCCATGCAAAACAACAGATATCTCTAGCTTAAACAGACAGATTTTGATGGGGATTTTTTATTTTATTTTATTCATTATGCCTCGAACAGAGCATGGGGGGGGCCTGAAGCGTAGAAATGCACTATGCAGAAATCGCTCTGCCGTTTCCTGGTTGCTAGAATTCGAATAGTTCGCCTAATTACAGTTTATGTGACAAAACAAGCAAGTATAGTGTAGAGAATCATTGTACCATCGCAGTGGAATATCTTTTCCATTACCAAAAATATTTTACTTTCAGCTGTTTTAAGCTGGTGTACAAAACCGACTCAAGACACAAAAACGAAACAAACTTAAGAACAGGAAGCATAGAAATAACACACATAGAACAGATCTACAGCTTCTTAGACTTGCTTTCAATGACATTGATATATCTACAGTATAAGCCACATTTCTATGTGAATTTGGTCTGGTCGCCCAAAAAGTTACATATTGCAGCTTTAAATGCCATTATTGCGTATGCGATGTAGGTAGGTTTGGAGGGGTGCATTTTCAAAATGGTACAGTAAAATAGCTTCCAGTCCATAACATACAGTGGGGAGAACAAGTATTTGATACACTGCCGATTTTGCAGGTTTTCCTACTTACAAAGCATGTAGAGGTCTGTAATTTTTTATCAGAGGTACACTTCAACTGTGAGAGACGGAATCTAAAACAAAAATCCAGAAAATCACATTGTATGATTTTTAAGTAATTAATTTGCATTTTATTGCATGACATAAGTATTTGATCACCTACCAACCAGTAAGAATTCCGGCTCTCACAGACCTGTTAGTTTTTCTTTAAGAAGCCCTCCTGTTCTCCACTCATTACCTGTATTAACTGCACCTGTTTGAACTCGTTACCTGTATAAAAGACACCTGTCCACACACTCAATCAAACAGACTCCAACCTCTCCACAATGGCCAAGACCAGAGAGCTGTGTAAGGACATCAGGGATAAAATTGTAGACCTGCACAAGGCTGGGATGGGCTACAGGACAATAGGCAAGCAGCTTGGTGAGAAGGCAACAACTGTTGGCACAATTATTAGAAAATGGAAGAAGTTCAAGATGACGGTCAATCACCCTCGGTCTGGGGCTCCATGCAAGATCTCACCTCGTGGGGCATCAATGATCATGAGGAAGGTGAAGGATCAGCCCAGAACTACACGGCAGGACCTGGTCAATGACCTGAAGAGAGCTGGGACCACAGTCTCAAAGAAAACCATTAGTAACACATTACGCTGTCATGGATTAAAATCCTGCAGTGCACGCAAGGTCCCCCTGCTCAAGCCAGCGCATGTCCAGGCCCGTCTGATGTTTGCCAATGACCATCTGGATGATCCAGAGGAGGAATGGGAGAAGGTCATGTGGTCTGATGAGACAAAAATAGAGCTTTTTGGTCTAAACTCCACTCGCCGTGTTTGGAGGAAGAAGAAGGATGAGTACAACCCCAAGAACACCATCCCAACCGTGAAGCATGGAGGTGGAAACATCATTCTTTGGGGATGCTTTTCTGCAAAGGGGACAGGACGACTGCACCGTATTGAGGGGAGGATGGATGGGGCCTTGTATCGCGAGATCTTGGCCAACAACCTCCTTCCCTCAGTAAGAGCATTGAAGATGGGTCGTGGCTGGGTCTTCCAGCATGACAATGACCCGAAACACACAGCCAGGGCAACTAAGGAGTGGCTCCATAAGAAGCATCTCAAGGTCCTGGAGTGGCCTAGCCAGTCTCCAGACCTGAACCCAATAGAACATCTTTGGAGGGAGCTGAAAGTCCGTATTGCCCAGCGACAGCCCCGAAACCTGAAGGATCTCGAGTTGGTCTGTATGGAGGAGTGGGCCAAAATCCCTGCTGCGGTGTGTGCAAATCTGGTCAAGACCTACAGGAAACGTATGATCTCTGTAATTGCAAACAAAGGTTTCTGTACCAAATATGAAGTTCTGCTTTTCTGATGTATCAAATACTTATGTCATGCAATAAAATGCAAATTAATTACTTAAAAATCATACAATGTGATTTTCTGGATTTTTGTTTTAGATTCCGTCTCTCACAGTTGAAGTGTACCTATGATAAAAATTACAGACCTCTACATGCTTTGTAAGTAGGAAAACCTGCAAAATCGGCAGTGTATCAAATACTTGTTCTCTCCACTGTATATTGCAACCATGATAACAGGTAATATCAACAGTAAAAGCGTTTCTTCACTACAAGTGAAAATATTGTATGTAGGCCGATCAATGCAGTGTAAACATTGTTTATTATGTAGCCTCCATTACTTCAAATCAATTGTGGAAGAATATTGCCCTTCACCTGCAGCTGGAAAGTTTTATTTTGATGTTTTTATTATCTGTAATTAAGTAGTCATCTGAATGTACACTGAACAAAAATATAAACGCAACATGCAACTATTTCAAAGATTTTACTTGCGAAAGTATTCACCCCCTTGGCATTTTTTCTATTTTGTTGCCTTACAACCTGGAATTTAAATGGATGTTTGGGAGGTTCGTATCATTTGATTTACACAACATGCCTACCACTTTGAAGATGCAAAATATATATTTTTGTGAAACAAACAAGAAATAAGAAAAAAAACAGAAAACTTGAGCATGCATAACTATTCACCCTCCCCAAAGTCAATACTTTGTAGAGCCACCTTTTGCAGCAATTACAGCTGCAAGTCTCTTGGGGTATGTTTCTATAAGCTTGGAACATCTAGCCACTGGGATATTTGCCCATTCTTCAAGGCAAAACTGCTCCAGCTCCTTCAAGTTGGATGGGTTCCGCTGGTGTACAGCAATCTTTATGTCATTCCACATATTCTCAATTGGATTGAGGTCTGGGCTTTGACTAGGCCATTCCAAGACATTTAAATGTTTCCCCTTAAACCACTCGAGTGTTGCTTTAGCAGTATGCTTAGGGTCATTGTCCTGCTGGAAGGTGAACCTCCGTCCCAGTCTCAAATCTCTGGAAGACTGAAACAGGTTTCCCTCAAGAATCATTCCTTCAATTCTG
The DNA here is from genome assembly GCF_964263955.1 of Coregonus lavaretus. Taxonomy (NCBI): domain Eukaryota; kingdom Metazoa; phylum Chordata; class Actinopteri; order Salmoniformes; family Salmonidae; genus Coregonus; species Coregonus lavaretus. Next base: position 35,587,671 of record NC_140000.1, on the reverse strand, counting down.
ACCAGTTTCCCAGTCCGATGAAAAACATCCCCACAGCATGATGCTGCCACCACCATGCTTCACTGTGTGGATGGTGTTCTCGTGGTGATGAGAGGTGTTGGGTTTGCGCCAGACATAACGTTTTCCTTGATGGCCAAAAGCTCCACTTTAGTCTCATCTGACCAGAGTACCTTCTTCCATATGTTTGGGGAGTCTCCCACATGCCTTTTGGCGAGCACCAAATGTGTTTGCTTGTTTTTTTCTTTAAGCAATGGCTTTTTTCTGGCCACTCTTCCGTAAAGCCCAGCTCTGTGGAGTGTACGGCTTAAAGTGGTCCTATGGACAGATACTCCAATCTCTGCTGTGGAGCTTTGCAGCTCCTTCAGGGTTATCTTTGGTCTCTTTGTTGCCTCTCTGATTAATGCCCTCCTTGCCTGGTCCGTGAGTTTTGGTGGGTGGCCCTCTCTTGGCAGGTTTGTTGTGGTGCCATATTCTTTCCATTTTTTAATAATGGATTTAATGGTGCTCCGTGGGATGTTCAAAGTTTCAGATATTGTTTTATAACTCAACCCTGATCTGTACTTCTCCACAGCTTTGTCCCTGACCTGTTTGGAGAGCTCCTTGGTCTTCATGGTGCCGCTTGCTTGGTGGTGCCCCTTGCTTAGTGGTGTTGCTGACTCTGGTGCCTTTCAGAACAGGTGTATATATACTGAGATCATGTGACAGATCATGTGACACTTAGATTGCACACAGGTGGACTTTATTTAACTAATTATGTGACTTCTGAAGGTAATTGGTTGCACCATATCTTATTTAGGGGCTTCATAGCAAAGGGGGTGAATACATATGCACGCAACACTTTTCCGTTATTTATTTTTTAGCATTTTTTGAAACAAGTTTTATTTATTTTTTTCACTTCACCAATTTGGACTATTTTGTATATGTCCATTACATGAAATCCAAATAAAAATCCATTTAAATTACAGGTTGTAATGCTACAAAATAGGAAAAACGCCAAGGGGGATTGTCACGCCCTGGCTCTGGGGACTCTGGGGTGTGGATTTTCTATGTTTAGTTTTCTATGTTTTTTGTTCTAGATCGTTTAGTTCTATGTTGGCCAGGGTGGTTCCCAATCAGAGGCAGCTGTAGCTCGTTGTCTCTGATTGGGGACCATACTTAGGCAGCCAGTTGGCACCAGTTAGTTTGTGGGATCTTGTTCCGTAAAGGTTTGTGTTGTTGTAACCTCAGGACTTCACGTATCGTTCTTTTTGTTGTTTTGTTCGTGTGTTGTGTACTAAATAAAATGTACGCTTATCACGCTGCGCCTTGGTTCCACGAGTCATCAGTCATCGATCGTGACAGAAGATCCCACCTAAAGAGGACCAAGCAGCGTGTCCAGGAACAGACAGCCTGGACTTGGGAGGAGATCCTGGACGGGAAGGGATCCTGGACTTGGGAAGAGATTCAGGCCGGAATGGATCGCCGTCCTTGGGAGGAGACTGTGGAGGCGCGCTACAGAGAGGAGCAGCGGCAACGCAGAGGGTACCGGCCGAGGAGGAAGCCAGAGAGACAGCCCCAATATTTTTTTTGGGGGGGGCTAAAAGGGTGGTTGGCGGAGCCTAGAGTTAGAGCAGAGCCAACTCCCCGTACTCAGGCTATGAAGCGTGAGACTGGGCAGGCTCCGTGTTATGCGGAGCCACGTACTGTGCCGCGAGTGTTCCGGCACAGTCCTGTACGTCCGGTGCTAGCACCACGCACGTGTCGGGCTAAGATGGGCATGCAGCCAGGACGGGGTGTGCCGGCTCAACGCTCGTGGCCTCCAGTACGCCTCCTCGGTCCCGTATATCCTGCGCCAGTGCCACGAGCTGTAGCGCCAGTACGAGTGCACAGCCCTGTACGTCCTGTGCTGATGCCTCACACATATTGTGTGGAAATAGGCATTCAGCCAGGACGGGTTGTGTCAGCTCTCCGCTCCAGACCTCCAGTCCGCCTCCACAGTCCGGCCCGGCCCGTTCCGGCTCCCCGCACAAAGCCAGTGGTGCGTGTTCCCAGTCCAGCCCGGCCCGTTCCGGCTCCCCGCACCAACGCAGTGGTGCGTGTTCCCATTCCAGCCCGGCCCGTTCCTGCTCCCCGCACCAAGCCAGTGGTGCGTGTTCCCAGTCCAGCCCGGCCTGTTCCTGCTCCCCGCACCAAGCCAGTGGTGCGTGTTCCCAGTCCAGCCCGGCCTGTTCCTGCTCCCCGCACCAAGCCAGTGGTGCGTGTTCCCAGTCCCACCCGGCCTGTTCCTGTCCCTCGCACCAAGCCAGTGGTGCGTGTCGCCAGCCCGGTCCGGCCTGTTCCTGTCCCTCGCACCAAGCCAGTGGTGTGGGTCGCCAGCCCGGTCCGGCCTGTTCCTGTCCCTCGCACCAAGCCAGTGGTGCGCGTCGCCAGCCCGGTCCGGCCTGTTCCTGCCCCTCGCACCAAGCCAGTGGTGCGCGTCGCCAGCCCGGTCTGGCCTGTTCCTGTCCCTCGCACCAAGCCAGTGGTGCGCGTCGCCAGCCCGGTCCGGCCTGTTCCTGTCCCTCGCACCAAGCCAGTGGTGCGCGTCGCCAGCCCGGTCCGGCCTGTTCCTGTCCCTCGCACCAAGCCAGTGGTGCGCGTCGTCAGCCCGGTCCGGCCCGTTCCTGCTCCCCGCACCAAGCCAGTGGTGCGTGTGTTCAGTCCGGCACGGCCCGTGCCTGTTCCACCAGTGCCTGGTCCGGCACCGGTCAGCTGCTCCACTCCGGAGTCAGAGCAATCCGCTCCACCGGGTTCCGGTCCAACTCCAGTCAGCGGATCCACTCCGGAGCCAGAGTAATCCGCTCCACCGGTGTCCAGTCCAGCTCCGGCCAGCGGCTCCAGTCCGGAGCCGGTAAGGTCTGGTCCACCGTCGTCGGGTCCAGCTCCAGTCAGCGGGACCAGACCAGGGGCGCAACGGGGAGGTGGAGAAAAGGTGGTGGTCACGCCCGGAGCCGGATCCGCCTCCGAGGCGGAATGCCCACCCGGCCTCTACCCTCTTTTGTTTGTGTGGCGCGGTCGCAGTCCGCGCCTTTGGGGTGGGGTACTGTCATGCCCTGGCTCTGGGGACTCTTAAATGTTGAGCCAGGGTGTGGATTTTCTATGTTTTTTGTTCTAGATCGTTTAGTTCTATGTTGGCCAGGGTGGTTCCCAATCAGAGGCAGCTGTAGCTCGTTGTCTCTAATTGGGGTCCATACTTAGGCAGCCAGTTGGCACCAGTTAGTTTGTGGGATCTTGTTCCGTAAAGGTTTGTGTTGTTGTAACCTCAGGACTTCACGTATCGTTCTTTTTGTTGTTTTGTTCGTGTGTTGTGTACTAAATAAAATGTACGCTTATCACGCTGCGCCTTGGTTCCACGAGTCATCAGTCAACGATCGTGACAGGGATGAATACTTTTGCAAGGCACTGTACAGTTCATATAAGGAAATCTGTCAATTGAAATAAATGCATTACGCCCTAACCTATGGATTTCACATGACTGGGAATACAGATAACTTTGACAAAAAGGTAGGGGCGTGGATCAGAAAACCAGTTAGTATCTAGTGTGACCACCATTTGCCTCATGCAGCGCAACACATTTCCCTCACATAGTGTTGAGTTGATTGTGGTCTGTGGAATGTTGTCCCACTCCTCTTCAATGGCTCTGCGAAATTGCTGGATATTGGCAGGAACTGGAACACACTGTCGTACATGTCGATCCAGAGCATCCCAAACATGCTCAATGGGTGACATGTCTGGTGAGTATGCAGGCCATGGAACAACTTGGACATTTTCAGCTTCCAGGAATAGTGTACAGATCCTTGCGACATGCATTATTATGCTGAAACATGAGGTGATGGTGTCGGATGAATGGAACGACAATGGATCTCAGGATCTTGTCATGGTATCTCTGTGCATTCAAATTGCCATTGATAAAATGCAATTGTGTTCATTGTCCGTAGCTTATGCCTGCCTATACCATAACCCCACCGCCACCATGGGGCACTCTGTTCACAACATTGACATCAGCAAACCGCTCGCCCACACGATGCCATACACGCTGTCTGCCATCTGCCCGTTACAGTTGAAACCGGGATTCATTCGTGAAGAGCACACTTCTCCAGCATGCCAGTGGCCATCGAAGTTGAGCATTTGCTCACTGAAGTCGGTTCTGACGCCGAACTGCAGTCAGGTCAACACCCTGGTGAGGACGAAGAGCACACAGATGAGCTTCTCTGAGACAGTTTCTGACTGTTTGTGCAGATATTCTTTGGTTGTGCAAACCCACAGTTTCGTCAGTTGTCCGGGTGGTTGGTCTTAGACGATCCCGCAGGTGATGAAGCCGGATGTGGAGGTCCTGGGCTGGCATGGTTACACGTGGTCTGCAGTTGTGAGGCCGGTTGGACATACTGCCAAATTCTCCAAAACGACATTGGAAGCGGCTTATGGTAGATAAATTAACATTAAATGATCTAGCAACAGCTCTGGTGGACATTCCTGCAGTCAGCATGCCAATTGCACGCTCCCTCAAAACTTGAGACATCTGTGGCATTGTGTTGTGTGACAAAACTGCACATTTTAGAGTGGCCTTTTATTATCCCCAGCACAAGGTGAGTGGATTATCTTGGCAAAGGATAAATACTCACTAACAGGAATGTAAACAAATTTGTGCACAACATTTGAGAGAAATACACTTTTTGTGCATATGGAACGTTTCTGGGATCATTTCAGCTCATGAAACATGGGACCAATACTTTAGATGTTGCGTTTATATTTTTGTTCACTGTAATATGGGCTATTTTATGTACAGTATGTGTACTTACATTGTTAGTACACTGTAGGTAATCTCAGCACCCAGAATAACCAATGAGAGACTACACTGTTGGCTACTTATGTAGCTAACTAGAATGCATGATTTTAGCACCACTTGCAATAAAGTGGTAATCTTTATTTCTCTTTTTCTTCTTACAAACCATTCCAAAGTTAGGGAAAGAACAATTTAACTTGTTGAAGCCTGTCAGTCTGTTTTTGTTAACCCCTATTTAAAAAATATATATTTTAAAGGGTGTAACCCATACTAGTAATGGCTCATAACCTTCATGCAAAATACTTTTTGTCAGATGAGAAATTATTTGATTACATGAGAAGAATGCCCAGTCAGAACCATTTGTGCCATAAATTCAATATGGATCTATTCTCAATAGCTACAATTGCATGTCAGGACCTACAGTCCTATTTAGGACTAGCGTAGCATGGACCTCTATACAGTATGCTGCAAAGCACAGTGTGTGTGTGTGTGCGTGTGTGTGTGTGTGTGTGTGCATGCATGCGTGTGTGTGTGTGATTGTGTGGGAGTTTATGTGTGTGTGTTTGTGTGTGTGTGTTTGTGTGTGCATGTGTATGTGTGAACTAAAGTCTGATGTAAATATGCCTGTCCCTACAGCAGTCTAGGGAGTGGTCATGGCAGGTGCTGAGATCACAGTGTCCTCAAAGAATATAGTGATGGTGAAGGAAGAGGAGGAGGAAGGGGAGCCCTGTGAGAGCCATAAGACTCAGGTCATCCTCCACCAGCAGCCCATCATACAGGGGTAAGACTTTGAACCACAGCTACAATGCAAAGAGGGGGCACTGGACACAACAGGGTGGAGGGTTTGAGTTACCATTTGGACAAAATGCAAAAGTCAAAAAATTCAATTAGTAACTAATTAACTTTACGCAGTAACGATAATGTAATTACACTAAGAAATTACAAATGTAACAAAAAACGTTTTTTTTAAATGTACAAAAGTGTGCTTTTCTAGACATCCAAGTTGTCAGTTATAAGATCAAGAGTAAGATAAAACTGTTGTTGAAGTGTAGAATTCTAACAGCAGGTTCTGTTATATACTGTACATTGTAACAGCTGCCTCAGTGGGAGTGGTGAATATTGTGTGAAATAGTGGACTTTGTCGCCTCCTACAGGGCAAATGAGGACAACGCTAACACTGGTTCCACTGTCCTAGCCATAGAGACACACAATGGTAAGATTCCACAAGACGCTTTGTTTCTATTGCTTATTTATATGACCAGTATTTTAATTCATTACTACATTCAACGTAGAGATTAGATTTGTATTGTATACATCATCTAGTCATTTTTAAAAACTGGATAATCATTTGTATTCTTTTGTTTTGTTGTGTTTTTGATGTATGGATGCTTGCTTGTGATATTGTGTGTGTTATGTACTGTGTGTTTATATTGTATTTTACCATTATGAATGTTAGAAGACAATCTTGTGGAGGGTGAGGAGGTTGAGTATGGATACCCCATCACCTGTGGCGAAAGCAAAGCAGTCCTCCTGTTTAAGAAGTTTGTCTGTCCTGGTATCAACATCAGATGTGTCAAGGTACCAGGATGCCTTTATAGTCATCAAGTAACTTGTTCATAAGTACTGTATGTCACTAAGAAAGACGCTGGTGTGTGTATGTGTGTACGTGTGTGTGTGCTGTTTTTGTGGGGGGGGGGGTTTGTGTGTGTGTGTGTGTGTGTGTGTGTGTTCGTGTTCGTGTTCATAGATAATTTTGCTTTCCACTGTCAATATGAAAGCATGTGAGATTTGTAATTCTTATTTAACTCTTTCTGTGCTTGTGATTCTCTGTGTTGCTTTCTCTCCTCCCTGCAGTTCAATGACCAGCTGATCAGCCCCAAGCAGTTTGTTCACATGGCAGGGAAAGCCACGCTGAAGGACTGGAAGAGGGCCATCCGACTGGGAGGGGTGATGCTCAGGTAGGCTGCGTCATACTGAGTGGAGGGCAGGGTTTACATTTACATTTTGGTCATTTAGCAGACACTCTTATCCAGAGATACTTACAGTCAGTGCATTCACCTAAAGTAGGTAAGACAACCACATATCACAAGTAAAAACTTTATTCAATAAAGCAGCTATCAGCAGAATCAGTGCTAGTACAAAAAAGACGTACAGGTTGGGGTCAATATGTGTCTGGGATCTTCTTGTTTTGCCTGCATTGGGGCACCTGGAGTTTTTTTGCCAATACATTCCACTAGCAGTTAGTAAGCAGCGTTCTTGTGGTGGTAGGATCACATATCACGCTGTCAAATTGCTGAGTGATGCATTTCTCACCCCATCTTCGTGTTTGCACTTGTTCTCTGTCCAACTGTGGTTTAGTTGCCTTCATCCCTACATAACAGATCAGAAGCTTTTGTTACAAGCAAAACGTTGAAAAAACATTGAATACACATATTACACAACCAGAAGTGTTATCTATATTCTGACTGGATTAGATATAGTGATAACAATGTTTATTATTATATAACTAATCATAAAATAAATATACTGAACCATTCTACAACTCCTCTCTTATGTCCTCTATGCAGGAAAATGATGGACTCAGGTCAGATTGACTTCTACCAGCATGAAACAGTGTGCACCAACACCTGCCGCAGCACCAAGTTTGACGTGTTGATCAACAGCACCCGCTTCCTTCCGGGCAGCGCCATGCAGCTCCCCCCTTCCCCTCTGCCCAGTGAGCCTATCAGCCAATCAGCCAAGGGCTGACTACACACTGTCCAGTGTGCCTATCAGCCGAGGGCTTACCTAACTACAGTACACTTTTACTATGGCCATTTATCTCTCATATCCCGTGGCTGCTGCCATTTATTAAACTGCTGTTTTTATCCCTGCACAAACTACACTTCCCCTTCATAAACTGTACCACTCGTATTTTGAAATGGACTACATCAAAATGTCAATAAATAATTGCCCTCAGCATTCTTTGGTGTGGCACCTATTTTATCACTGCAGAGGGCAGTGATTGGAATCTAGAAGTAGGAAAACAATTAGATTTAGGGGCCTCAATGGTCTCCCCAGCAGCCCATAGAACTTGGATAGAAAACCCTGTGCTATGAAGGCACTTGCAGAGTCACACAGTTGTTACCACTGCTTACAACCAAATGTCTACAACAGAACTGTATCAGAATTTGAGCTAGTGATATGAGTGATGACATGAGATGTTGTGTATAGTAGATGGAGGCCATGCTGCAGTGTCAGATGAGAGGCTAGAGGAGAAGGACTACATTACAGTGGAATGGAGCCCTGGGCCAGCCCCTCCCATCACCAGCAAAGCCAATGGACATGTCAAGAGGAAAAGGGGTGATATCATCCCTGGTCAGCATAGCAGCTACAGGGAGTTATACATTTATAGTTATCTTAATGTAAACACACGCAAACAGGCATGCGCATACGCACACACATTCACACACACATACTGTATAAACACACACACTCAATCACGCATGGTGGCACGCACTCACACACGCACATAAACACACACACACACACACACACACACACACACACACACACACACACACATACACGTGTTTCTTAGGGACATACAGTACAATGAACGAGTCACTTTGATGACTAAAAAGGCATCCTGGTCACATCTGACGTCTTGACATACACACACATTCCCCCTACACCATTCCTCTTTCCTAATCATACCACGCCTCTTGCCTTTCTCTAGATGGCAGTCTAAGCTTTTGGAGAGGCATAGCAGACGTTGGCCTGATGGGGGAGGTGTTATCCAGTTTCCGCACAGAACTGGTGGCCATGTTGAGAGGAGTGGAGGTCCGCAGTGAGAAGGCCATTCTGCAAGAGGCCGGTGAGCTTACACACTGGGAGACAGCTTCCCACAAATACTTACATAATACTTACATACAGTGGGGGAAAAAAGTTTTTAGTCAGCCACCAATTGTGCAAGTTCTCCCACTTAAAAAGATGAGAGAGGCCTGTAATTTTCATCATAGGTACATGTCAACTATGACAGACAAATTGAGATTTTCTTTCTCCAGAAAATCACATTGTAGGATTTTTTATGAATTTATTTGCAAATTATGGTGGAAAATAAGTATTTGGTCACCTACAAACAAGCATGATTTCTGGCTCTCACAGACCTGTAACTTCTTCTTTAAGAGGCTCCTCTGTCCTCCACTCGTTACCTGTATTAATGGCACCTGTTTGAACTTGTTATCAGTATAAAAGACACCTGTCCACAACCTCAAACAGTCACACTCCAAACTCCACTATGGCCAAGACCAAAGAGCTGTCAAAGGACAGCTTGTGTGATTCCAAGATGGCGAAGTAGTGCAGTCCTGTTTCTGTCGTGTGTCTGTAAATAGCCTGTAAATACCTAGTTTTTTTGTATTTTTCGTACCTATTTCCCTATCAGACTTTTCATCCTTCTACAAAATATACTTTCCTGCAACCCGCCTCACTCAATGTGGAACGGATTCTATTATTGACTTACCTTTTATCTAGAATCTCCAGTGAAACTAGCTAGCCAGCTAGCCAGCTAACTAGCTACTTGCTATTAGCCATAGCTAGCGGTGTTTCACCCAGAACATTGGATTTTTTTTCTGCGGGATTAATTTTAATCACTGGACATTGATCACCGGATATTCGGCCAGTCTGCACAGCGCGTTATCGACCCAGAACATATCAGTTTTTCCGCCGGAATCACTGAATCACTGGACCTTTAACTCCGGATTCATCGCTACCAGCTAGCTACAACAAAACGGACGCTGTGGTCTGGCTAATCATCCTGAGCTAGGCCCATCTCCCGGCTATCTACCTCTCTGTCAACCGGACGGGACCACCTAGTGTTGACACGGAGCCCCGCCGATCCTACACGACTGGTCTGCCGACGAAATCGTCTGATGTGGTTACGACGTTAACCACGAAGATTCCATCCATCTGCTAGCCCTGGCCCGCTAGCCGTGGCCTCTTACTCACTAGTACTTCACCACCGGACCTTATGATAACTCAGCTATACAGCTGATATCTGCTGGACTGTTCCTTTTTACGGTACTACATCCTGTTTATGTTTAGCCTCAGCCCAAACATGGTTAGTTTATTGTTGTTTCGGTTATTTCTAATTGTACTATATCACTGTAGACCCCCCAGCCTAGCTAAACCTGCCTTAGATAGCTCCTTTGCACCTCCCCCAATACACGCGGAGACCGACTCAATTGATGCCTCCAGCGATGCTATCTCTTTCATCGTTACCCAACGCTTAGGTTTACCTCCACTTTACTCATATCCTTCCATATCCTTGTCTGTACATAATGCCCTGAATCTTTTCTATAACACCCGGAAATCTGCCCCCTTTATTCTATGTACCCAACGCACTAGAAGACCAGTTCTTAAAGCCTTTAGCCGTATCCTTATTCTAGTCCTCCTCTGTTCCTCTGGTGATGTAGAGGCTAACCCAGGCCCTGCAGCCCTCAGTATCACTCCTACTCCCCAGGCGCTATCATTTGATGACTTCTGTAATCGCAAAAGTCTTGGTTTCTTGCACATAAATATCAGAAGTCTACTTCCTAAGTTTGAGTTATTCACTGCGTTAGCACACTCTGCCAACCCTGATGTTCTAGCAGTGTCTGAATCCTGGCTCAGGAAGGCCACCAAAAATTCTGAAATTTCCATCCCCAACTATAACATTTTCCGTCTAGATAGAACTGCCAAAGGGGGTGGAGTTGCAATCTACTGTAGAGATAGCCTGCAGAGCTCTATCATACTATCCAGGTCAGTGCCCAAACAGTTTGAGCTTCTACTTCTAAAAATCCACCTTTCCAGAAATAAGTCTCTCACTGTTGCCGCTTGCTACAGACCCCCCTCAGCCCCCAGCTGTGCCCTGGACACCATATGTGAATTGATTGCCCCCCATTTATCCTCAGAGTTTGTACTGATTGGTGACCTAAATTGGGATATGCTTAATACCCCAGCCATCCTACAATCCAAGCTAGATGCCCTCAACCTCACGCAAATTATCAACGAACCTACCAGGTACAACCCTAAATCCGTAAACATGGGTACCCTCATAGATATCATCCTGACTAACATACCCTCTAAATACACCTCAGCTGTCTTCAACCAGGATCTCAGCGATCACTGCCTTATTGCCTGCGTCCGTAACGGGTCCGCGGTCAAACGACCACCCCTCATCACTGTCAAACGCTCCCTAAAACACTTTAGCGAGGAGGCCTTCCTAATTGACCTGGCCCAGGTATCCTGGATGGATATAGATCTCATTCCGTCAGTAGAGGATGCCTGGTTGTTCCTTAAAAGTAATTTCCTCTCAATCTTAAATAAACATGCCCCATTCAAAAAATACAGAACTAAGAACCGATATAGCCCCTGGTTCTCCTCAGACTTGACTGCCCTTGACCAGCACAAAAACATCCTGTGGCGTACAGCATTAGCATCAAATAGCCCCCGCGATATGCAACTTTTCAGGGAAGTTAGGAACCAATATACACAAGCAGTTAGGAAAGCAAAGGCTAACTTTTTCAAACAGAAATTTGCATCCTGTAGCACTAACTCCAAAAAGTTTTGGGACACTGTAAAGTCCATGGAGAATAAGAGCACTTTCTCCCAGCTGCCCACTGCACTGAGGCTAGGAAACACTATCACCACCGATAAATCTACAATAATCGAGAATTTCAACAAGCATTTTGCTACAGCTGGCCATGCTTTCCATCTGGCTACCACTAACCCGGCCACCAACTCTGCACCCTCTGCTGCAACTTGCCCATGCCCCCCCCGCTTCTCCTTCACACAAATTCAGACAGCTGATGTTTTGAAAGCGCTGCAAAATCTGGACCCCTACAAATCAGCTGGGCTAGACAATCTGGACCCTTTCTTTCTAAAACTAGCCGCCGAAATTGTCGCTACCCCTATTACTAGTCTGTTCAACCTCTCTTTCATAACGTCTGAGATCCCCAGAGATTGGAAAGCTGCCGCGGTCATCCCCCTCTTCAAAGGGGGTGACACTCTAGATCCAAACTGCTACAGACCTATATCCATCCTGCCCTGCCTTTCGAAAGTATTCGAAAGCCAAGTTAACAAACAGATCATCGACCATTTCGAATACCACCGTACCTTCTCCGCTATGCAATCCGGTTTCCGAGCTGGTCACGGGTGCACTTCAGCCACGCTCAAGGTCCTAAACGATATTATAACCGCGATTGATAATAGACAGTACTGTGCAGCCGTCTTCATCGACCTGGCCAAGGCTTTCGACTCTGTCAACCACCGCATTCTTATTGGCAGACTAAATAGCCTTGGTTTCTCAAATGACTGCCTCGCCTGGTTCACCAACTACTTCTCAGATAGAGTTCAGTGTGTCAAATCGGAGGGCCTGTTGTCTGGACCTATGGCAGTCTCTATGGGGGTGCCACAGGGTTCAATTCTTGGGCCGACACTTTTCTCCGTGTATATCAATGATGTCGCTCTTGCTGCTGGTGACTCTCAGATCCACCTCTACGCAGACGACACCATTTTGTATACATCTGGCCCTTCATTGGACACTGTGTTAACAAACCTCCAAACGAGCTTCAATGCCATACAACAATCCTTCAGTAGCCTCCAACTGCTCTTAAACACTAGTAAAACTAAATGCATGCTTTTCAATCGAACGCTGCTGGCACCCGCCCACCCGACTAGAATCACCACTCTCGACGGGTCTGACCTAGAGTATGTGGACAACTACAAATACCTAGGTGTCTGGTTAGACTGTAAACTCAACTTCCAGACTCACATAAAGAATCTCCAATCCAAAGTTAAATCTAGAATCGGCTTCCTATTTCGCAATAAAGCCTCCTTCACTCATGCTGCCAAACATGCCCTCGTAAAACTGACTATCCTACCGATCCTTGACTTCGGCGATGTAATTTACAAAATAGCCTCCAACACTCTACTCAGCAAATTGGATGTAGTCTATCACAGTGCCATCCGTTTTGTCTCCAAAGCCCCATACACTACCCACCACTGTGACCTGTACGCTCTTGTTGGCTGGTCCTCACTACATGTTCGTCGTCAAACCCACTGGCTCCAGGCCATCTATAAATCACTGCTAGGCAAATCCCCGCCTTATCTTAGCTCATTGGTCACCATAGCAGCACCCACCCGTAGTCTGCGCTCCAGCAGGTATATCTCACTTGTCATTCCCAAAGCCAACACCTCCTTTGGCCGCCATTCCTTCCAGTTCTCTGCTGCCAATGACTGGAACGAATTGCAAAAATCTCTGAAGCTGGAGACTCTTATCTCCCTCAATAACTTTAAGCATCAGTTGTCAGAGCACCTTACCGATCACTGCACCTGTACACAGCCCATCCGAAATTAGCCCACCCAACTACCTCATCCCTATATTGTTATTTATTTGGCTCTTTTGCACCCCAGTATCTCTATTTGCACATAATCTCTTGCACATCTAGCATTCCAGTGTTAATACTATTGTAATTATTCTGCACTATAGCCTATTTATTGCCTTACCTCCATAACTTGCTACATTTGCACACACTGTATATATATTTTCTGTTGTATTTCTGACTTTATGTTTTTTACCCCATATGTAACTCTGTGTTGTTTTTATTGCACTACTTTGCTTTATCTTGGCCAGGTCGCAGTTGTAAATGAGAACCTGTTCTCAACTGGCTTACCTGGTTAAATAAAGGTGGAAAAAAAAAAAAAAAAAAAAAGGACACCAGAAACAAAATTGTAGACCTGCACCAGGCTGGGAAGACTGAATCTGCAATAGGTAAGCAGCTTGGTTTGAAGAAATCAACTGTGGGAGCAATTATTAGGAAATGGAAGACATACAAGACCCCTGATAATCTCCCTCGATCTGGGGCTCCACGCAAGATCTCACCCCGTGGGGTCAAAATGATCACAAGAATGGTGAGCAAAAATCCCAGAACCACACGGGGGGACCTAGTGAATGACCTGCAGAGAGCTGGGACCAAAGTAACAAAGCCTACCATCAGTAACACACTACGCCGCCAGGGACTCAAATCCTGCAGTGCCAGACGTGTCCCCCTGCTTAAGCCAGTACATGTCCAGGCCCGTCTGAAGTTTGCTAGAGTCCATTTGGATGATCCAGAAGAGGATTGGGAGATGAAACCAAAATATAACTTTTTGGTAAAAACTCAACTCGTCGTGTTTGGAAGACAAAAAATGCTGAGTTTGCATCCAAAGAACACCATACCTACTGTGAAGCATAGGGGTGGAAACATCATGCTTTGGGGCTGTTTTTCTGCAAAGGGACCAGGACGACTGATCCGTGTAAAGGAAAGAATGAATGGGGCCATGTATCGTGAGATTTTGAGTGAAAACCTCCTTCCATCAGCAAGGGCATTGAAGATGAAATGTGGCTGGGTCTTTCAGCATGACAATGATCCCAAACACACCGCCCGGGCAACGAAGGAGTGGCTTCGTGAGAAGCATTTCAAAGTCCTGGAGTGGCCTAGCCAGTCTCCAGATCTCAACCCCATAGAAAATCTTTGGAGGGAGTTGAAAGTCTGTGTTGCCCAGCGACAGCCCCAAAACATCACTGCTCTAGAGGAGATCTGCATGGAGGAATGGGCCAAAATACCAGCAACAGTGTGTGAAAACCTTGTGAAGACTTACAGAAAACGTTTGACCTGTGTCATTGCCAACAAAGGGTATATAACAAAGTATTGAGAAACTTTTGTTATTGACCAAATACTTATTTTCCACCATAATTTGCAAATAAATTCATAAAAAATTCTACAATGTGATTTTCTGGATTTATTTTTCTAATTTTGTCTGTCATAGTTGACGTGTACCTATGATGAAAATTACAGGCCTCTCTCATCTTTTTAAGTGGGAGAACTTGCACAATTGGTGGCTGACTAAATACTTTTTCCCCCCACTGTATATGAAATATCAGAGAGTGAAAAAAAATTCTGTTGGTAACATTTACACTGAGTGTACAAAACATTAAGAACACCTTCCTAATATTGAGTTGCACCCCCCCTTTTGCCCTCAGACAGCCTCAATTTGTCGGGGCATGCACTCTACAAGGTGTCGAAAGCGTTCCACAGGGATGCTGGCCCATGTTGACTCCAATGCTTCCCACAGTTGTGTCAAGTTGGCTGGATGTCCTTTGGGTGGTGGACCATTCTTGATACACACGGGAAACTGTTGAGCGCCTGTACTCAGTGTATTTAGCAGGTTTATATAAAGGGAGGTGGATTGGCAAGAGTTTCGTAGATTTTTTTTTGGGGGGGGATTGGTTAATTTGTTTGACTGATTTATTTTAATTGCCTGTCTATTTGTTGTAACTGTAATGTGTTTTGTTGTGTTAGATGCTGTTGTACTGAACTCCCTTTCTGAGATGTTTGGGCTGCTGGACTCAGTTAGGAGGGTTCTGGACCTGAGACGCAGTAAGACTGATGACAACCAGCAGCAGGTCCACAATGCTCTTAATGGTGAGAGAATGTAAGCTTGGATGTGAGCTTGGAATGGGCAAACATACAGTACACTCTTAGAAAAAAGGGTTCCAAAAGGGTTCTTTGGCTGTCCCCATATGATAACCCTTTTTGGATCCAGGTAGAACACTTTTTGGTTCCAGGTAGAACTCTTTTGGGTTCCATGTAGAACCCTCTGTAAAGGGTTCTACATGGAACTCAAATGGGTTCTAACTGGAACCAAAAGGGGTTCTTCAAAGGGTTCTCCTATGGGGACAGCCGAAGAACCCTTTTAGGTTCTAGATAGCATGTCACGATCGTTAGAAACAGCGGACCAAGGCGCAGCGTGATAAGCGTACATTCTTTTAATGAGTACACACACAAACAAAATAATAAACGATACGTGAAGTCCTAGGGTTAAACACAAACCTTACGGATCATGCTCCCACAAAACAAAAGTGCCAACAGGCTGCCTAAGTATGGTTCCCAATCAGATACAACGAGAATCAGCTGCCTCTGATTGGGAACCACCCTGGCCAACATAGATATAAATGATCTAGAACAAAACATAGAAAACTATAACATAGAACCTACACACCCTGGCTCAACATAAAAGAGTCCCCAGAGCCAGGGCGTGACATAGCACCTTTTTTATTACAGTGTAACATAAACATTGTCATATACAGTACTCTATATCAGAGGCATCACCATTTGGACTGTACTTACAATAGCTAGGTTTGGCTCCTTTTACTAAAAGTAACACCATTGCTTAAGTTATTTTTCCTTACCTGATATGTAAACATACTATTACTATGTTAGGTTTCCTTATTTCACTGTTCATTACCCGATGTTATACCAGTACAACCATGTATCCTTCGTCAGTGCTGGAGGACCAGTTGGAGGACCAGAGAAAGGCAGGATGAGCCCCCACCCAGCCCTGGTCACCTCTACATGGGCAGCTTCTCCAAGGCCATCCCCTCAAAGTGCCCGCGGCTGCATCGCTCCAGCTCTTCCACCACCCAGCCTCAGAACCAGACCACCCAATCGTCCATCGTCTTATCCCCCATCACCACATCCCCAGTGGGTCAGCCTCTCAATGTGGCCTGCCTGCCTGTGGGCACACTGGCCCAATTCCCCACCGGCTCCCAGCTCTTCACTTACTTCACCACTGGCAACACCTCTGCAGGAAAGAGAGGCAGGGCCGGGTCTGTGGCTATCCATGCAGCCTCCAGGGTGACTGTGCTCAACAATACCACAGAGTCAGGGGTGGGGACCCCTCTACAGGTGCTTCATCTAACCCAGGAGAGGGAGCAGGAGTCTGGGGACATGGAGAGCCAGAGGCTGGGGCTAGGAGAGGAGAGGATAGTACTTGTGCAGCACGGGCTACTAGTGGACACTCCAGGGATTCAGACACACTAGGCTGGGAACAGTGGGGGCTCAATCAGAGATGGAGGAAGAGGGGGAAGAGGAGGAGCAGGGGAGGGACAGGAGAGTGAAGGTACAGAAGGAAGTGTTGCATAATGTAGAGCATGTCTTTGGCATGAAGAGGGCATTAAAAGAACAGAAAACCAAGTGAGAGAAGAGAGAACCGTAAGGAATACAGTTGAAAGAGAATAGAGTGAGCGAGCGAGAGAGTGTGTGTGTGACTGTGTGTCTGTGTGGAAGAGAGCAAGAAGGTGAACTTCACCATGTCATGTGTAACATAATTTTAACGTACAGTACTTTTTCACATGGTGTTTATTACTGCAGGACCCATAGTACTTTAATTACGCATGGTCTTCATCATCAAGGACATTCAAATGCTTAATGATAGGGGAGAGTGGGGTAAGTTGAGCCGTTTTTTACATTCAGCATCACTCCGTCAAGGGAAATATAGTATTCTTTCTAACAAAGATATCTACATATATTTCAGGATGTTGTGTATCCCTGGAAATAATCAGATTCATGTAAATATTACAGTTTTGCGGGACAGGGTAAGTTAAGCTGCCTATTACACATTTCTGTACTGAATGAAATATTACCACTACCATTTTAAAACCATGTCTATTTTTATTTCCCAAACACAAATCAACACAATCACAATCGCTTTTTTGGGTTTAAATCATTTAAAGCATATTTTAACACAGGCTTAATACCTAACAAACACTTGGTACTTTTTAAAAACAATTTTAACATAGGCCAGGCCCTGTTGTCACCTCTTATCCCAGCGATAATGCGAAGAAAACACTTACAAGGCAAACATTTTGACTATATTAGCCAACAAAGCTACAAGGATGCACTTTCATGCTAGGTTTAGGACCTCATATTGAAGCTTATAGAGACCCCCAACTGATGTATATAACAATCTTAAAATGATCTACTTTTGTTTAGATACAGTACGAGCTTCATGAAAACTCTAACACAATAAATTCCTTTTTTTGGACCTACCTTGCTTACCACTTTTTCCATGTGGTTTCTTCCTTCACAGACTCCATGAAATGATGACCTCGTCCTAAATATTTGGTCAAATAATTAATTTTGTGTATGGTTTCCTAGAAACAAGATTGGCTTAATTTACCCCTTTGGCTCAACTAACCCCACTCTCCCCTACAGGGTTTTATCACAACCTCCTTCAGTAGTTCTCGTCAACTCCTATAAATCACCGCTTGTATTCATAAAGCGTCTCAGAGTAGGATTGCTGCTCTTGGATCAGTTTTGCATTTGAAATCATAATGAATAAAAGGGGGGACCTGATCCTTAAACAGCACTCCTACTCTGAGACGCTTTATGAATATGAGCCCAGAACTCAATGTTCCTCTCAAGAACACCAGGAGATGGGAACCATCTGTGCTATTATCATTTGGCTGTTTGTTCCATTCTGGGTTCTGAATTATCATAGCAGAACCCAGAATGGAACTAACAGCCAAATGATAATAGCACAGATGGTTCCTGTCTCATTTAGTTCAGATTTGATTACATATTGGCTTCAAAATGACAGCACAGACTGGGCAGTACTCTAGCAAGTCCAACGTTGTCGAAAGGATTTTGTGTGCAAACATTGGAATATTCCTTTAAATATTTTTTCTTCCTCAACTTTGCACAAGTTCAAATTCAAGAAGGTTGTTGTCCATAATAAATAGAGTCACACACTATGCATAAGCTTGCAGAAATGTATTGGGTAAACCACCAACGTTTCGGCATCATATTGCCTTCTTCAGGGTTATTATTTTGTATAGCAAAATATTTTGTGTTATTATTTATCATACCGAGAGATGTATTGTTATAGTTTTCTCTTTTTTAGTAGTTCAGCACTTAAGTTACTGTTTAGATCCCTTTTGTACTGATATGAGACCATCTGCATTCTGATACTGTCTCCCAGAGGCCCAATCCTAAGACCCATTTTTTATGCTTTCATTAGTTTTCAATAATTTCAGTTCTGAATTTTGGGGCCCTATAATTAAAATAAGAGTTACAATGATGAAACCCATGCTGGAGTGATTCAAGATAATACATGATATAGTACTTTTTAAACATTATAAGTACTTGTAATTTTTTTCATGCATTGTAATAAATACCCAGTTTGTATGGTTTCTTTTGGATGGGTATACAACATCTATTGCTATTTATGCTTTATAAAGTATTCACCCTTTTCTTTATTGTTATAAACACACTTGGTAAGTTTGTTTAGTGTTTGTGACAAATATCAATTTTTTGATTATCTTATACTGTGTTTGTAAACAGTGGAAATATCTGTATAGTATATGGCACCACCTGTTTGTGTGACATTTTCAGTCAGTGCAGTTTTATTTGATAAACTCTAATATAATCCACTCAGATCTTGTAATTAAATACCCAGGAAATGGAGCCCATATTTCACTATGCACACCCCTCACCTAAAGTTTATATATAAGGATGTGGAGAAGATGAGAAGATAGAAAAAATATGGGATAAAAGTTCAATGATTTTGTGAGTCTTTTTTAAACCGGCAAACATATGTGTTAAGCACATCTTTTTTAGTTTGTCACTTTCCTCCCACATCATCTACCTAACAACAATTGCAAAAAAATATATAATGAAACTTCATAGCACCTTTAATTGTGCACTACATTGAGTAAGACTGATAATGACAATTGTACAAACTTGTTTTGTAAAAGTTTAATTAAAAACCCATTGCATATGAGATCTCTATCTGTGAATTCATTCAGTAGAAAAATGAAAGACCCATGACAACAACACACACTGTCATTGCTTTACATTTACATCGCAATACCGTGATTTACATTTGGTTTACCTCAATTACCTCGACTAACCGGTGCCCCTGCACATTGACTCGGTACCGGTACCTCCTGTATATAGCCTCGCTATTGTTATTTTTACTACTGCTCTTTAATTATTTGTTACTTTTATTTCATATTCAACAAAAAAATTTCACCATGTCATTGGATTTAGGTTAAAAGTTGGGTGAAAAATGCCGTAATTCCATTGAATGTTTTGGTTGAAATGACGTGGAAACAATGTTGATTCAACCAGTTTTTGCCAAGTGGGATGAGGCTAGACTTAGACATAGTTTCTAGGCTATGCCTAAATGGCAGGGGCCCTAAAAATTACATGCTTCCGCGCCAAAGGTTCACCATGGTCTGCCATTCAGATTGCGATGGCGTCGGTTTCCTCCTTAACAACTTTAAAGGTGAGCAGGCTTAAGCACAACTGGGAAAATATGCCTGCAGTCTTAAGAAATGTAATAATCCACCACTATGCTAGGTGTAGCTAACATTGTTCAGCCAATCAGATGGCTCCTAACAAACAGAGTCAAGCCCTGGTCCGTATATACGATGTGAAAAATGATTGGCTGAATGCCGGACGCTACTTCCTGGTGTAGCACTGGCATGGTGGTGGAAATGTTGTTTTACTGTAGGCATATTTTCCCCGTTTTTTAAAACCTGCTCCCCTTGCAAGTTAAGAAGGAAGAAACCTTTTATTTAACTAGGTCAGTTAAGAACAAATTCTTATTTACAATGACGGCCTACACCGGCCAAACCCGGACGACGCTGTGCCAATTGTGTGCGCCGCCCTATAGGACTCCCAATCACAGCCGGTTGTAATACAGCCTGGAATTAAACCGGGGGTCTGTAGTGACGCCTCAAGCACTGAGATGCAGTGCCTTAGATCGCTGCGCCACTCGGGAGCCTACACCAAGGCAGTCTGAATGGCGCATGTTTGATGTACCCGCTAGCTCAAAGCAACTATGGGTAGCTGCACCCCGGAGTAGTGGGCATGTGGGTGTGTTGAAAGGAAGGACTGGGCGTGTCAAAAGGAGTAGGTGTGTCAAAAGCACTCTGCTATAGGTTAGAGGTTTTGACTAGATGGTATGCAGCTTATGTAAAAAAAAAAAAATTACGTAGCATGTTAAGAGAATGTCACAAACGTTGAGAGATGGGTCGGACCAAGGTGCAGCGTGAAAAGCGTACATGTTTATTAATTCAAAATAAACATTCAAGAAAACAACGTAACGTGAAGTCCAAAGGGCTATACACATACCAGCCTAACAGGAAACATAAACAAGATCCCACAACTAAGGTAGGCAAACAGGCAACTTAAGTATGATCCCCAATCAGAGACAATGAGCGACAGCTGCCTCTGATTGGGAATCACACCCGGCCAAACCTAGAAATACAATTCTAGATCCTAAACATAGCATACCATACCAAGGTAGTGGGTTCGATCCCCGGGACCACCCATACACAAAAAATGTTTTATGCACGCATGACTGTAAGTCGCTTTGGATAAAAGCGTCTGCTAAATGGCATATTATTATTATTATTATAGAGTTTCACACCCTGACCAAACTACCTAGAGAATAACAGTCTCTCCAGGTCAGGGCAGTGACAGTACCCCCCCCCCCCAAAGGTGCGTACTCCGGCCGCACCAACCTGACTCATAAGGGGAGGGTCTCGTGGGCATTCCGCCTCGGAGGCGGATCCGGCTCCGGGCGTGACGACCTCTCCCTCTCTGCCTCCCCGTTGCGCCCCTGGTCTGGTCTGGACCTCGGCGCGATGCTTCCCCTCTCCTTCCTCCCACGATGCACCAAGCCCTGTCTGGACCCTGGTGTGGGAGACCCCAACCCTGGAGAGGGGCTGACTTCTGGGTCTGGACTGGAGCCGCTGACCGGAGCTGAACTGGACCCCGGTGGAGCGGACTGTTCTGACCCCGGAGTGGAACCGCTGACCGGAGCTGGACCGTGCACCGGTGGAGCGCACTGCTCTGGCTCCAGAGTGGATCCTCTGACCGGAGCTGGACCGGGCACCGATGGAGCGGACTGCTCTGACCCCGGAGTGGAACTGCTGACCGGAGCTGGACTGGACCCCGGTGGAGCGGAATGCTCTGACTCCGGAATGGAGCCGCTGACCAGAGGTGAACTAGGCACCGGTGGAGCGGACTGCTCTGGCTCCGGAGTGGAGCAGCTGACCGTTGCTGGACCAGGCACCGGTGGAACAGGCCGGGCCGGACTGGGGACACGCACCACAGATCTGGTGCGAGGAGCAGGAATGGGCCGGGCCGGACTGGGGACACGCACCACAGGTCTGGTGCGAGGAGCAGGAACGGGCCGGGCCGGAGACATGCACCACTGGTCTGGTGCGAGGAGCAGGAACGGGCCGTGCCGGACTGGAGACACGCACCACTGGCCTGGTGCGGGGAGCAGGCATGGGCCGTACCGGACTGGGAACACGCACCACTGGTTTGGTGCGGGGGGCAGGTACAGGGATTACCGGGCTGGTGAGGCGCACTGGTGACACAGTGCGTAGAACCGGAGCAGGATATACTGGACCATGGAGGCTTACTGGAGGTCTGGAGTGTACAGCTGGCACAACCCGTCCTGGCTGGATGCCCACTCTCGCACAACACGTGCGGGGCGCTGGCACAGGACGCACTGGGCTGTGCATGCGCACTGGCGACACAGTGCGTATCTCCGCATATTTAGGTTCCTCTATGAACACACGCTCCTTCTGTTGCCTGACCAGCTCCTCTCTCCTTGCCTCCACTACTTCCTTCTCCCTTTGCGCATCCTGTAGCGCCTCCCTCTGAACGGATAACTCCTGCTCCCTCTGAGCTAACAGCTCCCGTAACGTGGTGGCCTCCTTTCTCAGACTCTCGATCCGCAGGTCTTGGAGGACCTCTAGAATAGCGGCCTCCTCCTCTCTAGTCAGCCCTTTCCCGGCCTCCTGCTGCCTCATAGTCCACCCTGTGAGCCCCCCCTCCACAATTTTTCTTGGGGCTGCTTCTCAGGCTTCCTCTTCGGCCGGCACTGTTGATGTCGCCGTTGCTCCTCTCCTGCCTGGGCTTCCTCCTTCGTCCAGGGTCCTTTACCTGCCAATATCTCCTCCCAAGTCCAAAATGACTTCCCCACCTGTGTCCAGGGTGTCTGCTGCTCCTGGGCACGCTGCTTGGTCCGTTTTTGGTGGGATCTTCTGTCACGAACGTTGAGAGACGGGTCAGACCAAGGTGCAGCGTGAAAAGCATACATGTTTATTAATTCAAAATAAACATACAAGAAAACAACGTAACGTGAAGTCCAAAGGGCTATACACATACCAGCCTAACAGGAAACATAAACAAGATCCCACAACTAAGGTAGGCAAACAGGCTACTTAAGTATGATCCCCAATCAGAGACAACGAGCGACAGCTGCCTCTGATTGGGAATCACACCCGGCCAAACCTAGAAATACAATTCTAGATCCTAAACATAGAAATTCTAACAGAGTTTCACACCCTGACCAAACTACCTAGAGAATAACAGTCTCTCCAGGTCAGGGCGTGACAGAGAATTAACGTAGCAGGTTAGGAGAATTAGCTTAAGGTTAGGAAAATGATTTTATTTGATTTTATTGAACCTTTATTTAAGCATGGAGTCATGGTGAGAACACGGTCTATTTCGCAGATGAGCCCTGAATGAACACATCAATAAACAACAATTACACTATACATACAGTGTATCTATATACACATCAATTACACAATACATGAAAAGCAAACACAAAACACGGGTTAGGGTAACGGTTAGCTAAAATGCAGAAAGGGTTATGCGGAGCAGTAATAGACCAATTCGCTGCTTGCTTTTGAAACGCCCACTACTTTCCACACGCCCATACTCTGATCGCTATATTAGGCTGCAGCTACCCCCTTCTCGCTCAAGGGCCGAATGAATCCCAATAGACTATAGCTGCAGACCTCATCTCTCAGGCCCCTCTCATTGAGAAGGGTGTGATTGCGGTCCGCAATTCGGGTTTCCACTAGAACACAGCCACAAAGTAAAAATGATCTATGTTGTAAAAATTAATGAAAACAGAGATGGGCTTTTTTATTTTTATTTAAGGCATAAGGTTAGCAGTGTGGTTGAGGTTAGGGTTAGGTTTAAAATAAGATTTAACAAAGATAAATTGTAAAAAAGGGTTGGGTTAATGACTTTGTGGCTGTGTTAACTAGTGACGTCCTTTAATTTGGGGTGTTCCTACGTTTTAGAGTTAATTTTGTGCAATTCTACACATTTTGCCATGGGGCGGAGAGAACAATAAGCTGTTTTACAGCTAATTTCCCGCAATTCCACACAAATGTTTGCAGTTTTTAATATTTTATAATTGTATTTAACCTTTTACTGCATTGGGCTAAATGGAGGACATAAACAAATTTACTTTGAAACAAAAGTATACACCTCAGACACATGGTTATGGGCTTAAAGAAAATAAAACACCTGTACCATGTCAGATATAGAGTTGAAATGTATTCAATTTTGAGTTTGCATCCCAATATTACACTTTATATACATCACAGAAGACTGAAATATAACAAAACCATAATTTGACTGTAGGAAAGGGCTATGTTGAAGTGAGACTGACTAACTAAATCAATGCCCCCCGGCCGGTACTTCGACCATGATAACAAGTTAAGACAGCTGGCTGCTAAACTAACTTAGTAATCTAAAAAATATTTGCTGACATGGGCTAATTGACTATCAGTGACTGACATAACAAGAGAAAAACTGATGATGCACAACCAAATTTCGAAATTGCACCTTGTGTATTCTACTATTCTAACTCGCAACAGTAAGTTGAGACCCTGACTGTTCCCAAAAAATAAAAACAAAAGTTTCCCATCCCTGAGCTAGCGAGTACACACATAGTTCTAAGAATAGCTTGTAACTTGTCAATTACTACAGACCTTTAGATATGAGTGTGTCACACCTTTTTTCAGACGGACCAATGGGATGTTTGAAGGGGGGCGTTCCTGCAGCTGCTGGAACGCCCCAAATTGCGTGCTGCAATCACAAACTGTCGCTCTCATCTCTCAGGCCCATCAGTGACGAACCGCCCAGGGAAAACAAACCCCCTCTTTCAATTGGCTCCTGGATGCTTCTCTTTCTATTGGCTCTTGTCTACTTCCTAGTATTAGCAGGATTTTATTTATTTTATTTTACCCTTATTTTACCAGGTAAGTTGACTGAGAACACATTGTCATTTACAGCAATGACTTGGGGAGTAGTTACAGGAGAGAGGAGGGGGGATGAATGAGCCAATTGGAAGCAGTAGCAGTCATCTTTTAAACTTCATTTTGATTTGCCTGCCTGAATCGAAATAGCCAATTGTTCCTGCTTTATATGCTTATTTATGTATTTTAGTGCATGGAATGCTGCTCGTGTCGCTATCCCAATTGTTTAATTGACTTGTTTACTTCATTCTATTTGAGAGACAACAAATTAAATCATATTTTGGATTGTTGAAATATTATAAATTATGTTAGATGATGACAAGAATCCTGTCTGACATGTAGAGAGTTCAGAGGCTGAGAGATGAGGGGGCCTGAGAGATGAGCTCTCCAGTAGGTGGCAGTATAGAGAGGGGCCTGAGAGATGAGGTCTGCAGCAGGACTCCTCTCAATGAATGTCCCAGACAATGTCCATTCAGACTACAGTGATCTGTCAAAAAACAGCGGCCACTAGCCGGTAAGCCTTTCCCGACTTCAAACAAAAAACGTAATAAAGTGCGTGGATGTATGGATTATGTGAGCAGCACTACACTACACAGGTCTGTCATGATGTTATTGAGACGGCTTAGCCCTGTGGCATTGATGTAACATAATTCAGTGTTTCCCAATGGAACCTGTATCATACTGTATATTACACAGAGAACGAAGCTGTCTGGATTCCCTGATTCCCCCTTGTTTCCATCTGAGAGGTGCTGTAGATTTGAATCCAAACCCCCAATCACTACCCTATTCATCAGGGCTCAGCTGAAGTGACTGCCTGCTGCTGCTGTGGGAAAGGATCTCTCTGATCTGAAAATGGCAATGACAGAGGCTCTGTTCAACATTTATATCAGACCTCTGTCCCTTTATCAGGTTGAGGAAAGCATTCAGGAAAACCTGAGTCAGACTGACAATTTAACAGGGATTGTGGAGGTGGGGGACTTTTGAGTCTACGTTGGGTCATAGATGTAGAGTATTCCTTTCGTTTCCTTGGGGATTGGAATCGTAACCTTTCTTGAGTAGAGGCTAGAGCTAATCTGTTTGGTTCTCCAGATGTGTTTGTTTAAAGAGGGTTGATAGTGGCAGCTGCGGGTCTAGTTGACCACTTAACACATCCACACTGTCAGTGTCCCTCTGTCCACCTATCCTTGTATTGGATTCGGGAAGCATATAATCCCATCCCCCACCTCTGTGTGGCAAATGACCCTCCAGTTTCAAAGTGGCTAAGTCAATTTGTGGTGTGGTTGGACTATTAAGGTGCAAAATGGCTGCCATGCATCACCCAGGTGTGATTCCAGATGTTAGCTTGACATACGCTTTGCTCCTTTGGTCAAATTGAATAATTTGCAGAGTAATCCATCACTTGTCTGCCATCCCCGGCTAACTACATTAGAGACTGGGATATGAGCTCCCCTTGCTGGCCCAGAGACATCGCTCTCGACAGGGGTGTGCGTCTGTTTCTCCTGTTTAATCCAATCCAGCGTCTCTAATGTTCAGGTGGGACAACAAAATGAATGATAAATAAGCCTGCAAATGGTGGTTTGATCCAATTGGGCGTTCTGGGGCCACAGTGTTTAATGTCGTCCAAACTCTGTTCTCATGCTACCTTGGATCATTCTAGGATCCCACTGGGTACAAATTGGTTGAATCAACGTTGTTTCAACTTAATTTGTCAACGTATTGTGATGTTGAATCTATGTTTGAAACACATTTGGATTTGCAAAAAGTAATCAACCAGAACTGTTTCTTATAATTTCAACCAGCGTTGCAAGCATTGAAATTAAGGTAAAACTTCAACTTAAAGACAATGACTTTACCTGACTAACAGGTTGTTAGATCAGTTATCAAAACTATTTATACATTGAAATTGCATTGCAAATTTCACGTAATATGGTTAAAACTCTCACGTAGAATCTACTTGAAAATTGCAACACAATTCATGTCACATTTTCATCATATTTTAGATGTTGACATTTTTGCATATTCTCACTGTTTTTCATCCTATTTTCAATATACACTGCTCAAAAAAATAAAGGGAACACTTAAACAACACATCCTAGATCTGAATGAATGAAATAATCTTATTAAATACTTTTTTCTTTACATAGTTGAATGTGCTGACAACAAAATCACACAAAGATTATCAATGGAAATCAAATTTATCAACCCATGGAGGTCTGGATTTGGAGTCACCCTCAAAATTAAAGTGGAAAACCACACTACAGGCTGATCCAACTTTGATGTAATGTCCTTAAAACAAGTCAAAATGAGGCTCAGTAGTGTGTGTGGCCTCCACGTGCCTGTATGACCTCCCTACAACGCCTGGGCATGCTCCTGATGAGGTGGCGGATGGTCTCCTGAGGGATCTCCTCCCAGACCTGGACTAAAGCATCCGCCAACTCCTGGACAGTCTGTGGTGCAACGTGGCGTTGGTGGATGGAGCGAGACATGATGTCCCAGACGTGCTCAATTGGATTCAGGTCTGGGGAACGGGCGGGCCAGTCCATAGCATCAATGCCTTCCTCTTGCAGGAACTGCTGACACGCTCCAGCCACATGAGGTCTAGCATCGTCTTGCATTAGGAGGAACCCAGGGCCAATCGCACCAGCATATGGTCTCACAAGGGGTCTGAGGATCTCATCTCGGTACCTAATGGCAGTCAGGCTACCTCTGGCGAGCACATGGAGGGCTGTGTGGCCCCCCAAAGAAATGCCACCCCACACCATGACTGACCCACCGCCAAACCGGTCATGCTGGAGGATGTTGCAGGCAGCAGAACGTTCTCCACGGCGTCTCCAGACTCTGTCACGTCTGTCACATGTGCTCAGTGTGAACCTGCTTTCATCTGTGAAGAGCACAGGGCGCCAGTGGCGAATTTGCCAATCTTGTTGTTCTCTGGCAAATGCCAAACGTCCTGCACGGTGTTGGGCTGTAAGCACAACCCCCACCTGTGGACGTCGGGCCCTCATACCACCCTCATGGAGTCTGTTTCTGACCGTTTGAGCAGACACATGCACATTTTGCAGGGCTCTGGCAGTGCTCCTCCTGCTCCTCCTTGCACAAAGGCGGAGGTAGCAGTCCTGCTGCTGGGTTGTTGCCCTCCTACGGCCTCCTCCACGTCTCCTGATGTACTGGCCTGTCTCCTGGTAGCGCCTCCATGCTCTGGACACTACGCTGACAGACACAGCAAACCTTCTTGCCACAGCTCGCATTGATGTGCCATCCTGGATGAGCTGCACTACCTGAGCCACTTGTGTGGGTTGTAGACTCCGTCTCATGCTACCACTAGAGTGAAAGCACCGCCAGCATTCAAAAGTGACCAAAACATCAGCCAGGAAGCATAGGAACTGAGAAGTGGTCTGTGGTCACCACCTGCAGAACCACTTCTTTATTGGGGGTGTCTTGCTAATTGCCTATAATTTCCACCTATTGTCTATTCCATTTGCACAACAGCATGTGAAATTTATTGTCAATCAGTGTTGCTTCCTAAGTGGACAGTTTGATTTCACAGAAGTGTGATTGACTTGAAGTTACATTGTGTTGTTTAAGTGTTCCCTTAATTTTTTTGAGCAGTGTATATTGGGGTGGTTGAAATTTGGTTGAACCCTGCCTAGCTTTGGAAACAAGCTGTGTTTGTTTCCGCTATCATGTCAACACATATGGATATTGAGCAGCTTCCATACTCATTTGCGTAGCTGTGCTCTACCTTAATAACATTGAATAGTTGAAAGTAACTCCTCTAAATTGTTTTACACAAGCTATGTGAAAGTAAATTCGGAGTGAGGTTGGGTTTATGTAGGTTACATTCAATGTAGCACATTGACCTCAGATTTGCCCAAAGGACACCATCATTTCAACGTGTAGCTAGGTGTACTATCATTCATTCATGATTGATCTTTAGAAGTTTAAGAGTAATGACCAACTTTTTATTTAGTTGTCTTTTTTTTCTCAAAGTAGTTACCATTAGCCCTATAAATTGGATGCAAAAATCATGATAATAGTAATAAACTTTTACCTTTGGATATTGTCTTTCTAAATATGTTATTCATAATATATATGGATAAGACAATTTCCAAATGTAAATGTTTATTATTTTTATATCATGCATTTGGCATTCTATTTATAAGGTTAAGTTGCCATATGATGTTTTGTGACATCATCTGACAGCTGAACCCGATTGACCTGATTGCCTTATTAGTATGTGTAGCCTACGATAATTAACACAGAGCACAACCAATTTCAAGCTAATCAAGCCCTGTGGGGAAGACAATCGCTGAAGAGGTAAGACAATCATTTTGTCACCTATAAATGCAAATGGACTTAGTTTGATTGTTTGTTGGACCTAACAGATTAGCTAAATGCTTTCTATACTCGCTTTGAGGCAAGCAACATTGAACCATGCGTGAGAGCACCAGCTGTTCCAGACGACTGTGTGATCACGCTCTCCGTAGCCGATGTGAGAAAGACATTTAAACATGTTAACATTCACAAGGCTGCAGGGCCAGATGGATTACCAGGACACGTTCTCACAGCATGCGCTGACCAGCTGGCAAGTGTCTTCACTGACATTTTCAACCTCTCCCTGACTCAGTCTGTAATACCTACATGTTTGAAACAGACCACCATAGTCCCTGTGCCCGAGATTGCCAAGGTAACCTGTCTAAATGACTATCGCCCCATAGCGCTCACATCTGTAACCATGAAATGCTTTGAAAGGCTGGTCATGGCTCACATCAACAACTATTGCACTCGACACTACCCTTTCCCACTTGGACAAAAGGAACAACTTTGTGAGAATGCTGTTCATTGACTACAGCTCAACATTCAACACCATAGTGCCCTCAAAGCTCATCACTAAGAACTATCAGCTCAAATATAAATAACGTGAGCATGTCTACTTATGATAAGCTTCCCAGTAAAGCAATAAAAACAATCAAGCATCCCAGAATAGTGAAAAAATAGCCCACATTAACATATGTAGCCTAAGAAACAAGGTTCATGAAGTCAATAACTTGCTAGTACCAGATTACATTCATTTTCTATCTCTGAAACTCACTTAGACAATACCTTTGATGATACATTGTTAGCAATACATGGTTATAACGTCTACAGAAAATACAGAAATGCCAATGGGGGCGGTGTTGCGGTCTATATTGAGAACTACATTCCTGTAAAGCTTAGAGAGGATCTCATATTAAATACTGTTGAAGTAATATGTGACTCGTTTCAGGAAACTAGGCGTATGTCGTGCGTCACTACTTCACAGGAGCGCCATTTGAACTGTTTTTAAAAAATCTAAATGCGTTTTCTGGCAGAAATGCCTTCTGGAACATGAACTTTAATGTGCCTTAATAACAAACTTGTATGCCATCTGTAAATACAAATACAATTGTTAAATTACGAGCCTAGTTGGTTTAGCCATGGAAAAAGACAGCAACCTTCCCGCTAGCCATGATTGGCTGAGATAATGAGTGGGCTGGACATACCAAGAGATGAGTTCGGATTGGTCTCCCATGTAGCACGCGTCTGTCTATAATATGAGCTGGTCAGTATGTGTAGGTAATCCTTTCTAACGCAGCTTTTTTGGAAGATATCACGTAGTAGAACTGCAAAAGTGTTGCTCTCCACTTTCTGGAGGACTGAGTTTTGAAATCAATGGAATTAGAGTATGATAGCTAAGGAGATGGAAATAAATTCTGGCGTTTGATTGCAAATGTGCAGACGGAGTCGAAAAGAGAACACACAGAAGGCTGTTGTATAAAACACCTGTCTCCGGATTACATCTTCAAACTAAGGGCAACCACGGCATCCGTGACAGAGAGGGAGAAGCGTCCATCCATGTATACAGGTAAGAGAGTCTAGCTAGCTACATTTTCAGATATTACACATTTCTAATTTTGTCAGAAAGTCGTTTTCATTTCAAGTTAAAGTGTACTTTTGCTAGCTAGCTAACGTTACGTGTATGATCTGTGTAGTAATATTATTCGTATCTCAGGGCCATTTGCATTGCTAGTTATAGCCTAACGTTAGCGAGCTAACATTGAACCTTGTTGGTTAGTAACGTTATGAGTTGGGATTAAGGTTAATTGTTTAGCTAGCTAGCTACATGTCTAAACAAAAGACTCCACTATGCAAGTAACTCTTTCAATAGAATGTTTATGATGTCACTGCGACAACTGTCAATAGACGTAGCTGGTAAATTTGCTCTGGCTATCTACCTCGATTTCAGAGCACTCTCGTCTGAGTGTGCCAGAGCGCAGAATAACTGATGAATTTACGAACGCTCAACACCCGTTGAATATGGCCGGTGTCAATAAACGTTGGCAAAAAGTGTAATGAAATTGTTGCCAGCAGCACAGTTGCAGTCACCAACACTCTGGATAACATAAAAACAGCCTAACCAGCTCTGCTAGGGCGAGTAAAATGGTCAGAGTGAGCTGTTCTCTCATTTGTGTCTGGATGTATCTAGCAAGCTAGCCAACGTTAGCCAGTTAGCTTGGGTGCTTGACTGCTGTTAGGTCAGAGCGCTCGGATCAACCCTACTTTTCGTCCAGAGCGTCCAGTGTGCTCTCTGAACCCCCTGAGAGCGTGTTTACGAACGCCCAGAGCACACTTTGGCACTCCAGATTAAATTCATGAACACACCCGTAGTATATCCAGCCTTCAGTCTTGAAATCTTTGGTTGTTTAGTACATAGCCTCACATGTGAATCCTTAAAGTGATGGGTGGGGCTAAAGCTTTTAAGAGGGTGTGAACGATGCTGAATGGGTGTAGACAAAGAAGAGCTCTCCAGTAGGTACCAAAACATTCAAGGGCAATTTTCTCAAAATTGAGGTTACAAGTTTATCAACTTTCAAAGCAGAATTACTTTCCCATTGTTCCTCAACTGTAGTGTATGTAATACCATTTTCTAGCTCTGAGTCTGTTTCAAATGTTGCTACATAACACTGAATCGAGCCGGTCGGTCACATATGGCTACAGGTTCACTTGCTTTACCTAAAGCCAATTCTTGTGGGAAGCTGCTATAGACCACCAAGTGCTAACAGTCAGTATCTGGATAATATGTGTGAAATGCTTAATAATGTATGTGATATCAACAGAGAGGTATATTTTCTGGGTGATTTCAATATTGACTGGCTTTCATCAAGCTGCCCACTCAAGAAAAAGCTTCAAACTGTAACCAGTGGCTGCACACTGGTTCAGGTTATCAGTCAACCTACCAAGGTAGTTACAAACAGCACAGGAATTAAATCATCAACATGTATTGATCACATCTTTATTAATGCTGCAGAAATTTGCTTTAAAGCAGTATCAAAATCCATTGGATGTAGTGATCACAATATAGTAGCCATATCTAGGAAAACCAAAGTTCCAAAGGCTGGGCGTAATATCATTTCACATTTTAGTCATTTAGCAGAGGCTCTTATCCAGAGTGACTTACAGTTAGTGAGTGCATATATTTTCATACTGCCCCCCCGAGGGAAACGAACCCACAACCCTGGCGTTGCAAGCGCCATGCTCTACCAATTGAGCTACAGGGGACTAATATAGTGTATAAAAGGTCATACAATACGTTTTGTAGTGATTCTTATGTTGATGATATAAAGAACATTTGCTGGTCTGTGGTGTGTAATGAGGAGCTATCAGACGCTGTACTTGACACATTTATGAAATTGCTTATTCCAGTTAATAATAAGCATGCACCCATTAAGAAAATGACAGTAAAAACGGTTAAATCCCTGTGGATTGATGAGGAATTGAAAATTGACAAGGTTGAGAGGGATGAGGAAAAAAGGTATGGCAAATAAATCTGGCAGCACAACCGATTGGCAAACGTACTGCAAATTGAGAAATCATGTGACTAAACTGAATAAAAAAAAGAACAAACTATACTATGAAACAAAGATAAATTATATAAAGAACGATAGTAAAAAGCTTTGGAGCACCTTAAATGAAATTTTGGGCAAAAAGGCAAACTCAGATCCATCATTCATTGAATCAGATGGTTCATTCATCACCAAACCCACTGATATTGCCAAATATTTAAAGGATTTTTTCATTGGGCTCCCGAGTGGCGCAGTGGTCTAAGGCACTGCATCTCAGTGCTTGAGGCGTCACTACAGACCCCCTGGTTCGATTCCAGGCTGTATCACAACCGGCTGTGATTGGGAGTCCCATAGGGCGGTGCACAATTGGCCCAGCGTTGTCTGGATTTGGCCGGTGTAGGCCGTCATTGTAAATAAGAATTTGTTCTTAACTGACTTGCCTAGTTAAATAAAAGTATACAAATGTTTGCCAACTTAGGCATGACATGCCATCAACAAATGCTGAAACTACACATCCAAGTATATTTGACCAAATTATGAAAGACAAGCACTGTAATTTTGAATTCCGTAAAGTGAGTGTGGAAGAGGTGAAAAAATAATTGTTGTCGTCAAGAGTGACAAGCCACCGGGGTCTGACAACATGGATGGAAAATTACTGAGGATAATAGCAGACGACATCGCCTCTCCTATTTGCCATATTTTAAATTTAAGCTTACCAAAAAGTGTGTGCCCTCAGGCCTGGAGGGAAGCTAAAGTCATTCCGCTACCTAAGAATAGTAAAGCCCCCTTTACTGGCTCATATAGCTGACCAATCAGCCTGTTACCAACCCTTAGTAAACTTTTGGAAAAAATGGTGTTTGACCAGATACAATGCTATTTTACAGTAAACAAATTGACAACAGACTTTCAGCACTCTTATAGGGAAGGACATTCAACAAGCACAACACTTACACAAATGACTGATGATTGGCTGAGAGAAATTAATGATAAAAAGATTGTGGGGGCTGTTTTGTTAGACTTCAGTGAGGCTTTTGACATATCGATCATAGTCTGCTGCTGGAAAAACGTATGTGTTATGAAGTGGAGCAAGTTGAGGTGACTAAACTGCTTGGAGTAACCCTGGATTGTAAACTGTCATGGTCAAAACATGTTGATACAACAGTAGCTAAGATTGGGAGAAGTCTGTCCATAAAAAAGCGCTGCTCTGCCTTCTTAACAACACTATCAACAAGGCAGGTCCTACAGGCCCTAGTTTTGTCGCACCTGGACTACTGTTCGTGTGGTCAGGTGCCACAAAGAGGGACAATTACAATTGGCTCAGAACAGGGCAGCACAGCGCAGCACAGCTGGCCCTTAAATGTACACGGAGAGCTAACATTAATGATATGCATGTCAATCTCTCATGGCTCAAAGTGTAGGAGAGATTGACTTCATCACTACTGGTTTTTGTAAGAAGTATTGACACACTGAATGCACCAAGCTGTCTGTTTAAACTACTAGCACACAGCTCGGACACCCATGCATACCCCACAAGACATGCCACCAGAGGTCTCTTCACAATCCCCAAGTCCAGAACAGACTATGGGAGGCGCACAGTACTACATAGAGCCATGACTATATGGAACTCTACTCCACATCGGGTAACTGATGCAAGCAGTAGAATCAGATTTAAAAAACAGATCAAAATACACCTTATGGAACAGCGGGGACTGTGAAGAGACACACACACAGGTACAGACACACGCATACGCACACAAACGCTAGCACACACATGCTACAAACACATACATTGTAATATTGTTGTATGGTGGTATTATATATTTTCAATTGTAGATACACTATATGTAGTGGTGTAATAATGTTATATGAAGTACTGTTTATCTTTTGTTTTATGTGTAATGTAAGTGCCTTAATGTGTTTGGACCCCAGGAAGAGTAGCTGCTGTCTTGGCAGCAGCTAATGGGGATCCCTAATAAATACAAATACTAAGCTAAGGTCCCTGGGACTGAACACCTCCCTCTGCAAATGGATCCTGGACTTCCTGACGGGCCACCCCCAGGTGGTGAGGGTAGGCAAAAACACTTCCGCCACGCTGACTCTCAACACACACACATACACACACACACACACACAGAACAGACCTTCCTAATATTGAGTTGTATTGCTCTTGTGATATCGTATGTACAGTATATTCATTGCCTTTAATTTCCTTCTACAGAACCACTACCATTCCACTACCTTTTCCCACTTTTAATCCCCATGTACATCCCATGTTCATCTTCCTCAGTGTGTTTAAATAAAGTTCCTATGTGTTAAGTCTTGGGCTGCTTTATTCCCCTCTAACCGGTGGCGGTGTCAGTGAGTCACAAACCAGTAAAATACGTAGAGCCGAGTCGCTCTCTTTTATGGTCTTTTGTCTCGCCGGATTTGTGACCTTGCTGACACCACTACAGCATGGCGGCCCACAGAGACCACACAGGGTACTTTCTGTCTTGGTGTGTTTGGACCATGATAGTTTGTTGGTGATGTGCACACCAAGCAATTTGAAGCTCTCAATCTGTTCCACTACAGCCCCGTCGATGAGAATGGGGGCGTGCTCAGTCCTCTTTTTTTTTCCTGTAGTCCACAATCATCACCTTTGTCTTGATCACGTTGAGGGAGAGGTTGTTATCCTGGCACCACACGGCCAGGTCTCGGACCTCCTCCCTATAGGCTGTCTCATCGTTGTCGGTGATCAGGCCTACCACTGTTGTGTCGTCAGCAAACTTAATGATGGTGTTGGAGTTGTGCCTGACGATGCAGTCATGGGTGAACAGGGAGTACAGGAGGGGCCTGAGCACGCACCCCTGAGGGGCCCCCGTGTTGAGGATCGGCGTGGCAGATGTGTTGTTACCTACCCTTACCACCTGGGGGCGGCCCGTCAGGAAGTCCAGGATCCAGTTGCAGAGGGAGGTGTTTATTCCCAGGATCCTTAGCTTAGTGATGAGCCTTGAGGGCACTATGGTGTTGAACGCTGAGCTGTAGTCAATGAACAGCATTCTCACGTAGGTGTTCCTCTTGTCCAGGTGGGAAAGGGCAGTGTGGAGTGCAATAGAGATTGCATCATCTGTGGATCTGTTGGGGCAGTATGCAAATTGGAGTGGGTCTAGGGTTTCTGGGATAATGGTGTTGATGTGAGTCATGACCAACCTTTCAAAGCCACGGGTCGGTAGTCATTTAGCAGGTTATCTTAGTGTCCTTGGGCACAGGGACTATGGTGGTCTGCTTGAAACATGTTGGTATTACAGACTCAGTCAGGAACATGTTGAAAATGTCAGTGAAGACACTTGCCAGTTGGTCAGCACATGCTCGGATTACACGTCCTGGTAATCCGTCTGGCCCTGCGGCCTTGTGAATGTTGACCTGCTTAAAAGTCTTACTCACATCGGCTACGGAGAGCGTGATCACATAGTCATCCGAAACAGCTGATGCTCTCATGCATGCTTCAGTGTTGCTTGCCTCGAAGCGAGCATAGAAGTGATTTAGCTCGTCTGGTAGGCTTGTGTCATTGGGCAGCTCGCGGCTGTGCTTCCTTTTGTAGTCTGTAATAGTTTTCAAGCCCTGCCACATCCGACGAGTGTCAGAGCCGGTGTAGTACGATTCAATCTTAGTCCGGTATTGACTCTTTGCCTCTTTGATGGTTCGTCGGAGGGCATAGCGGGATTTCTTATAAGCGTCCGGGTTAGAGTCCCGCTCCTTGAAAGCGGCAGCTCTACCCTTTAGCTCAGTGCGGATGTTGCCTGTAATCCATGGCTTCTGGTTGGGGTATGTACGTACGGTCACTGTGGGGACGACGTCATCGATCCACTTATTGATGAAGCCAGTGACTGATGTGGTGTACTCCTCAATGCTAAATGAAGAATTCCGGAACATATTCCAGTCTGTGCTAGCAAAACAGTCCTGTAGCTTAGCATCTGCATCATCTGACCACTTTTTTATTAACCGAGTCACTGGTGCTTCCTGCTTTAGTTTTTGCTTATAAGCAGGAATCAGTAGGATAGAGTTATGTTCAGATTTGCCAAATGGAGGGCGAGGGAGGGCTTTGTATGCATCTCTGTGTGTGGAGTAAAGGTGTTCTAGAGTTTTTTTCCTCTGGTTACACATTTAACATGCTGGTAGAAATGAGGTAGAATGGATTTAAGTTTCCCTGCATTAAAGTCCCCGGCCACTAGGAGCGCTGCCTCTGGATGAGCATTTCCTGTTTACTTATGGCCTTATACAGCTCATTGAGTGCAATCTTAATGCAGCATCGGTTTGTGGTGGTAGATAGACAGCTACGAAAAATATAGATGAAAAGTATCTTGGTAAATAGTGTGGTCTACAGCTTATCATGAGATACTCTACCTCAGGCGAGCAAAACCTTGAGACTTCGTTAGTATTAGCATATTTGGGATGCTCTGGATCGACGTGTACGTCAGCGAGTTCCAGTTCCTGCCAATATCCAGCTACGTCGCACAGCCATTAAAGAGGAGTGGGACGACATTCCACACGGCCCCAATCAACAGCCTGATCAACTCTATGCGAAGGAGATGTGTCGCGCTGCATGAGGCAAATGGTGGTCACACCAGATACTGACTGGTTTTCTGATCCACGTCCCCTACTTATTTTTTAAGGTATCTTTGACCAACAGTTGCATATCTGTATTCCCAGTCATGTGAAATCCATAGATTAGGGCCTAATTTATTTATTTCAATTGACTGATTTCCTTAAATGAACTGTAACTCAGTAAAATCTTTGAAATTGTTGCATGTTGCGTTTATATTTTTGTTCAGTCTACATACGGTATCAGGGTGCTTTACAAGAGAGTGCAATATCAGAAAGGTCCTGGTTGATACAGTGTTTTCCTATTCTTAGCTCAGGCTCTTATCCTTATTTATCTCCCGAGTGGCGCAGTGGTGCCACTAGAGATCCTGGTTCGAATCCAGGCTCTGCTGTAGCCGGCCGCAACCGGGAGACCAATGGGGCGGCGCACAATTGGCCCAGCGTCGTCCAGGGTAGGGGAGGGAATGGCCGGCAGGGAGGTAGCTCAGTTGGTAGAGCATGGCGTTTGCAACGCCAGGGTTGTGGGTTCGATTCCCACGGGGGGCCAGTATAAAAAGAATAATGTATGCACTAACTGTAAGTCGCTCTGGATAAGAGCGTCTGCTAAATGATGTAAATTTAATGTAAAGAAGCCTACATCACAAAATGGCAACTACTTCTAAACATATAATCAACACACTTCATGGATTGGCGATAATCCCTGTTGAATTCATTATGTGTTTTGGTCAAATCAGATCACAATGTGTTCTCAACCTCACTCCAATATTAAATGTAGTTGATTAAGTCGAGTATAGTTTTCAAATTCGATAGTACTGAAATTAAATAATTGTTTACTGTCTTTTTGAGTGGTGAATAAAGGTTGAAATCTCAACGTCTCTACCAAATATTACCACGTTGAAATGACATGGTGTGCCCAGCGGGATGCTGATGCCTTGTCAGCACTTTGAGGCTTCCTAAAATACTTAACTTGAATTATGAGTCATTAGGCCCATGTAATTCCACCATAAATATGTGAGGACAACTTTTATATGTGACAGTATCTGGCAATTCATGGTGGAATAAATCACCTTGCAATGTTTTAATGCATGTTGCTGTATGCAGTCACATGGCAGCAAACAGGTCGGCTGGCAAATGAACTAATCTATACGTGCCATCATGCCTGACTTAATGGTACATTAAACTCCACAAGATTATCAGTGTCCATGGCTTTGTGTTGAATCAATGACATGTTTGAAAATAGATGGCAGGTGAATGACCAGTAAGAGTGACAGACCAAGCGTCCTCATTTAAGTGTCCTTAACCTGTATTGAAGGACTAGCTAAGGGCTAAAGTGTCAGATGGAACATGTAACAATGATTTTCAATCAGTAAACAGACCAGACAAGAGAAAATACTTCAATTAGAGACTTTAACAGATCAGTAACATGCAGGAATCTTTTTCTTCTTTTTCAGAACAACACATTGGGAGAATCTCAATGGCATACTCCTCGCATCCTCTCTCCTTGCCTCCTTCGCAAAACCTATTGGAAGAGAAAGCTATTGGAGATTATTATTATTAAAGAAAGCCCCTCCCCTCTGACCTTCTCCTCCAGTGGGTTTTGAGAAGGAGGCGAGGAGAGAGGACGTGAGGAGTATGCAATTGAGATTCTCCCATAAAGTAATGTATTTGTATTTTTGAATTTGTATTTATTATGGATCCACATTAGCTGCTGCCAAGGCAGCAGCTACTCTTCCTGGGGTCCAGCAAAATGAAGGTAGTTATATACAATTAAAAACATTAGATTACATTTCACAACATATTGTGTGCCCTCTACTACCACATATCTACAAACAAAATCCATGTGTACGTGTGTGTATAGTGCGTATGTTATCATTTGGATATCTATGTCCCTTCCCCTCCCCCAGTTATGACATAGCAGCCAGCCACAGTGGTTGGCTCCGCACAAGCTACTCCTATTTGTGGCTCAAAAGGTGCCTGGTCTTTTGTTGTGTGCTAAAAAGATTTGCCTTATCTACTCAACCTGTGAAGCTGTTAGGATAATTAATCTGTTTCCCATTTTGCAGATAGACTGTGTCCATTGTTGCAGATCTGCTCATCTCACCTGGGATCATAAAGCCACCAGTGAATCCATTGTTGAGGCTACTTTGAGCCACTGGTCAGAGTTGATCTGGTGTGACATCTTTTGGGAAATCATCAGGTGGATAACCTCTGCACCCAGAACCAATCAGCTACTCCATTTTGATGGAGACTAGGCTGTTGCAAGAGACTAGGTGGATGTATGTGAATGCTTGGCGAGACAGACAGACAGACAGAGACATGTAGCAAGTTCAGTCTAAGAGAGAGAGAGAGACATGTAGCAAGTTCAGTCTAATCGCAGAAAAACCTTTAGGCGCCAGAATAGTTGCAAGAAGGTGCCACTTGGAGGCGTCCGTCGCATATTTTTAAGCACACACATTAGGAGAAGGAAAGTGTGCTTGGTGGGGAAGAGAGAAACCTTTCTGTACTGTTTATCCTGACGTAAGTTAGCACGGCTTGCTCGCTCAGTCTCTCAACTACGTTTCAGCAAGAATTCGGGAATCGACGGGCTGGAGTCCACAACTTGCACATCGGTCCTCGCGGAGTCACTGAAATGATTTCTGCAGCTATTCCAAAATGGACTAAAACAGCACAATGAACACCTGCGCTTTTCTGCTGATCCTGGCCGTTCAAATCTACGCCGACGGCATAGAGGGACCAACAGGTAAAGAGCCCTTTCTTCCTGTTTCCAAGTCACTACGCACTTGGGAAGCGATGCATCCAGTTTGGAGAGCTCTAAATGGAGCCTGAAAAGGGGTGTGAATGGTGTCGCAATATGTTTTCCGCAATTAACTTTATTAATTGGCGACTGAAGGCTATTCAATGGAAAGCTCTGTTTCTTGGATAATGAAGAGGGCTTATTTAGATCATTGTCAAGAGGCGAGAGAAGGGGCTGTTCATAAGAATAGACAACTTTGTGTTATGAAAATGTGTTTTATTAGATTGAGCCACAAAACAAGCACTCTTTTGTGAGAAAGACGTGCCCCTCTGCTTTCCAGATCAGAATCCACCTTACATTCCTGCTTTTTGTTATTGCTTTACCATGTTTACCATGACAGGGTAGTCTAGGGTATGTTATTCGTATATTAGCCTAATCGAATATAGTTTATAGCCAATTGAAAGTAAGCTATTCAAACAGTACGTCCGCTACCCTGTCATGATAACCCATTAGTATTTGTTGCTACTTTAATTCTAGATTAACATTTCTGGACCTTAAATTCCCGAAATTGCATTCCAACGTGTAAATGTGGATACAGCTTTACCGATGCTTTGTGTTGAGTTCCGTTTTAAAGCCTCTTATCTGATGGAAATATGAAGACTGAGGGAAAATCATGCTTTGATTGAGAACATGTGCTGACCAGCTGGCAAGTGTCTTCACTGAAATGTTCAACCTCTCCCTGACCCAGTCTGTAATACCTACATGTTTCAATCAGACCACCATAGTCCCTGTGCCCAATAACGCCAAGGTAACTGTCTAAATGACTATCGCCCAGTAGCTCTCACATCTGTAGCCATGAAATGCTTTGAAAGGCTGGTTATGGCTCACATCAACACCATCATCCCAGACACCCTGGACCCATTCCAATTCACATACTGCCCCAACAGATCCACAGATGACGCAATCTACTGCACTCCACACTGCCCTCTCCAACCTGGAGGAACACCTACACTATATATACAAATGTATGTGGAGACCCCTTCAAATTAGTGGATTTGGCTATTTCAACCATGACCGTTGCTGATAGGTGTATAAAATCGAGCACATAGCCATGCAATCTCCATAGACAAACATTGGCAGTAGATGGCCTTACTGACGAGCTCAGTGACTTTCAATGTAGCGCCGTCATAGGATGCCACCTTTTGAACAAGTCAGTTCCTCACATTTTTGCTCTACTAGAACTGCCCCGGTCAACTGTAAGTGCTGTTTTTGTGAAGTGGAAACGTGTAGAAGCAACAACGGCTTAGCCGCAAAGTGGTAGGCCACACAAGCTCACAGAACGGGACCGCTTAAGTGCGTAGAGCGTAAATATTGCCTATCCTCGGTTGCAACACTCACTACCGAGTTCCAAAATGCCTCTGGAAGCAACGTCAGCACGATAAGCAAACCTTATGAAAACATATAGCGTGGAACCCCGTATTATCAGCATATTCAACAGCGTTTAATAAATATATTACCTTCAACAGTGTTATCTTGTGATCAAGCCATCAAAGTTTTGTGATTATTGGTGTCGTAAAAATGTTAGCTAACGGGTTAGCAATTAGCATGTTTGACATTTCAGTGGAAATACTACTATTATCAGCTTTTTGATGAGCTATTTAGCAAAAAAATACGTCCTGTGTTATCGGCCACCTTACTATTTTGTTCAATTACAAGATATATCCGTTTAATTTTGTTGAACAAAGAGACACCAACCTCGTATCCGAAGTGTTTACTAGATAGTTGACTAGTTGGCTAGCCTTCCGGTAACAAATTATGACTTGCCTGTCAACTTTTCATTGCGTAGCCCGGTGCGCCCTCCTGTGGACTCTCAAGAAATGGTTCTTCACCAACATATTCAGTGTTGTAACGAAATAATGTCTCATCGTTTGTTTTACAGATTAATCTCATGTTTTGAGAAAGTAGATAACAGTTGAATACTAAAATATGAGTATTAATAATTTACATCAAATAAAACTTCGGATACGAGGTTGGTGTCTCTTTGTTCAACAAAATTAAACGGATATATCTTGTAATTGAACAAAATAGTAAGGTGGCCGATAACACAGGACGTATTTTTTTGCTAAATAGCTCATCAAAAAGCTGATAATAGTAGTATTTCCACTGAAATGTCAAACATGCTAATTGCTAACCCGTTAGCTAACATTTTTACGACACCAATAATCACAAAACTTTGATGGCTTGATCACAAGATAACACTGTTGAAGGTAATATATTTATTAAACGCTGTTGAATATGCTGATAATACGGGGTTCCACGCTATATGTTTTCATAAGGTTTGCTTATTGTGCTGACGTTGCTTCCAGAGGCATTTTGGAACTCGGTAGTGAGTGTTGCAACCGAGGATAGGCAATATTTACGCTCTACGCACTTAAGCGGTCCCGTTCTGTGAGCTTGTGTGGCCTACCACTTTGCGGCTAAGCCGTTGTTGCTTCTACACGTTTCCACTTCACAAAAACAGCACTTACAGTTGACCGGGGCAGTTCTAGTAGAGCAAAAATGTGAGGAACTGACTTGTTCAAAAGGTGGCATCCTATGACGGCGCTACATTGAAAGTCACTGAGCTCGTCAGTAAGGCCATCTACTGCCAATGTTTGTCTATGGAGATTGCATGGCCTTTCCTGGAACCAGCAGCAGCTAGCTTAGTTGCTAAATGTTGATAGAACTGCTAAGTAAGCAAAAAGGAAAGAAATTGTAAGCGTTAGATAATACATATCACGAAAACAGCTGAATGTTGTCAAGCTTTACCGTATCAAAATTGGAGTCCTCTGACGGAGGCGTTTTGCACAATCTGCAAAAATGTATTTCGAACTTTGAACCAATCACTTTTTGACACCTATCACTGTTGGTTATGTTTCATCTTACAACAGCTACACAGAGGCAGTATTTAGTCAAATGTTACAATGTATGCATCTATATTAAACTAATTGGGACACACATTTTCATTACAGATAACATCAAACAAAAAACGTGGGTACACTTTCAGTTATTGTGAAAACGTTCATCACCTTTCAATGCCTTAGCTTTGAAATGTAAATGTTTATACATATTCAGATTGAGTTATCTTTCTAAAATGTGTATAGTATGCAAAGTTATTTAGCTACATGTATTAACACCACAGCATGGAGAAAGTCAAGAGGAAGCAGTGGAGTGAGGTGGACATGTTCCATGCCATGGAGGACTGTGGGGCAGGGATGGCTATCCGCCAGGCTGCCAAGGTTAGGCATCTTTTGTTTTTAGGAGATTACCATGTGTATGTGAATTTTATCTGCTAGTAACGGTTTTCTTTTCTTATCTACCAAGGTGCATTGTGTACCTCGGCAGACCCTGGCGGACAGGCTGCGCGGCCGGGTGACCCATGGTTGTCGCAGTGGACCACCCACATTGCTTGCACCAGAGGATGAAAATTATCTGGTGCAGTACTGTATCTACTGCGCCAGCCACGGGTTCCCCTTCACCAGACAGAGGCTGATGAAATACGCCGACAAAATACGCAGGTATTTGGTGTTCTATGTATTTATGTATGTAGATTGGTGGACTGACTGTTCTCAATGTGTGTGATGTAAATGTGGATGTGTATGGTGATGCAAAAACAAACATTTTCATCCTGGATGGACAATTATATATTCTATTATATTGTAGGTTTCGGCACCCAGGGGAAACAATCCCACCACTGGGGAAGAGGTGGTGGGAAATGTTCAGGATGAGGCACAAGAACCTGAGCATGAGGAGGCCAGACACTCTGGACAGGGGGAGAGCTGAGTGTGCCACACACATCCGACGATGGACACCTTCTTCACTTCTTATGAGAAGCACTTGGAGGAGAGTGGGTTGAGGGAGAAACCCAGACAAATCTATAACTGCGATGAGTCTGGGTTTCGTAGCGACCAGAGCAGGCACAAAGTGCTGGCTCCCCGGGGCGCATAACACGTGTACCAGCAGACTCTGGGGACCGAGGAGCACATCACAGTGCTGGCATGCTTCAGCGCAGCTGGGGAGGACATCCCCCCATTTATCATCTATCCCAAGTGTTTCCCCGGTGGCCACTACACACTGGGAGGCCCCCCCCAAGCCTTGTATGGACGGTCAAACAGTGGCTGACGGGGACTTGTTCAGGAAGTGGTTTCCACACTTCATTAAGCATGCAGTGAAAGAGCGCCCTCTCCTTCTCCTCTTCGATGGGCACAAGAGCCACATGGACCCGGAGGTGCTCGCAGCGGCACTAAGGGAAGGGGTTATACTTCTTTGTCTTCCACCACACAGCACCCATGTCCTTCAGCCGCTGGACGTGGCATACTTTGGCCCTTTAAAGGCTGAGTTCTCCAAGGTAGCTGGAGACCTTAGCCATTTTGACCACTCCTACATGGTAAACAAATCTGAATTTGCCAAAGTATTCCGCTACCCGTACCAGCGATGCAAGGACATGCGCTATGTGGTGGAAGGGTTTAAAAGTGTGGCCTCTTCCCTTTTGACCCTTCAGCCTCTTCCCTTTTGACCCTTCAGGTCCCGTTTAATGCCGTCTCGGTCCCTACCGGGTCCCACCACCGCCTTTCCTGGAACCAGCAGCAGTGTGCCGTCCATCAGAACCTCCTCCCCAGTGACCACAGGAGGACCCTCAGCGCCTGTTCCAGTCCCAGCCCTAGCACTTGAAGAGCACCCCCTAATAATTTTTTATAAAAGAAGACACCACCTGCTGTGCTTGCTGCGGGGAGCATGATTCGCCTGCAAGCTCCCCTCAGGAGTGTAGATCCGAGGTGCCATGGGTGTGCTGTGAC
This sequence comes from Coregonus lavaretus, assembly GCF_964263955.1. Classification (NCBI taxonomy): domain Eukaryota; kingdom Metazoa; phylum Chordata; class Actinopteri; order Salmoniformes; family Salmonidae; genus Coregonus; species Coregonus lavaretus. The sequence continues at coordinate 35,542,934 of NC_140000.1, read as the reverse complement.
TTCTGCCAGCACTGGTTCCACTGCAGGTGTGTGCAGTGGGATCCAGAGGTAGCGGTGGAGCTGGATTTTTATTGTGATTTTTGTGACAATATAGGGATGGAGGTTGAGATTGAATTGTTTGTTTTGTTTGTGTTCATATGAAATTATTTATTTGTACAAAAAAATTAATGTCTAAAATATAATATATATATTTATTCAACCCATCTTGTGTAGAAAATCCGTTAGCTATATTTCAGAGGTAAAATTTGGATATTAAATGATGTGTGGTCTGTCGCGCTGTCAAATTTTACAATATGCAGCATGTTCCACAAAATGTCTACATATATATAACTTTTTTGAAAACTCTCAAAACCTAACTTAACTTACATAAATTGCACTGAAAATTGGTGGTCAGCTAGCTAGAAGGGTGTCGTTAGTCGCAAAACGTACCGTTATTTTCCAGTCCATTTAAATGTTGAGCTCGAGGTGATTTAGTCCTCCAACCACTAGAGAGTGTCCGAAGTTAGGGGGTGTCCGATGTTGGGGGAAAATGAGCTAGGCCTAAAAAGTAGCAAAAACCGGTGCAAAAGTTGCCTTACGCTGGATATCATTCGCAAGTGATAATATATCATTCACAAGTGATAGGCTAATATTGTCATCCATCAGACTATTTTTTTATTTAATCTTGTCTTTACATATACTAAATAATATATGTGTGAAATTTGTTTTTATTTAGAATGGACCATTATCATGCACCTGTCTCGAAAAATACGATGGGATCCTCCGAATGTATTTATTTGTACTTTTTACCCCTTTTTCTCCCCAATTGGTAGTTAGTCTTGTCCCATCGCTGCATCTCCCGTACGGACTCAGGAGAGGCGAAGGTCGAGAGCCATGCGTCCTCCGAAACACGACCCCGCCAAGCCGCACTGCTTCTTGACACACTGCTTGCTTAACCCGGAAGCCAGCCGCACCAATGTGTCGGCCACATGGAGTCGCTAGAGCGTGATAGTACAAGGACATCCCAGTCAACCAAACCCTCCCCTTACACGGACGATGCTGGGCCAATTGTGCACCGCCTCTTGGGTCTCCCGGTCGCGGCCGGCTGCGACACAGCCTGGGATCGAACCCGGGTCTGTAGTGACGCCTCTAGTACTGCGATGCAGTGCCTTAGACCGCTGTGCCACTTGGGAGGCCATCACTCTGTTGCGCAATATGAACTCATGGGCTCTCATGAAGTGTTTGATTAGATTTTCGATTACATTTGCATTGATGTCAGAGTGATTAGAGGGACAATAGAGTGCTGAGCACCAGGCGGTTAGCAAGTTTGGTAGGCTACTAATGACCATCAGCAGCATCAGAGTTTGGAGAAGCCTAATTACCATGACTAAACGATCATGTGGAATTTGACTGCCTTCATGACTTGTGACCGCCGGTGTCGCGGTAATATGGTCACCGCAACAGCCCTAGTCCACACAAACCAACAAAGTCCCCCTCAGGAGGCTGAAAAGATTTGACATGGGTCCTCAGATCCTCAAAAAGTTATACAACTGCACCATTGAGAGCATCTTGACTGGCTACCTCACTGCTTGATATGGCAACCGCTTGGCATCCAACCGCAAGGCGTATGGCCCAGTACAACACTGGGTCCGAGCTCCCTGCCATCCAGTAAAAAATTGCAAATAATAAAGAGCAGTAGTAAAATAAAATAACAGTAGGGAGGCTATATACTGGGGGTACCGGTACAGAGTCAATGTGCGGGAGCACCGGTTAGTACATGATAAGATACCCTTGTTTTAAATGTGTGTAGAAATTGTTGTAGAATATAATGTATGTCCTGTTGCCATTGAGTTTGCTGTGCACAATTTAGTTTGAATCTCAAATGGTGCCTCACTGGTACCTCTTCACATGGTTTTGAAAAACCCTTCCTCTGCTATACCTTTGCCAAAAAGTGAGTCATAGCCAAATATTGAAGTGCTTGCTCTCTTCCTTGTTTTTCTTAAAATGACAGGCTGTTAACGTTTACTAGATGTGTTGCTCTTTGAAATTCAAGCTCTTTTATATGCCATGAAAATGACTTTTCAACGCTATTAAGATGGATACAAGACAATAGTGTGTCAGACACAACGCACAAATGCAACAAAACCATGTTTACAAATGAGGCAAATCAATAAGAGGAATGGCTTGAAATGAGAAAATGATTAAATCACATACAGATAATTAAAAGAGCACAAACGGAACTGTGACACTTCACTAGGAACATCTGATTGTGTCAACAGAGATTTACATGCTATTTTATTTAGTTGGTGAACTGGGGTGTTGCAGCACCCAACATCAGCATGATTTTCTTCTTATTAGCCAATTACGGTGGTGCGTTTTACTGTGGTCTGAGGATTATCTTACAGGTGATTGAACTCCCTCCAAGCTTCTCCATCTGTGTCTGCTGGTTGGCCTAATGCACAGACGAGGCGATGTTATGTTGAGTCGGCCTTGCCTTATAAAGCAAGGGTTGGAACCGGAAAATAATGAAATTATTTGAGGAACAGAACCCGAACCGGAAACGAAAGTGATCTATACAGTTCTGGAACATAACAGTTATTTTAAAAGCATGGGAACCGGTTAATAACGTTATTTTACGTTCCGGGCATTATTTTTTTCAAGCCCACAAAAATTGCAACAAAGCGCCTATGCAAAGCCCTCACTCTGTCACGCAGAAACGTATTCCAGCGCCTGCCAGCCAGCTGTAAATCTTTGCCTGTGTGTGTGTGTGTGTGTGTGTGGGCTACCTGCCCCTCCCCTCTGAAGCATAGGTTACTGTAGCCTACTGACGATGTTACAAGCATGATTCAGAAATTAGGGAGAGCTGTTTATTAAAAGAATGGATTAACTTTTTCAATGTTAGTTATGGATACTATAGTTATCACGTTTCACATTGGATTTATTAACTACAAAAAGGTAAGACATGTTTTTAATTCTGGTGCTGCTCTGCACACACAAGCTTTTTAGCTATCTAGCTAATGTTTGCTATGGTCCAACGTTAATTATTTTAAAAAATATATATATTTAACTAGGCAAGTCAGTTAAGAACAAATTCTTATTTACAATGACGGCCTACACCGGCCAAACCCGGACGACGTTGGGCCAATTGTGCGCCGCCCTATGGGACTCCCAATGACGGCCGGTTGTGATACAGCCTGAAATCGAACCAGGGGGTCTGTAGTGACGCCTCAAGCACTGAGATGCAGTGCCTTAGATCGCTGCGCCACTCGGGAGCCCAAGTTAAACCAAGACATTCAAAGTTCCTCCATGGAAGCCACTCCTCCATAGGTATAATTCTGTGGGCCTAATTCGGATAATGCATGTCATAAAAAAATGCCCAGCACTTCAAGGCAAGCTTCCTCCATCCTCTCTCCCTCTTTCCTCACCCGCAAAATTTCTGTTTAATCTCACAACCTACACCATGACTGGCAGCACAGTGTGTGTGCTTGTCTTTCATTATGATTAAACCATGCTGTTACGGCAAATGACAATTTGCTCTTAACAACTTTCCTACACAGATTAAATCGCTTACCCGCTTCATAGCAAGCTGTTCTAGCCGCACTGATTGGTGAAGTAATTTAATGTTGAGCTAAATGTCGATTTCAGAGGTTTAAAATAAACAGAAAGGAACGTTATAAACCAGTACTTTTTTGGGGTTCGAACCGGTTCAGAACATTATTTTGCTGGTCGGAACAGTGCAACAAAACAAAACAAATAATGGTTCTGTTCAAAACGAAACAATTGGAAAACCAACAACACTTTGCATTATCTGGGTAGCCTGGCTACTCAGGCTATATAGAATAAGCAGAGACTCAAAGAGACAGAGAGACCGAGGAAGATGCATGGGGCCCCTGGCGAAGAGCGTGCCTGCCTTGACGGGGCATACAAATCACGGCACTTGGTGTCAAGCTGAAATTCATAAAACACACACATGGATAAGTTTGATTTTCCGCTGCCTGTAAGATGAGTAACCCAGTCGGGGTCTGGCAGCCATCCACGTAGCCCTGCCACATTAACATATATCAGAGTGGGAAGGGGAGCAGAGACAGGAGTGCAGAGCACAGCACTCCTCTCATAAGAACACTGCTTAATCACACAAGGCTGGGGAGGACGGGAGGAGGATGGTCTGGCGGGCGCCCAGGGGGTTATAGCGCCACACTAGGGGCCCACTCTGAAACAAAACCGCCTATCATTCTATATAACAAAATCACTCCCTCTCTGTCTTTTCACTGGCTATCCACAATTCTGCCCAGGACCACACAAATAGTGCTGCTTAGATTAAGGGGAGAATTATCTGATCTGTCCAGGACAAATTGATCTCTCGCTTTTCTCTCTCCCTCTCTCTCCCTACAGATGTTGGATGATCTGGCTCGTGGTGGAAATGTTTCCCCTCTGTGGCTCCAAAAACAACATTTCTAACATGATAGCTTTTTCTTCAGTAATGATTTGCAACCGCCTCTCTTGGAATTTTCCCTCTATTGGTAATTCACACTCACTGGCCTCTTGTTAATTTGGTTCAAGACTATTACAGTCTCGAAAAATTAACCCAATAGGCCTACAGACCCAGCGGACTCTCAGAGGCCAATATCTAAGCTAAACATGTAGAGTACGATATTCTGTGCATATTTCATAATCCACACAATCAAGCTCCTCCCAAGAGAAACATGAGAGTGGATACACAGCATACATTTAACTGGCGTTAAGGGGTTCCTCTCATCTTTAGATTGTAAACTGTCATGGTCGAAATATATAGATTCAATAGTTGTAAAGATGGGGAGAGGTCTGTCCGTAAATAAAGAGATGCTCTGCTTTTTTGACACCACATTCCAAACAGCAAGTCCTGCAGGCTCTAGTTTTGTCTTATCTTGATTATTGTCCAGTCGTGTGGTCAAGTGCTGCAAGGAAAGACCTAGTTAAGCTGCAGCTGGCCCAGAACAGAGCGGCACGTCTTGCTCTTCATTGTAATCAGCGGGCTGATATAAATACTATGCATGCCAGTCTCTCTTGGCTAAGAGTTAAGGAGAGACTGACTGCATCACTTCTTCTTTTTATAAGAAGCATTAATGTGTTGAAAATCCCAAAATGTTTGCATAGTCAACTTACACACAGCTCTGACACACACACTTACCCCACCAGACATGCCACCAGGGGTCTTTTCACAGTCCCCAAATCCAGAACAAATTCAAGAAAGCGTACAGTATTATATAGAGCCATTATTGCATGGAACTCTGTTCCATCTCATATTGCTCAAATGAACAGCAAACTTGGTTTCAAAAAACAGATAAATCAACACCTCATGCACAACGCCTCTCCCCTATTTGACATAGATAGTTTGTGTGTATGTATTGGTATTGGTATGTAGGCTACGTGTGCCTTTATTACAATACATTTTTTAATTGATGTAGTTCTGTCCTTGAGCTGTTCTTGTCTATTAATGTTCTGTATTATGTCATGTTTTGTGTGGACCCCAGGAAGAGTAGCTGCTGCTTTTGCAACAGCTAATGGGGATCCTAATAAAATACCAAATATCAAATACCAAAAGCAAACTGCTTAAGAATAATGACGCTGTTTCTGTTTGTCTGTCTGCCTGTCTGTGTGGATGTTCCAGCATGTCCTGCCAGCACTAACTGATGTTGCTGCCGGTGTTGAAGACACCGATATTATAACCGTGATCGACAATAGACAGTACTGTGCAGCCGTCTTCATCGACCTGGCCAAGGCTTTCGACTCTGTCAACCACCGCATTCTTATTGGCAGACTAAATAGCCTTGGTTTCTCAAATGACTACCTCGCCTGGTTCACCAACTACTTCTCAGATAGAGTTCAATGTGTCAAATCGGAGGGCCTGTTGTCTGGACCTATGGCAGTCTCTATGGGGGTGCCACAGGGTTCAATTCTTGGGCCGACTCTTTTCTCGGTGTATATCAATGATGTCGCTCTTGCTGCTGGTGATTCTCAGATCCACCTCTACGCAGACGACACCATTTTGTATACATCTGGCCCTTCATTGGACACTGTGTTAACAAACCTCCAAACAAGCTTCAATGCCATAAAACACTCCTTCCGTAGCCTCCAACTGCTCTTAAACACTAGTAAAACTAAATGCATGCTCTTCAATCGAACGCTGCTGGCACCCGCCCACCCGACTAGAATCACTACTCTCGACGAGTCTGACCTAGAGTATGTGGACAACTATAAATACCTAGGTGTCTGGTTAGACTAAACTCTCCTTCCAGACTCACATTAAGCATCTCCAATCCAAAGTGAAATCTAGAATCGGCTTCCTATTTCGCAACAAAGCCTCCTTCACTCATGCTGCTAAACATGCTCTCGTAAAACTGACTATCCTACCGATCCTTGACTTCGGCGATGTCATTTACAAAATAGCCTCCAACACTCGACTCCAGCAAATTGGATGTAGTCTATCACAGTGCCATCCGTTTTGTCACCAAAGCCCCATATACTACCCACCACTGTGACCTGTACGCTCTTGTTGGCTGGTCCTCACTACATATTTGTCGCCAAACCCACTGGCTCCAGGCCATCTATAAATCACTGCTAGGCAAATCCCCGCCTTATCTTAACTCATTGGTCACCATAGCAACACCCACCCGTAGTATGCGCTCCAGCAGGTATATCTCACTGGTCATCCCCAAAGCCAACACCTCCTTTGGCCACCATTCCTTCCAGTTCTCTGCTGCCAATGACTGGAACGAACTGCAAAAATCTCTGAAGCTGGAGACTCTTATCTCCCTCACTAACTTTAAGCATCAGTTGTCAGAGCACCTTACCGGTCACTGCACCTGTACACAGCCCATCTGAAATTAGCCCACCCAACTACCTCATCCCCATATTGTTATTTATTTTGCTCATTTGCACCCCAGTATCTCTATTTGCACATCATCTCTTGCACATCTATCATTCCAGTGTTAATACTAATTGTAATTATTTTGCACTCTGGCCTATTTATTGCCTTACCTCCATAACTTGCTACATTTGCACACACTGTATGTCACACCCTGGCTCTGGGGACTCTATATGTTGAGCCAGGGTGTGTAAATTCTATGTGTTTATGTTCTATGTTGTAGATTCTAGTTGTTCTATTTCTATGTTGGCCAGTGTGGTTCTCAATCAGAGGCAACGAGTGTCAGCTGTGGCTGGTTGTCTCTGATTGGGAACCACATTTAGACAGGCTGTTTTCCCACAGTAGTTGTGGGATCTTGTTCCGTGTTGGTTGTGTTTAGACCTAGGACGTCACGTTATCGTTTATTGTTTTGTTTATCGTGTGATACTTAATAAAGTAAAGTATGTTCGCTCATCACGCTGCGCCTTGGTCCTCATCCTTCGACGTTCGTGACACTGTATATATATTTTCTGTTGTATTTTTGACTTTATGTTTTCTCTTACCCCATATGTAACTCTGTGTTGTTGTTTTTATCGCACTGCTTTGCTTTATCTTGGCCAGGTCACAGTTGTAAATGAGAACTTGTTCTCAACTGGCTTACCTGGTTAGAGAAAGGTTAAATAAAAAAGAACACATTCTCACTAGGCAGTCATTTAGACAAACTGTGCCGCTTCATATCCCTTCTCATCTCGAAGCTGGCTTAAGGTCTCACAGCATTGAAATAGCTGAGAGACTTCAGCATTAAGACAAGATGAAATCGGAAAATGAGAGATGTGACACAGGACAATTGGCACAGATTATGCCACTTAGCCAGCAGTGTACAGAGGTATGATGGGGGACAGATGGCAAGCAGATTTCCATTCTATTCCCATTGGACAGAGCAGAGGAGGTGAGGGGTGAAAGTGTTGGATAGGGATCCCGTATCATTAAAGAGCAACTGGATGTAATAATTAACTTCTCTGGTTGAAAACTGCCTACGTGGCATCGATATTAGTCAGAAACATTTATTCCAGTGCCAAAATGGACTAAAAAAGTGTAAGTAGGATTAGGGCTAGCAAACAAATATGGACAATAACTGTGAACGGATTTTTTTATTTTTTATAATCGTCTTAATACATATTCATTTTAGGAGAAGGGGGTTTCAACTTCAAGTAGATATAGTTGACCCAATAGCAGTTTTTCATGTTTACATGAAGTGGGTAAAGTTGGTAGTAATTTTATGAGCAGTACAGCACCATTGGGAGGAGAAGCTTCATTTTTAAAAAAATCAAAGCGTTCAAAACCATTCGTTTTTGAGACGGGTGTCACCAAAGCTGAGTTGTATATATTAGGTTTGTCGTAGCTATTTTCCTGAGATGCGTTATAAGCTCAAAACATTTTTCAACAAAAATAACAATTATGACAATCACCATTGCCATGACAATTAATCGTTACCCAAAATTCCATAATCGTCACAGCCCTAAGTAGGATAATTTTCACCAAATGGAGTTTTGACTTTTACTCAAGTAGTATTTTACTTATTTGTCATTTTCTTTTAATGTATCTTTAATTTTACTCAAGTATGACAATTGGGTACTTTTTCCATCACCGATTTACTAGAGGGTTGGGTTTGGATTACAATCTTGCCCACTAATACGAGATGGTAGAATTGTCATGCACGGAGAAACAGCTGCGCTGATTGCGCTCTAAACAATCAAGGCAGCCAGAACCTACAAACAGTGAGACAACCTGCCCATTACGCAGCGTCTCATATTTGTTTACATAAGACAACACGTCGCCAATGTTATGTTGTTGAAAGAATAATTGGCCCCTAATCCCTTTATGGAGTGGCCACTTGCTGATGTCTTCGATATTGATGACTCGAGTCTGCTACTCTTTTAGTCAAAATTAGAATTGAGACAATACGCACTTTATCCCAACTGCCACTCAATATTCCAATATTCGGAACCCATTTGCGAGCATCTTGTGTCCTGCTGCGACATGTTTTGGAACATGATTTGCTATGAAACACTGCCAGGCAGATACACACTCTGGTAATAGTGAGAAAGTTATAAAAAAAAAAATAATAATGGCACCGAAGCACACACTTCACCACTCGCCAGTGACTTGGGGTGCGTTCATAAATTCACTCTGGCAATCTATACACCATACAGTTCAGAGCACTCTGGTTTGAGAGTGTCAGAGCGCAGAATAATTTATTTAATTTACGAATGACCTAGCACCAGGTTGTTTTGACAGGTGTCAGTAAACATTGGCTAAAAAATGTAATTAAATTGTTGCCAGTAGCACAGTCATTAACCCTTGAGATAACATGAAAACAGTATAACCAGCTTTGCTAGGGCGAGTTAAATGGTCAGCAGAGTTGGTTAGGCTGTTTTCATGTTATCCAGAGCGTTGGTGACTTTAACTGTGCTGCTGGCAACAATTTAATTACGCTTTTTTTGCCGACGTGTACTGACACTGGCCATATTCAACGGATGTTGTGCGTTCGTAAATTCATCAGTTATTCTGCGCTCTGGCATACTCAGACTGAATTTACGAACACATCCGAAATGGTTACTTGCATAGTGGAGTCTTAGCTAACATTAGGCTCTAACTAGCCAAGCAAAGCCAAGCTAAACAATGAACCATAATCCCAACTCATGACGTTACTACCCTGCATGAATCTGCAGGTAGCTAACCAACCAGGATCAATGTTAGCAAGCAAATGGCTCTGAGATACGAATAATAAGAACATACACGTAATGTTAGCTAGCTAGCGAGCCAGCCAGCTAATGTTAGCTAGCTAGCTAACAGTACACTTTAAATTGAAATGAAACCACTTTCTGTCAAAATTAGAAATGTGTAATATCTAAAAATGTAGCTAGCTATCTTACCCGTATACATCATGCATGGATGCCATGGTTGCCCTTTAGCTATCATACTCTAATTCCACTGATTTCAAACCTCGATCCTCCAGAAAGTGGAGAGCAACACATAGGCAGCTCCACTACACGATACATTTAAAAAAAAGCCGCGTTAGACAGGATTACCTACACATACTGACCAGCTCAAATAGACAGAAGCGTGCTATATGACAGACCAATCCGAACTCCTCTCTCGGCATGTCCAGTCCACTCATCTCAGCCAATCATGGCTAGTGGGAAGGTTACTGTCTTTTTCTGTGACATATGTCATGATTTTGCAAGAAATATACATCTTTCTACGTAAGTAACCAATATTTACTTTAACACCCGTTTGTGCATGGCCATTTGGTTCCTTTCAAAACATCTTGAATAGTGTTACGGTGCCCAGATTATATATTTTTACAACTTCTATGGCACTATACACAGGACCCCAAGGCTATTTAAAGTTAGTATTTGTATAATTTGTAAAATGTGTATCATTCTTTTAAGTTAAAATCACTTGTTTTCATCATTTGGCTGCTTGGCTCATGGTCATTGATAAGCTGATTTAGCTAATGTTGCCTGGCTGCTCAATGTGCCTGCTAGCTACTACTAGCTAGCTTAATTGACAAACACAGAGATGGAACTTAGCTAGCTAGCAAGTGATTTCGTGCACTGATAAACAGTGTGTAGCTTGTACTTTATTTACAATAGTTTTTACAGTTCATGCCCACTTTATGTTCTCTCCCTGCTTGAAAAGTTTCAGCCAAATATCTCACAACTCTTTTTTAGGGGTGCAAGTATCTTTTTCCACCAGCTGTATTTTTCTTATACTGTCCTGAGCATTAATGTCCAATAATTCAAACTAGCATAATTCTGATTACAATATGTTGGTTAAACATTGACATGTTTTGCTAGGCACATGAGGTTTTGTCATGGCTGCTAGTGTTGGGGGCAATTGTAACGTAATATTAAAATGACCATGAGCCAAGCAGCCAAATGATTAAAACAAGTGATTTTAAATTAAATGAATATACACATTTTACAAATTCCATTCCATTCCATCTAAACAATGGATATACAGTTGAAGTCGGAAGTTTACATTCACCTTAGCCAAATACATTTCAATTCCGTTTTTCACAATTCCTGACATTTAATCCTAGTAAAAATCCCCTGTCTTAGGTCAGTTAGGATCACCACTTTATTTTTAAGAATGTGAAATGTCAGAATAATAGTAGAGAGAATGATTTATTTCAGCTTTTATTTCTTTCATCACATTCCCAGTGGTTTAGAAGTTTACATACACTCAATAAGTATTTGGTAGCATTGCCTTCAAATTGTTGAACTTGGGTCAAACGTTTCGGGTAGCCTTCCACAAGCTTCCCACAATAAGTTGGGTGAATTTTGGCCCATTCCTCCTGACAGAGCTGGTGTAACTGAGTCAGGTTTGTAGGCCTCCTTGCTCGCACACGCTTTTTCAGTTCTGCCCACACATTTTCTATAGGATTGAGGTCAGGGCTTTGTGATGGCCACTCCAATACCTTGACTTTGTTGTCCTTAAGCCATTTTGCCACAACTTTGGAAGTATGCTTGAGGTCATTGTCCATTTGGAAGACCCATTTGCGACCAAGCTTGAACTTTCTGACTGATGTCTTGAGATGTTGCTTCAATCTATCCACATAATTTTCCTTCCTCATGATGTCATCTATTTTGTGAAATGCACCAGTCCCTCCTGCAGCAAAGCACCCCCACAGCATGATGCTGCCACCCTCGTGCTTCACGGTTGGGATGGTGTTCTTTGGCTTGCAAGCCTTCCCCTTTTTCCTCCAAACATAACGATGGTCATTATGGCCAAACAGTTCTATTTTTATAGATACTTTTGTACCTGTGTCCTCCAGCATCTTCACAAGGTCCTTTTGTTGTTGTTCTGGGATTGATTTGCACTTTTCGCACCAAAGTACGTTAATCTCTAGGAGACAGAAGGTGTCTCCTTCCAGAGCGGTATGACGGCTGCGTGGTCCCATGGTGTTTATACTTGCGTACTATTTTTTGTACAGATGAACGTGGTACCTTCAGGCATTTGGAAATTGCTCCCAAGGATGAACCAGACTTGTGGAGGTCTACAATTTCTTTCTGAAGTCTTGGCTGATTTTTCTTTTGATTTTCCTATGATGTCAAGCAAAGAGGCACGGAGTTTGAAGGTAGGCCTTGAAATATATCCACAGGTACACCTCCAATTGACTCAAATGATGTCAATTAGCCTATCAGAAGCTTCTAAAGCCATCACTTCATTTTCTGGAATTTTCCAAGCTGTTTAAAGGCACAGTCAACTTATTTTTCACTGTAACGCAGACGCAGGAAGTCAGGAAACAAGTGCAGTGTGAGTTTAATGATAACGAACATGGAACGAATACAAAACAAGAGAAGCATCTAACAAGGAAACATAAATAATACTACCTGATGACTGACAGAACAGAGTGCTAGATAAATGGTAAGGAATCAAGGTAGAAATGAAGTCCAGGTGTGACTGATGATAGGGCGCAGGTGTGCGTAATGATGGGTTGCCAGGACCGGACCGGTGGTTAGTAAACCGGTGACGTCAAGCGGCACCGGTGACACCGGTGACATTCACATGCATAAGAAAACATTTCTGGTGACAAAACACAAAATCTGAAATAAATTGTTGATATAATGTTTTGGAAAATAAATGATTCTTAAAATAGTTCATAAAGATTAATGTTTTTGTCGTTTTGTAGTTGTGCGACTAAGACTTCCTTAGCAAAAACGTCTAAATGAATGACAGATTTCTTGATTTATCTAAGATTAATTCTGACTATTTTGAGGAAGTGTTAGTTGCTATGTTGTTGCTACGGTGACTCAGGAGGGACAAAACGACAGTAACACCCACATTGAACCACAACACCTATGCCCTTTTCCTATATGTTTGTATTTTACACTGCTAATTTGTCCGAATTTTGAATTCACAAACAGAAAAAGTAATGTAGAGCCTTTTTACCAGTTTTTTTTCACACCTATTCCCTTACTTAATCTGCCAAGACAATGTACTGTAGGACGTTGATCCATAAAGTGCTAATTCCGTAACGTGAGTGTGGAAGAGGTGAGAATAATTATTGTTGTTATCAACAATGACAAGCCACCGGGGTCTGACAACTTGGATGGAAAATTACTGAGGATAATATCAGACGATATTGCCACTCCTATTTGCCATATAGAAGGACGGCAGGTAGCTTAGTGGGTAAGAGCGTTGTGCCAGTAACCGAAAGGTCGCTGGTTCTAATCCCCGAGCCGACTAGGTGAAAAATCTGTCGATGTGCCCTTAAGCAAGGCACTTAACCCTAATTGCTCCTGTAAGTCGCTCTGGATAAGAGCGTCTGCTAAATGACTCAAATGTAAATGTATATTTTCAATTTAAGCCTACTAGAATGTGTGTGCCCCCAGGCTTGGAGTGAAGCAAAAGTCATTCCACTACCTAAAAATAGTAAAGCCCCCTTTACTGGCTCAAATAGCCGACCAATTAGCCTGTTACCAACCATTAGTAAGCTATTGGGAAAAAATGGTGTTTGACCAGATACAATGCTATTTTACAGTAAACAAATTGACAACAAACATTCAGCATGCTTATAGAGAAGGACATTCAACAAGCACACCACAGCACTTAGACAAATGACTGATGATTGGCTGAGAGAAATTGATGATACAAATATTGTGGCGGCTGTTTTGTTAGACTTCAGTGCGGCTTTTGACATTATCGATCATAGTCTGCTGCTGGAAAAACGTTTATGTTATAGCTTTACTCCACCTGCTATATTGTGGATACAGAGTTACCTGTCTAACAGAACACAGAGGGTGTTCTTTAATGGAAGCCTCTCCAACATAATCCAGGTAGAATCAGGAATTCCCCAGGGCAGCTGTCTTGGCCCATTACTTTTTTCAATCTTTACTAATGACATGTCACTGGCTTTGAGTAAAGCCAGAGAGTCTATGTATGCGGATGACTCAACACTATACATGTCAGCTACTACAGCGACTGAAATGACTGCAACACTTAACAAAGAGTTGCAGTTAGTTTCAGAGTGGGTGGCAAGGAATAAGTTAGTCCTAAATATTTCTAAAGCTAAAAGCATTGTATTTGGGACATCATTCACTAAACCCTAAACCTCAACTAAATCTTGTAATAAATAATGTGGAAATTGAGCAAGTTGAGGTGACTAAACTGCTTGGAGTAACCCTGGATTGTAAACTGTCATGGTCAAAACATATTGATACAACAGTAGCTAAGGTGGGGAGAAGTATGTCCATAATAAAGCGCTGCTCTACCTTCTTAACAGCACTATCAACAAGGCAGGTCCTACAGGCCCTAGTTTTGTCACACCTGGACTACTGTTCAGTCGTGTGGTTAGGTGCCACAAAAAAGGACTTTGCAATTGGCTCAGAACAGGGCAGCACGGCTGGCCCTTGGATGTACACAGAGAGCTAATATGAATAATATGCATGTCGATCTCTCCTGGCTCAAAGTGGAGGAGAGATTGACTTCATAACTACTTGTGTTCATGAGAGGTGTTGACATGTTGGGTGCACCGAGCTGTCTGTTTGAGCTACTGGCACCCAGCTCGGTCACCTATGCATACCCCACAAGACATGCCACCAGAGGTCTCTTCACAGTCCCCAAGTCCATAACAGACTATGGGAGATGCACAGTACTACATAGAGCCATGACTACATGGAACTCTATTCCACATCAAGTAACTGATGCAAGTAGTACAATTTGGATTTTAAAAAATACCTCATGGAACAGCGGGGACTGTGAAGGAACACAAACATAGGCGCAGACACATGCATACACACACACGATAACATACGCACTATACACATGGATTTTTGTACTGTAGATATTTGGTAGTTGTGGAGTAGGGGCCTGAGGGCACACAGTGTGTTGTGAAATCTGTGAATGTATTGTAATGTTTTAAAAATTGTATGAACTGCCGTAATTTTGCTGGACCCCAGGAAGAGTAATACAAATACAAATACAAATGCGTCTCTCTCTCCTCAGTGAATGAATGACATGGGATGAATGGGCGATAATTGTGCGTCTTACTTCACAATTTAATTTAAATTAGGCCTAACTGAATGATAAGTAGGGTGAAGAGGTTGATATAATTTAGAAAGACAATAGTGTAATGATGAGTTTGTGTTATGCCTATTTATCAGCAGCAAATAATGTGGCTGTGTGCCTTGCGGGTTGATCCCATTCTCTTTTATGTTTTACTTTGTAAAAATAAGCTGTTATGGGACTGTTTTATTTACTATAACTCTATTACTAATCAAGTTTATTGTAAGGGAAACAAAAACATGCTACATGTAGGCCTTATCCTATCCAAGTTGATGAGCGGGAAACAAACAATGCCAGTCAGCCTGCACAGCCGGCCCATCGAAACTAATTTCACACATAATAAGAGTTACCCTATAGACAAGATTTAAATTGACAATAATAATAATCTGATCCAACAGATTAGGCTGATCAGTTGTCAAATTGTACATGAAGAGATGGGAACATCTTGTAATTGACAGATTCAGGGAAAGGAGCACCGCTTTATCAAATCCTCCTTCAGAGTCACATGCAGGTAAAACATTTTGATTTCCATGTAGTATCTGGAAAAGCATATTCTGCAGTTTTTTTTACACTTACAGTGGGGGAAAAAAGTATTTAGTCAGCCACCAATTGTGCATGTTCTCCCACTTAAAAAGATGAGAGAGGACTGTAATTTTCATCATAGGTACACGTCAACTATGACAGACAAATTGAGAAAAAAAAATCCAGAAAATCACATTGTAGGATTTCTAATGAATTTATTTGCAAATTATGGTGGAAAATAAGTATTTGGTCACCTACAAACAAGCAAGATTTCTGGCTCTCACAGACCTGTAACTTCTTCTTTAAGAGGCTCCTCTGTCCTCCACTCGTTACCTGTATTAATGGCACCTGTTTGAACTTGTTATCAGTATAAAAGACACCTGTCCACAACCTCAAACAGTCACACTCCAAACTCCACTATGGCCAAGACCAAAGAGCTGTCAAAGGACACCAGAAACAAAATTGTAGACCTGCACCAGGCTGGGAAGACTGAATCTGCAATAGGTAAGCAGCTTGGTTTGAAGAAATCAACTGTGGGAGCAATTATTAGGAAATGGAAGACATACAAGACCACTGATAATCTCCCTCGAACTGGGGCTCCACGCAAGATCTCACCCCGTGGGGTCAAAATGATCACAAGAACAGTGAGCAAAAATCCCAGAACCACACGGGGGGACCTAGTGAATGACCTGCAGAGAGCTGGGACCAAAGTAACAAAGCCTACCATCAGTAACACACTGCGCCGCCAGGGACTCAAATCCTGCAGTGCCAGATGTGTCCCCCTGCTTAAGCCAGTACATGTCCAGGCCCGTCTGAAGTTCGCTAGAGTGCATTTGGATGATCCAGAAGAGGATTGGGAGAATGTCATATGGTCAGATGAAACCAAAATATAACTTTTTGGTAAAAACTCAACTCGTCGTGTTTGAGGACAAAGAATGCTGAGTTGCATCCAAAGAACACCATACCTACTGTGAAGCATGGGGGTGGAAACATCATGCTTTGGGGCTGTTTTTCTGCAAAGGGACCAGGACGACTGATCCGTGTAAAGGAAAGAATGAATGGGGCCATGTATCGTGAGATTTTGAGTGAAAACCTCCTTCCATCAGCAAGGGCATTGAAGATGAAACGTGGCTGGGTCTTTCAGCATGACAATGATCCCAAACACACCGCCCGGGCAACGAAGGAGTGGCTTCGTAAGAAGCATTTCAAGGTCCTGGAGTGGCCTAGCCAGTCTCCAGATCTCAACCACATAGAAAATCTTTGGAGGGAGTTGAAAGTCTGTGTTGCCCAGCGACAGCCCCAAAACATCACTGCTCTAGAGGAGATCTGCATGGAGGAATGGGCCAAAATACCAGCAACAGTGTGTGAAAACCTTGTGAAGACTTACAGAAAACGTTTGACCTGTGTCATTGCCAACAAAGGGTATATAACAAAGTATTGAGAAACTTTTGTTATTGACCAAATACTTATTTTCCACAATAATTTGCAAATAAATTCATTAAAAATCCTACAATGTGATTTTCTGGGTTTTTTTCCTCATTTTGTCTGTCATAGTTGACGTGTACCTATGATGAAAATTACAGGTCTCTGTCATCTTTTTAAGTGGGAGAACTTGCACAATTGGTGGCTGACTACTACTACTAAATACTTTTCCCCCCCACTGTATATAAATATAAACATGGGGCGATTGGAAGTGATGTAGACAATTATATTGATGGAAGTTTCAATCTATCTGCAATATTAAGCTGATCTACCCCCTAAAAAAAGAAAAGAAAAAGAGGCTCTGAAAGGAACCACTCTAGGGGAGAGCAGGGGAGACGGAGGAAATAATTAGACGTGACACTCTTTCTCCTGCCAAGGTCTCTTCAAATTTTAATATATTATGGAGGGGTCAAAAAACAAGACCGGTCTGTAGGAGGTTAGCAGCACCAACAAGGAATCCAGAAAACCCATTTTTATCATCACAAAAGAGTTAAATGAGTGTGAAATATTATCTGGGAGACACCAGATGTTAGGATAGCAAGTTAACAATACTTTTCACTGAATCCTGATGTGCTGCTGTTGCCATTAGGTTGTTAGCTATGCCAAAGTTGAATAAAATATTGTTATTTAACTTTTTTCCTCCGCCTATTGTTTCATCAGTCTTCTATGCCATGCATAATACACACTGCCATAAGCCTATAGATATGGTTTCTCTACTCATTATGCATTTTGACCGAATGCTCTTCAATTACAATAGACTTGGCGATAATCTTCCCTCTGTCTGATGCTTATTATAGGGTGCTGGAGCTCATGGGCGACTGGCTCTACAAGGCGCCACACAGCCACTCACAGCCCCCTGACAGAGCTGCCAGCCTGGGGGTAGATTTACTGGGCCCCTCTTCACCCCCTCCACTCTACACAGTCACAGCAAGAGAGCCAGCCTTCCAGCACAGCCATCTAGGAGATATTAATGTGTTATTGATCCAAGGGCCCCGGAAAGTCCATTTCACTTAGATTTCATCCACAATGTGAGCCGCCAGCTTGATGGAGGAGTATGAATTATACACCGGAGGGGCCGTGGGTGGCTGTTTGGGGCCTTGGAGAGCTAGTGGCCCAAGAGCACATACATGCACTGCGATAGACATTGCTATAGAAAGACATCTACCTTTTGAAATGCTTTTTTAAGGCATCATACTACACAGAAAGACCTCTACTGTTGTCATACCCAACTGCATTCATGTTAGCAAAGGTTTAACCTGGTAGGGACCAAGGTAGATGTCTTTCTGTGTAGTATGATGCCTTAGAAAAGCATGTTTATTGATTATTAGAATACTTTTAAATAATCACAGACAAAGTACTACTTTGTAGATGGTGGAGCACTCAATAAAATTATGGGAATATATGCATAGATGTTAAGTGTGCTGCTTATTATGCTACAATTATTGACAAGGTAATCAACCTAGTTATTCGATACGTTTCACCATCTGCTTCACAGCCAAAATAATAACAGTGGTGTAAAAAGTACTCAATTGTCATACTTGAGTAAAAGTAAAGATACCATAATAGAAAATAACTCAAGTAAAAGTGAAAGTCAACCAGTAAAATGCTACTTCAGTAAAAGTCTAAAAGTATTTGGTTTTAAATATACTTAAGTATCAAAAGTAAAAGTTTAAATAATTTAAAATTCCTTATTAAGCGAACCAGATGGCACAATCTTCTTGTTTTTTAAATGTATGGATAGCCAGGGGCACACTCCAACACGCAGACATAATTTACAAATAAAGCATTTTTGTTTAGTGAGTCCGCCAGATCAGAGGCAGTAGGGATGACAAGGGATGTTCTCTTGTGTGTGTGTGAATTGGACCATTTTGCTAAGTATTCAAAATGTAACTAGTACTTTTGGGTGTCAGGGAAAATGTATGGAGTAAAAAGTACATTATTTTCTTTAGGAATGTAGTGAAGTAAAAGTTGTCAAAAATATAAATAGTAAAGTACAGATACTCAAAAAAACTACTTAAGTAGTACTTTAAAGTATTTTTACTTAAGTACTTTACACCACTGAATAATACCCATTCTCCATCCTCCAACAGAGGAAACATCCCTCATCTAAAATACATCTGTGTTTCTCTCCCTGAAGCAGCAAAAAGAGCATCTGCAAGACAGAGGCTTCTAATGCTACTACTTCTCACCCCTACCTAGAGGGAAGAGACTCTCACCTGTGTTTATTTTTAGCATATTGGCCGACTTTTGAAAAAACTTTATTCTGCAGTTTTTATTCCTTATACATCATCACATATATTCTGATTCTTGACCGTGATCAGCGCAGTGGCTCACCCTCATGTCTGTACAGGTCAGTAAGGTCATAGAAAGGTCAAAGGCCAGTGTTGCAAGGTCATGTTATGACTCATTGTCTGGGCTATAGAGCTGCCCTTTAACATTCTGTATTGAGATACCGCCACAGTGAAATATGAAATCCACAAACTCTCATGAGCCAAACAGCGACTTCAGGCCTTTCTGTGTGATGGATGCAGGCTTGACATGCCTTCACATGGAACCCTGGTCTCTCTGGGGACAGGTGCTATTTCTGGTTGGGCCAGTCCCTGTGGGCAGTGCTAAACACATACAGTATCCTCTATGAGATTCCATCTCCACATTTTAAGGCATTGGGTGCAATGGCAGGATTTGAGATGTGTGGAGTTAGCTTGGTCCAAGATCTGTTAATGCTGTATAGCCAACTTATATGGTCATTTGGCATGACAATGACCATAGGAATCGGCAAGACAGCACAAACAGATCTGGGACCAGGCTAGTGGCTCTTGTATTGCCTTGTGTAGCGGCTCACAGGTAGTGTCTGTGAGTTCCTGGTAGTTCAGTGCCTTTGAAGCTGCACTGTTAAGTGGATAACTTCTTAGAATACTGTCTTTCATGTCAGCCCTCCTGATATTTAGCCTGTACCTCAGTCATCACCCCCTCATTTCCCCTTCACATGCACTGCCACGGCTGTTAGTGGGGTTAACAGAGGAATACATGCTATCTCTCACTCTCACTCCCTTTACATCTCTCTCTCACTATCCCTCTCACTCCCTCTCCTGTCTAAGAGGAGGTGGGGACTGGGGACTGTGCAGGGGACGGAGGGGTGCCACCCAGTGTGACAACCAGCGGTGGCAGATGATGGGCAAGTCATGGCTGTTTCGGTGGCTCCAGATGCCAGCAAGGAGTAACCTCTCTCAACCTCCAACTGGTTGAGGAATGGGAAAGTGGCGAATTCAAGGCGATATGTCACTTGTAGTGTGCTAGATTTGCCCACGTACGACTGAGAAAACATACTAGAAACTTTAGATATGGATCTGTTTCAATTGCTTTTTTGAAATGGAGCATCTCATGAGATTAGTTTGCAACCCCCAACCTCAGCACATACAGTATAGTGTATATAACTAGCCACAATAAGGTAAGTACAAATGGACCACGTATGGGTTGAATTGAGATGCTTAATATAAATAAAGAGTGGAAAAAGGCATTAAATAAGTAAAGGGAGTGTGAGAACAGAGAGCGCACGAGCAGCTTTGTTCACATCCATGAAGGGAGACAGCATGAAGGAGGTCTATTGATTTCACAAACACAGGCTGTCAGATGCAGCTTATTGGCTTCCTCTTGAGCCCCTCTCTTTCTATCCTATGTCCTCCTGCCAAAATCCTCCTAGCTTTGGCATCACTCCTCTATTATTCAGAGTGGCCTAGCGGCAGGTAGCCTAGTGGTTAAGAGCGTTGGGCCAGTAACCGAAAGGTCGATGGTTTGAAACCGTGAGCCGGCAAGGTGAAAAAATCTGCCCTTCTGCCCTTGAGTAAGGCAGTTAACCCCCAAAAACAACTGTTCCCCGGGTGCTGATGACCTTGATTAAGGCAGCCACCTACATCTCTCTGATTCAGAGGGGTTGGGTTAAATGTGGAAGACACATTTCGGTTGGATGCATTCAGTTGTGCAACTGACCAGGTATCCTCCTTTCTACCCTTGGCTGGCACATGTAACAACCTGCTTTTTAGTTTGGTTTTCGAATCGGGTGTAGGTAGTGTGAAAACATTGGTCCTTGGTGCATTCATAAATGTTCAAATGACACATTGCGAAGTGTCGATTTATTTTTACAATGTCATAGTCTTGCCTGAAGCACAGGAGGATTTCAGACCATATCTCTGTCCGAACTTTAACTTTGATGCGCTCGTTAGTGACACAAATAAAGAAGGAAAGTGTCTAACTGGGAGCATATGGTGTCCTGTATCTATCCATCAGCAGTAATGTACAGATGTAGGCAGCGATAAAGCACACACTCAATCATGCCTTTTCATAAGACACTATGCCATTCATGCCTCCATCAAGCTCATGATCAATGGCAGAAGGTGCCCACATGGCATGCCCCAATGGCCCACTCTCTCTATATTTCTCTCATGTCTCTATCTGGACAGCAGCCAGGTCCTTGATGTAGGCTGGTGGAACTGATGCAGTATAGTGTTAGTGTCTCACATTAGCACAAAGCCCCTAAGAATGCAGTTACACCCCTGTCCTGCGGCCCACAGGGTGCTGTTGACAAAGGGATGGATCCACGAGGACAAACAGAAGATTATGAGAGTAGATTTGACCTCCCTGTGTGTGTGTGTGTGTGTGTGTGTGTGTGTGTGTGTGTGTTTGATATTAGTCATGTAATTTGTAGGCAGAATTATTCCCACCTGAGTGTATGGAAATATTCCACTCCAGCCATTACCACGAGCCCGTCCTCCCCAATTAAACTGCCACAAACCTCCTGTGGTAACCAGTCTCTGTAGTCTGTCTGAAAGGGTGGTAACAGTCTCAGATCACAGTGTGTGACAATGGCCTGCCTTTTCCCTTTAAGGAGAAAGCAGAGAAAAGCCCTTTGTCTTTCCCTTTGTCTGTTTGGTCAGATGGCGCAATTAAGAATCAGTTCGGGCCTGGATTATGCATGGAGGTAGGCGGAACACAGGGGAGAGGAGAGAAGGCATTAGAGGGAGAATGGTGGTTAATATGGGTCTTAGGTATGGTATCATGTGACACTGAGACAGCTGACAATGAAAGCCTGTTGATGCTGCTGAGTTCTGCATTGGGGCTTTCTTATAAAAGGCTTTAGGCTTTACCTCAGATAACTGTTCACACACAGTCAGGGAGTACCCATCTCTCTCTTAGTCTCTCGTTTTCTCAAATTGTCATAATTAGTTTTTACCTAATTGGAACATGGTAATATTTTGCTGTACTCCTCCCCAAGGTATTTTAGCAGTGCTCTAAAGTGTTTGGCACACACACAGAGACACACACCCGTGCGTGTGCATGTACACGTACTCACGCACCCCCCATAGCACACACACGCACCTTTTGAGATATTTTGGGGAATGTAACGTTCTCTTTTGTTAATGTGAATGAGCTGAAGGCAGAATTTAAAGCATGATACCCATGGGGCTTCTGCTGGGGAAGGGAGAATCTCCATCTTTTCTCTCCTGTTTTGAGAGGATTAAGGTGGTGCTATTTGTTTGGCTTGAGGACACAAAGAGGACTAAAGGTTGTTTCCCGAAACAGGCACATGACCATATTTCTAGTATCTCTAGTACAGTTTTTCCAGTATTTATCGTGGGATATTAGTCTGATCCACATGTCATAATAATATGATCCATACAGTCTCTGATCCACCTCTGTCAAGCCATAAAAACGTACCTTTAGTCAGGATATGGCATGAAGCCAGTCTGAATAATAATGGCCCGTGTAGAAGGTTTATTCAAACACAGAGTTTGTGTCCCCACATCACTCATCTAACATGCACCGCTGCATGGATTCCCATCTCTTTATTTACATTTCACATGAGAGGGAGGCAAACAATTTAGGAGCCTGATAATTGTTTGACTCATTAATGCATCACTGAATCACGGCATTGTGTAACATTGACCTTTAGGGAAGGAGGGATAGAGAGAGAATGAAAGAACAAAATAACTTTCAGAGAAAGAGAGAGAGAGAGGTGGTGCTTGTTTTCCATGACTGATCTGTTAAATCCCCTAACTAACCTTATCC
Organism: Coregonus lavaretus; assembly: GCF_964263955.1. NCBI lineage: Eukaryota > Metazoa > Chordata > Actinopteri > Salmoniformes > Salmonidae > Coregonus > Coregonus lavaretus. The sequence goes on along the minus strand of NC_140000.1, from coordinate 35,519,929 downwards.
CTTCAGAGGACCTGTAGAGTGTGGTGCCCTGACAGAGTCACCTCTGAGGTAATTGGGCCAGAACAGAACACAACACCAGTCAGACAGGAATGTGTTTTTGTGGCTGTCTGGCTAACTTGGCTTTATTCACTGTCTGTATGTGCTGTACAGGAAAAGGGAAAATGTCCTTCTAGACAATTTAATTCCTTCCCCCTGTGCCGAAACGGAATAGGGAGACTGAGTCTGACTCTGAGTTGATATGTCGGTGAGAAGTTGGGTTTGGAGGGTGGTGTAGTGGGTGGGGGAAGGAAGGGGAGGGGGAGCATGAATGGTCGGCTTAGGCTGTCATTAATTGCAGGGGCAAGATTAACTAGGACAAGTTTTACCTCACTGACGGGCAATCCCCAGCCTCACTCCATTGGCTACCGTATCAGTGTGGTATTTAGAATGCCGATTTCCTGTGGGGCTAGCTAGCTAAGTTCCTGGCTGGGGAGCAGGCCCATTCAGTAGTGAGACCGCAGTCCTCGGGATGTAGCCCAGTCCAGTGAGCCCCAACGGCGCCAGAGGTTCTGCTGCTGAAGGATTTAAGATGGGTTCTGTCTGGGGGTTTTGGACCTGACACACACAAACTGGAGGGATATTCTGAAGCCATTCTTTTCAGTTATTACAGTATGTGATAAATGTCTGGGTCTGACTGTCTCCGTGCATGGATGTCTGCGTATGTGTCGGTAAAGAATGAGTTAGTGTGAAGAAGTGTGTGAGGAAGATTCTCACACGCTGATAGTTGCGTGCTGTCTGGGGATTTGTCGTAAGGTTACGCGGCAGGGAGCCTGTCTTATTTGCTACAGTGCTGTTGAACTGATGAAATACAGGAGCCCAGCGATACATTACTCCCCCCCCCCCCGCCCTTCTCTTCCTCTCTCTCTCTCTCTCTTTCTCTTAGTCCTTTGTCCCCACATTTTGTCTATCCCCCTCCATCTCTCTCTCTCTTTCTCCCTATTTCTTTCTCTTCCTCTTGCACTTGCTCTTTCTCTCTCTCCCCCTCCCCTCCCCCTCCATCTCTCTCGCTCTCCTCCCTCCTCCTGTCTGTCAATGCCGTCACCCCAGCCTTAGGGCCGCTCAGGGTAATATGCCCCAGTGTTTCAGGGAAGCGGTTGGCATCAGATGGAAGGTGTGTGAGCTCAAAGCAGAGCTGACAGTGTGTGTGTGTGTGTGCTTTCCAGGGCAGTCATTAGCGTAGGAGTCAGACAGGAGAGCTGTGTTTCCCTAAGGCTATGGGGTAAAAAACACACACGTTGAGTTTGAAAGGCCCACGACTAAGTCATAACTCCACTCCCTGGGGCTATGGGAGAGGGTGACTTCATTAGCCAGCTCTAGCATCACATTAACTTGATTACACTAACTGAGTTTAGATGGCGACATTTGTACTGAGGATGCAGCTCACACCTGGAGCTATTGTTTTAATGTGTGTGTGTGTGTGTGTGTGTGTGTGTGTGTGTGTGTGTGTGTGTGTAGCAGTGCTTGAGGGAGGTCCGACACCTGGGACATTGGCTCCTCTGAAATCAGTGAGGGTTTATGATCTACAACATAATGAGCAGGTATCAGTCTGGGAACCCTCTATAATTACACTGAGACTGATTGGGGTAATACTCCTGGCGCGCACACACACACACACACACACACACACACACACACACACACGCTCTTATGGTTTTCCATCGATGTTGATGATGACGTTGCTCCCGATTGTGTTTGTTGTGAGGGGGTTTCGTTTGTGCCATTGCATGTGGCTGTGCAGGCAAATTCGAGACCCACAGGTTTGCCACATGAGGGACAGGTGAATTCTACACAAGAGAGGGGTGCCCCTGCTGCACACTCATGCCGTTGTGCTCACCGTTGAATTCTCCTCTCTGAGATTGTGTCCTGGAGGTGTGTGACACCCAGGTGGCAGGTGGAATGCCAGGTATGGCGGTTGGTTGCCAGACACGCCATGTTTACAGGCTGGATATCACACTGCTTCAGGAGGGTCTTGCTGTTGTCCTTTAAGCGTTTATTTTGTCCCCCGGCAGACCTCTGTCCATTTTTCAGCTGGCTATAGAGGATCTGCTGGGGAAGGCGGTGCGGGGGCATGCGGATCACATGCCCCAGCAAATGCAGGTGTCTCTGAGCAAGAAACGCATCAACGCTCACAGTTTGGGTTTGTCTGTCGATGTAGGGTACCCTGTCCTCCTATGTTAGGCCCAGGATCCATTGAAGCCACCGGATGTTAAAGGCCTCAATGATGTTAATGTGCCTTCTTTACGGTGTCCAGGCTTCGGAACCCTACAAAAGGGTGGATAAGCACGTGGCCTTGTAGACTGCGGTCTTAGTGGGTATTGCCAGGTTCCTGTTCTGGAATACCCTGGACTTGAGTCGACCAAAGGCCGCAAGAGGCGAGTCCCACACGAACCTGGATGTCATTGTCAATGCTGCATGTTGAGGACAGGACACTGCCGATGTAGGTGAAGTGCGGTACGACTTCGAGCTGTTGACCATTGATGTGGAAAGTGGACATTTCTCGATGGCGGTGACTTGTTGCACAATAATTTGCATATTTTTTATGTTGATGCTGAGGCCAATAGCGTTGTAGATGGAGGAGACCACATTTAGAGAGTGCTGCATGGATTCTGGTGAGTGGGCGAGGAGAGCACAGTCGTCTGCATATTGTAGTTCGAAGATGTGTTGAGTTGAGGTCTTTGTGGTGGCTTGGAGGCGTCGGAAGTTGAAAAGGAAAGCCAAAGTTCCAACAGATGGGCCTAAAATAGTGTATAAGAGATCATACAAAATATTTAGCTGTGACTCATATGTGGATGAACAAATTCAAGAAAGCGTACAGTATTATAGAGAGCCATTATTGCATGGAACTCCGTTCCATCTCATTTTGCTCAAATAAACAGCAAACCTGGTTTCAAAAAACAGATATAGCAACACCTCACGGTACAATGCCTCTCCCCTATTTGACCTAGATAGTTTGTGTGTATGTATTGATATGTAGGCTACGTGTGCCTTAAAAAAAATGTATGTAGTTCTGTGCTTGTCTCTTAATGTTCTGTATTATGTCATGTTTTATGTTTTGTTCGGACCCCAGGAAGAGTAGCTGCTGCTTTTGCAACAGCTAATGGGGATCCTAATAAAATACCAAATACCAAATTAGTGAGTCCTCTCCATGGAATTGGGTCTCGCTCAGAGCTGCAATGTCGATCTTGTATCTTTTGGAGTTAATGTGCAACCAGTGCCATTTAGTCTTTGTGGGCGAATAGAATGATTGCGCGCATCTAGGAGCGTGCGGACGTTCCATGTCGCTATTGTAAGGGGTATTCTCGATTTCTTGTTCCTTTGGTTTCGACCGCATGTAGAGATGACCCGGCAGCTGCGGTGGGGTGCCTGGGGAGTTTGGAACAGGCCATTTTTGGGCCACCTTTTCTAGGCAGTTTCCATTTCTAGTCCTTTCCCATTTTGGGGCTGCTCAGTCATGTGGGATGCTGCCGAGGAGGCACGCTGTTCCTGTCCTGTGCCTCAGCGACCATCAGTCCCATGCCGCCTACGTGCAGAGTTGGACTAGGTGATCCCGGTCACATCCTTGACCTGTACCTGCTGCCATTCCCTGTCGCCGCAGGGCTTTGTGACAGGTAGGGGTGAGATGGGGTATGGAGAGCAAGGGCCTGCGCGAGGAGTTGATTTTATAGTGTGGGTTGGTGTGCGCACTCCCTACTCGTCACTGTCTTGGCTCTGGCCTGCGTATTCCAGTGGCATGAAAGGTTCAGAGGACTGGTCCCAGAGGGTGAATGGGCAAGACGAAAGATTTAAGTATGTATCAAGAATGGTCCACCACCCAAAGGACATCCAGCCAACTTGACACAACTGTGGGAAGCATTGGAGTCAACATGGGCAATGCTTTCGACACCTTGTAGAGTCCATGCCCCGACGAATTGAGGCTGTTCTGATGGTATACTTCTAATGTTTGGTATACTCAGTGTAGGTCACCTGCTAAAATAATAGTTCCTGTCTGGATTTGATTTAATATAGCTTGAATTCTGTCTAAAAACACCAGGTGGGATATACACCAGGTGGGGTGCAACTCAGTATTAGGAAGGTGTTTTTAATGTTTTGTACACTCAGTGTATGTATTTCTAACATATTACATCACCTATTTACACATGTACACAACTACAAATCTGCCCACACACCATCCCCTTTATATCTCTCAGGGAAAAGGATGTTAACCTATTTTAACCTGTACTAACCTGGGTGGCCTCTTGTAGGTCTCTGTCATATAAGGTAATGGGGCTGGAATGGGGGGGTTGCTGTTCGAGTGCTCTCTATAGTCTCTTGAGTCTCACCTGTTGTTCAAAGAGGCTGTGAATCATTGGGAATATGGCTCATAACACTCAAAGAAAGCAGTTCACCACACTTTCTCTACGTTCTTAGTCGCCAACACTCTTGACCAAAATTAAGAGGGATGTGTTTTCTCAAGGCTATTTTTATTTATTGATTTTAATCAAATTTTATTTGTCACATACACGTGTTTAGCAGATGTTATTGCGGGTGTAGCGAAATGCTTGTGCTTCTAGCTCCGACAGTGGAGTAATATCTAACAAGTAATATCTAACAATTTCACAATTATATACCCAATACACACAAATCTAGTAAGGAATGGAATTTAAGAATATATACATATATGGACAAGCAATGACAGAGCGGCATGGACTAAGATACAGTAGAATATAATACAGTATATACAAATGAGATGAGTAGTGCAAGATATGTAAACATTATTAAAGTGACTAGTGTTCCATCAAGTGGCCAGTGATTTCAATAGGCAGCAGCAGCCTCTAATGTGCTAGTGATGGCTATTTAACAGTCGGATTGCCTTGATATAGAAGCTGTTTTTCATTCTCTCGGTCCCAGCTTTGAAGCACCTGTACTGACCTCGCCTTCTGGATGATAGCGGGGTGAACAAGCAGTGGCTCAGGTGGTTGATGTCCATGATGATCTTTCTGGCCTTCCTGTGACATTGGGTGCTGTAGGTGTCTTGGTAGTTTGCCCCCGGTAATGCGTTGGGCAGACCGCACCACCCTCTGGAGTGCCCTGCGGTTGCGGACGGTGCAGTTGCCGTACCAGGCGGTGATACAGCCCGACAGGATGCTCTCAATTGTGCAAAAAGTTTGTGAGGGTTTTAGGTGCCAAGCCAAATTTTTTTCAGCCTCCTGAGGTTGATGATTGAGTTGGAGGCGTGCTTGGCCACGCAGTCATGGGTGAACAGGGAGTACAGGAGGGGGCTGAGCACGCGCCCTTGTGGGGCCCCAGTGTTGAGGATCAGCGAAGTGGAGATGTTGTTTCCTACCTTCACCACCTGAGGGCGGCCCGTCAGGAAGTCCAGGACCCAGTTGCACAGGGCGGGGTTCAGACCCAGGGGCCTCAAGCTTAATGATGAGCTTGGAGGATACTATGCTGTTGAATGCTGAGCTATAGTCAATGAACAGCATTCTTACATAGGTATTCTTTTTGTCCAGATGGGATAGGGCAGTGTGCAGTGTGATGGCGATTGCATCGTCTGTGGATCTATTGGGGCGGTAAGCAAATAGAAGTGGGTCTAGTGTGACAGGTAAGGTAGAGGTGATATGATCCTTGACTAGTATCTCAAAGCACTTCATGATGACAGAGGTGAGTGAAAATATGAAGTGCTAAGAGCCAGCTGAATCTTTCGAAGCCACAACTCGGTGACAGCACGGGACCAGATATAATTGGCTACTTTTCAGAGCCTTTCATGGAGTTGATCAGCTCAATATAAATCCTGTTTCATTAGCTCTGATTTACCCTATTTGATATAATTTGATCCCACTTGCACTATGAGAGCAGCAGCCCTGTTATATCCTTCACCGTAGCCCCCAGGTAGCACATGGTTTTTGCTCCAGGAACCGAGATGTGCCTCGCCATGGAACTACCAATAATGATGGCTGAAGGAAGGTGAGTGGCCGTGGACGTCAGCCTCAGACACCCTCAAGGCCTGATGTGAGAGGGAGCCCGGGAGGTAGGGGCCTGTGGTAGAAACCCCCTGAGCTGGACCCTCAGGAGACAGGATAGAGGATGAAGGAGCAGGAATCTCTGGAAGCAGGTGGGCAAAACAGTTGGTCAGAAGGATGGGATCCCCCAAAGCCATTTCAGTCCCATTCACCAAAGACCTCTGCCTTGCACTGGGCTTACGGTGTGTGACTTGCCTCCACTGGGATGCAGGATCGATAACCGCGGCATCCGCCAGCTCCTCATAAAGCCTCCTTGCTCCTTTATTCTCCAAGGGGGGTGGGGAGGGGGGGCCGGGATGGGAGTGGGGGGTAGGATGGGAAGGGCGGGCGGGTGAGATGGGATGGGAGAGGTGACTTCACTAGGGAGGGGTCTCTGCAGGGCAGCCCTGGCCAGTCAGACGGAGAGTGGCTACATGGTGGTGAGGCAGTGGCACGATGACCAGGCTGAGAAGTAGAAAAGGTCTTCTTGCGTGACCTATCCAGGATATACTGCAATGTCTCAATTTGCTTACTCTGGATGTCCAGCTGAGACATATATTCCTCAATAAGCTGACAGTTTCCACATTGGAAATTTGGCCGGTCAATAATATCCCAGAACTGTGCAAAATAGGTGCAGCTCCTAGATGGAATGAAATGTTCACCGTAGTCTCTGAAGGTGGTAGCCGCCAATCTGGAAAAAGTCAGTTTCCCTGTATGGCGGAAAGTGGTAGACGCCATTTTGGAAAAAGTCTTAAAATCCACACAAATAAAATAGGTTGGCAAGGAATCAGCTAAAAGTAAATCACTCCACACAGTTTGAATCACACAGTTTGTAGGACCACCACAGTTATAGGCAGCAAGCCAGAACCCAACCACAGACTAGAAACCAGCCAGCACTAGGACCCACAATTAACTCAAACAAGGCACAAAACTTGCCACCATAAAAACAGCAAGGAGCGGGGACCTACTCTATGCAATTAAATACTGGGGCCCATTAACACAGCAATGTAACAAAGACCGTGTTACCAGTATGATAGCCAGGAGAGAAGCACCTTGGAGGGGATGGAAGCTGGGAGGGAGGCAAGAGCTACACCGGGCAGCGGGAGGGTCAAAAATAGTAAATCAAATCAAATTGTATTTGTCACATGCGCTGAATACAACAGGTGTAGACCTTACCGTGAAATGCTTACTTAAATGCTTACTTACAAGACCAACAATGCAGTTCAAGAAATAGAGTTAAGAAAATATTTACTAAATAAAATAAAGTAAAATTAAAAGTAACACAATAAAATAACAATAACGAGGCTATATACAGGGGGTACCGGTACCGAGTCAATGTGCGGGGGTACAGGTTAGTCGAGGTATTTTGTAATGTAGGTAGGTGTAAAGTGACTATGCAGAGATAATAAACAGCGTGTAGCAGCAGTGTAAAAACAAAGGGGGGAGGGGTGTCAATGAAAATAGTCTGGATGGCCATTTGATTAATTGTTCAGCAGTTTTATGGCTTGGGGGTAGAAGCTGTTAAGGAGCCTTTTGAACCTAGACTTGGTGCTCCGGTACCGCTTGCCGTGCGGTAGCAGAGAGAACAGTCTATGACTTGGGTGACTGGAGTCTTTGACAATTTTTTGGGCCTTCCTCTGACACTGCCTAGTATATAGGTCCTGGATGGCAGGAAGCTTGGCCCCAGTGATGTACTGGAATGTACGCACTACCCTCTGTAGCGCCTTACGGTCGGATGCCGAGCAGTTGCCATACCAGGTGGTGATGCAAACGGTCTGGATGCTCTCGATGGTGCAGCTGTATAACTTTTTGAAGATCTGGGTACAAATGCCAAATCTTTTCAGTCTCCTTAGGGGGAAAAGGCATTGTCGTGCCCTCTTCACAACTTTCTTGGTGTATTTGGACCATGATAGTTTGTTGGTGATGTGGACACCAAGGAACTTGAAGCTCTCGACCCGCTCCACTACAGCCCCGTCAATGTGAATGGGGGCGTGTTCGGCCCTCCTTTTACTGTAGTCCACGATCATCTCCTTTGTCTTGCTCACATTGAGGGAGAGGTTGTTGTCCTGGCACCACACTGCCAGGTCTCTGACCTCCTCCCTATAGGCTGTCTCATCGTTGTCGATGATGAGGCCTACCAGCGTTGTGTCTTCAGCAAACTTAATGATGGCGTTGGAGTCGTGCTTGGCCACGCAGTCGTGGAGCGGACTAAGCACGCACCCCTGAGGGGCCCCCATGTTGAGGATCAGCGTGGCAGATGGGTTGTTGCCTACCCTTACCACCTGGGGGTGGCCCGTCAGGAAGTCCAGGATCCAGTTGCAGAGGGAGGTGTTTTGTCCCAGGGTCCTTAGCTTGTGGGCACTATCGTGTTGAATGCTGAGCTGTCATCAATGAACAGCATTCTCACATAGGTGTTCCTTTTGTCCAGGTGGGAAAGGGCAATGTGGAGTGCGATTGAGATTGCATCATCTGCGGATCTGTTGGGGCGGTATGCAAATTGGAGTGGGTCTATGGTTTCCGGGATGATTGTGTTGATGTGAGCCATGACCAGCCTTTCAAAGCACTTCATGGCTACCAATGTGAGTGCTACGGGGCGATAGTCATTTAGGCAGGTTACCTTTACTTTCTTGGGCACAGGGACTGCTTGAAACATGTAGCTATTACAGACTCAGTCAGGAAGAGTTTGAAAATGTCAGTAAACACACTTGCTAGTTGGCTAAACCAAGTGGAGTTCAAGTTTGGCAGTAGTCAATCAAATCAATCAAATGTATTTATAAAGCCCTTTTTACATCAGCAGATGTCACAAAGTGCTAGACAGAAACCCAGCCTAAAACCCCAAACAGCAAGCAATGCAGATGTAGAAGCACGGTGGCTAGGAAAAATCCCTAGAAAGGCAGGAACCTAGGAAGAAACCTAGACAGGAACCAGGCTCTGAGGGGTGGCCAATCCTCTTCTCGCTGTGCTGGGTTGAGATTATAAGGGTACATGGCCATTTAAGGCCAGATTGTTCTTCAAGATGTTCATAGATGACCAGCAGGGTCAAATAATATTCACAGCGGTTGTAGAGGTTGCAACAGGTCAGTACTTCAGGAGTAAATGTCAGTTGGCTTTTCATAACCGAGCATTCAGAGTTCGAGACAGCAGGTGCGGTAGAGTGAGAGAGTCGAAAACAGCAGGTCCGGGACAAGGTAGCACGTCCGGTGAACAGGTCAGGGTTCCCTAGCCGCAGGCAGAACAGTTGAAACTGGAGCAGCAGCATGACCAGGTGGACTGGGGACAGCCAGGAGTTATCATGCCAGGTAGTCCTGAGGCATGATCCTAGGGCTCAGGTCCTCCGGGAGGGGAAGGAGAGAGGGAGAGAGAGAGAATTAGAGGGAGCATACTTAAATTCACATAGGACACCAGATAAGACAGGAGAATTACACCAGATATAACAGACTGACCCTAGCCCCCCGGCACGTAGACTATTGCAGCATATATACTGGAGACTGAGACAGGGGTGGGTCGGGGGACAATGTGGCCCCGTCCGACGATACCCCCGGACAGGGCCAACCAGGCAGGATATAACCCCACCCACTTTGCCAAATCACAGCCCCCACACCACTAGAGGGACATCAACAGACCACCAACTTACTACCCTGAGACAAGGCTGAGTATAGCCCACGAAGATCTCCTCCACCGCACGAGCCCGAGGGGGCGCAAAATCGGAAAGGAAGATCACGTCTGTGACTCAACCCACTCAAGTGACGCACCCCTCCTAGGGACGGCATGGAAGAGCACTAGTAAGCCAGTGACTCAGCCCCCGTAATCGTGTCAGAGGCAGAGAATCCCAGTGGAGAGAGGGGAGCCGGCCAGGCAGAGACACCGAGGGCAGTTCGTCGCTCCAGTGCCTTGCCGTTCACCTTCGCACCCCTGGGCCAGACTATACTCAATCATAGGACCAACTGAAGAGATGAGTCTTCAGTAAAGACTTGAAGGTTGAGACCGAGTCTGTGTCTCTCACATGGATATGCAGACCATTCCATAAAAATTGAGCTCTATAGGAGAAAGCCCTGCCTCCAGCTGTTTGTTTAGAAATTCTAGGGACAATAAGGAGGCCTGCGTCTTGTGACCGTAGCGTACGTGTAGGTATGTACGGCAGGACCAAATCGGAGAGATGGGTAGGAGCAAGCCCATGTAATGCTTTGTAGGTTAGCAGTAAAACCTTGAAATCAGCCCTAGCCTTATAACAGGAAGCCAGAGACTAGCACTTGAGTAATATGATCAAATTTTTTGGTTCTAGTCAGGATTCTTGCAGCCGTGTTTAGCACTAACTGAAGTTTATTTAGTGCTTTATCCCGGTAGCCGGAGAGTAGAGCATTGCAGTAGTCTAATCTAGAAGTGACAAAAGCATTGATTAGCTTTTCTGCATCATTTTTGGACAAAACGTTTCAGATTTTTGCAATTTTACGAAGATGGAAAAAAGCTGTCCTTTTAAATATTATTGATATGTTCGTCAAAAGAGAGATCAGTGTCCAGAGTAACGCCGAGGTCCTTCACAGTTTATTTGAGACGACTGTAAAACCATCAAGATGAATTGTCATATCCAACAGCAGATCTCTTTGTTTCTTGGGACCTAGAACTAATATCTCTGTTTTGTCCGAGTTTAAAAGGAAAACATTTGCCACCATCCACTTCCTTATGTCTGAAACACAGGTTTCCAGGATAGGCAATTTTGGGGCTTCACCATGTTTCATCGAAATGTACAGCTGTGTGTCGTCCGCATAGCAGTGAAAGTTGACAAACCATCCACAGAGACAAACTGATATCTTTCCGACAGATAAGATCTAAACCAGGCAAGAACTTGTCCGTGTAGACCAATTAGGGTTTCTAATCTCTCCAAAAGAATGTGGTGATCGAAAACATCCAAGGTACAATGTCAGATAATCCCCCCATGCAGGCCTCAAAAGTTTCAGCAGACCTGTCTCCTTAAAAAAACTGTATGCAATATTTCACTATTGTCCAATGTTTTCACAGCCAGATGAAACACAGCTAAATGGAGACAAAAATCCACTAAAAGCTTTTCAGCTACAAACACTGGTCAGAGAAAAAAATACATGCTTTCCGCCATCTTGAAAAATGGGTGTGACCTGTAACTAGCTAGTGGAATGTTGTCTTTGGGTGCTCTAAATTACTATTATATGCATTTGTGGCATTGAGAAATACACTACATGACCGTAAGTATGTGGACACCTGCTCGTCTAACATCTCATTCCATAATCATGGGCATTCATTTCTGTATGGACCTCGGTTTGTGCAAAGGGGCATTGTCATGCTGAAACAGGAAAGGGCCTTCCCCAAACTGTTGCCATAAAGTTGGAAGCACAGAATCGTCGAGAATGTCATTTTATGCTGTAGCGTTAAGATTTCCCTTCACTGGAACTAAGGAGCCTAGCCCGAACAATGAAAAACAGCCCCAGACCATTATTCGTCCTCGACCAAACTTTACAGTTGGTACTATGCATTCGGGCAGGTAGTGTTGTCCTGGCATCCGCCAAACCCAGGTTCATATGTCGGACTGCCAGATGGTGAAGCGTGATTCATCACTCCAGAGAACGCGTTTCCACTGCTCCAGAGTCCAATGGCGGCGAGCTTTACATCGCTCCAGCCGACGCTTGGCATTGCGCATGGTGATCTTAAGCTTGTGTGCGGCTACTTGGCCATGGAAACCCATTTCATGAAGCTTCCTACAAACAGTTATTGTGCTGACTTTGCTTCCAGAAGCAGTTTGGAACTCGGTAGTGAGTGTTGCAACGAGGATAGATGATTTTTACGCGCTTCATCACTCGGCGGTCCCGTTCTGTGAGCTTGTGTGGCCTACCACTTCGTGGCTGAGCCATTGTTGCTCCTAGACGTTTCCACTTCACAATAACAACACTTACAGTTGACCGGGAAAGCTCTAGCAGGGCAGAAATTTCACGAACTGACTTGTTGGAAAGGTGACATCCTATGACGGTGCCATGTTGAAAGTCACTGAGCTCTTCAGTAAGGCCAATCTACTCCCAATGTTTGTCTATGGAGATTGCATGGCTGTGTGCTCGATTTTATACACGTGTCAGAAACGGGTGTGGCTGAAATCGCCAAATCCACGAAGTTGAAGGGGTGTCCACATACCTTTGTGTATATACAGTTGAAGTCGGAAGTTTACATACACCTTAGCCAAATACATTTAAACATTTTTCACAATTCCTGACATTTAATCCTAGTAAAAATTCCCTGTTTTAGGTCAGTTAGGATCACCATTTAATTTTAAGAATGTGAAATGTCAGAATAATAGTAGAGAGAATTATTTATTTAAGCTTTTATTTATTTCATCACATTCCCAATGGGTCAGAAGTTTACATACACTCAATTAGTATTTGGTAGCATTGCCTTTAAATTGTTTAACTTGGGTCAAACGTTTCGGGTAGCCTTCCACAAGCTTCCCACAATAAGTTGGGTGAATTTTGGTGCATTCCTCCTGACAGAGCTGGTGTAACTGAGTCAGGTTTGTAGGCCTCCTTGCTCGCACACGCTTTTTCAGTTCTGCCCACAAATTTTCTATAGGATTGAGGTCAGGGCTTTGTGATGGCCACTCCAATACCTTGACTTGGTTGTCCTTAAGCCATTTTGCCACAACTTTGGAAGTATGCTTGGGGTCATTGTCCATTTGGAAGACCCATTTGCGACCAAGCTTTAACTTCCGGACTGATGTCTTGAGATGTTGCTTCAATATATCCACATAATTTTCCTTCCTCATGATGCCATCTATTTTGTGAAGTGCACCAGTCCCTCCTGCAGAAAAGCACCCCCACAGCATGATGCTGCCACCCCCTTGCTTCACAGTTTGGATGGTGTTCTTTGGCTTGCAAGACAACCCTTTTTCCACCAAACATAACAATGGTCATTATGGCCAAACAGTTCTATTTTTGTTTCATCAGACCAGAGGACATTTCCCCAAAAAGTACGATCTTTGTCCCCATGTGCAGTTGCAAACCGTAGTCTGGCTTTTTTATAGCGGTTTTGGAGCAGTGGCTTCTTCGTTGCTGAGCGGCCTTTCAGGTAATGTCGATATAGGACTCGTTTTACTGTGGATATAGATACTTTTGTACCTGTTTCCTCCAGCATCTTCACAAGGTCCTTTGCTGCTGTTCTAGGATTGATTTGCACTTTCCGCACCAAAGTATGTTCATCTCTAGGAGACAGAACGCATCTCCTTCCTGAGCGGTATGACGGCTGCGTGGTCCCATGGTGTTTAAACTTGCGTACTATTGTTTGTACAGATGAACGTGGTACCTTCAGGCGTTTGGAAATTGCTCCCAAGGATGAACCAGACTTGTGGAGGTCTACACATTTTTGGCTGATTTCTTTTGATTTTCCTATGATGTCAAGCAAAGAGGCACTGAGTTTGAAGGTAGGCCTTGAAATACATCCACAGGTACACCTCCAATTGACTGAAATGATATCAATTAGCCTATCAGAAGCTTCTAAAGCATGACACCATTTTCTGGAATTTTCCAAGCTGTTTAAAGGCACAGTCAATTTAGTGTATGTAAACTTCTGACCCACTGGAATTGTGATAACATTTGTGGAGTGGTTGAAGAAACGAGTTTTAATGACTCCAACCTAAGTGTATGTAAACTTCCAACTTCAACTGTAGTGTAGGTGCTACACTGCCTTTAAGGGAATCACTGTGGAAGCTTCTCTGAATAGCCAGGCCTCTTATCCTGTAATGTATGACCATGTGGACAGCTTTTGTGTCTCCTCTCACCTTTTGAAAGCCAATGTGTGTGCATGTGCGTTTTCCTTTTGTCTGTGTGTATCCTCAGACCCTGGCAGCAGGATACCTTGATCCAGCATACTTAAGTAAGGCCTTTTCACCTTAACCAGACTGAGACAAGTGCTGGAAGCCCCCGTTGGACTGCCAATGAAGCAATATCTCTGAACTACAAATGTTCCGCACACGCACACACACACATCCACCTGCCCGTCAGCCCCCTCACGCAGCCCAGTCAAGATTGGCCAAGGGAGGTGAGAGGAAAGCAGGTGAGAGGAGAGATATGGACATGAGAGGAGAGAAACAAGGGAAGAACACATTGGATATTCTCTGTCTGTCCTTCAGATTGCAGCGGTGGTGTTGTCGTCAAACCTCCAGCTTGTTTTAAAGGAGTCCTGTGGAGACTCACTGGGATGAAGGACCTGCAGGAAATGGAAAAAGACCTGGGCCCCAACTCTTATCTCTGGCTTTTAATGAGAAACAACATGATACTGTCCTAATGAAAACTACAGTATGTTGCCCCGGCAACGTTCGTTTGAAGAGTTGCTGTGGCGTGCATATGTTAGTCACCTTTTCCCTGGGTGGTGTGGAGCTCATATTACTATTGTAATTTCTCTCAGGCTATTGCCAAGGAGAGATGGGTGTTTATTTTTTGGGCTGGAACATGACTTGGCACACATTGGCAGTTTTGTTTTTCAGATTGTTCTCTAACAGTCTTTCATGGCCCTGTAGAATAAAGTCTCACAAATATTAAAGATTTGATCTATTATTGTTTGTTTATGGTCATATATCCATAAAGCACAATAACACTTGTGTAATAAAGACAGTGCCAGACAGATTGATAACATCTCAAAGACCGATCATTGCTGGCTGTGTGAACAATAGAGAACATAATAAGTCTGTTATGCTAGTCGTATTGTTTCACCTACAGAGTTATGACTAGCCGTAGCACATGGGTGGAGAGTTTCCTGTAATCCTGGCACAGGTTCACCCGGTTTCCTGAGCCCACCTTGCATGGGCTGTATCAGTTGCCACAGTGGAGGGAAACAAACTGCCCTCTGTCCCTGACCTGTGTTCAAAACACCCATGCCGTGAATAGCTGAGCTCTGCTCATTATAGTAACAAGTATATTCTGGAGGTACAGTATATACTGGAAATGTAGCCATAGACAGTCACTTGATTCACAGCTTTTAAGATCTTAAATTGTAGCAGCGGGCGGCAGATTGAGCAAGCGGCCTTGTGTCCTCTCAAACGACAGGTCTAGGATTTAAATCTTTCCCCATCTTCTCGGGAGTCGTGGTGTGCTGTGTCTGATTTGACATTATAGGTAAAGATCGGAGAGACGCACAGACAAAGGCACGCTGGCATATAGTGCATTGTGCAAGCATACAAACACACACGCTACTATACCACGTAAGCGTGCCTGCATACACACTTAAGCACACAATCTAAACCAAAGATACCCAGCTAGTTCGTTGCTAAAATATTTTAAAAAAAACATCCAAACACACAAGAGATGTTAACTGCTAGGATCTTGTCCTCTCCCCACCCCTATATGGCACAAAGCAAAGTCATCCAGCACCCACTGGACAATGAACTGCTGCTCTCTTGAGTTAAAAATCCCAGTCAGTCTCTGAGTTGACTGTGTAGTTTGCGAGGAGTTGCAGCAGTGTGTGTGTTTTTGTGCTGGGAGGCACTGTGACACACAGAGCGGGGACAGGCAGTCAGCTCTAGCTGGTATGCCAGAGTGAATTCTCAACAGCCCTCAGCACATTGGGCTTACTGTGAAGGAGATGCCTCCCTCTATAAAGACTTCCTCTGAAGCATTCGGCAAAAGAGTCAAACCTGGAGGAATAATACCCAAATGCAGATAATTCCACTATGACTCACCATTATTCATTATTTTTCTCTCCGTCATCCCCCTCTCAAACTCCACATCACTTTGTTACTCCTCTCCCCCAGTCACCTTATCTCCCCCCAGTCTCTCATCACCATCACCTCATCCCTCTGAGTTCATTTCCTCCCTCGGACCCTCTGGGTTGTGGTGTGCATGTGTGTGTGTGTCAGTTTGTGTGTGTATTAAGCCTGAAATAAACTCCAGAAGCAAGACTGGGCAGAGCTGGGCCAGTCCCCAAGCAAGGCCACACAGCAGTAGTGTGTGATTGAGGAGCTGTGTGACAGTGTATGGTTTGTGCCTCAGTGCACTGTATGTGTATGTGTGAGAGAGAAGTGGGGGTGAGAGAGAGCGTAAGAGTGTGTGTGTGTGTGGGAGAGAGAGAGAGCGAGATAATTAGTAAATAGAGCCTGTGTGTGCACAATAACCAGATTTGTTTTTGTTGAGTTTGCATAATTCATGTTTTGTTTAACAGTACTGTGTCCACACACAGTAACAGTGCTCCTCACAAACAAATAATCATGTCCAGGGAATACGTGTTGAAATCTTCACAATTGTATTCATCATTGCCTAAATGAAGCTCCCAGACACATTCATTACTCTTGTGGATATGTTTTTAAACTAAACATAATGTAAAGCTCAAAGCACAAATTACTTTCCCTTACAGACGCTAACAAATATTTATGCAACTTACCATTGACTCTTGGGAAGAATTACACCTAAATTAACACATTAATTACATAACCGACAATTTGATCAATAGGGCTTATCAGATATGTGTGTTTGAAGGGCACTCCTTCACACAGTGGTCTGTCTGTATGCAGTGTGTATTGGCCCTGTATGGAGCTATGGGCATAGTTTGTCATTAAGGGCAGAGTGGGCTTTCACCTCCCCAGAGACAGGCTCTGATTAGCCCCTATAGCCCAGGCCCTCGCTCCCAGGACTAGCATGCGAACACACACACACTCTTGTATGTGACTCATAAACAATTTCAGAAACGTCTTTTACGATTCTGAACAGATTTCTCTCTGTAGAGATCCACTACTCCTCTCAACATTATGATACGTTTGTTTATCCAGCATAGATGTGTCTGTGTGTGTGTCTGACAGATGTGCATGTGCTGAGACTGTGTATATGGATGGACAATCAAGTTTTAGTGGCCCTTGAGACAGTGTTCTCCCCTTGTTGTGCCATGCATTGCCATTTCTATATGCAGCTTGAAGTTTATTGTCATAAATCTTGCCCTGGAGGAAGAACTGAGCGATTTCCGCCAAAAGGGCAAGCTGCAAAGTAAAAATTGGCTATATCGTAAACATTTGCTTTTTGGTCTTAATTTAAGGTTAGGGTTAAGCATTAGGGTTAGTAGTTTGGTTAAGGTTAGGGGTTAAGGTTGGGTTAGGTTTAAAATCAGATTGTGTGGCTGTGCCAGCTAGTGACCACTCTGCAGAGCTGCCTCCATGGCAAAATTCATGACAATAAATGCCAACCTGCTTTCTATGGTGTTGCTCTTCTTCCCATGGGGTCAAATAAAATCACAGAAGGGTTTTGGGGTAAAAACATAGCTACTACTACTATCTCCTTTGACAGGTAGATGCTTCCCGTTTAAGAAGACTGTCTGTGTAAGCAGTAGTTTGTAAAGAAGAGTGTCTATGTAAGCAGTAGTTTGTAAAGAAGAATGTCTGTGTAAGCAGCAGTAGTTTGTAAACTAATAAACATGGCTATAATTGCTGTAACCTCATGTAGATGACAGTGGACAGTGACTCTCTTGCTCTCTCTCGCTCTTTTATGTGTGTGTGTATAAATATTGATGGTGGCGGCATTCCTGTCCTGTCAGAAGTTTGTGTGTGGAATTCCCTGGTAGGAGTAGTAGCAGGCATGAGGTCTGTGTTTAACACACACAAACACACACAGGGGCCAATGACAGCCCATGGTGCATACTGCACTCTGACTCACACCAGGCTGTTTGTCATATAACTATAATTCAGCCTCCAAGCCCCAAAACTCATATCCCTAATTCATAACTTTCATAAGTCCACCCATGGCGCTAGTTAATATACCAAACCACTAATATCTCCAGCTGGTAACACTCTCTCACTACCCATATCACTGTGGCTCACTTTCAGACATTTAAAGATATGTCACTACCTAATGACACTATTTTCACCCATCTTACCATGCTCAAGCCTTACCTATGGTCCTTCTATCTTTTCATTGTCAATAACTCATTATGCAAGCAGGGCTAGGGGAAATTGTAATTTGGCATATTGGTAGGCCTATCTCGGATCTCTGCTGTCATCCTCATGTATTGGATGAGTGAACCCAATGACTCTTCTCCCTGACACTCCTCTCAAACTGTCATGCTCTTACAGGTCAATTATTTCCACCATTAGCTTCAAGGCAAAGACGATGTGTAGATCAATGGTTTAACCCGTGGGCTATGTTTGCCTGTGTTTTCTCGCTTGCTCTCGCTCTCTCTGCGACAGACAGCGGCTCAGGACAGTGTATTTCTGGGGCCGGCTGGATGAATCAGAGTGGAGTCAATAACACATTTGGAACAAGGAGGCTTCAGCTCCACGCAGGGGACAGGGCTGTACTCACGGCCTTGATAAGACACAAGTGAGGAATGGAATCTGAGCTGGTATGAGCTAGGTTTAAAGACATTCCAATTGGAATTGGGGTACTAGACTTGCTCGATGGCATTTATACTACTGTATTCATCAATGTGTCATGATTGTGTACACACGGTCGTTTAGGTAGGAATTTCAGACTAATGCTACTGAGCCACACTTCAGCGTCAGTCCAAGTCTGTGTGGTATGATGCCAGTACTACCATAGAGGACTATGTGGGCCATGCCACCAGTCCTACTCACACACACCCGTCTGCCTGTCACAACAGCCCTGTCTGGTGCCCAGTCAAACCCGTCTGTGACTGGGGGACGTGACTGGCTCTGACAGGGGGACCCGTCAGTGTGAGGGCACGCTGCGGCCCCGATCCTGACATTTGATTGACAGGCTGGAAACGCCTGGCGACGTGGTGAGCGCGGTAAAAAGGCAGTAAAAGACAGTGACACACCAGAGGGGTGTATGTGATCACCATGCTTTATTTATGGATCTATCTACCTCGGTGGAGTTTTGCTTTAAGGCTTCTTTACTGCTGAAGATCCATCCCTGCCAATGGGA
Organism: Coregonus lavaretus; assembly: GCF_964263955.1. Classification (NCBI taxonomy): domain Eukaryota; kingdom Metazoa; phylum Chordata; class Actinopteri; order Salmoniformes; family Salmonidae; genus Coregonus; species Coregonus lavaretus. The sequence continues at coordinate 35,501,040 of NC_140000.1, read as the reverse complement.
CTTGGTCGTGATTCATTACGTCTTCTCTTTCATGCTGAGAGGAAAGGCTCGACCATTCACTCTACATTTACAAAGAAAAAGGGAAAAGTCTCATGATTCGTATTGTTGCCCAGGTGAGCAAGTAAACAGTGCTCTCGAAAGGAACAACATCACCTGTATTATTGTTTGTGAAAAAATTACCTCACCTCATGGTCCCATTCTCATTGTAATCCTTTTCCCTTGGGGCTTTTATTCATGTTTATAGGCGGTGCCATCCCTAGAATAATGTGGATAACTGAAGTACATCCTCCCCCTCATGGTCTACCTGTGTCTTGCTAGCTAATTAGCCTTTAGAGATAACTATCCAATTAGGAGACTGGTATTAGACTATTATTACCTTTCCAGACTCCTGATTGGCTGTCTCAGATGACTGACGTTGACTCTACTTAGTGGGGAGTGGTGACTCGGGGAGCAGAGGGGCGGGTTTGTTTACCCCTCTATCACAGGCAGAGTTGATGTAATTGCAGGTGCCTGTTCCCCCGTTAGATCCCCTGCTCTGTGCTTTTCTGCACGGCTGGGCTCAGACGCAGCGCTAATTACCAACGATAATGGGTAGGAAGAGAACGAGGAACACAAACCAACCTAGAGCAGAGTGTCAAATGGGTGTACATAAATGTATATTTGTGTGACGAGTACTGAGGATTCGAAGAGGCAGGACGCAGACGCAGGAATTAACAAGGTCAAGGTTTACTCAAACAATGACAAAGAGAATTAACAAAGAGAGAGTACATGACACGAAGCAAAAACAATCACACACAATATATACAGAACAGTCCAGGGCTAAATAGGGGTGGTGATGAGATGAAGGTGCGCTGGAGGTGATTAGGGTGCGTTGAGTTTCCATTCCAGTGTTGCCGAGATGGTGCGCTCAGACCGGTGGCTCAGTAGACCGGCGAATCAGAGCGCCGGAGGGGAGCAACAGGAGGAGACGTGACAATTTGTGAGAATACAATTTCTAGGATCCTGTCGTTGTTCATTTCGCTCTCTCTGCCTCGCAGTGTGGATCCAGAGATTGCTGAAGGCTGGTATTTATAGCATGCTAAAACTGCCATGGGCATGTACATGTAGTATTGTGAACTTTTGAAAGCATCACCTCTTTGGTGTGTGTATTTGTGTGATCCTCTCAGTACGGTTGTTTTGTGCCACCACCACCACCATCCATAGCGCTAAGAGGTTTTTCTGAACTGGAGAGTACCTGTTGCAACATGTCAAATTTCGCAGAGCCACCTTACTAATCCATTCTACTCTCTTCTCACCTTACCTTGTCTATCACCAAGATCTAATTTATTGCTTTATTGTTATTTTCTACACATACCACAATTTGTGAAACAGCTTGAAAGCACCGGTAATCACAGATAGCATATTTCTCTCCTTTAGAACCTGCAGCCTAACAAACAGCGTTACAAAGTGGATTAATAGTGTGTAATTTTAATCAGACTGTGTCTCAGCTGTGCTAATGCCTCCAGGTGTTGAAGAGTAATTGGCACAAATACGTTCTTCTCCATTGAAAAACACCTTCTCCATTTTTCATTTTGGTGTAACAGGAATTGGTTTTATGTAAAATGAGTGTAACATGAAGTAGAGGTACATTTTTACAACCTACCACAGGTTTATCCTCACCCTTTCATGGTCCGAATCTTCAAATTCACACTTTAAATGTAACCTTTAATGTAACAACAGTGATAAGCAGTGCGTGGTATTAGGGTCTTGAGAAGAATATCAATTAATATCATGATAGACTGATGAAATGAGTGATCTTTTTGAATGATAAAGCATCAGTAAAAGAAAAAAGGACACCCAGATATTTTTATTGTTGCGTTTTCAACTTTGGGATTCATTCCAATAGTAATTGAATAGCTTGAATAAATAACACCTGAATCACCCTTTGTGATAATCTGTGAAGGCATCGTCTTGCATCGTGCTCACCTGCAACATCTGCAGTGCTGCTTGTGGCAATGTCATATTGCTGAGTCTACGTTTGATAAAAACAATATTTCAATGCCATACATTTCACAAAGCCATTTCAAACTGTAAAGGACCTGTAGTCATAGTAGTTTCTCAGCAGCCGTGGAATTGAGAAATTGTACCGGGATGCTGACAAGGACGCAAGTGCTCCGAAGTCTAGACTTGCAATCTCAAAAAAAAAAAAACCTTCCCCCTCCTTCTCACTTACCTCTCACCACCACCACTACTTCCGTAGTGTTTGCTCTTGGGCAAGCTAATGCTCGTTCCAAAACTGACAAACATCCCCCTTTCCCCACCCTAAAGACTAGACGCCAGGGGTTAGTCTGAGAATAGTACCTCCTAAGGCCATGTTCTCTTTTCTGCTAAATATGATTATGAGTTCCCCCTGGTGCTCTTACTGTGGTAACTATAGTTTTAGCATAGCTTAATTTGGGTACATGCAGTTTTCGGGGGGGAAAACTGTAACATTGATTTTCTGGTTGATATGGGTCGCATATCGGTTGATATGCATTGACTGACATTCAGTGACTAACACTGGTGACATAATTCTGTAGGGAATTCTCTATAGCTACAACTATGAAAATAAACAGACTGCGTTTTGAAGGCCCTCTGTGGTGCAAAGGCTCTCTTTTGTGAACAAAGGGAAATAACAAACAACATAACCTGCTGGAATGGAAAGATTCAAATCAGTGGACAAACAGAATGTCCTTGTGTTCACCTTAGATTGTGACAGCAGCTTCCTGCGGAGGCAGAGCAGAGCAGGAGCAGCCAGTAATAACGTCACACGGTGACAAACTGGGAGGATTTCCTGCAGATTTCCATGCAGTGCATTTTTATACATGCAAACTCTGGCGAGTAACAAATTGTTTGGTTTGGGGCTTTGACGCCGTGTTTGAATATGGAAATGTGTGGGGTGGAACAATATTGGTTGTTTACAATCAGGACTTTGGATCAGAAGATGGAGAGTCTGTCACAAACAGCATGTAGTATGGTCCCCACAATAGTCCCAGCAGCCATATACAGTAGTTGTTGAGTTTCTTAGTGTCGATACAGAGGTGGCAGCAGAGCCTGCGGTGGCTGCCTGTCATACATCCAACTCACAGAGAATGGATGGGTTTATGCCCCCACCCCCTTTGTTCATGGTCCAAAGCCATCCTAATTTTGGAGGTGACCCGCTGCTCCCCAGATTAAGTTATTGAATCACCCCCTTAATCCTGGCTGACAAGGAGTCTCAGTGTGAAGCGGAGAGGTAGACTTTTGCGCCGTGTCATCCAGTAACAGATGGCATAAATCATTCTCTTAAACGCAGCATTAAGTATGAATCATTCTCAGCGCTGTTACACCGTTCGCCTGGCCACTGCAAAGTGTGATTAATGATGTCGGAGATTTGAGGAGCCACGCTCGCTGGAGCCCCCTCCCCTTTCCCAGCATCCCGGCCTTCCTGTGCCGCCGGACAGAGGGGGCACCTCCACTTCCAGGACGGTGACCTCAGAAAGGTGGATCATTCCGGATAATTTGCAACTCCAGGGAGTGGCACAACCCTTCTGTCTCTCTTCCCTGAAAGATGGAGCACCTGAACTTAGTCTCACTACCATCACATGGCTACTGTATGTTGGTCAGGTTTGGTTTTAGAAATTGATGTTGCGTTGTAGTTGGTTTGCTTTGTGAATATCATCATGATATCCAATTGCTTTGACAGGGGGATTTAATCATGATAATATAACATTTCTATAAGATAAACAGTACTCAGAATTTAAGAAGATGCCCTTCAAGGACACTCAAAATACACATATACAGTGAGGGAAAAAAGTATTTGATCCCCTGCTGATTTTGTACGTTTGCCCACTGACAAAGAAATGATCAGTCTATAATTTTAATGGTACGTTTATTTGAACAGTGAGAGACAGAATAACAACAAAAAAATCCTGAAAACGCATGTCAAAAATTTTATACATTGATTTGCATTTTAATGAGGGAAATAAGTATTTGACCCCCTCTCAATCAGAAAGATTTCTGGCTCCCAGGTGTCTTTTATACAGGTAACAAGCTGAGATTAGGAGCACACTCTTAAAGGGAGTGCTCCTAATCTCAGCTTGTTACCTGTATAAAAGACACCTGTCCACAGAAGCAATCAATCAATCAGATTCCAAACTCTCCACCATGGCCAAGACCAAAGAGCTCTCCAAGGATGTCAGGGACAAGATTGTAGACCTACACAAGGCTGGAATGGGCTACAAGACCATCGCCAAGCAGCTTGGTCAGAAGGTGACAACAGTTGGTGCGATTATTCGCAAATGGAAGAAACACAAAATAACTGTCAATCTCCCTCGGCCTGGGGCTCCATGCAAGATCTCACCTCGTGGAGTTGCAATGATCATGAGAACGGTGAGGAATCAGCCCAGAACTACACAGGAGGATCTTGTCAATGATCTCAAGGCAGCTGGGACCATAGTCACCAAGAAAACAATTGGTAACACACTACGCCATGAAGGACTGAAATTCTGCAGCGCCCGCAAGGTCCCCCTGCTCAAGAAAGCACATATACAGGCCTGTCTGAAGTTTGCCAATGAACATCTGAATGATTCAGAGGAGAACTGGGTGAAAGTGTTGTGGTCAGATGAGACCAAAATCGAGCTCTTTGGCATCAACTCAACTCGCCGTGTTTGGAGGAGGAGGAATACTGCCTATGACCCCAAGAACACCATCCCCACCGTCAAACATGGAGGTGGAAACATTATGCTTTGGGGGTGTTTTTCTGCTAAGGGGACAGGACAACTTCACCGCATCAAAGGGACGATGGACGGGGCCATGTACCATCAAATCTTGGGTGAGATCCTCCTTCCCTCAGCCAGGGCATTGAAAATGGGTCGTGGATGGGTATTCCAGCATGACAATGACCCAAAACACACGGCCAAGGCAACAAAGGAGTGGCTCAAGAAGAAGCACATTAAGGTCCTGGAGTGGCCTAGCCAGTCTCCAGACCTTAATCCCATAGAAAATCTGTGGAGGGAGCTGAAGGTTCGAGTTGCCAAACGTCAGGCTCAAAACCTTAATGACTTGGAGAAGATCTGCAAAGAGGAGTTGGACAAAATCCCTCCTGAGATGTGTGCAAACCTGGTGGCCAACTACAAGAAACGTCTGACCTCTGTGATTGCCAACAAGGGTTTTGCCACGAGTACTAAGTCATGTTTTGCAGAGGGGTCAAATACTTATTTCCCTCATTAAAATGCAAATCAATTTATAACATTTGTTACATGCGTTTTTCTGGATTTTTTTGTTGTTATTCTGTCTCTCACTGTTCAAATAAACCTACCATTAAAATTATAGACTGATCATGTCTTTGTCAGTGGGCAAACGTACAAAATCAGCAGGGGATCAAATACTTTTTTCCCTCACTCTACAGTATAATCACAGTGGAAACTGAAACATTATCCTATTTAAATGTGCAAATATTTTCACTAATAAAAGTTTCTAGCTTATGATGACAAATGTATTGACATTTTCCTTCAGTCCTGCCCCTGGCACCAATTTTGACACACATTACGCTGTGGTCAGGTGCTTTGTCAGTGTGTATTATCTCTGTGACGAAGCTATGTGACCACCCCTAAGTGTTGGCCCTCTGACAGCCCCCGCATGACAACTCCCATGCCTGTTTACATAATCAAACAAACAGGGGTTAGGTTTACATAAGCTGTGCCTGAATCTCCTACACTGTGATAGTTATGCCTAGAGGCCAGACAGGCTTTACACTACGACTTCCAATGGTGCAGGCTTAACTGTCACTGTTGCTCCTTCTTCTCAGCCTCACATGCGCCTTGTTCGCCTCCGTTAACTTCAGTTTTCCTCTCTTCACGGAAAGAGTTTTGCTAAAGAGGAGGAGAAAGCTGGAAATGCCCAGGGACTTTATCTGTGCTTTGATCTCATTGGCCAGGATTTGTGATTCCTTATCTATGTCATTGGGTGAAGGCAGGTTTCGCTCAATATGAAGGACTCTATTGCCCAAGGTTCTTTTTACCCACATTTAAAGTACTTATTTGTTATTGTGTACACTCTTAGAACAGAAGGTGCCGTCTAAACTCAGCAAAAAAAATTAACGTCCTCTCACTGTCAACTGCGTTTATTTTAAGCAAACTTAACATGTGTAAATATTTGTATGAACATAACCAGATTCAACAACTGAGACATAAACTGAACAAGTTCCACAAACATGTGACTAACAGAAATTGATGAATGTATCCCTGAACAAATGGGGGGTCAAAATCAAAAGTAACAGTCAGTATCTGGTGTGGCCACCAGCTGCATTAAGTACTGCAGTGCATCTCCTCCTCAAGGACTGAACCAGATTTGCCAGTTCTTGCTGTGAGATGTTACCCCACTCTTCCACCAAGGCACCTGCAAGTTCCCGGACATTTCTGGAGGGAATGGCCCTAGCCCTCACTCTCCGATCCAACAGGTCCCAGACGTGCTCAATGGGATTGAGATCCGGGCTTTTCGCTAGCCATGGCAGAACACTGACATTACTGTTTTGCAGGAAATCACGCACAGAACAAGCAGTATGACTGGTGGCATTGTCATGCTGGAGGGTCATGTCAGGATGAGCCTGCAGGAAGGGTACCACATGAGGGAGGAGGATGTCTTACCTGTAACGCACAGCGTTGAGATTGCCTGCAATGACAACAAGCTCAGTCCGTTGATGCTGTGACACACCGCCCCAGACCATGACGGACCCTCCACCTCCAAATCGATCCCACTCCAGAGTACAGGCCCCGGTGTAACACTCATTCCTTCGACGATAAACGCGAATCCTACCTGGTGAGACAAAACCACGACTCATCAGTGAAGAGCACTTTATGCCAGTCCTGTCTGGTCCAGCGATGGTGGGTTTGTGCCCATAGGCGACGTTGTTGCCTGTGATGTCTGGTGAGGACCTGTCTTACAACAGGCCTGCAAGCCCTTAGTCCAGCCTCTCTCAGCCTATTGCGGACAGTCTGAGCACTGATGGAGGGATTGTGCGTTCCTGGTGTAACTCGGGCAGTTGTTGTTGCCATCCTGTACCTGTTCTGCAGGTGTGATGTTCGGATTGTACCGATCCTGTGCAGGTGTTGTTACACGTGGTCTGCCACTGCGATCAGCTGTCCGTCCTGTCTCCCTGTAGCGCTGTCTTAGGCGTCTCACAGTACGGACATTGCAATTTATTGCCCTGGCCACATCTGCAGTCCTCATTCCGCCTTGCTGCATGCCTAAGGCACGTTCACGCAGATGAGCAGGGACCCTGGGCATCTTTCTTTTGGTGTTTTTCAGAGTCAGTAGAAAGGCCTCTTTAGTGTCCTAAGTTTTCATAACTGTGACCTTAATATTCATAGCTGTGACCTTAATTGCCTACCATCTGTAATCTGTTAGTGTCTTATCGACCGTTCCACAGGTGCATGTTCATTACTTGTTTATGGTTAATTGAACAAGCATAGAAACAGTGTTTAAACCCTTTACAATGAAGATCTGTGAAGTTATTTGGATTTTTCCGAATTATCTTTGAAAGACAGGGTCCTGAAAAAGTTTAGAACCTAAAATGGTCCTTCAGCTGTCTCCATAGGAGAACGTTTGAACAACCCTTTGGTTCCATGTAAAACCCTTTCCACAGAAGGTTCTACATGGAACCCAAAATAGTTCTACCTGGAACCAAAAAGGGTTCTACCTGGAATCATCAAGGGTTTTTCTATGAGGACAGCCGAAGAATCCTTTTGGAACCTTTTTTTTCTAAGAGTGTAGCTTTCTTAAAATTACTTTTCAACTGATGTTTAGTGGTAGGACTGGCTTTTTCAAAACAATTTTTCGCCTCACCGCTCCTCCCCTCTCTTGCCACCATTGCCCCTTGGTGCCTTAACTCTGCTCAGCTCTTTGCCAGTGTCCTTCCGTTGATACTAATGTGAGGCGAAGGGGCACTCGCCCCCCTCACAGAAGCCTGGTATCCTGCCTCAGCTACCCCCTCTTCCGCTGCTACTGGGACCATAGACCCAGAGACAGTGCTGATGTGATCATGCATGCCAGTGTTAAAGATGAAAGATATAGTTATGCTGTCCGACTACATCTGTCTGAGACAAAGTGCCAGGAACACGCCACTCTGCATCCCCCTGGGTGAAATCAAGCCTTGCCTTGTCACATTCTGTCCTGACTTCAGCTGATGATGGGCAAGGCAAGTTGGTGCTGGTTTTGTCCAGTCTAAGCTGTCTTCCTGTCAGAGCAGTTGAGAGTTGAGTCTCTCTCACACACAATATTCTATAAAAGTTATTGCATTCGCATAGGGCATTTTTGCATTTTAGGCTCAAAAATCTGCTCTGTGATGCACTCTACTCGTTTTTTTGTTTTTCATACAGTTGAAGTCGGAAGTTTACATACATAGGTTGGAGTCATTAAAACTTGTTTTTCAACCACTCCACAAATTTCTTGTTAACAAACTATAGTTTTGGCAAGTCAGTTAGGACATCTACGTTACGCATGACACAAGTAATTTTTCCAACAATTGTTTACAGACAGATTTTTTCACTTATAATTCACTGTATCACAATTCCAGTAGGTCAGAAGTTTACATACACTAAATTGACTGTGCCTTTAAACAGCTTGGAAAATTCCAGAAAACGAGTCAATTGGAGGTGTACCTGTGGATGTATTTCAAGGCCTACCTTCAAACTCAGTGCCTCTTTCCTTGAAATCATGGGAAAATCAAAAGAAGTCAGCCAAGACCTCAGAAACATAATTGTAGACCTCCACAAGTCTGGTTCATCCTTGGGAGCAATTTCCAAACGCCTGAAGGTACCACGTTCATCGGTACAAACAATACGCAATTATAAACACCATGGGACCATGCAGCCGTCATACCACTCAGGAAGGAGATGCCTTCTGTCTCCTAGAGATGAACGTACTTTGGTGCGGAAAGTGCAAATCAATCCCAGAACAACAGCAAAGGACCTTGTGAAGATGCTGGAGGAAACAGGTACAAAAGTATCTATATCCACAGTAAAACGAGTCCTATATCGACATAACCTGAAAGGCCGCTCAGCAACGAAGAAGCCACTGCTCCAAAACCGCCATAAAAAAGCCAGCCTACGGTTTGCAACTGCACATGGATCATACTTTTTGGAGAAATGTCCTCTGGTCTAATGAAACAAAAATAGAACTGTTTGACCATAATGACCATCGTTATGTTTGGAAGAAAAAGGGGTAGGCTTGCAAGCCGAAGAACACCATCCCAACCGTGAAGCACGGGGGTGGCAGCATCATGCTGTGGGGGTGCTTTGCTGCAGGAGGGACTGGTGCACTTCACAAAATAGATGGCATCATGAGGAAGGAAAATTATGTGGATATATTGAAGCAACGTCTAAAGACATCCGTCAGGAAGTTAAAGCTTGGTCGCAAATGGTTCTTTCAAATTGACAATTACCCCAAGCATACTTCCAAAGTTGTGGCAAAATGGCTTAAGGACAACAAAGTCAAGGTATTGGAGTGGCCATCACAAAGCCCTGACCTCAATCCTATAGAAAATGTGTGGGCAGAACTGAAAAAGCGTATGCGAGCAAAGAGGCCTACAAACCTGACTCAGTTACACCAGCTCTGTCAGGAGGAATGGGCCAAAATACACCCAACCTATTGTGGGAAGCTTGTGGAAGGCTACCCAAAACGTTTGATCCAAGTTAAACAATTTAAAGGCAACGCTACCAAATACTAATTGAGTGTATGTAAACTTCTGACCTACTGGGAATGTGATGAAAGCAATAAAAGCTGAAATAAATCACTCTTTATACTATTATTCAGACATTTCACATTCTTAAAATAAAGTGGTGATCCTACCTGACCTAAAACAGGGAATTTTTACTAGGATTAATGTCAGGAATTGTGAAAAACTGAGTTTAAATGTATTTGGCTAAGGTGTATGTAAACTTCCGACTTCAACTGTAAAAAGCAGAAATTAGTATGACATCCTGGCATTTTAAGCATACAACACTTTCAAAATGTCACATAATACTGTATATAACTTTCTATTTTCACATACCCAATTAGCCCACTATTTAGAACACAAGTATGGGTATTCGGACAAGGCCATTGTCTTGTAAGAACACAGAGGTTCTCTCCTGCTGCAGTAATACAAGGCATGGACTCATGAACTCACTCCTTCTAATTTAGGCAGAGGAGCTGGCAGTCATTCTCCTGAGTGTGAAAAGAGACAGTCTGACCCATGTGCCATCACCAAATTAAACTAGACTTTGCACACACATTACAAAAAAAAAATTAAGTGTTGCTACAGTGTAGCAGTATTCTGGGGACATGGACAATCAATAAAAGCTGAAATAAATCATTCTCTCTACTATTATTCTGACATTTCACATTCTTAAAATAAAGTGGTGATCCTAACTGACCTAAGACGGAATTTTTACTAGGATTAAATGTCAGGAATTGTGAAAAACTGTGTTTACATTTTACATTTTATTCATTTAGCAGACGCTCGTTTCCAGAGCGACTTACAGTTACTGAGTGCATACATTATTTTGTTATATATATTTTTTCATACTGGCCCCACGTGGGAATCGAACCCACAACCCTGGCGTTGCAAACGCCATGCTCTACCAACTGAGCTACATCCCTGCCGGCCATTCCCTCCTCTACCCTGGACGACGCTGGGCCAATTGTGCGCCGCCCCATGGGTCTCCCGGTCGCGGCCGGCTACTACAGAGCCTGGATCCGAACCAGGATCTCTAGTGGCACAGCTAGCACTGCCTTAGACCACTGCGCCACTCGGGAGAGTTTAAATGTATTTGGCTAAGGTGTATGTAAACTTCCGACTTCAACTGTATATATATATATATTTTTTGGTAGTTAAAGTCTTGTCCCATCACTGCAACTCCCGTACGGACTCGGGAGAGGCGAAGGTCGAGAGTCATGCATCCTCCCAAACACGACCACCAAGCTTCTTGACACACTGCCCGCTTAACTCGGAAGCCAGCCGCACCAATGTGTCAGAGGAAAAACCGTACAGCTGGCAACCGATGTCAGCGTGCATGCGTTCGGCCGCCACAAGGAGTCGCTAGAGCGCGATGGGACAAGGACATCCCAGCCGGCCAAACTCTCCCCTAAGCCGGACTACGCTGGGCCAATTGTGTCATGGGTCTCCTGGTTGCGGCCGGCTGCGACACAGCTCGGGATCGAACCCGGATCTGTAGTGACGCCTCTAGCACTGTGATGCAGTGCCTTAGACCGCTGCGCTACTCGGGAGGCACGATGCACTCCACTCTTCAGTTTTATTGTAAAGCATTTTCAACTCCAAGTATGTGGATTACCTTTGTTTTTCTTCTGGTGGTGTTTGTCGTAGAGTAATGTCCTAGTTTCCATCCATTACAATGCCTTGTTTAAGATATGGATGAGGAGGACTGACTTTCTCTGTCATCTTGTGTGCTAGTCTCATGTGACATCATGGCACCTTGTGACTCCTCTAATGTAATAACCGTTATGGCAGGCCGAGGCTGGAGAAAATTAACAAATAAAGTTAAGACATTCTCATGTTCCGCCAAGACCCTAAGGCTCTGTAAGCAATTAACCTTCAAAGATAATCCCTGAGAAGTTACCGGAATATATCTCCTCCCCTCAATGTCAGCACTCTTGATGTGCGCTTTCGCAATTAGGCCATGGACACGCTACGCTATTTCTGGTGAAGATGACTCACTAGGCCTGAGTGCTCCAACGGTAAGACAGCCACAACCTCTGGTTCGGAAGCTGATGGCTAAGTCGACGTGGTGTTGTCGGGCAAGGCCTTCTTGGGGCATTAATGAGGACTAATCGGCTTTATATGTGGAGACTGCAGACAAAGCTAATTAGCAGTGGGCTTTGAGATGAGAGATCATGCATAAAGCACAAACACCACAAATGACAATTATTGCATTGCTGATAGATTTAATCAATCATTTATTCAACACTTCCAAACGTGATGCTTGATATTGCAGATTACAGTGTCATTATCAATTCATTAACTCCTAAACAACTCACATCATTACCATGGTGACAGTGGTGTAAACTTCTAATTACTAGGCTGTACTGTATCGCCTGTCAGTAAATATATTAAGTTACTTAAATATGAAAAAAAGTATTGGTCATAAACATCTTTTGAACTTTCATGTAAAGCTGGAGTGACATTGGTTTTAAATCTTGAACCTCTCAGCCTCCAGACATCTGACAGTCCAAGAACAGCATAATTGGATTTGTGTCCAGGGGAGACTCCATTGATTTGCCTGAATTCTACTGAAAGTGTTCTCTCATTATGAGCTAGACAGAGCCATGCTGAGACAATGTGGGCACTATATCAGTGGGATAAGTCTCCACTGTGTAGGGGTAAGTGGACCCATGTAAGGGCACATGGGCGAGGCACGTAAAAAAACCTCAAGGCCCTAAAACCAGATGTACTCTGCTACTCTACCCTTAGCTCTAACCTTCCATGGCCTCACTTAGGTGTTGTTTGATACAAATATTTGTGCTGACAATACCTGTACGATGAGGTTGTTAAGGTTAAGAGGAAAATGCCTCGTTAGCGACCGTCTCATTATGTTTTCGTGTTCTGGTTGGTCGTTACAGCCTTTCTGGTCCGTGTGTTTAGAAACTGTATAACAAGAGGTGGCATAGTCAAACCATTAAACAAAATGGCACATGTTGGAGGAATAAAAGCAAATATGCATATACATTTCAATGTAATTTTTTTTAGTCTCTTGTGACAGATGAAACATTGAATTGGTTCTGGGTGGTGAGATTACCCGTTTTTTGACATTGAAGAACTTATAGCACCACCGTTGAGCTAAAATGTCCCTTTTTCCATATTCTTTCAAAATGCTTTTATTCGCTTTTTATTGAGTGGAGAACGTAGCATCAATAGGTAGCCTAATACAATAGTGTAGTATGTCTACATGTAGGCTACTTAGCAAAGTGTAATGGAAGATACTGTAGCTGTGTTGAAATACTCATACTAACTACACTAACCATACTATTTGTGACGTAAATTGAGTATGTAGTATGCTTATCGTTCATAGTATGGATATATTTAGTATGCCAAAAGTTCCCGGATGTCATACTATTCTCCAAAATACGAAGTATACACGCAGGGCACACTATTTCCGTGCATCCAAATCATCTTGGCTCCTGGACTCTGTCCATGCATTTCAAGGCTGCATTGAAACAATGACTTATCAATGACCCAAGACCAGCTCAGTTAATCCCTGCCATTGTGACAACATTATGAGTTGTCATAATGCTGCATCAAATGTACATTATCCTAGGGGCGTTGGCAGACACAATGTAAGTAACTTAATTTATTTCCCCCTAATTGCCCTGAATGCCTCTGTTGATACTACAGCTATTGTATGCAGTAATCATGAGCCTATGAACCAGAGTTACACTGTTAGCACTGAGACGGTGTGCCCTAGTAGGAAGACCATTGTCTGCAGTTCACCCTGCACTATCAGCTCCAATATAAATAACATGAGCAAGTCTACTTCTGATAAGCTTCCCAGTAAAGCATTAAAAACAATCAAGCAACCCAGAAAAGTCAATAACTTGCTTGTAACAGATGACATTCATATTCTGACTATCTCTGAAACCCACTTAGATAATACCTTTGATGATACAGTGGTAGCAATACATAGTTATAACATCTACCGAAAAGACAGAAATGCCAAAGGGGGAGGTGTTGCGGTCTATATTCAGAACCACATTCCTGTAAAGCTTAGAGACGAGTTCATGTTAAATACTGTTGAAGTAATATGGCTACAGGTTAATCTGCCTCACCTCAAGCCCATTCTTGTGGGAAGCTGCTATAGACCACCAAGTGCTAACAGTCAGTATCTAGATAATATGTGTGAAATGCTTGGTAATGTATGTGATATCAACAGATAGTATATTTTCTTGGTGATTTAAATATTGACTGGCTCTAATCAAGCTGCCCACTCAAGAAAAAACTTCAAACTGTAACCAGTGCCTGCAACCTGGTTCAGGCTGTCAGTCAACCTACCAGGGTATTTACAAACAGCACAGGAATGAAATCATCAACATGTATTGATCACATCTTTACTAATGCTGCAGAACTGTGCTTTAAAGCAGTAGCCAAATCCATAGGATGTAGTGATCACAATATATTAGCCATATCTAGGAAAACCAAAGTACCAAAGGCTGGGCCTAATATAAAGTATAAGAGGTAATACAAGAAGTTCTGTAGTAATTCATATGTTGATGTAAAGAATATTTGCTGGTCTGTGGTGTGTAATGAGGAGCAACCAGACGCTGCACTTGACACATTTTATGAAATTGCTTATTCCAGTTACTAATAAGCACTCATCCATTAAGAAAATTACTGTAAAAACTGTTAAATCCCCTTGGATTGATGAGGAATTGAAAAATTGTATGGTTGAGAGGGATGAGGCAAAAGGTATGGCAAATAAGTCTGGCAGCCCAATTGATTGGCAAACGTACTAAACTAAACTAAATAAACTGTACTATGAAACAAAAATAAATGATACAAAGAATGATAGTAAAAAGCTTTGGAGCACCTTAAATTACATTTTGGGAAAAAACGCAAACTCAATGAAACTCATTCATTGAATCAGATGGCTCATTCATCACAAAACCCACTGATATTGCCAACTACTGTAATGACTTCTTCATTGGCAAGATAATAAAACTTCGGAATGACATGCCAGCAACAAACGCTGACACTACACAACCAAGTACAGTGAGGGGAAAAAAGTATTTGATCCCCTGCTGATTTTGTACGTTTGCCCACTGACAAAGACATGATCAGTCTATAATTTTAATGGTAGGTTTATTTGAACAGTGAGAGACAGAATAACAACAAAAAAAATCCAGAAAAACGCATGTCAAAAATGTTATGAATTGATTTGCATTTTAATTAGGGAAATAAGAATTTGACCCCTCTGCAAAACATGGCTTAATACTTGGTGGCAATACCCTTGTTGGCTATCACAGATATCAGACGTTTCTTGTAGTTGGCCACCAGGAGGGATTTTGTCCCACTCCTCTTTGCAGATTTTCTCCAAGTCATTAAGGTTTCGAGCCTGACGTTTGGCAACTCGAACCTTCATCTCCCTCCACAGATTTTCTATGGGATTAAGGTCCTGGAGACTGGCTAGGCCACTCCAGGACCTTAATGTGCTTCTTCTTGAGCCACTCCTTTGTTGCCTTGGCCGTGTGTTTTGGGTCATTGTCATGCTGGAATACCCATCCACGACCCATTTTCAATGCCCTGGCTGAGGGAAGGAGGTTCTCACCCAAGATTTGACGGTACATGGCCCCGTCCATCGTCCCTTTGATGCGGTGAAGTTGTCCTGTCCCCTTAGCAGAAAAATACCCCCAAAAACACCCCCAAAGCATAATGTTTCCTCCTCCAAACACGGCGAGTTGAGTTGATGCTAAAGAGCTCGATTTTGGTCTCATCTGACCACAACACTTTCACCCAGTTCTCCTCTGAATCATTCAGATGTTCATTGGCAAACTTCAGACGGGCCTGTATATGTGCTTTCTTGAGCATGGGGACCTTGCGGGCGCTGCAGGATTTCAGTCCTTCACGGCGTAGGATGTTACCAATTGTTTTCTTGGTGACTATGGTCCCAGCTGCTTTGAGATCATTGACAAGATCCTCCCGTGTAGTTCTGGGCTGATTCCTCACTGTTCTCATGATCATTGCAACTCCACGAGGTGAGATCTTGAATGAAGCCCCAGGCCGAGGGAGATTGACAGTTAATTTGTGTTTCTTCCATTTGCGAATAATCGCACCAACTGTTGTCACCTTCTCACCAAGCTGCTTGGCGATGGTCTTGTAGCCCATTCCAGCCTTGTGTAGGTCTACAATCTTGTCCCTGACATCCTTGGAGAGCTCTTTGGTCTTGGCCATGGTGGAGAGTTTGGAATCTGATTGATTGATTGCTTCTGTGGACAGGTGTCTTTTATACAGGCAACAAACTGAGATTAGGAGCACTCCCTTTAAGAGTGTGCTCCTAATCTCAGCTCGTTACCGGTATAAAAGACACCTGGGAGCCAGAAATCTTTCTGATTGAGAGGGGGTCAAATACTTATTTCCCTCATTAAAATGCAAATCAATTTATAACATTTTTGACATGTGTTTTTCTGGATTTTTTTGTTGTTATTCTGTCTCTCACTGTTCAAATAAACCTATCATTAAAATTATAGACTGATCATTTATTTGTCAGTGGGCAAATGTACAAAATCAACAGGGGATCAAATACTTTTTTCCCTCACTGACCAAATTATGAAAGACAAGAATTGTGCTTTTGAATTCCGTAAAGTCAGTTTGGAAGAGGTGAAAAAAGTATTGTTGTCTATCAACAATGACAAGCCACCGGGGTCTTACAATCTGGATGGAAAATACTGAGGACGATATTGCCACTCCTATTTGCCACATCTTCAATTTAAGCCTACTAGAAAGTGTGTGCCCTCAGGCCTGGAGGGAAGCTAAAGTCATTCCGCTACCCAAGAATAGTAAAGCCCCCTTTACTGGCTCAAATATCCGACCAATCAGCTTGTTACCAACCCTTAGTAAACTTCTGGAAAAAATTGTGTTTGACCAGATACAATGCTATTTCACAGTAAACAAATTGACAACAGACTTTCAGCACGCTTATAGGGAAGGACACTCAACAAGCACAGCACTTACACAAATGACTGATGATTGGCTGAGAGAAATTGATGATAAAATGATTGTGGGGGCTGTGTTGTTAGACTTCAGTGCGGCTTTTGACATTATCGATCATAGTCTGCTGCTGGAAAAACGTATGTGTTATGGCTTTACACCCCCTGCTATAATGTGGATAAAGAGTTACTTGTCTAACAGAACACAGAGGGTATTCTTTAATGGAAGCCCCTCAAACATAATCCAGATAGAATCAGGAATTCCCCAGGGTAGCTGTTTAGGCTCCTTACTTTTTACCATTTTTACTAACGACATGCTTTGAGTAAAGCCAGTGTGTCTATGTCTGCGGATGACTCAACACTATACACGTCAGCTACTACAGCAACTGAAATACCTGCAACACTTAACAAAGAGCTGCAGTTAGTTTCGGAATGGGGAGCAATGAATAAGTTAGTCCTAAATATTTCAAAAACTAAAAGCATTGTATTTGGGTCAAATCATTCACTAAACCCTAAACCTCAACTACATCTCCTAATGAATAATGTGGAAATTGAGCAAGTTGAGGTGACTAAACTGCTTGGAGTAACCCTGGATTGTAAACTGTCATGGTCAAAACATATTGATACAACAGTTGCTAAGATGTGGAGAAGTATGTCCATAATTAAGCACTGCTCTGCCTTAACAACACTATCAACAAGGCAGGTCCTACAGGCCCTAGTTTTGTCTTACCTAGACTACTGTTCAGTAGTGTGGTCAGGTGCCACAAAGAGGGACTTGGGAAAATTGCAGTTGGCTCAGAACGGGGCAGCACGGCTGGCCCTTAAAAGTACATGGAGAGCTAACATTAATGACATGCATGTCAATCTCTCATGGCTCAAAGTGGAAGAGAGATTGACTTCATCACTACTTGTTTTTGTAAGAGGTGTTAACAAGCTGAATGTACCGAGCTGTCTGTTTAAAATACTATCACACAGCTCGGACACCCATGCATACCCCACAAGACATGCCACCAGAGGTCTCTTCACAGTCCCCAAATCCAGAACAGACTATCGGAGGCGCACAGTACTACATAGAGCCATGACTACATGGAACTCTATTCCACATCAGATAACTGATGCAAGCAGTAGAATCAGATTTTAAAAAACAGGTAAAAATACACCTTATGGAACAACAGGGACTGTGAAGAGACACACACAAAGCTATAGACACATGCATATGCACACATTGTGATATTATTTCATGGTGGTATTAAACATTTTGTATTGTAGATATGTAGTGGTATAATAATGTTATATGATGTACTGTTTTATGTTTTATATGTAATGTAAGTGCTTTAATATGTTTGGACCCCAGCAAGAGTAGCTGCTGCCTTGCAGCTAATGGGGATCCCTAATAAATACAACATTCTTCAGAAAATGGGCGTGGCTTCACAACGTTTTCAGATTTGAAGAAAATAGCAGAGAATATGCAGCCGAAGTCCGACGAGATTGGATACAAATGTAAGTACAAAAACAAATTATAACAATTAACTAATTATAACAAATGTTGAGCAATGTAATACAAATATATGACTTTTCAAATAAGTTACATTACACCACCTGTTGTCGTTGCCTCATCCAGCCAGGAGGTAGTGGTGTTTTCCGGAAAAGTGCAGGAGCAGAGGGAGAGGGAGAAAGAAGAGATAACTCCCAAGAGGAGGAGAGAGCCAGAGTGGGTCACACCTCTGCAGGAGCAGAGGAGAAGAGAGACAAGGAAAACAGAAAGAGAGATGAGGAGAACCGCAAGAGGAAGGAGAATAGAGAGGAGGAGTACAGGAGGATGATGGATGAGGAGAATAGACGGAGAGAGGATAGACTGTTGAGGGTGTTGGAAGCTTTTATTGACAAAAAGTAATGTTTTTTTTGTTCTTCCACTCTGTTATTATTGATTTGCTTTAATATTTGCCAGTGCCAGCTGTAATAAAAAAGTTTTTTGAAATAAAATTATTAAAAAGTGACATTAAGTGGATGTTTTTTTTATACAAATGGAAGGTCCACACACAGCTTGATATTATAGAAAATTGGATTAACAACAAAACCATAACATTTTATGCCACAAAGCTCTTAAAAGAGCTCCAGCACACACGAACAGCAGAATAGTAATGAAGATTTTAAATATGAACACAGGTAATATTACAAAAAGATAAACAGTAAGTTATTTCATATATGAACACAGGTGATGGATTGATTTAGGAATCAACAATTACGTTTTAAACGGTGTGTGCGTGTGAGGATCATGTGGGTTTTCTACTGGTGGGGATTGCAGTAGTTGTGGTCACCTGGGATGGGGTTAGCGGGTGCTGAAACATTTCCCACTCCTGATGCTGCAGGTGTGAGCTGGCCCAGCAGGTGATCCCCATTCTGCTGCGGCGGTTGGTCCAGGTCTCCATCATCCTCATTCTCCTCCGCGGCCACAGGCTTCACAATGTCCTCGTTGCTGAGGCAGACGTTGTGCAGCGCAGCATGTAACCACCTCAGGCACAAAGGTAGGCTTCACCTCCAGGGCCTTCATGATGATGGAGTGCCACCAGGTCTTCATTATCCTGAAGGACCGCTCCACCCCATTCCTCGCCTTGGAATGCTTTGCATTGTAGGTGGCCTCCACTGCACCCCTCACTGGCTGCCTGTAGGGTGTCATCAGACAGATGGGCTCCGCCAGGCAGGGATACCCTCCATCCCCGAGGAGACACCGGCCTTGTGGTGGATACAGGCTCTGAACATACACAAGGCTTTCTTTCATGACCCTGGCATCATGCACAGATCCGGGGAAGGCAATGTAGATGTCAATGAACCTGCACCTGTGGTCACCGATTGCCTGTAGCTGATATGAATAAAACAATTTTCTGTTCAGGTAATCCTGCTGGTCCACTGCAGGGGGCTTAATCCTGATGTGGCATCCATTAATAGCGCCAGCAACCTTTTGAAATGCAGGGTACTGTGCTTTTTGGGCGAATCCCTCGCGAACCTCCTGCATTTCATCTTGTGATGGAAAATGGATGACCCTCTTCATGATCTTCAGGATCCCGCCACTGACCCTGTGGATGACATCGTGCACTGTGGTCCGGGGGACATCAAATGCGTCTGACACAACACGATACGAAGTGGCACTGGCCAGCCAGTAGATAAACATGATGCTTTCCAAGCTATGATCCTGGTTTTCTTACTGCAAGACCTCTACCAGGCTGTCAAAAGAGGGTTGGGTCATTCGGAAGTGGGGCTTGAGGTCCAGGTCGTCCAAATACACACTCAGGATGGGCACATTGGGATTTAGCACACAGTAGGGTCGTCTGCCACCAGTATGTGATGAGAAAAGGCAACTTTACCAAATTGAAACAAAATAAATAGCTTTCACATTATTTGATATGTAGGCCTATTCTGACGTGTGTACATTATTGAATGTAGGCTTTAGGCTACACTGAATTACACTTGCTATGACAGGCATACATGTTCTAATATAGTCCAAGTGGAAGTATCAAATTGTAAATGAACTTGGCTACATACAGACCAGTACAGAGTGTAATAATTGACTTAATGTGGGCTACTCGGTAGTGAGTGTTGCAAGTGAGGACAGACTATTTTTACGCGCTACTCGCTTCAGCACTCAGCGGTCCCATTCTGTGAGCTTGTGTGGCCTACCACTTCGCGGCTGAGCCGTTGTTGCTCCTGGACATTTCCATTTCACAATAACAGCACTTACAGTTGACCGGTGGCAGCTCTAGCAGGGCAGAAATATGATGAACTGACTTGTTGGAAAGATGCATCCTATGACGGTGCCACATGTAAAGTCACTGAGCTCTTCAGTAAGGCCATTCTATTGCCAATCTTTGTCTATGGAAATTGCATGGCTGTGTGCTCGATTTTATACACCTGTCAGCAATGGGTGTGGCTGAAATAGCCAAATCCACTAATTTGAAGGGGTGTCCACACACTTTTTGTATATATAGTGCATTTTAAAATTGGACTGTATAAATGACCAGTTCTGTGGTATGCAAATCATTGTGGATAGAAGAGTGTTAATATATTGTTCATTTGAGCCAGGTTTCTTTGTACAAGCTTAGGTACAGATCTGTAGGATGTTCAACAGATATTATGAAGCGACAAAGCAATAAAGAAAAGAAACATACATGAACTCCCCTATTTTTAGATCGCTATCCATGTTACTACGATTCAATAGACAATAGGACACATACTATAACTACTGGAGGTAGTGTATGGATCTAAGGCTTTTAATCTTCTGTCTTTGGAACCCCTCCGAAGCTTATTTCACTCTTATTGGTGCCTTAAAGTACACTGTGTCTACATGTCTAGATGAAAATGCTAAATTACCTTCCTTTAAACATGATTGTCTGTCACTGGGATGTGGTCCTCTGTAGCTCAGCTGGTAGAGCACGGCGCTTGTAACGCCAAGGTAGTGGGTTCGATCCCCGGGACCACCCATACACAAAAAAAATGTATGCACGCACGACTGTAAGTCGCTTTGGATAAAAGCGTCAGCTAAATGGCATATTATTATTATTATTATTATGCTAATTGTCTTATCTGATGAGGAAAATAACAACTTGTGTTGGAATGAGACAATTTAATTTGAAACGATTGTCCATGTCCCCAGAATACTGCTACACTGTAGCAACACTTAATTTTTTTTTTGTAATGTGCGTGCAAAGTCTAGTTTAATTTGGTGATGGCACATGGGTCAGACTGTCTCTTTTCACACTCAGGAGAATGACTGCCAGCTCCTCTGCCTAAATTAGGAGTGAGTGAGTTAATGAGTCCATGCCTTGTATTACTGCAGCAGGAGAGAACCTCTGTGTTCTTACAAGACAATGGCCTTGTCCGAATACCCATACTTGTGTTCTAAATAGTGGGCTAATTGGGTATGTGAAAATAGAAAGTTATATACAGTATTATGTGACATTTTGAAAGTGTTGTATGCTTAAAATGCCAGGATGTCATACTAATTTCTGCTTTTTACAGTTGAAGTCGGAAGTTTACATACACCTTAGCCAAATACATTTAAACTCAGTTTTTCACAATTCCTGACATTAATCCTAGTAAAAATTCCCTGTCTTAGGTCAGGTAGGATCACCACTTTATTTTAAGAATGTGAAATGTCTGAATAATAGTATAGAGAGTGATTTATTTCAGCTTTTATTGCTTTCATCACATTCCCAGTAGGTCAGAAGTTTACATACACTCAATTAGTATTTGGTAGCGTTGCCTTTAAATTGTTTAACTTGGGTCAAACGTTTTGGGTAGCCTTCCACAAGCTTCCCACAATAAGTTGGGTGAATTTTGGCACATTCCTCCTGACAGAGCTGGTGTAACTGAGTCAGGTTTGTAGGCCTCCTTGCTCGCACACGCTTTTTCAGTTCTGCCCACACATTTTCTATAGGATTGAGGTCAGGGTTTTGTGATGGCCACTACAATACCTTGACTTTGTTGTCCTTAAGCCATTTTGCCACAACTTTGGAAGTACCAAGCTTTAACTTCCTGACTGATGTCGTGAGATGTTGCTTCAATATATCCACATCATTTTCCTTCCTCATGATGCAATCTATTTTGTGCACCAGTCCCTCCTGCAGCAAAGCACCCCCACAGCATGATGCTGCCACCCCTGTGCTTCATGGTTGGGATGGTGTTTTTCGGCTTGCAAGCCTACCCCTTTTTCCTCCAAACATAACGATGGGCATTATGGCCAAACAGTTCTATTTTTGTTTCATCAGACCAGAGGACATTTCCCCAAAAAGTATGATCTTTGTCCCAATGTGCAGTTGCAAACCATAGTCTGGCTTCTTCCTTGTTGAGTGGCCTTTCAGGTTATGTCGATATAGGACTCGTTTTACTGTGGATATAGATACTTTTGTACCTGTTTCCTCCAGCATCTTCACAAGGTCCTTTGCTGTTGTTCTGGGATTGATTTGCACTTTTCACACCAAAGTACATTAATCTCTAGGAGACAGAACGCGTCTCCTTCCTGAGCGGTATGACGGCTGACTGGTCCCATGGTGTTTATACTTGCGTACTATTGTTTGTACAGATGAACGTGGTACCTTCAGGCGTTTGGAAATTGCTCCCAAGGATGAACCAGACTTGTGGAGGTCTACAATTATTTTTCTGAGGTCTTGGCTGATTTCTTTTGATTTTCCCATGATGTTAAGCAAAGAGGCACTGAGTTTGAAGGTAGGCCTTGAAATACATCCACAGGTACACCTCCAATTGACACAAATGATGTCAATTAGCCTATCAGAAGCTTCTAAAGCCATGACATCATTTTCTGGATTTTTCCAAGCTGTTTAAAGCACAGTCAACTTAGTGTATGTAAACTTCTGACCCACTGGAATTGTGATACAGTGAAATAATCTCTGTAAACAATTGTTGGAAAAATTACTTGTGTCATGCACAAAGTAGATGTCCTAACTGACTTGCCAAAACTATAGTTTGTTAATTTCGAAATTTGTGGAGTGGTTGAAAAACAAGTTTTAATGACTCCAACCTGTATGTAAACTTCCGACTTCAACTGTATATAGTAT
This sequence comes from Coregonus lavaretus, assembly GCF_964263955.1. NCBI lineage: Eukaryota > Metazoa > Chordata > Actinopteri > Salmoniformes > Salmonidae > Coregonus > Coregonus lavaretus. Next base: position 35,477,779 of record NC_140000.1, on the reverse strand, counting down.
AATTCGCTGCACACTGTTGAGTTAGAGAAAGGTCTTTCACACCCACGTGTGTTTGACAACAGCTGAGAATCAGATAAGAGGATGGGCTGTAGCAAAATGAACAAATGGTGGAAAACAACGCAATTACGCATTAGAGGACACATTCTCAGTATGGGTGAGCCTAGTATGTTGATATTTTTTGCATACATTTTTACTAAACAGTACATTCTAAATAGTCTGTAGTATGATTAGTACACAGTATGTAGTTTTAGTAACTAGATGGCAAGACTGTCTCTTCTGAGTGGAAGGGGTAGTGTTACTCATTGGTTTGAGAAGATTCAACCAGCATGTTCAGGTACTAGGACCTAACCATTTAATGAACAGTGTGTAATGGTGTCCCTGCAACCGTGTCATCTTTTCACTCTTCTATTGACAGCAGACTCTGCATTGTCTGCATTGTAACTCTTAATTGTTGGAAAAGGACCCGTAAGGAAGCATTTCACAGTTAGTGTACACCTGTTGTTTACGAAGTATGTGACAAATAAGGCAAAATTGCTCAACCACTATCTCTGCCTTCTTTTGTGGTTGGGTTTGTCTTCATCTACCTCGGTAACATTAGTATAGATATAGTCAAATATTTCATATTTTCTGTGGCAATTGTTAGACCTGACACTTCACAGGACACTGTAGGCTGTTGACTATGCCTGTGTCGCAGATATGCAACATTAGCGTAAAACCATTAATGAGCAAACATGCAGTTGAGCTAAATCGTCCGAAACCTTTCGGTTACAGCCAGACACAAGCCTGGATGTAGCAGGGACAGCCTACAGTGCCTATCTACAATGATTTCACTTTTCTATTCATAGACTGGTGTCTGACACCAGTCTATGAATAGCAAAGTGAAATCATTGTAGATAGACGTACTTTCCCACAACTCTCCTTTTCGCTTGTCTAGTCAAGTCTCTTAGTTCGAGGGCCTCTGTATAACTTCTAGTTCTCTCCTCAAGGGCTCTATAATTTCAGTGGAATATTAATGGCGGAGTTGAAACAAGCCTGCAGTGTCTTCCCCCAGCAAGGGCGACCCGCTGGGGTATGATCAGAACTAAAGTACTGCAGGGGTCAGACATATCTGAAGGCTATTCATGCTGATGTGTACGCTTCAATCAATAAACAGGATTGTAGCCTGCATTTATACTGTTGATTTGAAAAACTCAGCAAAACCATTAAATATTCATCATCATAGATTTTTTCATAGAATTTGTGAAAATATGATCAGTCGATAATCCTATTTATGGTTTATCTTGAATTGCAGAATGTAACTAATCTATCTTCAATTACGAATCATAATTTGATTTATCAGATCTCATCTGATAAAAAAAAGGCTGCAGGGCCACATTTCCATTGTCGTAGCTCATTCAATTTGCACATGCTTGATTTCAAACAAACTGATTTACTCTGAAACATAGGACAGAGATTGAGTTTCTCTGTCATGTTTCAATGATAATCTTCAAAGTGAGAAGTGAAAAGAACAATATAGTAAATGGTAAACATGATTCATCAATTCCTCTCCCCATACTTATAACTGTTGTTATTGTCCTACTTGTATATCACAGGATGACTTTCACACTAAAAGGCGCCATTGAAACACAGTCCAGATTTTAACTGCTGTAGTAATCCCTTTGTTTCATATACAGTACAAGGAGCCAGACACAATATCCTGCTGGGCCTAAATCCAGATTAATATGAGCTAAAATAAAGTTATGTGGAGGGGAGGGCGGAGTTAATAGTTGTAGGGGATTAGTCTAGCATGAAAGTCTCAGTGTGAATGGGAGTATGGATTACTCATATGAAGCCCTTAGCTCGCTGGCCCATGGCGATGCATCGTCCAATGCCAAAGCCTTGTTCAGCATCTTCTAGATCTAGTTTATTTTCTCTTGTCTGGAGTTTCTTCGAAATCCCCAAAATAGTCTGCTCAGCAGAGAAACCCAGAGAAAAGTTTTCAAAAGAAAAATAGAAGGGAGTGGAATAGAACCTGCCCAGTGCACACTTCATGCAGTTTGCTTTGATATGGTCAAAATATTATGCTGGAGGAGTGAAGACAGAAACGTGAACATGAAACGTTGAACATGAAAAGTGGTAGCTGCGTAACGCGGTACCTCAGTGCACGCTCCTCGGCCTAACAGGAATACCATCTCCCTCAGTCTTACTGTTTGCTTTAGTGTATAGAAAGAATTTGATAGTGTACACAAAGGTCTGACAAGCCTTTGTGTTGAACTCCTTTAATTTCTGCACTCAACATGATCTTATATATAAAAGTTTTATTTTCGTATATTGTGTGCCTAGAAAACCCCCAAAGGTGTTTTTTTTGGGGTTTTTAACATTATTGTCCAAAAGGCAATACACACTGTTTACATAACACAGTCGAAGGACTCGCAGTTATACTATTGCCATTAAAACCACAAACAATAACAACAATAGTCTACATGGGATCAATTATTAATTATTTGTTTCTAATCTTTACAATGATCATGTTATGGGGCATCTCAGGTTTGCTGTGTCACCTGTCTGTCATGGCGTGTAACAAGGCAGATGCTGGGGTCATTCTGCTCTTACGGAGGCCCCTCAGGCCTTAATTAGCCAAGTAACCCCAAAAATGGGCTAATTAAAATTAAAAAACAGATGTCTGCCACGCTGGTTGCAACATGTTCCTTGTGCTCCATATTTATTGATGGTCGTCGGTTGTGCTATTGAATTTCATTCTCTGCTTGGCATTTGTGTTCATATTATTTCTAATCTCTGTTTGGGGTACACATCTGTGGAGGGCATTTATGGACAAATTGAATTGATTGAAGCTGGCTACACGATAAAAAGGCTTGCTCTTTAAACAAAAAGGGAAAGAGAGGGGCAGAAAGCAACTGAGTAGGAGGGATAGAGGTAGGGAAATGCTTTTCAGGCCTGTTAGAGTCAGAAAGCTGATTGGTGAGCATTGGGCTCTTTGAAGTGAAGAGGGGCTTCCCGGGGTGAGTGCTGGCCTGTGCTTCAGCTTTCACCTCTCACACAGGGCCTATAGTTTAATTAGCTCTATAACAGCAGGTCTCAGAGGCCTCAACTCTCCCTCTCTCCCATCAGGACATCAAACACTGCCCCCTGCTGGCCTCCTGGGATTACACAGAGATTCCCTCCTGCCATACGCTCTCTCTCTTTCTCCATCTCTCTCTCCATCTCTCTCTCATCCTCTCTTTCTCTGTTTGTTTCACTTTCTCTCCATCTGCATTTCTCCATCTCCTTCCTTGCTCTTTCTTGGCTTACTTTGGTTTTAAGGGTTTGCCCTTCATTGGTGTATTTTTCTAACCGTAGCATCTCTGACACAACTGACATTTGTTCTGAGATAGCTGCCTCTATGCCCAATATCCTCTAAAAAGTCAACTAAATAAGTACTGCTCATCCAATCCACATGACAGCTGTATGGATGGAATGGGAGAGAAGGGGAGCTCAGTTCAGGGTCATTTTCCACCCAGGGAGCTGGGGAGTCTCTCATCAAAGTATTTTGACTGGTGCATGGCTAATCACTTTAAACATGCCTTTTTGTTCCTGCTGCCTCCACTCAGCCTTCCATGAATGGGACATGGTCCCATCCCATCCCCTTCTCTCTTCCTGGCTCTCTACCCTTGTCACTGTGGCAACCCAATTTCTCCTCCCACTTCAAATGGAGTCAACAGCAGATGCTCTGTCAAACTCAGAATCTCACTGATTAGGCCCCTGGAGACCAGCGCTAACTCAGACTAGCTGACTTTTTATTATTACATTTGAAAAGTAACCCTCCCTCCGACTGATGTGGAATGTCAACTGTCTGCAAAGTTATTTTTGATGAGTTTTGGGCGAAAACAAAAAAAAAGTGACTTCAGCTAACATCCTAAAATCTCATAAGAAATTACTAAAGTGGTGTTTTTGGTGTAACAGTAATGTTATACTATGATATTTATATTTAGTTCTGTTATGTAGAACCTGCTCCCACTCATGAACGTAGTCTACTCTTTTGCTTTGCGCAAAATTTGCTCATGCAGTAACGAGAGACCACGTGTGGCTGTTTTTATGAAAATATGGGAATATTTAGCAAAGGAGACATCTGGTTGGTCTCAGGGAATGGAATGTAAAACAGTTAGGAAAAGAGGCTTTTAAAACGGGATTGAGTGAAGTAGTAGCGGACTAAACTCCACTCCATGGTGAAGGAAGTGTCTGATGATGTCACCAACGGAGTGGAGCAGAGACCAGGCTTTGTGGAATCTAGCTCAGACTACATCGATTCGCCCAAGGTCAATACTTCATATGTATTAATTTTTTTATGAACACCTACCTTGTAACTATTTGTCCTCTGTAGTTGCGTGCCTTTCTTTGTTTGCTGAAATCCATATTTTTTAAATAAACGTTAATCAAATACAACCACCGACTGTTTGCTCATTGCTGTTGCTCTAAGATGGCAACTCAGCGTAAATGCGTATGTGCCAATTTTTTTCTCACCAAGGAAACAGTCAGTGATTGTATTTGATTAACGTTTTTTGATAAAGTATATATTTCAGCAAACAAAGAAAGGCACCCAACTACAGAGGACAAACGTCGGTAGGCATTTCATAATTTAAATTCTTTGAAACATTAACCTTGGGCAAGTAGCAGCAAATAAAATGTTGAATGAGCAACTAATGAGCATGGATAGCCTCACAAGTTTGATGAAATTACCTTATATTTTTCAGTCTAATACGGCTATTTACATTTTACATTTTTTACATACTTTTGTAGAGCTTTGTCAGAAGCACGCTTGTTGTAAGTAGTTACGCCTAACTGTCCTCCAAGTTTAGCTGGAATTTAGCCCGAAAGGATTTGAGAAACGTGATTGGTTGACGATAGGCTTATGACATTGGCCTACGTCTCATCTTGCACTGCACAGAATATCAGATCTCAACAACGATTTGAGAAGTGTTAAGGAAACCTCCACCCAAAAACTATCTTCTGGTATTTGTTTCAGTAGTCCATTGTTGACATAGTCCCAAAATGTTTTGGTTGTCAGCAATCAAGTTTTCAAGATATGTAACTTTCAAAATACAGAAATCATCCCTGTATGATGTATTTTGTATCATATGATGCTGCGTTTTGCATCATATGATGCTGCGTTTGCATCATATAATCCATAATAAATGCAGATATGATGCATATTGCATCATACAGGGATGAATTGTTGTGATCACTCATTTCTTTGTGATCACTCACTGTACAGTGAGGGAAAGTATTTGATCCCCTACTGATTTTGTACGTTTGCCCACTGACAAAGACATGATCAGTCTATAATTTTAATGGTAGGTTTATTTGAACAGTGAGAGACAGAATAACAACAAAAAAATCCAGAAAAACGGATGTCAAAAATGTTCTAAATTGATTTGCATTTTAATGAGGGAAATAAGTATTTGAGCCCTCTGCAAAACATGAATTAGTACTTGGTGGCAAAACCCTTGTTGGCAATCACAGAGTTCAGACAGTTCTTGTAGTTGGCCACCAGGTTTGCACACATCTCAGGAGGGATTTTGTCCCACTCCTCTTTGCAGATCTTCTCCAAGTCATTAAGGTTTCGAGGCTGACGTTTGGCAACTTGAACCTTCAGCTCCCTCCACAGATTTTCTATGGGATTAAGGTCTGGAGACTGGCTAGGCCACTCCAGGACCTTAATGTGCTTCTTCTTGAGCCACTCCTTTGTTGCCTTGGCCGTGTGTTTTGGGTCATTGTCATGCTGGAATACCCATCCACGACCCATTTTCAATGCCCTGGCTGAGGGAAGGAGGTTCTCACCCAAGATTTGACGGTACATGGTCCCGTCCATCGTCCCTTTGATGCGGTGAAGTTGTCCTGTCCCCTTAGCAGAAAAACACCCCCAAAGCATAATGTTTCCACCTCCATGTTTGACGGTGGGGATGGTGTTCTTGGGGTCATAGGCAGCATTCCTCCTCCTCCAAACACGGCGAGTTGAGTTGATGCCAAAGAGCTCCATTTTGGTCTCATCTGACCACAACACTTTCACCCAGTTCTCCTCTGAATCATTCAGATGTTCATTGGCAAACTTCAGACGGGCCTGTATATGTGCTTTCTTGAGCAGGGGGACCTTGCTGGCGCTGCAGGATTTCAATCCTTCACGGCGTAGTGTGTTACCAATTGTTTTCTTGGTGACTATGGTCCCAGCTGCCTTGAGATCATTGACAAGATCCTTCCGTGTAGTTCTGGGATGATTCCTCACAGTTCTCATGATCATTGCAACTCCACAAGGTGAGATCTTGCATGGAGCCCCAGGCCGAGGGAGATTGACAGTTATTTTGTGTTTCTTCCATTTGCGAATAATCGCACCAACTGTTGTCACCTTCTCACCAAGCTGCTTGGCGATGGTCTTTGTAGCCCGTTCCAGCCTTGTGTAGGTCTACAATCTTGTCCCTGACATCCTTGGAGAGCTCTTTGGTCTTGGCCATGGTGGAGAGTTTGGAATCTGATTGATTGATTGATTGCTTCTGTGGACAGGTGTCTTTTATACAGGTAACAAGCTGAGATTGTGAGCACTCCCTTTAAGAGTGTGCTCCTAATCTCAGCTCGTTACCTGTATAAAAGACACCTGGGAGCCAGAAATCTTTCTGATTGAGAGCGGGTCAAATACTTATTTCCCTCATTAAAATGCAAATCAATTTATAACATTTTTGACATGCGTTTTTCTGGATTTTTTTGTTGTTCTTTTGTCTCTCACTATTCAAATAAACGTACCATAAAAATTATAGACTGATCATTTCTTTGTCAGTGGGCAAACGTACAAAATCAGCAGGGGATCAAATACTTTTTTCCCTCACTGTATATGTTTGGGCATAATGTTGTATATACAGGGCACATTTGTAAAAGAGACCTAGGTCTCAATATGTTTTCGCAGTTAAAATGAAGGTTAAATAAAAAAAGAAAAGAAATGGGGAATGGGGGAAGAGTAAGGTCCTCAAAGGCCCTCAACACCACTCAGGTCATATTTGTATTTATTATGGATCCCCATTACTCTTCCTGGGGTCCGTCAAAATTAAGGCAGTTATACAATTTTAAAAACATTACAATACATTCATAACAGATTTCACAACACGCTAATCTCTACTGAGTGGAGCTCACTGAATACAGATGATGATTATTCTGCGTATTTCTGTTCAAGGCACTTTTGAACTAAACTACACAGCCTTCCTGAACTAAATCAATTTGTTTTAAGGAGCATCACTGGAACAAACGACTACATTGAATTTGCAGTACAAAAACTAAAACAGTTGCAGCTAGAGTGGAAAACTTTTACAAGGTTATTTATTTGCTTTTGATAGTACGTACATTATGTTTGTGGGAGCAGTTTGAATGGCTCCCATGTGTCTTTTATACAGGTAACGAGCTGAGAATAGGAGCACACTCTTAAAGGGAGTGCTCCTAATCTCAGCTTTTTACCTGTATAAAAGACACCTGTCCACAGAAGCAATCAATCAATCAGATTCCAAACTCTCCACCATGGCCAAGACCAAAGAGCTCTCCAAGGATGTCAGGGACAAGATTGTAGACCTACACAAGGCTGGAATGGGCTACAAGACCATCGCCAAGCAGCTTGGTGAGAAGGTGACAACAGTTGGTGCGATTATTCGCAAATGGAAGAAACACAAAATAACTGTCAATCTCCCTCGGCCTGGGGCTCCATGCAAGTTCTCACCTCCTGGAGTTGCAATGATCATGAGAACGGTGAGGAATCAGCCCAGAACTACACGGGAGGATCTTGTCAATGATCTCAAGGCAGCTGGGACCATAGTCACCAAGAAAACAATTGGTAACACACTACGCCGTGAAGGACTGAAATCCTGCAGCGCCCGCAAGGTCCCCCTGCTCAAGAAAGCACATATACAGGCCTGTCTGAAGTTGTGTAGATAATCCTTGCTACCCCAGCTTTTTTGAAAGATATAGTAGCTTTGGAGAACTGCAAAAGTGTTGCAGCTGCTCTCAACAACATTGCTGAATTTAGCAGGCGATATCCAGTGGGAAAAAGTTGTGGTGGACTACTTTCTGGCGGATGATTGTGCCTCTCTGACTCTGAAATGAATCAGATGATGAGGAAATCCCTGACTTGGGTAAAAACATTTTCATTGAACTAGACATTGTCATCTAATGATGACAGTGATGGGGAAGAAACGTTGATCAACAGTGTTGTTGTCACGGAAGAAGTTGACCGAGTTTTGAAAACAGTGGAATACCCGGAGGAAGCAGAGTATGAGAATGAGAAAATTCTGGCGTTTGATTGCATCCATGACAGAGAGGGAGAAAGATCTGATGATTCTTTTGGCATTGCACACGGTCAGTGTGAACCGGAGTGACTTGACACAACGGGCCAAGCAAGCTGTACAAACAAAACGGAAATGACACAGGACATCTTACTTAGTTAAAGGGGTTCCAGTCTGCCGTGAAGCGTTCATCCATGTATACGGGTAAGAGTCTAGCTACATTTTCAGATATTATACATTTCTAATTTTGTCAGAAAGTCATTTTCATTGCAAGTTAAAGCATACGGTTAGCTAGCTAGCTAACATTAGCTGGCTGGCTTGCTAGCTAACGTTACGTGTATGGTCAGTGTAGTAATATTATTCAGATCTCAGAATTCCATTTGCATTGCTAGTTATAGCCTAATGTTAGCTAGCTAGCAAACATTGAACCTAGTTGGTTAGCTTTAGCTACCTGCAGATTCATACTACAGCATTTCATGCATGGTGGCTAGCTATGACAATCTGTTTGTATTTCTAGTACTGTATGGGTTGGGATTATGGTTCATTGTTTAGCTAGCTAGCTATCTACTTGTTTAAACAAAAGACTCCACTTCGCCAGATGATTACATGACCCATGATGTTAGCCAGGTGTGTCAGGGGGTGATTACGGCCGTCTATCGTATTTAATGAACATGTGAACTACACTACCTTACTCAATCTGTTTAGCAAATGGCCTCACGTGAATCCTTAAAGAGATGGGTTGGGTTAATGCTTAAGAGGGTGTGAACGATGCTGAATGGGTGTAGACAAAGAAGAGCTCTCCAGTAGGTGTACCAAAAGATTCAAGGGCCATTTTCTCAAAAGTGGGGTTACAAGTTTATCAACTTTCAAAGCAGAATTACTTTCTCATTGTTCCTCAACTGCAGTGTATGATATACCACTTTCTAGCTCTGTCTGTAATTTTATCCAATGTAAAAAAACACAATTTCAAATTTTGCAACATAAGACTGAAAAGAGGTGGTCGGTCACATAATATAAAATGTAATTTGCAAAAATATTCAAGTACATTTTTTATTTGCAGTGTACAACACTAACATTGTGAAGATTTACTCTTACTGGTGGCCAAAAATATAAAATATCTGAAAGCCATGCCCCTAAAAGGCCACGCCTCCTGAAAATTATCTAAGGATTGCTCAACCCAACTGATGGTTAAAAAAACAACAGCTGACGGTTAAATAAACCCATGTTTGGGTAATCCAAACAACCCCACGTTGGGTTATTCACACAACCCACTGGCTGGGTCAAAATAACCCAGCGTGTGTTCTGTCCAATATTTACGCAGCGCTGGGTTACCAAATAACCCAAATTGGGTTGTTTTTAACCCAGCATGGAATCTCATTCCACTGTTATGCTGATGACACCCAGCTGTATGTAAAAACTGCCCAAAGTCTTTCTGATGCATGTGCCTTGAGGAGATAAGGGCATGGATGAAGCAAAACTTCCTTCAACTGAACAGCAGCAAAAGAGACGCCCTACTTGTTGGCACCCCCCACCAGGTCCAGCACTCACCAATAACGCACGTCACCATTGCAGGACAGAACATCCCTCCCCCTCAGTTTCCAATCTGGGTGTAAAGCTTGATTCCTCCCTGACCTTTGACAGCCACATCAAACAACTGTGTAAAGCGTCATTCTATCAACTTTAGAAAATTGCAAAAAGAATAGGATTATGACAAATAACACATTTTCTTATTGAGTAACTTTAGCAATAAACCAACATTTATGGAGAGTAAACACATTTTTCTATGGAGTGTAAATACATTTCTATGAAATATGAACAAATCTTTATGGAGTGTGAGAGCGAAAAACCTGTCTGGCAGCTTTCTTTCCAAATATCCATAAATCAATCAAGACAGTAAAATTCTCTCATGGCCCCTCTGCCCCAGGCGACCACCTAAGTACTCCAGATCAATTTATAAATCTTTATCAATGCATTTTAAACTAAGATGCAATTGAATACACATGAAAGCCTCAGAAAACAAAATACAATCAAAAATGTCCACATTCAGGCTGGTCGACCCATCGGACCCTCCTGTGGATTCTCTCTGTCCCTGCCTAGACCCAGTATCCCTAAGCATCCACGAAATAAACAAAAACATCTGAGGTCCCCACATGTACCCAACAACAAAAAACATAATTCTTCAAAAATTAATACAGAAAGAATATGACACAAATTATGTATTACACATGCAAATATGTCTATATATCATTGCAGACACTGGAATGTAGTCCACTACACTGCATCTCCTCAGCAGTGTCAACTTTCAATGCAACATCGATGATGGAATCTGAACATTTCCACACCTTACTTGTTCCACTTCCTCCAGTCCATTCATATTGTCCATGTTTGAGTATTTGAATCCCCTCTACACATTCCCCCATATACTTCTGGAAGAAAAGAAAACACCAACCAGTATCTTTTGCAAAACAACACATGCAAATTAAAACTATAAAAATATAAAAATGATATATAAAATTAATCACATTCCATTTCCCCCCTTTGATTCATAAGAAAATACTAAATATCACAATAATATGTAAAGACGTGAAAAATGATCGGATATTCAAAATTTCCTAGAGTTATTTCAACCCTAGTTTTCATAAAAAATGTTGTCTGACTTTTCCCCCAATTTTTTCAAAAACCATTTCACTGATTTATCCACAAATTCCTTTCCCACTAATTTGAGGATATGTGATCGGGAAGTCCCCACCTGCTTATGACTTCTTTACACAAGAACTTGGCAACCGATTGAGCATCTTTTCGCTTGGTTGGACATATGCACCTCTTGGTGTAGGAATGTAACCAAGAAAAACAGTCACACCCCTGTAAACATTATTTTTCAGACAGATTGTGCACCTGCCTATGACATAGTCAACCTGTTCAAGCAAATATGGTTCCCAAAAACCATACTCCTTTGTGATCTTTCTCCTAACCTCCCCCCTTGCAACATGAGCTAACCCATGTGCTTCCTGAATCATCAGACCTAATAGGTCTAGAGGCGCTACTATCAACCCCTCATGGTTTCTCCAAAGACAACAAAGGATTGTTACTCTGACGATTTTTTATTGTCTTCAAAAGACCTGCTTTCGAAAGTCCTTCAATTTGTGGTTCAATCCCTTGGATTGCTTCATCTTTCAATGGATACTGATTCTTCCAATGAGGTCTGGCTCCTGGTCGAAGTTCAACTTTCACCTCAATTGGGCTGATTTCACAAGTCCAATATCGGTACTGTGTTGAGACCACAAACATTCTTGAACTTGTTGCAACATCTCCTCTTTCATAGGGTCTGAATCCATCTTCACACTGCAAATAGATTCATGTGTCATCCGTACAGCTTATGGCTCTCCTTGTCCTTGAGCCGAAATCATGATTTTGAGAAATCGCTGATCTTCACTCCTCCAAATCCCCAAATTCTCTTTCATCGGTACGAAAACAGCTTTCTCTGCTTCTGTCATAATTTCTCCTATTTGCTTCTGCTCATAGCCTTCAGAAACCAACAAGGTCACATGTGGCACACTCTTCTCAATCTCAAATTCTTTATCCAGATAATCGTCTGTGTTTATCTTCATAGCTGCTCCTTGTGGTCCTAAAATTATGCAACATGAGCTGAGTTGAACTTTCTTTGGTTGATGACTCAACCATTCCTCTGAGTTCGATTGGGCAGCATTCTTGAAATACTTGAGCGTACAATGAAATGGATATTCCGGAAGCCTCGCATCTGGCATATTTGCCACAATGAATTTCTCCCATATCTTAGCCTGCTTCAAAAAATCTTCACAGAGATTTCCAATCCAGAATACTGTAGAAGAATCCATATCTGTCATCATCAACAATTGGTAAACCTTTTCCTATGGCACTTCTACCAGACAGCCGTCTGGTGTACATTTTATTGTACAGTTCAACTTACACAATGCATCTCTTCCCAACAATGCAATAGGTGTATGTTCTGATACCAATATGGGTATTGTAATTTTCTGATTTTTATAGCAGAGCTCAATTGGTTCCGTAAGAGGAATCAGCTGTTTCACTCCCTCAAATCCGATTGTCCTAATTAGTTGATTTGGACATAGGGAGATGTGTAGCATCTTCAGGCCGAACACAGGTAAAAGCAGCTCCGCTATCCGCCATCACTTCCAATGGTCAGTTGTTTATTTTCACCTCAATTGTTGGATCTTTTTCCGGTCCTGATGCTACCAGCTGACACCCCCCTTTCGGATCTTCTGGGCACCCCTAGAATCCTTGCTCCGGGCCCCTATAAGGGTTCACCGGTCCTCCAGATGATCTTGACTGGCCCCTGTATCTTCCTCTGCGGTTGGAACTGGTCCGGTTGAAGCTGTGGCAGTGATTGTTGATTTGGTGCACACTGATTCTGCATAACCAAAGCTTGTTTCTTCTCCTTCTTATTCTCTACCAGTTGTATTTGATTGAGTTTTCTGAGAGTTTCTTGGTCCTGTTCTTTCTGGTTGTGTTCCTTTTTCCGGTACAGATCCACTTGATGGTCTATATGATCTGTATAGACACCTTTTGTCATGCTTCCAAGTCCAACCACCTCTGCCAGTTTGCTACTTACTGGTGAGGGCAGTCCCATCTGCAGTTTAGCTCTCAAAATTGACTGCTCAATTTGACTCACATCTGGATCATTTCCGGTAATATTTCTCCACACTTGATGAACTCTTGAAACATAGGCTCTCGGATTTTCTTGTTGTCCTAGTGGGTCAATCAGAATGTTGTCAGGATGCACATTTGTTGGAAACGTATCTTTCAGTGCTCTCCACAGCCGATTTCTACTTGCAGCCAACAATTCAGGATAATTCACCGCACTCCCCACATATCGATGAAGTCCAGCTCTCTGAAACATTTCTTCCATATCTGGAATCCCAAGAAGATTAGCCAAAAGTCTCTTAATGTCTCCTATGGCAGACTGTGTTCCCACCGTAATTTCTTCCAATTTTGAAATCCAAGGATATGCTCCATCTTGAAGAGTAGGCAGCTTCTCAAGTATATCTGACATATCGGTATTCTGCAAAGGCTTATACTCCAGGTTCTGTCCTCGAATTATCACTTGCATCATCTTCTTACTTGTGCTCTCTTTTCTTGGCCTCAATGTATACCTCTTCTCCAATTCTTGGGATCCTTTTCTCAGGAGTTTTTTCTTCTGTATCTTCAGCTTCTTGAGTTGTTCTTCCAGTTCTCTTACTTCTTCTAAATTATTCGCCTTATCCAGGCATGATACGCATCGGTCTATATCTCTTTCTATTTCTTCTGTGCTAATCATTGTAGGATAAAATCCTCTTGAATATGAAGCACCTTTAATCTCAAAATCTTCATCGCTATCTCCATCTTCACTTTCATCAGAACTCGAATATCTTGTATTCTTCTTCTTCCAACTTCCATCACCCCTTCTTTCTGCTCTGGCCAACCTCCGTCTGATCACAGGGTCATATCCACCCATGATCTCTTCTGAATCACTCTGATCATCATCTTCAAGTTCCATCCTCCTGAACCTCACTCCACCCTTAGTTTCCAGACATCTCGTTTTCTTCTTACTTTTGGAGTTTGGATTCATCTTTATGGTCGTTTCTGCTTGTCCTCTCTCTATTATTCATTCATCTTCATCTCTGATGCAATAATCACCCTCCTGAATTATCACTGGAAGCTGAGGATAGACGTCCTTAAACTCTACTTCTTCCTCGTAAGGTGGGGGTCTTTTTGCTGAATCCGTATGTGAGAAAGGTGTATTGACTTCTGCCATTAGTTTTTCTGTCACCTTCACCTCTTTTGCCATTTTCTGTTTCTTTTATCTTTGGTATCTTTTATCAGTTTTTGTCCTTCATTTTCAAACAGCTTAAGAACACCCAGCTCTCTTTGTCTCTTTTCTTTACGTTGTTCCCTTTTTTCCCCTTCTTTTGGTCTGCCTTATAAATCGACACAAGCACTTTCATTATGTTGATGACGTCAGGGTTAAGAGTCCCTTCCACTGGCCATGGTTGTTCAATGTCAGGCCAACGTTTATTCCATTTTCCAGATAACCTTGCATTACCATTAACTAGAGGATTACTACTTTCTACTACATCAACAGGAGTAATTACTTTCATAGTTTTTATGTCCTTTTTCCCCATTGTAACAACTCTTTTATATTCCTTTATTGTGAATTATTTTATTATTATTATTATTTTAAACCAATTAATTTGTAAACCAAAAATACTTTAGACTATGTAGCTTATGTTTCCCTCCCTTTTTTTAAAATTTTTATTTATTTTTTATTTTAAATTAATTTATTAATTTATTTTATTTTATTATATTTTACCAAATTATTGATTAGTGGCAATCTTACAACATCCGATCAGGAAAAGTAAAGGAAAGTAGTCAACTTCAGAGCAATCCAAAAAAGAAAGACCTCTAATCCAGCAACACTACAGCACTCACAAACCAATTGCTTAATAAGCACCCAATTACCTTAATTTTACAGAATAATGTCAGTGCTGGATTTCCAACACAACTCTAATCAAACCAACTCGTGCACAAAAAACTCCAATGTGCAATTCTTAATTACATCAATTGATCAGTCTGTTGCCAAGTCCCTGTCAAATTGTCACAACATGAAATATGCTAGGCACACACAATATCCTGTATGGGAAGGTACGTTTTGTGAACAGAACAGTACTGGCCTTGATTGGACTGGATCCGGAGAAGCACACACTGTCGCGTGACGCACTGGTCAGCACCTCCTCTCTCTCTCTGTCTCCTCCTTCTCGTCTCTCACATGACAGAAGAACAAAGGAACAGACAATAATTTAGTCTTTTATGCACTCACTGGGTTATTTCAACCATACAATACCCTTTTAGACATACCTATGTTCACACTCGCGCTAAGAAATAAGCAAACAGCTTAACTCAGGAATATTATACATAGCGCAATAACATTTTATTTTATTTATTTATTTAATTATTTTTATTTTTAATCCATCAACATATCTCTCATTTATAAATTCAATAGATCTCAATAAAATAGTTTCATCGTTAAGCAACAGAGGATTTAACAAACAGAATACTTTATTCGTGTGTAAGTCTCCCCCTCCTTCTCTGTCTGCATGTCACAGCAGCTCAGTGGCATATTTGCTCTACGTAACTCTAAACTCATAAAATCCCACACATGCGCAGTTCATTCACCAGTGCAATTTCAGAGTGAGAAGAGCTCCCAAGTAGCTCTCTCCAAGCTAAACAGCAGAAAGTAGACAGACCAGCTGTCCCTCCGTTATTTCCAACACAGACAAACAGTAACACTTAACAAAACTCCCAAACCAACACAGAACATAGAACACAAATCCTACTTTGAAGTTTCTTAACTTCACTTATCCTAATCTGCAGATTTATAGTTATTTTCTTATCCATTACAAAACATCTCTCTACACTCTTTAAACTCCTCCCTGTAGGCTCATGATCTTCTAACAGTTATTAAACGTTCTCTTTTTTTATAGAGACTCATAATATTTTAACCTTAACGTCCTTCCAGGGGGTTCATATATAGTTAACAATTATTAACGTTCTCACCAACGGAGACTCATAAGGTTTTAACCTTAACTAACATATTTCCTTACAAAAAACTAAAACCCCTGTTCTCAACCAAAACATATATATGTATACATCTCTAACATAAATCTTATCATAACATGAGTCGACACACAGCTGAAACACAACAGAGACGTCTTTATTTTATTATATTTTTTTTTTTTTCGCACACACACACAATTCAAGAGGAATGCATCCGTTCCTACGGTCCTCTAAAGCATGCTACCGTCATTCCTTATTTCTCATAGTTCCTTCCTAAATTTCTGCTACCTCGAGTTTGCAGATATTCAATGAGAGGTTACTTCGAGCATATACCTCGTCAACTATATGTCAAGGGGTAACATGCAAATGAATGTATCTACCACAAACTCCAGTTCCCAGAACTGACCTTAAAAATCAACCTAGTGAGTTTTCAGGATTTTCGGCCCATCCTAATGATCGCCTCGTTTGAGGGCTTCCGTAGATCAACGACGTCCTAATTAGTATACATTTTCCTTATTTCCTGGCCTTATTCCTTCATTCTATTTACATTTTATTCAAGCCAAATATCCCTGTGCCCAGTGTTATCAATTCCTATAAACAAATTTAGAAATTTAGAACGGATTCTTATCCCACAGCAAATAACAGTAAAGTGCACACATAAGTCTTTAAATGGTACATCTCCTCAGCGCACACACCCACATAAGCAAACGAACCGACCAGCGCCCAAAATTGTGAGAAATCTAACCTTATGTTCCTGCGTCTTGAGCGGGAGTCACTTCGTAGCTCATGAATGGAACGCTGGAGGGACGCAACACGTCCCAAAGTTCCTTGTCGCCATTCTGTGGTATCGAAATAACGATGCTAATTATGCTGTGATGACAAGAAATCCGCTGACACTGTCCTTGATTATAATAGTTTATTACATCAAAGATGTCAGCGTCAATTTACATACTCCTGCAGACATCTGGTTTAAGGGGAAACATTTAAATGTCTTTGAATGGCCTAGTCAAAGCCCAGACCTCAATCCAATTGAGAATCTGTAGTATGACTTAAAGATTGCTATACACCAGCGGAACCCATCCAACTTGAAGGAGCTGGAGCAGTTTTGCCTTGAACAATGGGCAAAAATCCCAGTGGCTAGATGTGCCAAGCTTATAGAGACATACCCCAAGAGACTTGCAGCTGTAATTGCTGCAAAAGGTGGCTCTACAAACTATTGACTTTGGGGGGTGAATAGTTATGCACGCTCAAGTTGTCTGTTTTTATGTCTTATTTCATGTTTGTTTCACAGATTTTTTTTTTTTTCATCTTCAAAGTGGTAGGCATGTTGTGTAAATCAAATGATACAACCCCCCCAAAAATCCATTTTAATTCCAGGTTGTAAGGCAACAAAATAGGAAAAATGCCAAGGGGGATGAATACTTTCGCAAGCCTCTGTATATACCAGAATATCTACCCCTAGCATTTATTCTTTCTAGACTACAAACTCACACACTTCCCCATTGGTCTGACCTCAGCCAGAAACAGACGGAACCTTTACAAGCTGAGCCAAGCCCACTTGACACTGCATCCTAATCAAACTGCCTGCTTGTAGCAGCCTGACCAGCCGGCTGCCTATTAATTCCACTAACCACATGCCCAGGTCTCCACAGGGAGAATGTGTAGGAGAGGGGATTAGCAGGGTCAGTATTTTTCTCTCACTCTCTCTCTCACTCTGCACTCCTTTCTCACACTCCCTCCATCTGTAGGGACTCTCTCTTTCTTTCTCTTTCTCTCCTCTGCCCATGTTATCCAAGGGGAGAACAGTGACACATAGAGTAACTCCACTTTGTCTAAGGACAAGTCCCTTTCCAGTTGAGATGAGTCAGTGGTCTTTGATACAGCTCTGAACACTTCCTCATTGACTTTCGCTTGACCTGAGGGTTTGGGTGGGGTTATGGAGGGAGAGCAGTTCTTTGAGATAAGAAGGGGCATTTTACCATGAATACACTGGAAAGTCAGCAGGAGGGTTTTGAATTCAATCCGGAATGGGATGGGGAGCCAGTGCAGAGGTGACATGATGGGGGTGATGTGATTGTGTTTCCGCACTCTCATCAGGATCCTGACAGCGCTGTTCTGGATGTTTTGGAGCTTCTGAAGACTCTTGCCAGGGATCCCGATGAAGAGTCCATTGCAGTAGTGCAGCCTTGAGGAGATAAAGGCACGGACGAGCTTCATGGTATCAGACTGAGTGAGGGTGGGACAGAGTTTGGCAATTTTCTAAAGTTGATAGAATGACGCTTTACACAGTTGTTTGATGTGGCTGTCAAAGGTCAGGGAGGAATCAAGCTCTACACCCAGATTGGAAACTGAGGGGGAGGGATGTTCTGTCCTGCAATGGTGACGTGCGTTATTGGTGAGTGCTGGACCTGGTGGGGGGTGCCAACAAGTAGGGCCTCTCTTTTGCTGCTGTTCAGTTGAAGGAAGTTTTGCTTCATCCATGCCCTTATCTCCTCAAGGCACATGCATCAGAAAGACTTTGGGCAGTTTTTACATACACCTTCTCAAACTTGATATTTAGATTTGTGCTGCACCCGGTGCCAAATTATAATGTAATTACTTAGCAGGATAGAGACCCCGGTCTTAGGGAGAGAGAGAGAGCAGAATTGAAACGCTGCACTGAGTGGCTCTGTCTTTGATTATGTGAAGGCCGGGCTGGGCCATACAGTATATAGACCAGTCAGAGCAGAAGAGAAGACACTCCAGGCCTGATGCCCCAGCTCTCGCCTGATGGGTCCCTGTGGGGAGAATTCAACAGGCTTCATTTACAGCTCCAGTAGGGAATAATATACTAGCAGCGTTTGGATGTGTCAGGTCCCATATATTTGGCTGTTCTATTAGAAATAGATCCCTGTGCAGGACAATTAACCTCTGGCCCTCGCTATGTGGATCCCTGCTGTAACGGCTTAGCATGGGCCATAAATCAGCTCCCCGGGGTGAAGAAGAGGAGAAACCTAGCCCAACTCAACATTCATTACTCTGTTGGCTCTCTGGCTGGGCTGCTACTACGCTCTGCTACCCATCAGGCCAGCCAATCTCATCACAATATATTGCAATGCTATGGAGTTTCCAGTTTTAGCATATTATCACCGAGATGTAAGGGAAATGTAATGGAGGTTGGAGGAGGTGAGCAAGGCCGACCCCTGTGCGTTTGTGCTCCACTGAATATGTCGTCTGGCAGACTTTCAGCACGTAAGCTTAATATGGAATTCCTTTAGTCCACAGTACGTCTCCTAACTGTTCTTATGGGCTTGGAATGAACCATCTAGTTAGTAGTCCAACCCTTGTTTTTGGATGATTGCCTGTAACATTTGAACTTCCAGACAACAAAATTGGCAATGATCTGTAATGGTTTTGGTGTCCTTTTGTTCATCAGCAGTAAAATTGCATTGAAGCTGACTTTAATCCGTGCATCTGCTGCATGCACATTTGGACCATTTGCTTAATGGTGGATTAGAGTCCAGAATGAGCGGTAATAAAGCAGTGGACCAGCGGGGTGACCTTGCGGGTCTGGTTCAGGTTATTCCCATCATTAGCCCCGATGCGTCTCTTGGCTGGCACAGACCCTGGTCACGTGATGGGGGAATCGGTGGCTTCCCACTTCTAGCCTGTAATTTTCACACCACTGGGCTAATGTGTGAGATGGCAACAGATGCTGCGAGAGGAGACGGAAGCAAATTATGCCCAAGGGCTTTAAAATTATGCCTTAAAAGCCTTGTTCATTAAATATGATTTGGAAAAATTAGCTTTTTGGCGTGTGGAATGTAGCAGGTTGTGATGTATTACAATAATAATCAAAATCCCCTGGGTGCCATCCCTCCCTCCCGAACTTTATTAGTATGTGTGTTTATGTGGCTGTGCTTAGGGGATGTGCGCTCTAGTTTGTTTTTGTTTTATGGGAAGGGGAATTCTTTACAAAAGCAGGGGGCCATCATTGCCTTGGCCAGGATTTGTGTGTGTGTGTTGCAAGGTTTGTGTTTTTATATTTGTTTTTATTTCTGTTAGTTTTAAGATTTTTATTTGAAATTCAGTTTAGTTTCGGTTAGTTTTCTGAAACATTTTACTCTTTTTTTATTTAGTTTAAGTTTTATAAAACATTTCTATTTAGTTTCATATTATTTAGTTTAGGTTTTAGTTTTAGTGTTAGGGACAGAAAGTAGCCTATGCGTGGGAGGCTAGGAGCCATTTATGTCTTTTATAGTTTTTGTGTTTTGGGGGTTGTCAGTTCTTGCCACTGTGGGGTAGTAATGCCTAAGGTGATGGGTCAGGTCATAGGTTAAGTAAGGTTTAACGGTAGACTCAGCGAGATGATGTAGATGCAGGCAGTAAACAGTAGTAGTGGGTCAATTTCCGCAACAACCAGTGGCGTTGGAGCGCAAGGATAAACTTCTCCATTGTTGTGGTCCAATAGCAGCATGAAGCGCACCCGTGCACATGCACTGATACTCTGTGTTACTATGTGAGAGCAAAGTCTTGCATCATGCTCATCTCAATGGGCAATTTTGAGCGGATCACTTTTGCCTTTCAAAGTGTGTTGCATTCTGGGGATGAAAATTGTCTGACTTCTGCCTAGATGCCAACTGCATGAACTTTACAAAAATCCTGTGATCAAAGGTGATGAAGTTGTGACTGCAGTCAACTGCAAGTTTCTGCCGTTGCTCTTCCCCAACTTCATCCTGCAGCCATCGCCTGCATTGTGGGAGGCTCTATTGTCAACCAATCATTAGGGTGTTTTTGTTTGACCCACGAGAACGTGATCAAATACATGACTGAAACAGGAACCAATTAGCTGCGATTTATGTGTACAGTGGATACGTATATACAAATACATTTGATATTTGAAGCTCTCGCTCACTAATTTATTGTACAATGTACACACATAATATTATATTATGATATCAGTTTGTGAGTGTGTGTGATATTAGGGTTAGATACATTGTTATTTCGACATTATAAAGAAAACCTTTTATAAACAATGGCAACACTTCCATGTTGATCTCTGCCTTGATGTTGGAAAACCACATTAGTGTCTGACTTTCAGCAGATGCACCTCCCCCGACTTTACTCCTCAACTGTTGTCTACGGTCGGTTGCTTTAGCCTTACCACTCAAACGCGCCCAACCAATATCTGCGGTGCTGTTCGTGGCAACGTTGAAATTATAAATTCAATCACAATGTGACCTGCCAGATTCAGAAGCTTGAAAACCCATTACAAAAAAAGCTGAACATAATTCATAATGGTTTTTATTTTAATTATTTTTTGAGTCAAATATAATAGTTTCAGTATAGTTTTAGTTTTTCAAATGGGTTTGTTAATTATTTTATTTCAGTTTACTAAATTATTTTGGAGTGGAGTACAGATTGCATTGCGGCTGGCTATTATTAATTGGTGTCTGGGTGAAGGGTTGTGGGAAATGGATGCGGTTGGTTGTCTGGCATCTGTCCCATCTCAATAATAGAAAGAGGATCAGAGGGGATATCATGGTGAAATATAGCCCAAATGAGCCACTACACAACAACACTGGAAAAATAACTATAGTGGAATGTTTCTGAAGTGAGGGCAGGGGTGGTTGGGGGTTGATGGTGGGTTCTCACCTACTGCAACCTACCCTTTATTCTCTATGGAGCTTCATATTATTATAAGTGAAATACAAATAAGATGCAATTACCGATTTATGGTGGCCATGGCTAAAATGTGTGTCCATCTTGGGCTAAATCTATGATTTCTTTCAATCTTAGGAAATCAAATTAAATGTGATTATGTGCAAGCCATTAAAAAATATAATCCATCAATCCCTTGATATTGAATGACATTTACTTCATCATCAAGTGTGACCTCCCACTTAATGTCATCTCCTTCTCTCTCCTCAGCAGCAGGTTGCACCTTTGACGAGGATTCTGAGCCCAGTCTGTGTGACTTCACCCAAGGGGAGGAGGATGACTTTGACTGGCAGCTCTTCCGGACACACAACTCGCCGCACGCCTCTTCTGACCTCCTGCGTGGTGAGTTCCTGCTCTTATGCTTCAGAGTATTGAAGTTTTCTCTGGTGCTAACCTGGTATCCACTATGGCATCCAATGCAAGTATCACTTTCATTTTGTGGATGGGGTATCTGTATCAGCAAGTATAAGAAACAAGGACTGGGGTGGTATGAGACTTCTCGTGTCTTAATGTGTGATGTTATCCTCCCTGGATTACAATCCTTAGATAGAACATCAATGTGCGAGCCAACGACATACACATTGCCTTTCTAAGCAGCCAGTGCCTGCTCTTCTTAGGCGTGATTTACAGTCTTTGTGCATGTTCCCACGTGCATGTTTGTTCAAAGGAGATGCTGAAGCTGTCCAGAAGCTGGAGGTGTTTAGGAAACACTCCAAAGTGTGGATGCCTGCCTGGGATTATTAATAGGATTCAGCGTGTATGGGTGTGGCGTCGAGTGGCTTCAGGCGTCATCAGGAATGTGTGGCCGCATGCAAATCAACCATGAAATGTCCAACATGCATAATTTATCGTCTTTAATCAAGCAGTCATATCCGGCAGTGGTGTCTATTTCCCCACTAACCCGCGGGATATCTCTAATGTTAAGCAGGCTCGCAGGGCAGGGGCTGACAGAAATGTACAGTTTCATGCGTATCTGCTGGATGTTGCCATGGGGAGAATGAGACTGCATGCATACTGCATTCCCCCCCCCCCCCCCTCCCCCCACATTAACAAACACCTTGGGGGAACAGACAGAAAGAGAGGGGGGAGTTTACAGCATTTACAGCAGTGCTATGGCCGACGCGGACACTTCAAGCCGACTGCCTGGGAGTGATTAGACCACTGACCTCCGTCTCAGTCAATCAATGATTGGAACATTGTGCAATGTGTAGAGAAAAGTATGGAGTAAAAATATAATTTATGAAAATGTGAAGTTAGAGAAGCAAAATAAACTTGGAAGAAAACCGTGGCACCGTGAAAATACCATGGTATACAGTGGGGAAAAAAAGTATTTAGTCAGCCACCAATTGTGCAAGTTCTCCCACTTAAAAAGATGAGAGAGGCCTGTAATTTTCATCATAGGTACACGTCAACTATGACAGACAAAATGAGAAGAAAAAAATCCAGAAAATCACATTGTAGGATTTTTAATGAATTTATTTGCAAATTATGGTGGAAAATAAGTATTTGGTCAATAACAAAAGTTTCTCAATACTTTGTTATAAACCCTTTGTTGGCAATGACACAGGTCAAACGTTTTCTGTAAGTCTTCACAAGGTTTTCACACACTGTTACTGGTATTTTGGCCCATTCCTCCATGCAGATCTCCTCTAGAGCAGTGATGTTTTGGGGCTGTCGCTGGGCAACACAGACTTTCAACTCCCTCCAAAGATTTTCTATGGGGTTGAGATCTGGAGACTGGCTAGGCCACTCCAGGACCTTGAAATGCTTCTTACGAAGCCACTCCTTCGTTGCCCGGGCGGTGTGTTTGGGATCATTGTCATGCTGAAAGACCCAGCCACGTTTCATCTTCAATGCCCTTGCTGATGGAAGGAGGTTTTCACTCAAAATCTCACGATACATGGCCCCATTCATTCTTTCCTTTACACGGATCAGTCGTCCTGGTCCCTTTGCAGAAAAACAGCCCCAAAGCATGATGTTTCCACCCCCATGCTTCACAGTAGGTATGGTGTTCTTTGGATGCAACTCAGCATTCTTTGTCCTCCAAACACAACGAGTTGAGTTTTTACCAAAGAGTTCTATTTTGGTTTCATCTGACCATATGACATTCTCCCAATCCTCTTCTGGATCATCCAAATGCACTCTAGCAAACTTCAGACGGGCCTGGACATGTACTGGCTTAAGCAGGGAGACACTTCTGGCACTGCAGGATTTGAGTCCCTGGCGGCGTAGTGTGTTACTGATGGTAGGCTTTGTTACTTTGGTCCCAGCTCTCTGCAGGTCATTCACTAGGTCCCCCCGTGTGGTTCTGGGATTTTTGCTCACCGTTCTTGTGATCATTTTGACCCATACGGGGTGAGATCTTGCGTGGAGCCCCAGATCGAGGGAGATTATCAGTGGTGTATGTCTTCCATTTCCTAATAATTGCTCCCACAGTTGATTTCTTCAAACCAAGCTGCTTACCTATTGCAGATTCAGTCTTCCCAGCCTGGTGCAGGTCTACAATTTTGTTTCTGGTGTCCTTTGACAGCTCTTTGGTCTTGGCCATAGTGGAGTTTGGAGTGTGACTGTTTGAGGTTGTGGACAGGTGTCTTTTATACAGATAACAAGTTCAAACAGGTGCCATTAATACAGGTAACGAGTGGAGGACAGAGGAGCCTCTTAAAGAAGAAGTTACAGGGCTGTGAGAGCCAGAAATCTTGCTTGTTTGTAGGTGACCAAATACTTATTTTCCACCATAATTTGCAAATAAATTCATAAAAATTCCTACAATGTGATTTTCTGGATAAAAAATGCTCAATTTGTCTGTCATAGTTGACGTGTACCTATGATGAAAATTACAGGCCTCTCTCATATTTTTAAGTGGGAGAACTTGCACAATTGGTGGCTGACTAAATACTTTTTTCCCCACTGTACATGGGATCCTAGAATGGAGCAATGCAAGGAAGGCAGTTTACTCAGATTTGCAGTCTGTGTAAGTTTTCTCATATGCTTGTAAATCACATCAGGAGTTTACTGTAGCAATCCACCATCATGGCAGTGAAGGTGGAGGATAACTTGTGTTTATGAGATAAGGCTATATACAGTGGGCCGGTATTCACTTTCTAGGCTGAGAAATTGGTGCCCATGGAAGATTTGCATGTATGTACGCCCCTTGACAAACATGGATAAACTGTTACTGAGTCATGAAATAGTTCAATGTTTTGTCAAAGAAAATGAAATAAGTCAGTCAGTGTAAGTATCACTTTCACAGCTGGATGTAAGAGAGATTGAGAGTCAAGGACTGGGCTGGTCAGACAACACTTATGTGAATAGTCATACCAGAAACACACAGATCCTTTGGTTTCCTTAGTGATGACCTTCCAGAAGAGATGAATCAGACTTCATAAGATGAATGTATGACAGGACTGTCGGTCTAGACGTACATACTTATTTAGCATGGTGAAAGTGAGAGTGCTTTGCTTTCCCTGAGATAAGATGGCAGGGAGGGAGAGGGGGAGAGGGGGAGAGAGACCCAGCTAGCAGATTTGGTTCCTTGGAAGTTGTGGGAACGTATGTTTTAGCTTTCCCATTGGTTCTGGGAACGAAGCCATATGTTCTGGGAAAGTACAGTTCTTTGGTTGCAGGGAGGTTCTGAGAAAGTTTTTCTATGGTTCCCTGAAAGTACATTTTTTTGTTTTATTAATGGAAATTATAGGTTATTTGAAGGTAATTAAATAACGTTCTGAGAACATGTTTCAATAAGACTTTTAATAACACTGCGAGCTTAGATTGGGTTAACTATTTTGAACTCCAAGCACAGATAGGATACATGGAAATGAATTTGCTTAGGGATTAATCATGTGGCATGGCATCAGTGATATTCAAACTTATGATCTGCTCTCTGTCCATGGAATTAGTTCACTGCACCACCAGTATGGAGCTAGCATGCCATCTTTTTTTCTTACTCACACAAAGCTGTTCATTTTAGTATTTTTCAAAGGAAACAAGCACTCATTAAGATCAGGTTGGCCAATTAGTGGGCGTGGCCAACACACCCAAACACACTTATCAAGATAGAGAATAGAGAGAGTTTTGTTGAGGCTGAGAACGGAATGTATATGTTTTTAAATAAGATTCTTAGAACATTCTTTGAACGTTACTAATGTTTTCTTGTGTTTTTTATGGAAATTGTTAATGTTCTGAAAACAACTTTAAATAGATTGAGGAAACTCTCTCTATGTTATGCTGCAGTACTGGAATTCCCACAGAAGAACGTTGTTTCTTAACATTCTCTGAAGGTTCTGAGAACATGATTTTAGAACCATGAGGAAACCTGTAGGAAATGTTAAGGGAAGGTTGTATGCAAAATAACCATAGGACAACCACGCTCTCAACAAGCATTAAGAAACATATGGTTCTCAGAACGTTATGTGTTATCTCGGGAGTAAGAGCGAGAGTGGGAGTAAGAGAGGGAGTGAGAGAGAGGGAGAGAGAGAGAAGGAGGGAGAAATGTATCACACTATTTAAAGACATGTCATCTTGAGTGACGCCTCCCTCCAGGTCAGGGCGAGGTCAATGGACACACTGTGGCTGTCCCCATTTTAATGACCTTTGCAGGGTAATTCATACAGTAAAACACCCATTCATTTCTCCATCTGTGTCGCCTTATTACCCACACACCCTTTGTCAGTCGGATAGCGAGAATACAGCATCATATCTGCTGGCTTTTATTATCTGTCACCTCTCACCCTTCCCTCCCTATTCCCATTTCCATCCCCAATCCCATCCCTGTGTCCCATCTGCAAATAACCGTGTCATTGACAGTGTCCCCAGAATGTTTTACAACTATGAAAGGATCACCCAGACCAAGGTGACAGATACATGTTATCAGCCCCAGCCAGGCTGAGCCTCCCTCCCTCAGTGGTTTAATACTCCATTATAGAGCCCAGTCCACTGCCATTATGCCCATTGTTAACGCTCCATTGACATTCTCCATGTCTGCATCATTCATTCAATCTTAAAATTTGTCAATTTAGATTGACGGGACACTGCCTACTGTGGGAGGTTTGGACCTATTGCCAGGAGCAGTAGGCATATGCTATCCTGCTTCTCGTGGGCCTGTGAAAGGTTCAACTAATTGTGTGAGGGGTAGGAATGGGCGGATTTCTCCATTCCCTTCTCCGGCTGTTGTATTGGGCAGTTCAATGGTGAAAAATGCCTCAGTCCCTGGAGGAAAAACGTTGTGCTATCCAGGAGCACGAGTACAGGACTTCAACAAGCTGCTCCCAAACATTTTAAACCAGCATTAGGAAATTGAGTCTATCATAGTTAACGTGGGATTCAATGACATTATGAAGGGCAGCTCAGAACAGCTGAAGATGAATTTTAAGGAACTGATTGGGTTTCTGCTTGACACCAACAAACACCCCATAATATCTGGCCCTGTGCCCTCCCTAAATCGTGGCATTGAACATTTCAGCAGACTTTTAGCCATCCATAACTTGCTACAAGACTATTGCAGCTCAGTGGGGTGTAACATTTATTGACAATTTTGATAACTTCTGGAAACAAAGCTTGTTTTATAAGGAGGATGGGATCCACCCAAATCATTTGGGTTCCTGGATCCTTTCACAGCATTATAAGGCAGCGTTTAGACAATGACTTATCAATGACTCAAGCCCAGCTCAGTAAATCCCTACCATTGTGTCGCTGAGTTGTCATAATGCTTCAGCAAATGTACATTATCCCAGGGGCGTTGGAAGACACAATGTAAGTAACCTAATTTATGTGCCTCTAACTGCCCTGAATGCCTCTGCTGAACTATTGTATGCAGTAATCATGTGCCTATACTGTTAGCACTGAGGCGGTGTGCCCAAGTAGGAAGTCCACTGTGTGCAGCTCACCCTGCACTAACATAAGTAACATGAGCATGTCTTCTGCTGCTAAACTTCCCAGTAAAGCAATGAAAACATTCCCAGAAAAGTGCTAAAAATAGCCCACGTTAACATATGTAGCTTAAGAAACAAGGTTCAGGAAATCAATAATTTGCTAGTAACAGAAGACATTCATATTCTCACAACCTCTGAAACTCACTTAGTACATTTTATGATACAGTGGTAGCAATACATGGTTATAACATCTACAGAAAAAACTAAGATGCCAAAGGTGGAGGTGTTGCCGTTTATATTCAGAACCACATTCCTGTAAAGCATAGAGAGGATCTCATGTTAAATACTGTTGAAGTAATATGGCTACAGGTACATCTGCCTCACCTAAAGGTCATTCTGGTGGGAAGCTGCTATAGACCACAACGTGCTAACAGTCAGTATCTGGATAACGTGTGAAATGCTTGATAATGTATGTAATATCAACAGAGAGGTATATCTTCTGGTTGATTTAAATATTGACTGGTTTTCATCAGGCTGTCCACTCAAGAGAAAGCTTCAAACTGTAACTAGTGCCTGCAACCTTGTTATCAGTCAACCTATCAGGGTAGTTACAAACAGCACAGGAATGAAATCATCAACATGTATTGATCACATCTTTACTAATACTGCAGAAATTTGGTTTAAAGCAGTATACAAATCCATCTGATGTAGTGATCACAATATAGTAGCCAATTTCTAGGAAAACCAAAGTTCCAAAGGCTGGGCCTAATATAGTGTATAAGAGGTCATACAATAATTTTTGTAGTGATTCCTATGTTGTTGATGTTAAGAATATTTGTTGGTCTGTGGTGTGTAATGAGGAGCAACCAGACGCTACACAAATTTATGAAATTGCTTATTCCAGTTACTAATAAGCATGCACCCATTAAGAAAATGACTGTAAAAACTGTTAAATCCCTGTGGATTGATGAGGAATTGAAAAATTGTATTGTTGAGAAGGATGAGTCAAAGGGAATGGCAAATAAGTCTGGCTGCACAACCGATTGGCAAACGTATTGCAAATTGAGAAATCATGTGACTAAACTGAATAAAAAGAAGAAGAAACTACACTATGAAATAAAGATAAATGAAATTTTGGGCAAAAAGGCAAACTCGGCTCCATCATTAATTGAATCAGATGGCTCATTCATCACAAAACCCACTGATATTGCCAATTACTTTAATTATTTTTTCATTGGCAAGATTAGCAAACAGAGTTTGGAAGAAGTTAAAAAATGATTGTTGTCTATCAACAATGACAAGCCACCGGGGTCTGACAACTTGGATGGAAAATTACTGAGGATAATAGCAGACTATATTGCCACTCCTATTTGCCATATCTTCAATCTAAGCCTACTAGAAAGTGTGTGCCCTCAGGCCTGGAGGGAAGCGAAAGTAATTCCACTTACCAAGAATAGTAAAGCCCCCTTGACTGGCTCAAATAGTTGTGCAACCCTTAGTAAACTTCTGGAAAGAATTGTGTTTGACCAGATACAATGCTATTTTACTGTAAACAAATTGACAACAGACTTTCAGCATGCTTATAGGGAAGGACATTCAACACGCACTTACACAAATGACTGATGTTTGGCTGAGAGAAATTGATGATAAAATGATTGTGGGGGCTGTCTTGTTAGACTTCAGTGCAGCTTTTGACATTGTCGATCATAGTCTTCTGATGGAAAAAACGTATGTGTTATGGCTTTACACCCCCTGCTATATTGTGGATAAAGAGTTGCCTGTCTAATAGAACACAGAGGGTGTTCTTTAATGGAAGCCTCTCCAACATAATTCTCCAGGGCAGCTGTCTAGGCCCCTTACTTTTAAAAAATCTTTACTAATGACATGCCACTGACCTTGAGTAAAGCCAGTGTGTCTATGTATGCGGATGACTCAACACTATACACGTCAGCTACTACAGCGAGTGAAATCACTGCAAAACTTTACAAAGAGCTGCAGTTAGTTTCAGAATGGGTGGCAAGGAATAAATTAGTCCTAAATATTTAAAAAACGAAAAGCATTTTATTTGGGACAATCATTCACTAAACCCTAAACCTCAACTGAATCTTGTAATACATAATGTGGAAATTGAACATGTTTAGGTGACAGAACTTTTTGGAGTAACCCAGGATTGTAAACTGCCTCTTCTAGAGGCCATGCAATTCAGTACTCATCTCGAAAACAAAAGCAATTTAGGTCAAAAGAGTCCATACTAACAAAGGAAATAGAAGTTCTAACAGAACAGTTAGATAGCAATACAAACTGTAAAATAGAGGCTCAGAATAAATTGGAGGAAAAACAAAAAGAAATGGAGAAACTTATTCAAGAAAGATCAAGTGTAATATATTATACAAACTGGATGGAATATGGGGGAAAATGCACCAAATTCTTTTTTAATCTTCAGCATAGGTATGCTACCAAAAATAATTTCTGAAACTGGTTACAAATGACGGAGCCACCCATGATTCATCTAATTATATTTTGAAGGAGGAAACAAAGTACTTTAAGCATATGCTAATTGTAGAGATTTTTTCTATTGATAATGTAAAATTAACAGCCATACAGAAAGATTAATGTGAAGGTGAAATTACAGAGGAGGAACTTCTGGATGCAATTAAAGACTTTAAGTCTGGGAAAACTCCAGGGTTGGATGGCATACCAGTCGAGGTATATCAAACCTTTTTTGATATACTCAGAGGACCGTTATTAGCATGTTTTAACCACTCCTATGTAAATGGTAGATTATCAGACACTCAAGAAGAAGGTCTGATTTCATTATTACTGAAACAGGATGCAAGTGGAAAATACAAAGATCCAGTCCATAAAAAATTGGAGGACCCTTAAGTGTTGTGATGCAAAAATTCTAGCAAAATGTATAGCTCATAGAATTAAAAAGGTATTGTCAGACATTATTCATTCTAATCAGACAGGTTTTTTACATGGAAGATACATTGGAGATAATATAAGGCCAGGACTGGAAACAATAGAACACTATGAAAAATCTGGGAAACCAGGCCTGCTATTCATAGCAGACTTCGAAAAAGCATTTGATAAAGTACGACTGGGGTTTATATATAAATGCCTGGAGCATTTCAATTTTGGAGAATCTCTTATAAAATGGGTTAAAATCATGTATAGTAACCCTAGGTGTAAAATAGTAAATCATGGCTATTTCTCAGAAGGTTTTAAACTGTCAAGAGGAGTGAAACAAGGTTGTCCACTATCGGCATATCTATTTATTTTGGCCATTGAGATGTTAGCTATTAAAATCAGATCCAACAATAATATCAAAGGATTAGAAATCCAGGGCTTAAAAACAAAGGTGTCATTGTACGCTGATGATTCATGTTTTCTTTTAAATCCACAACTAGAATCCCTCCACAGCCTCATAGAGGATCTAGATACATTTTCTAACCTCTCTGGATTACAACCAAATTATGATAAATGTATTATATTACATATTGGATCACTAAAAAACAAAAAAGTTACATTACCATGTAGTTTACCAATAAAATGGTCTGATGGTGATGTGGATATACTCGGAATACATATCCCAAATGAAAGAAATGATCTCACTCCAATACATTTTAATATAAAGTTAGCAAAAATAGATAAGATCTTGTTACCATGGAAAGGTAAATACCTGTCAATTTGTGGAAAAATCACCTTGATTAACTCTATAGTATTATCTCAGTTTGCCTATTTGCTTATGGTCTTGCCTACGCCTAGCGAACAGTTTTTTAAATTATATGAGAAAAAATGATTCCATTTTATTTGGAACGGCAAGCCAGACAAAATTAAACGGGCCTATTTATATAGGACCTAAATAATTAAATATTAAAGCATTAGACCTATCACTAAAAGCTTCAGTCATACAAAAGTTATACTTAAATCCGAACTGGTTCTCTAAAAAATTAGTAAGATTGTCTCACCCAATGTTCAAGAATGGCCTTTTTCCCTTTATTCAGATTACAACCTCACACTTTCAGTTATTTGAGGAAATCATCTCCCTAATATCACAATTTCTAAAACAAGCCGTAGAAAGTTGGTTGCAATTTCAATTTAATCCTCTAGAAACGACAGAACAAATAATGCAACAAATATTGTGGTTAAACTCAAATATACTAATTGATTAAAAAAAACATATTTTTTGACAAAATTTTTAAAAAAGGTATAATCTTCGTAAATGATATCATCGGTAGGACTGGTGGAGTTATGCAGCTAACATAAACATATGGAAATGTAATTGCAGCATTACCGCAAAAATGGAAGAGGAAAGTGGAAGGGGGAAAATGTAAGGAACTTGTCTGTCGGCTTTGCATTAAAGAACATAATTGGTTAAAGAAGACTGTGATAAATAACATTTAACATTTAAGTCATTTAGCAGACGCTCTTATCCAGAGCGACTTACAAATGGGACAAAGTATCCCAGTTTCATTTAAGGATCAAAGGATTGACGTACCGATCCCGTGGCATAGTGTTTATGAACTGATACGCAAAACGACGCCGGATTCAAAACTTAGAATTTTTCTATTAAAATTATTATATAAAATTGTTGCTACCAATAGAATGTTATTTATATGGGGGATACAATCTTCCCAGCTCTGCAGAATTTGCTGCGAAGAGACAGAATCATTAGATCATTTGTTTTGGTACTGTCCATTTGTAGCTTGTTTTTGGACATAGGTCCAGGAATGGCTAAAGGATTGCAATATTTACCTGGAGCTAAACCTGCAGATAGCATTACACTGTGTGATCTGAAAAGTCATAGTCAATCGATCAATAATATAATAATACTTTTAGCAAAAATGTTTATTTTCAATTTACAATCTGTAGAAACAATGAGAATAGAAAGGTTCAGAACTTTTGTAAAACATCACAGTACAGTTGAAAAATATATGGGAAATAGAAATCCAATATGGATGTTGTTAAGAGATAGATGGATGGTGTTGAATGGAGTTGAAGGATGGGACTAATAACAACTAACAACAACTAATAACAACAAGATAACTAATAATGTAAGCATACTGTGTCCATAATAAGTATATAGGTTATTGGTTGAGAGCTATTGTGAAAGAGCACAGTTAGAAAGATATGGCATATAAAAGCAAACCGGATGGACATGAAAATGATCAGAGAGGTTGAGGGTAGAGGAAGTTCAGGAGTAAAAACAAAGAAAATATAATTATTGTAAAATTGACTGTGTCCATAAAATGTATATAGTATGTATAAGCTGGAAGTAGAGGCCTAAGCATTGTTGTTCACACTTCCAATTAGGGAAGGAGTGGTGGGGTTGGAAAGTAATAAAGGGAAATATATTATTATTATTATTATATTTAAAAAAAGGAAATGTATATATACAGTGAGGGAAAAAATTATTTGATCCCCTGCTGATTTTGTACGTTTGCCCACTGACAAAGACATGAGCAGTCTATAATTTTAATGGTAGGTTTATTTGAACAGTGAGAGACAGAATAACAACAACAAAATCCAGAGAAACGCATGTCAAAAATGTTATAAATTGATTTGCATTTTAATGAGGGAAATAAGTATTTGACCCCTCTGCAAAACATGACTTAGTAATTGGTGGCAAAACCCTTGTTGGCAATCACAGAGGTCAGACATTTCTTATAGTTGGCCACCAGGATTGCACAAATCTCAGGAGGGATGTTGTCCCACTCCTCTTTGCAGATCTTCTCCAAGTCATTAAGGTTTCTAGGCTGACGTTTGGCAACTCGAACCTTCAGCTCCCTCCACAGATTTTCTATGGGATTA
This sequence comes from Coregonus lavaretus, assembly GCF_964263955.1. NCBI lineage: Eukaryota > Metazoa > Chordata > Actinopteri > Salmoniformes > Salmonidae > Coregonus > Coregonus lavaretus. Next base: position 35,444,517 of record NC_140000.1, on the reverse strand, counting down.
AGGTCTGGAGACTGGCTAGTCCACTCCAGGACCTTAATGTGCTTCTTCTTGAGCCACTCCTTTGTTGCCTTGGCCGTGTGTTTTGGGTCATTGTCATGCTGGAATACCCATCCACGACCCATTTTCAATGCCCTGGCTGAGGGAAGGAGGTTCTCACCCAAGATTTGATGGTACATGGCCCCGTCCATCGTCCCTTTGATGCAGGGAAGTTGTCCTGTCCCCTTAGCAGAAAAACATCCCCAAAGCAAAATGTTTTCACCTCCATGTTTGACGGTGGGGATGGTGTTCTTGGGGTCATAGGCTGCATTCCTCCTCCTCCAAACGGCGAGTTGAGTTGATGCCAAAGAGCTCGATTTTGGTCTCATCTGACCATAACACTTTCACCCAGTTCTCCTCTGAATCATTCAGATGTTCATTGGCAAACTTCAGAAGAGCCTGTATATGTGCTTTCTTGAGCAGGGGGACCTTGCGGGCGCTGCAGGATTTCAGTCCTTCACGGCGTAGTGTGTTACCAATTGTTTTCTTGGTGACTATGGTCCCAGCTGCCTTGAGATCATTGACAAGATCCTCCCGTGTAGTTCTGGGCTGATTCCTCACCGTTCTCATGATCATTGCAACTCCACGAGGTGAGATCTTGCATGGAGCCCCAGGCCGAGGGAGATTGAAAGTTATTTTGTGTTTCTTCCATTTGCGAATAATCACACCAACTGTTGTCACCTTCTCACCAAGCTGCTTGGCGATGGTCAGTGGGATAACCCCAAATTGATAACCACCCAAATTGTAAAGTGGTTATCCCACTGGCTATAGGGTGAACGCACCAATTTGTGAGTCGCTCTGGCTAAGAGCGTCTGCTAAATGACGTTAATGTGCCCTTGAGCAAGGCACTTAACCCTAATTGCTCCTGTAAGTCGCTCTGGTTAAGAGCGTCTGCTAAATGACTAAAATGTAAATGTAAATGTCTTGTAGCCCATTCCAGCCTTGTGTAGGTCTACAATCTTGTCCCTGACATCCTTGGAGAGCTCTTTGGTCTTGGCCATGGTGGAGAGTTTGGAATCTGATTGATTGATTGATTCTGTGGACAGGTGTCTTTTATACAGGTAACAAACTGAGATTAGGAGCACTCCCTTTAAGAGTGTGCTCCTAATCTCAGCTCGTTACATTACATTTACGTCATTTAGCAGACGCTCTTATCCAGAGCGACTTACAGTTAGTGCATACATTTTTTATTTTTTATTTTTTATACTGGCCCCCCATGGGAATCGAACCCACATCCCTGGCGTTGCAAACACCATGCTCTACCAACTGAGCTACCTCCCTGCCGGCCATTCCCTCCCCTACCATGGACGACGCTGGACCAATTGTGCGCCGCCCCATTGGTCTCCCGGTTGCGGCCGGCTACAGCAGAGCCTGGATTCGAACCAGGATCTCTAGTGGCACAGCTAGCACTGCGATGCAGTGCCTTAGACCACTGCGCCACTCGTTACCTGTATAAAAGACACCTGGGAGCCAGAAATCTTTCTGATTGAGAGGGGGTCAAATACTTGTTTCCCTCATTAAAATGCAAATCAATTTATAACATTTTTTACATGCGTTTTTCTGGATTTTTTTGTTGTTATTCTGTCTCTCACTGCTCAAATAAACCTACCATAAAAATTATAGACTGATAATTTATTTGTCAGTGGGCAAACGTACAAAATCAGCAGGGGATCAAATACCTTTTTCCCTCACTGTATGTATATATGTATGTGTGTGTGTATATATATATATATATATATATATATATATATATATATATATATATATATATATATATATATATATATATATATATATATATATATATATATATATATGTATGTGTGTATACAGTGGGGAAAAAAAGTATTTAGTCAGCCACCAATTGTGCAAGTTCTCCCACTTAAAAATATGAGAGAGGCCTGTAATTTTCATCATAGGTACACGTCAACTATGATAGACAAAATGAGAAAAAAAAATCCAGAAAATCACATTGTAGGATTTTTTATGAATTTATTTGCAAATTATGGTGGAAAATAAGTATTTGGTCAATAACAAAAGTTTCTCAATACTTTGTTATATACCCTTTGTTGGCAATGACACAGGTCAAACGTTTTCTGTAAGTCTTCACAAGGTTTTCACACACTGTTGCTGGTATTTTGGCCCATTCCTCTATGCAGATCTCCTCTAGAGCAGTGATGTTTTGGGGCTGTCGCTGGGCAACACGGACTTTCAACTCCCTCCAAAGATTTTCTATGGGGTTGAGATCTGGAGACTGGCTAGGCCACTCCAGGACCTTGAAATGCTTCTTACGATGCCACTCCTTCGTTGCCCGGGCGGTGTGTTTGGGATCATTGTCATGCTGAAAGACCCAGCCACGTTTCATCTTCAATGCCCTTGCTGATGGAAGGAGGTTTTCACTCAAAATCTCACGATACATGGCCCCATTCATTCTTTCCTTTACACGGACCAGTCGTCCTGGTCCCTTTGCAGAAAAACAGCCCCAAAGCATGATGTTTCCACCCCCATGCTTCACAGTAGGTATGGTGTTCTTTGGATGCAACTCAGCATTCTTTGTCCTCCAAACACGACAAGTTGAGTTTTTACCAAAAAGTTCTATTTTGGTTTCATCTGACCATATGACATTCTCCCAATCCTCTTCTGGATCATCCAAATGCACTCTAGCAAACTTCAGACGGGCCTGGACATGTACTGGCTTCAGCAGGGAGACACTTCTGGCACTGCAGGATTTGAGTCCCTGGCGGCGTAGTGTGTTACTGATGGTAGGCTTTGTTACTTTGGTCCCAGCTCTCTGCAGGTCATTCACTAGGTCCCCCCGTGTGGTTCTGGGATTTTTGCTCACCGTTCTTGTGATCATTTTGACCCCACGGGGTGAGATCTTGCGTGGAGCCCCAGATCGAGGGAGATTATCAGTGGTCTTGTATGTCTTCCATTTCCTAATAATTGCTCCCACAGTTGATTTCTTCAAACCAAGCTGCTTACCTAATGCAGATTCAGTCTTCCCAGCCTGGTGCAGGTCTACAATTTTGTTTCTGGTGTCCTTTGACAGCTCTTTGGTCTTGGCCATAGTGGAGTTTGGAGTGTGACTGTTTGAGGTTGTGGACAGGTGTCTTTTATACAGATAACAAGTTCAAACAGGTGCCATTAATACAGGTAACGAGTGGAGGACAGAGGAGCCTCTTAAAGAAGAAGTTACAGGTCTGTGAGAGCCAGAAATCTTGCTTGTTTGTAGGTGACCAAATACTTATTTTCCACCATAATTTGCAAATAAATTCATTAAAATTCCTACAATGTGATTTTCTGGATAAAAAATGCTCAATTTGTCTGTCATAGTTGACGTGTACCTATGATGAAAATTACAGGCCTCTCTCATATTTTTAAGTGGGAGAACTTGCACAATTGGTGGCTGACTAAATACTTTTTTCCCCCTCTGTATATACACTGCTCAAAAAAATAAAGGGAACACTAAAATAACACATCCTAGATCTGAATGAATGAAATAATCTGATGAAATACTTTTTTCTTTACATAGTTGAATGTGCTGACAACAAAATCACACAACAATTATCAATGGAAATCAAATGTATCAACCCATGGAGGTCTGGATTTGGAGTCACCCTCAAAATTAAAGTGGAAAACCACACTACAGGCTGATCGTGGTCCTCTGTAGCTCAACTGGTAGAGCACGGCGCTTGTAACGCCAAGGTAGTGGGTTCGATCCCCGGGACCACCCATACACAAAAATTTATGCACGCATGACTGTAAGTCGCTTTGGATAAAAGCGTCTGCTAAATGGCATATTATTATTATATTATTATCCAACTTTGATGTAATGTCCTTAAAACAAGTCAAAATGAGGCTCAGTAGTGTGTGTGGCCTCCACGTGCCTGTATGACCTCCCTACAACGCCTGGGCATGCTCCTGATGAGGTGGCGGATGGTCTCCTGAGGGATCTCCTCCCAGACCTGGACTAAAGCATCCGCCAACTCCTGGACAGTCTGTGGTGCAACGTGGCGTTGGTGGATGGAGCGAGACATGATGTCCCAGATGTGCTCAATTGGATTCAGGTCTGGGGAACGGGCGGGCCAGTCCATAGCATCAATGCCTTCCTCTTGCAGGAACTGCTGACACACTCCAGCCACATGAGGTCTAGCATTGTCTTGCATTAGGAGGAACCCAGGGCCAACCGCACCAGCATATGGTCTCACAAGGGGTCTGAGGATGTCATCTCGGTACCTAATGGCAGTCAGGCTACCTCTGGCGAGAACATGGAGGGCTGTGCGGCCCCCCAAAGAAATGCCACCCCACACCATGACTGACCCACCACCAAACCGGTCATGCTGGAGGATGTTGCAGGCAGCAGAACGTTCTCCACGGCGTCTTCAGACTCTGTCACGTCTGTCACGTGCTCAGTGTGAACCTGCTTTCATCTGTGAAGAGCACAGGGCGCCAGTGGCGAATTTGCCAATCTTGGTGTTCTCTGGCAATTGCCAAACGTCCTGCACGGTGTTGGGCTGTAAGCACAACCCCCACCTGTGGACGTCAGGCCCTCATACCATGGAGTCTGTTTCTGACCGTTTGAGCAGACACATGCACATTTGTGGCCTGCTGGAGGTCATTTTGCAGGGCTCTGGCAGTGCTCCTCCTGCTCCTCCTTGCACAAAGGTGGAGGTAGCAGTCCTGCTGCTGGGTTGTTGCCCTCCTACGGCCTCCTCCACGTATCCTGATGTACTGGCCTGTCTCCTGGTAGCGCCTCCATGCTCTCGACACTACGCTGACAGACACAGCAAACCTTCGTGCCACAGCTCGCATTGATGTGCCATCCTGGATGTGCTGCAGTACCTGAGCCACTTGTGTGGGTTGTAGACTCTGTCTCATGCTACCACTAGAGTGAAAGCACCGCCAGCATTCAAAAGTGACCAAAACATCAGCCAGGAAGCATAGGAACTGAGAAGTGGTCTGTGGTCACCACCTGCAAAACCAGTCCTTTATTGGGGTGTCTTGCTAATTGCCTATAATTTCCACCTGTTTTCTATTCCATTTGCACAACAGCATGTGAAGTTTATTGTCAATCAGTGTTGCTTCCTAAGTGGACAGTTTGATTTCACAGAAGTGTGATTGACTTGGAGTTACATTGTGTTGTTTAAGTGTTCCCTTTATTTTCATATATATATATATATATATATGTATGTATGTATTGTGACGTCACGAGAGGCTACACAGCTTTCAGCGGGGTTGCTCAAGTAGTGCAAGGAGACCAGGTTCAAACAAACCAAGGATTTTATTATAGGTCTTGGGAAATTAACGAAAATATAACAAAATTCTGTTCTCTTGTGGCTCTGTAAGGGTTAACAGTTCAGGGATGTCTCTTCCACATCCAAAATCATAATTCTCACTCGCTCAGATAACTTTTCCCCAGCCTTACTGTAGTCCACGTTGCAGCTAGTGGCCAACCCAGCAAAAAGTCCTTCCAAATGTCTCTCACGTATTTCCACAGGTGCATATATCCAAAGGTGAGTATTTCCCAAAGGTAAGTGTCTCCAAATCCTTATATTCCTCCTGGAAGTGGACGTGCAGCACTCTTGTCCTCCAGAGAGCCCAGGTTGGAGACTGTGTTTCTTCACCCCCCACACACTCCCTCAGTGTGTCTCTTCCCTTCCCAAAACCTTCAGCTCATCAGCTCCTGATTTGTTTCAGCTGCGTGGGAAGATTGCCCATAGAGGGGTGGAGTTCCCGACCATACCAGCAGATGGAGCCATAGCTGTCTGGGTTTGCAGCCACCTCAGGGGGATGTAACGTCCCTCCAGGACACAGCCTCTCGTGACATCACACATCCCCCTCCTCGGGACCGACGTCCTCGTCGGGGTAAAGGCAGCGAAGAAGGCATCACGCCGGGAGAGGGCGTCCGCATTGCCGTGGTGCTTGCCAGCCCTGTGGACAACAGAAAAGTTAAACGGTTGCAAGCTCAAAAACCATCTGGTTACTCTACTGTTTGATTCCTTGTTCTTGGCCATCCACTGCAGAGGGGCGTGATCAGATACCACCATGAAACGTCGGCCCAGGAGATAGAACCGAAGGGACTCCAGGGCCCAGACTACAGCCAGACATTCTTTCTCCACCGTTGAATAGTTCTTCTCTCTTGGAAGTAACTTTCTGCTTAGGTAGAGAATGGGATGTTCTTCACCGTCATGTGCCTGGGTGAGGACAGCACCCAGACCCACCTCCGAAGCATCCGCTTGGACAATGAATTCCTTCTTGAAGTCTGGTGCCACCAGGATCGGACTGGAGCAGAGTGCTCGCTTCAGGTTGAGGAAAGCCGCCTCCGCCGCAGGGTTCCACTTCACCATTCGTGAGTGGCGTTTGGTCGTCAGCTCCGTCAACGGTGCAGCTATGGTAGCAAAATCTGCAATAAAGCGTCTATAGTAGCCAGCGAGGCCCAAAAATGACCTTACTTGCTTCTTGGTGATGGGCTGCGGCCAGTCCTGTATGGCCCGCAGTTTGGCTTCCTGTGGTTTGACCAACCCCCTCCTAATGGTGTACCCCAGGTAGTTTGTCTCACTGAAGGCCAGCTTGCACTTCTTCGGGTTTGCCGTGAGCCCTGCTTCCCTGAGCGAATCCAGCACCGCTTGTACCCGGGGTATGTGGCTGGCCCAATCCGGACTTTGTATAACAACATCATCCAAATAAGCCGCTGCGTACCTCTTGTGGGGCGCAAGGACTCGATCCATCAGGCGTTGGAACGTGGCCGGTGCCCCGTGGAGACCAAACGGAAGTCGGGTATACTGGTAGAGCCCCTCCGGGGTGGCAAAGGCTGTCTTCTCCTTGGACGCCGGGGTCAGGGGCACCTGCCAGTAGCCTTTTGTGAGATCAAGAGTGGTTAGGAAACGAGCATGCCCCAAGGAGTCTATTAAATCATCGACACGAGGCATTGGGTATGCATCAAATTCAGACACTTCATTCAACTTTCGATAGTCATTACAAAATCGTACTGAACCGTCTGGCTTGGGAACTAGTACGATGGGACTTGCCCAGGCACTGTGGGACTCTTCGATTACTCCCAACTCCCGCATCTTCCTTACCTCCTTCTGTATAACCACTTTACGAGCCTCTGGCACGCGGTACGGGCGCTGGTTTACCGTTCGGCCAGGCATGGTGCGGATCTCATGTTGGACCACCTCTGTGTGACCGGGAAGGGAGGAGAAGACATCCTGGTTCTGCTCCACGAGTTCCAATGCCATCTGTCGTTGATGTGGGGACAGATTTGGACCCAGCTGAACCTCTTCTCGCGCCGGTTCCTTGGTCTCTGTGGGGGGTAGACAGCTGAACATCGCCTCTCTGGCGTGCCACTTCTTTAAAAGGTTAACATGATAAATCTGCTCAGTTTTTCTTTTATCTGGTTGCCTCACCTTGTAGTTTACTTCTCCCATGCGTTCAATGACCTCATATTTTCCTTGCCAGGTTGCCAGGAATTTACACTCAACGGTTGGCACCAGGACCAGCACTCTGTCCCCCGGCTTAAACTCCCTGGGTTGAGCAGATCTGTTGTAGGAGGCTTGCTGTTGCCGCTGACTGGCCTCCAGGTGTTCCCGCATCATGGGATAGATGGCCTTCATTCTCTCCCTCATAGCCCCGACATGGTCGATCAGTGTCCGCTGTTGGCATGGCTGCTCCTCCCAGGCCTCCTTGGCGATGTCGAGCAGTCCTCTGGGTCTGTAGGAAAGCAAGAGCTCAAAGGGTGAAAAACCAGTAGAAGACTGAGGTACCTCTCTCACCGCAAATAATATGTATGGTAACAGCTGATCCCAGTTGCGCCCATCTTCCCCTACCGCTTTCCGCAGCATGGATTTTAGTGTTTTGTTAAAACGTTCGACTAGGCCATCTGTCTGGGGGTGGTAGACCGAGGTTCTCAGCTGTTTGATTTTCAGTAAAGCACAGAGTTCTTTCATCACCCTGGACATGAATGGAGTCCCTTGGTCCGTCAATATCTCTTTTGGGATTCCCAGACTAGTTGAGAGACGGAACAGCTCCTTGGCAATTTGTCTGGATGTAGCCTTCCTCAGCGGAATGGCCTCCGGGTACCGGGATGCATAGTCCAGAATGACCAGAATGTATTGATGTCCCCTGGAACTTTTCGGTAAGGGCCCGACTATGTCTAATCCAATCCTCTCAAAAGGAGTTTCGATAATGGGCAAGGGAATGAGCGGGTTTCTATATGTGGGCTTTGGCGCAACCTGCTGACACTCAGGGCAACTACGGCAGTAGTTCTCTATCTCTTTGTGTACTCCTGGCCAAAAGAAACGTTGCATGATTCTTTCCTTAGTCTTCTCTACCCCCAAGTGGGCCCCTAGCGGGTGTGTGTGGGCTAGGTTGAGTACTGTGGCCCGATAGGGCTGTGGCACGAGGAGCTGTTCATGCACTTCATCATTTTTCTTGACTATCTGATATACTAACCCCCGGTTTACTGCGAAATGGGGGTAAGTAGGGTTTGTCTTATCACCTAACACTACACCTTCTAATACCTGCACATTTCTTAAGGCATTTGCAAGAGTAGGATCTTGTAATTGAGCCGTACCATACTGGCCTGTGAGAGGGGGAAGCTCTTGGGTGCCTGGGACGTCTTCTTCACTGGAGAACGGAGCACTTTCCTGGGCTGCGTTCTCTTCTCCCGTATCCGGACCAGTCTCGGTGTCGGTCTGGGCACCTGCCATCCCTATCAGAGCCCGGGCGGGAGTGAGTAACTCGGAGGATTGCACCGGAGCCTTCCCAGGATGAGTCTTGCCTCTCCGTTTCCGAGGTACTCGGGTTATCCTCTCCTGAGACTCTCTCCAGAGTGGGTAAAAGGCTGGGCAGTCTCGTCCAATTAGGACAGGGACGGGGAGGGAATCAACCACCCCCGCCGTCGTGTGTATGGTTCCCCGTGTGCTGGTCATTGTAAGTTCAGTAATGGGGTATTCTCTGGTGTCCCCATGGACACAGGAAACTGGGAGGACTTTCCCCGGGGTCAGACACGTTGGGCCCACCAAATCCTTACGCACCAGGGTGGCCCGGCTACCAGAATCCAGTAAGGCCTCCACATCATGGTGATTCACAGTTACCGGGCAGGTGGGGGGTCGATCTGGGCCGCCATCTACGACTCCCAAGAGCGAGGCAAAACGGTGTGTGGGTGCTGAGCTGGAGGACTCCGCAGTGGGCATAGGTTCATCGGCTGGTTTCCCACACTGCCAGGAGATATGTCCCATCTCCCCACACCGGTAACACTGTCGAGTTTCCCCCTCCTGGTGTATTCTTCTTGGACCCGCCTGGTTTCTGGCTCCCCCTGGAGCCGGGATAAGTCCTGACGTGGCTGGGTTCGAGACCTTGGGGTCCTTTGGACGAGTTCTTCCCATTTGTGGTGGGGCCGCACTCCTGGGGTCTTTTCGGGAAGCATTCAGCATCTCCGCTGTGGCCTGGTACTTTTCCACAGCTTCCACGGTCAGATCAGCCGTGGTCAAGGCCTGTTGACTGATGAACCGTTTTGCCTCATAAGGCAGGGCGCGTAGGTAACGATCCACCACAACGGCCTCCACCACCGCCGCTGCTGTATTCCTCTGCGGATCCAGCCATTTCCTTGCGATTCGGACAAGTTCATGCATCTGCGCCCGAGGAGGTTGGTCTGGTTGGAAGGTCCAGCTGTGAAAGCGCTGGGCCATACCAAACTTTGTGAGTCCATATCTGCTGAGGATCTCAGCCTTCAGGGCATCATAGTCAGTAACCTGGTCAGGGCCCAGGTCCCGGACAGCATTCAGCGATTCCCCGGTTAGAAAGGGGGCTAACAGACCAACCCACTGTTGCTTGGGCCAGGCTTCCCTAGTGGCCGTGGCCTCAAATGCATGCAGGTATGCCTCAATGTCATCGGTAGCTCCCATCTTAGATATAAAGTCACTTGCCTTTATTGGGCGGGTATTTTGGACAACCCTCTGTCTCTGCAACTGCAATTCCTCTGCCTTCAGAAGGTTGGCTTTCTTTTGCTCCTCCAAGAGAGCCACGTTTGCTTGCATCTGGGCTTGCTGGCCAGCAACAAGGGCTTTCAATATGTCTTCCATTTCAGTCGGCGGGGATCCTACGGCCAACTTGGAAAACTGGGTGATCAAACCTTCGGTATCCTCCTCTGACATGCACTATTAACGCTTGAGTATGCCCGTATTCTCCACCATCTGTGACGTCACGAGAGGCTACACAGCTTTCAGCGGGGTTGCTCAAGTAGTGCAAGGAGACAAGGTTCAAACAAACCAAGGATTTTATTATAGGTCTTGGGAAATTAACGAAAATATAACAAAATTCTGTTCTCTTGTGGCTCTTTAAGGGTTAACAGTTCAGGGATGTCTCTTCCACATCCAAAATCATAATTCTCACTCGCTCAGATAACTTTTCCCCAGCCTTACTGTAGTCCACGTTGCAGCTAGTGGCCAACCCAGCAAAAAGTCCTTCCAAATGTCTCTCACGTATTTCCACAGGTGCATATATCCAAAGGTGAGTATTTCCCAAAGGTAAGTGTCTCCAAATCCTTATATTCCTCCTGGAAGTGGACGTGCAGCACTCTTGTCCTCCAGAGAGCCCAGGTTGGAGACTGTGTTTCTTCACCCCCCACACACTCCCTCAGTGTGTCTCTTCCCTTCCCAAAACCTTCAGCTCATCAGCTCCTGATTTGTTTCAGCTGCGTGGGAAGATTGGCCATAGAGGGGTGGAGTTCCCGACCATACCAGCAGATGGAGCCATAGCTGTCTGGGTTTGCAGCCACCTCAGGGGGATGTAACGTCCCTCCAGGACACAGCCTCTCGTGACATCACAGTATGTATGTATGTATGTATATATTTGTGTGTGTGTGTATACAGTGGGGAGAACAAGTTTTTGATACACTGCCGATTTTGCAGGTTTTCCTACTTACAAAGCATGTAGAGGTCTGTAATTTTTATCATAGGTACATTTCAACTGTGAGAGACGGAGGCTAAAACAAAATTACATAAAATCACATTGTATGATTTTAAAGTAATTAATTTGCATTTTATTGCATGACATAAGTATTTGATACATCAGAAAAGCAGAACTTAATATTTGGTACAGAAACATTTGTTTGCAATTACAGAGATCATACGTTTCCTGTAGGTCTTGACCAGGTTTGCACACACTGCAGCAGGGATTTTGGCCCACTCCTCTATACAGACCTTCTCCAGATGCTTCAGGTTTCGGGGCTGTCGCTGGGCAATACGGACTTTCAGCTCCCTCCAAAGATTTTCTATTGGGTTCAGGTCTGGAGACTGGCTAGGCCACTCCAGGACCTTGAGATGCTTCTTACTCCTTAGTTGCCCTGGCTGTGTGTTTCGGGTCGTTGTCATGCTGGAAGACCCAGCCACGACCCATCTTCAATGCTCTTACTGAGGGAAGGAGGTTGTTGGCCAAGATCTTGCGATACATGGCCCCATCCATCCTCCCCTCAATACGGTGCAGTCGTCCTGTCCCCTTTGCAGAAAAGCATCCCCAAAGAATGATGATTCCACCTCCATGCTTCACGGTTGGGATGGTGTTCTTGGGGTTGTACTCATCCTTCTTCTTCCTCCAAACACGGCGAGTGGAGTTTAGACCAAAAAGCTCTATTTTTGTCTCATCAGACCACATGACCTTCTCCCATTCCTCCTCTGGATCATCCAGATGGTCATTGGCAAACTTCAGACGGGCCTGGACATGCGCTGGCTTGAGCAGGGGGACCTTGCGTGCGCTGCAGGATTTTAATCCATGACGGCGTAGTGTGTCACTAATGGTTTTCTTTGAGACTGTGGTCCCAGCTCTCTTCAGGTCATTGACCAGATCCTGCCGTGTAGTTCTGGGCTGATCCCTCACCTTCCTCATGATCATTGATGCCCCACGAGGTGAGATCTTGCATGGAGCCCCAGACTGAGGGTGATTGACCGTCATCTTGAACTTCGTCCATTTTCTAATAATTGCGCCAACAGTTGTTGCCTTCTCACCTAGCTGCTTGCCTATTGTCCTGTAGCCCATTCCAGCCTTGTGCAGGTCTACAATTTTATCCCTGATGTCCTTACACAGCTCTCTGGTCTTGGCCATTGTGGAGAGGTTGGAGTCTGTTTGATTGAGTGTGTGGACAGGTGTCTTTTATACAGGTAACGAGTTCAAACAGGTGCAGTTAATACAGGTAATGAGTGGAGAACAGGAGGGCTTCTTAAAGAAAAACTAACAGGTCTGTGAGAGCCGGAATTCTTACAGGTTGGTAGGTGATCAAATATTTATATCATGCAATAAAATGCAAATGAATTACTTAAAAATCATACAATGTGATTTTCTGGATTTTTGTTTTAGATTCCGTCTCTCACAGTTGAAGTGTACCTATGATAAAAATTACAGACCTCTACATGCTTTGTAAGTAGGAAAACCTGCAAAATCGGCAGTGTATCAAATACTTGTTCTCCCCACTGTATATATATATATATATATACAGTGAGGGGAAAAAAGTATTTGATCCCCTGCTGATTTTGTACGTTTGCCCACTGACAAAAATAATGATCAGTCTATAATTTTAATGGTAGGTTTATTTGAACAGTGAGAGACAGAATAACAACAAAAAAATCCAGGAAAACTAATTTCAAAAATGTTATAAATTGATATGCATTTTAATGAGGGAAATAAGTATTTGACCCCCTCTCAATCAGAAATATTTCTTTTTATACAGGTAACGAGCTGAGATTAGGAGCACACTCTTAAAGGGAGTGCTCCTAATCTCAGTTTGTTACCTGTATAAAAGACACCTGTCCACAGAAGCAATCAATCAATCAGATTCCAAACTCCATGGCCAAGACCAAAGAGCTCTCCAAGGATGTCAGGGACAAGATTTTAGACCTACACGAGGCTGGAATGGGCTACAAGACCATTGCCAAGCAGCTTGGTGAGAAGGTGACAACAGTTGGTGCGATTATTTGCAATTGGAAGAAACACAAAAGGACTGTCAATCTCCCTCGGCCTGGGGCTCCATGCAAGATCTCACCTTGTGGAGTTGCAATGATCATGAGAACGGTGAGGAATCAGCCCAGAACTACACAGGAGGATCTTGTCAATGATCTCAAGGCAGCTGGGACCATAGTCACCAAGAAAACAATTGGTAACACACTACGCCGTGAAGGACTGAAATCCTGCAGCGCCCGCAAGGTCCCCCTGCTCAAGAAAGCACATATACATGCCCGTCTGACGTTTGCCAATGAACATCTGAATGATTCAGAGGAGAATTGGGTGAAAGTGTTGTGGTCAGATGAGACCAAAATGGAGCTCTTTGGCATCAACTCAACTCGCCGTGTTTGGAGGAGGAGGAATGCTTCCTATGACCCCAAGAACACCATCCCCACCGTCAAATATGGAGGTGGAAACATTATGCTTTGGGGGTGTTTTTCTGTTAAGGGGACAGGACAACTTCACCGCATCAAAGGGACGATGGACGGGGCCATGTACCGTCAAATCTTGGGTGAGAACCTCCTTCCCTCAGCCAGGGCATTGAAAATGGGTCGTGGAAGGGTATTCCAGCATGACAATGACCCAAAACACACGGCCAAGGCAACAAAGAGTGGCTCAAGAAGAAGCACATTAAGGTCCTGGAGTGGCCTAGCCAGTCTCCAGACCTTAATCCCATAGAAAATCTGTGGAGGGAGCTGAAGGTTCGAGTTGCCAAACGTCAGCCTCGAAACCTTAATGACTTGGAGAAGATCTGCAAAGAGGAGTGGGACAAAATCCCTCCTGAGATGTGTGCAAACCTGGTGGCCAACTACAAGAAACGTCTGACCTCTGTGATTGCCAATAAGGGTTTTGCCACCAAGTACTAAGTCATATTTTGCAGAGGGGTCAAATACTTATTTCCCTCATTAAAATGCAAATCAATTTATAACATTTTTGACATGTGTTCTTCTGGATTTTGTTGTTGTTATTCTGTCTCTCACTGTTCAAATAAACCTACCATTAAAATTATAGACTGATCATTTCTTTGTCAGTGGGCAAACGTACAAAATCAGCAGGGGATCAAATACTTTTTTCCCTCACTGTGTATATACAGTGGGGGAAAAAAGTATTTAGTCAGCCACCAATTGTGCAAGTTCTCCCACTTAAAAAGATGAGAGAGGCCTGTAATTTTCATCATAGGTACACGTCAACTATGAAAGACAAATTGAGAAAAAAAAATCCAGAAAATCACATTGTAGGATTTTTAATGAATATATTTGCAAATTATGGTGGAAAATAAGTATTTGGTCACCTACAAACAAGCAAGATTTCTGGCTCTCACAGACCTGTAACTTATTTTTTAAGAGGCTCCTCTGTCCTCCACTCGTTACCTGTATTAATGGCACCTGTTTGAACTTGTTATCAGTATAAAAGACACCTGTCCACAACCTCAAACAGTCACACTCCAAACTCCACTATGGCCAAGACCAAAGAGCTGTCAAATGACACCAGAAACAAAATTGTAGACCTGCACCAGGCTGGGAAGACTGAATCTGCAATAGGTAAGCAGCTTGGTTTGAAGAAATCAACTGTGGGAGCAATTATTAGGAAATGGAAGACATACAAGACCACTGATAATCTCCCTCGATCTGGGGCTCCACGCAAGATCTCACCCTGTGGGGTCAAAATGATCACAAGAATGGTGTGCAAAAATCCCAGAACCACACGGGGGGACCTAGTGAATGACCTGCAGAGAGCTGGGACCAAAGTAACAAAGCCTACCATCAGTAACACACTACGCCGCCAGGGACTCAAATCCTGCAGTGCAGACGTGTCCCCCTGCTTAAGCCAGTACATGTCCAGGCCCGTCTGAAGTTTGCTAGAGTGTATTTGGATGATCCAGAAGAGGATTGGGAGATGAAACCAAAATATAACTTTTTGGTAAAAACTCAACTCGTCGTGTTTGGAAGACAAAAAATGCTGAGTTGCATCCAAAGAACACCATACCTACTGTGAAGCATGGGGTTGGAAACATCATGCTTTTGGGGCTGTTTTTCTGCAAAGAGACCAGGATGACTGATCCATGTAAAGGAAAGAATGAATGGGGCCATGTATCGTGAGATTTTGAGTGAAAACCTCCTTCCATCAGCAAGGGCATTGAAGATGAAACGTGGCTGGGTCTTTCAGCATGACAATGATCCCAAACACACCGCCCGGGAAACGAAGGAGTGGCTTCGTAAGAAGCATTTCAAGGTCCTGGAGTGGCCTAGCCAGTCTCCAGATCTCAACCCCATAGAAAATCTTTGGAGGGAGTTGAAAGTTCGTGTTGCCCAGCGACAGCTCCAAAACATCACTGCTCTAGAGGATATCTGCATGGAGGAATGGGCCAAAATACCAGCAACAGTGTGTGAAAACCTTGTGAAGACTTACAGAAAACGTTTGACCTGTGTCATTGCCAACAAAGGGTATATAACAAAGTATTGAGAAACTTTTGTTATTGACCAAATACTTATTTTCCACAATAATTTGCAAATAAATTCATTAAAAATCCTACAATGTGATTTTCTGGATTTTCTTTTCTCATTTTGTCTGTCATAGTTGACGTGTACCTATGATGAAAAGTACAGGCCTCTCATCTTTTTAAGTGGGAGAACTTGCACAATTGGTGGCTGACTAAATACTTTTTTCCCCCACTGTATGTATATATATATATATATATATATATATATATATATATATATATATATATATATATATATATATATATATATATATATATATATATATATATATATATATTTGCGAGAAAAACAACAACATATGGGGGATTGGAAGTGATGCAGACAATTACATTGATGGAAGTTACAATCTATCTGCAATATTGAAGCTGATCTACCCCCTAAAAAAATTTAAAAAATAAAATAAAATAAAAAGATGGGGAGAAGTCTGTCCATAATAAAGCGCTGCGCTGCCTTTTTAACAACACTATGAACAAGGCAGGTCCTACAGGCTCTAGTTTTGTCGCACCTTGACTACTGTTCAGTCGTGGGTCAGGTGCCACAAAGAGGAACCTCTTAAAATTACAATTGGCTCAGAACAGGGCAGCACGGCTGGCCCTTAAATGTATACAGTTTAAACAGACATGTAAGTCTCTCATGGCTCAAAGTGGATGAGAGATTGACTTCATCATTACTTGTTTTTGTAAGAAGTGTTGACATACTGAATGCACCGAGGTGTCTGTTTAAACTATAAGCACACAGCTCGGACACCCATGCATACCCCACACGACATGCCACCAAAGGTCTCTTCACAATCCCCAAGTCAAGAACAGACTATGGGAGGTGCACAGTACTACATAGAGCCATGGCTACAAGGAACTCTATTCAACATCAGGTAACTGATGCAAGCAGTAGAATTTGATTTTAAAAACGGATACAAATACACCTTATGGAACAGCGGGGACTGTGAAGAGTCACACACAGGCACAGACACACATACTGTCCATATGATAAGACACGCACTCTACACACACGTACACATGGATGTTGTATTGTAAATAAGTGATAGTGGAGTAGTGGCGTGAGGGAACACACTTAATGTATTGGATAAAGTGTTATAAAATGTAATGTCATGTAATATTTTTAACTGTATATTACTGTCTTAATGTTGCTGGACCCCAGGAAGAGTAATGGGGATCCTTAATAAACACAAATAGATCATTTTGGAAACGGTGATGTAATTTATTTAGCAATATATTTTGGGGGGATATTTTTAGAGTAGAGGATTGGGGACAGAGACGTTTCAGCTGACTAATTGAGAGATTGGTGCTTTTTGTGAGTTGCAGGTTTTGTAAAACAGAAAAATACACTAGAAGATTGTACAATATGATTGCATCACCTGATCTTTTAACCTTAACCTGACCTTTTAATGTTACGTTTTCTCCTATCCACGTCCAAATCAAATGATTAAATGATTATCAAATATTTTTGAGAGGTAGCAGCAATATCCACAGTAGTAAACTGTAGTGGGTTCCATCCCCGGGACCACCCATACACAAAAATGTATGCACGCATGACTGTAAGTCGCTTTGGATAAAAGCGTCTGCTAAATGGCATATTATTATTATTATTATTATTATTATTATTATTATTATTATAAACTGGCTGTAGGAGCTACAGTGAAACCACTGTCTAGAAACAAGAATACACTTATCCTCCAAATGGAAAGGCCTTCTATGAAAATAATCAAAGAAACAAATACCTCCCTGCAGTGAAGTGTATTTTTCATTTTAAGTCAACATTCACAGAAAGACAACTTCAGTATTGGGAAACGTATTTGCTTTGCTGCTTTGCATAATGTTGCTGTGCTGATCAAATGCCTTGTCTCCAATGTCTGTCGAAATAAGAAATTAAATGTCATCACAGAAGCACTGTAAAAATATACCGCAAACAAACAGAAGTAATACTTTTTTGTTTTTAGGGCAAACAAAACAAACAATCTTGCAATCACGTTGGGGAATAAAGCTTTGTAATACTGAACACACATATCAGAGGCTTTCAGTGGTTGCCTGAAGGGTGGTGATCTCATGCACCATCTCATCTGAAGAACTGTGAGCTACCTGCCTGTAAGGAATGCACCAGGTTCCTTCTGAAATAATAATGCCTCTCTGTTTGTCTTTGGAAAGTTGTGTAGAGAGGAAGAGAGGTACGACGTGTGTGTAAATTTTTGGGTGCTGCTGGAAGCCAGAGAGAATTAGCAAAAGATGGGGGTGTAAATCAGACCTGGCTGACTAAATCTGAACCTAATGGGAAAAGCAGCACATAAACTCTCATAAAGTCAATGGGAAAGTTTTTATTTTTTATTATTATAATTTTTTCTTCTGGGGAATGGATCAGCTTAATATTGCAGATAGATTGTATCTTCTATCAATGTAATTGTCTGCATCACTTCCAATCCCCCATGTTTTTTATATATATACTCCCCTTTATTACTTTTCAACCCCGCCATCCTTTCC
Source organism: Coregonus lavaretus (assembly GCF_964263955.1). NCBI lineage: Eukaryota > Metazoa > Chordata > Actinopteri > Salmoniformes > Salmonidae > Coregonus > Coregonus lavaretus. Next base: position 35,426,495 of record NC_140000.1, on the reverse strand, counting down.
CTACTTGGAGTAAATTAGTGAACAACAATGCCCAGGCCTCTACTTCCGGCCTATACTTACTATCTACACCTTATGGACACAGTTCATTTTACAATAATTCTATTATATAGATTATTTTATGAATTTTTTTACTCCTGAACTTCTTCTACTCTCAACCTCTCCGATCATTTTCATGATGTCCATCCGGTTTGCTTCTATATGCCATATCTTTCTAACTGTCCTCTGTAGCTCAGCTGGTAGAGCACGGCGCTTGTAACGCCAAGGTAGTGGGTTCGATCCCCGGGACCACACATACACAAAAATGTATGCACGCATGACTGTAAGTCGCTTTGGATAAAAGCGTCTGCTAAATGGCATATTTGTTTATTTATTTATTTTCCAAAAGCTCCCAACATACAACCTATATACTTATTATGGACACAGTATGCTTACATTATTAGCTATCTTTGTTATTATTTGTTGTTATTTGTTATTAGTCCCATCCTTCAACTCTATTCAATACCTCCCATCTATCTCTTAACACCATCCATATAGGATTTCTATTTGCCATATATATTTCAACCGTACTGTGATGTTTTACAAAAGTTCTAAACCTTTCTATTCTCATTGCTTCTACAGATTGTGAATTAAAAATAAACATTTTTGCTAAAAGTATTATTATATTATTGATCGATTGACTATTTCTTTTCAGATCACCCAGTAATGCTATCTGCAAGGTTAGCTCCAGGTAAATATTGCAATCCTTTAGCCATTCCTGGACCTGTGTCCAAAAACAAGCTACAAATGGACAGAACCAAAACAAATGATCTAATGATTCTGTCTCTTCACAGCAAAATCTGCAGAGCTGGGAAGATTGTATCCCCCATATAAATAACATTCTATTGCTAGCAAGAATTTTATATAATAATTTAAATTGAAAGATTCTAATTTATGAATCCGGTGTCGTTTTGCGTGTCAGTTCATAAACACTATGCCATGGGATCGGTACGTCAAAAATCTCTTCCCAACTATTTTGCAATCTATATGGGACGGCTGTCAATCCTTTGGTCCTTAAGTGAAACTGATATACTTTTTTATTAATCACAGTTTTCCTTAATCAATTATGTTCTTTAATGCAAGGCCGACAGACAAGTTCCTTACTTTCTCCCCCTTCCACTTTCCTCTTCCACTTTTGTAATTTTGGGTAGAGCAGACATTTCCATATGTTTTTGTTAGCTGCATGTAACAACTCCACCAGTCCCACCGATGATATCATTTCCGAAGATTATACCTTTTTTAAACATTCTGTCAAAAAATTACGTTTTTTTGTCAATTAGTATATTTTAATTTAACCACAATATTTGTTGCATTATTTGTTCTGTCGTTTCTGGAGGATTAAATTGAAATTGCAACCAACTTTCTATGGCTGGTTTTAGAAATAGTGATATTTGGGAGATGATTTCCTTTTCAAATAACTGCAAATGAGTTGTTGTAATCTGAATAAAGGGAAAAAGGCCTTTCTTGAACATTGGGTGAGACAATCTTACTAATTTGCTTGAGAACCAGTTCGGATTTAAGTATTACTTTTGTATGACTGAAGCTTTTAGTGATAGGTCTAATGCTTTAATATTTAATAATTTCTGTCCTCCGAATTCATATTCATTATATAAATATGCCCTTTTAATATTGTCTGGCTTGCCGTTCCAAATAAAATTGAATATTTTTTTCTCATATAATTTAAAAAACTGTTCTCTAGGCGTAGGCAAGACCATAAGCAAATAGGTAAACTGGGATAATACTAAAGAGTTAACAGGGTGATTTTTCCACAAATTGACAGGGATTTTCCTTTCCATGGTAGTAAGATCTTATCTATTTTTGCTAACTCTCTATTAAAATTGATTGAAGTGAGATCATTTAGTTCCTTTGGGATATGTATTCCGAGTATATCCACATCACCATCAGACGATTTTATTGGTAAACTACATGGTAATGTAAAAATTGTATTTTTTAGTGATCCAATACGTAATATAGTACATTTGTCATAACTTGATTGTAATCCAGAGAGGTTAGAAAATGTATCTAGATCCTCTATGAGGCTGTAGAGGGATTCTAGTTGTGGATTTAAAAGAAAACATGAATCATCAGCGTACAATGACACCTTTGTTTTTAAGCCCTGGATTTCTAATCCTCTGATATTATTATTGGATCTGATTTTAATAGCTAACATCTCGATGGCCACAATAAATAGATATGCCGATAGTGGACAACCTTGTTTCACTCCTCTTGACAGTTTAAAACTTTCTGATAAATAGCCATTATTTACTATTTTACACCTAGGGTTACTATACATGATTTTGACCCATTTTATAAGAGATTCTCCAAAATTGAAATGCTCCAGGCATTTATATATAAACCCCAGTCGAACTTTATCAAATGCCTTTTCGAAGTCTGCTATGAATAGCAGGCCTGGTTTCCCATATTTTCCATAGTGTTCTATTGTTTCCAATACTTGCCTTATATTATCTCCAATGTATCTCCCATGTAAAAAACCTGTCTGATTAGAATGAATAATATCCGACAATACCTTTTTAATTCTATGCGCTATACATTTTGCTAGAATTTTTGCATCACAACACTGAAGTGTAAGGGGCCTCCAATTTTGTAAATGGACTGGATCTTTATATTTTCCACTTGTATCCTGTTTCAGTAGTAATGAGATCAGACCTTCTTCTTGAGTGTCAGATAATCTACCATTTACATAGGAGTGGTTAAAACATGCTAATAACGGTCCTCTTAGTATATCAAAAAATGTTTGGTATACCTCGACTGGTATGCCATCCAACCCTGGAGTTTTCCCAGACTTAAAGACTTTAATTGCATCCAGAAGTTCATCCTCTGTAATTTCACCTTCACATTAGTCTTTCTGTGTGGCTGTTAATTTGACATTATCAATAAAAAAAAAATCTCTACAATTAGCTTCAGTTAGAGGAGATGGAGGCGACTGAAAAGAAAACATATGCTTAAAGTACTTTGTTTCTTCCTTCAAAATATCATTTGGTGAATTATGGGTGACTCCGTCAATTGTAACCAGTTTCATGAAGTTATTTTTGGTAGCATTCCTATGTTGAAGATTAAAAAAGAATTTTGTGAATTTTTCCCCATATTCCATCCAGTTTGCTTTATTTTTATAATACATTACACTTGATCTTTCTTGAATAAGTTTCTCCATTTCTTTTTGTTTTTCCTCTAGTTTATTCTGAGCCTCTATGTTACAGTTTTTATTGCCATCTATCTGTTCTGTTAGACTTTCTATTTCCTTTGTTAGTATAAACTATTTTGACCTAAATTGCTTTTGTTTTCGAGATGAGTACTGAATTGCATGGCCTCTAAAGGCACATTTAAAGGTGTCCCGTACAATAAGGGGATTCGCTGTACCTATGTTATGTTGGAAAAAGTCAGTTATAAATTCCTTTGTTCTAATTATAAATAAATTATCATCCAATAGGCTTTGATTAAATTTCCAATATCCTCGCCCACGTGGAAATTCAGTAAGAGTAATGTATATGCCAATTATATGATGGTCCGACCGCATTCTGTCCCCTATCAACACTTTTTTTTACTTTTGGTGCCAACGAGAATGACATAAGAAAGATGTCAAGACGACTAGCTTGATTGAGTCTCCGCCATGTATATCTCACTAGATCAGGATATTTAAGCCTCCATATATCTACTAGTTCTAATGTATCCATGACGTTCACGATTTCCTTAAGAGCATGTGGGTGATTGTTTGTGGTGTGATTTCCTTTACGGTCCATTGAGCTATTTAAAACAGTATTATAATCACCCACCATAATAATATTGTCTTGAATTGCTTGCAGGGTTGATCATTTATTATATATATATTGTCAAAGAATTGAGGATCATCATTATTTGGTCCGTAAAGGTTAATGAGCCTTATCTGTTTATGGTCCAATAACATATTTAAAATAATCCATCTACCTTGAGTATCTATTTGGACAATTTGCACATTCGGATCGAAATTACTATTAATTAATATCATCACCCCTTTTGAATTTCTTTGCCCATGGGAGAAGTATATTTCCCCTCCCCCATTATATTTTCCACGCATCTTCATCTCGAATTGTTGAATGAGTTTCCTGTATACAATAGATATTATATTCCTTCTCTTTGAGCCATGTAAATATTGTTCTTCTTTTGTTATTATCAGCTAAGCCATTACAATTATAACTGGCTATACTTATTTCACCATACACCATAATGAGATACAAGTTTCAAGTCTATTTATCATTATATATGTTTGTTAATTTACCAATAAAAAATACCGTAATGATTGAGTGTCCATATAGCTGTACCGTGATATTTGCATTGCTACGGAGTAACCCTTCAATTGTTCTCCACTAATTCCCCCGCTATATATATAACTATTTAAAAAAAATATGCATATCCTATTTTCCATCATTATCAATTAATATGTGTAATAATGTTGGCAGTTCACGCGTAGGATTTTAACATATAACCCGGATTGCCATTGTATTACATTTAATTCCTTGACAAGCAATTATTATCCTAGCAAATAATTCCCGTGGTCCATCCCATACCCCCCCCCCCCCCCCCAACATCCCCACAACAGATGCCAGACAAGCACACACGCACATACTCACATACTCCAACACACTCAACCCCCCTCCTCCACAATCCACCATAAAATCAGATACTCAACGGCTGTTATATCCCAGAGCCCAACTCGTGAAATAACCTGATTTACGAGTGCACATACAGTTAAAGCTGATTGAGAAAGCATGCAGATTGAGCAGAAATTGATAAGAATGTGAGATTTGATTAATCTACTTAATCTCTGTCAAGTCCTAGGTGATGGAGATCAGATCCACCCTCTTCACCTGAGACACAAACACTCTGATCCCCTGTTGTAACCATTTTCCCAAGCATCTCCGTGCGGTCAGACCTTTGATTATTTTGTGCCACCTGGGCCACAATGATAAACCCCCTCTCTGATTGTCCGAGTGTGACCCCTCCCCATGGGTTACGGCAGCCAGTGTTGCCAGCACTGCCACTACCTGGGTGGGCGTACCCCACCGGAATCCCCACCGGCTAGGTAAAAGGTTCAATGGGAAAGGTTGCTCTATTGTACAACTCCTAGACGTAACGTTGATAAAGTATATTAGCTGGAAGATAGAGGTCCTGGTTATAGTTATGAAAAAGTATAAACACAAAAACTACAGGCTGCATGGCATCAGCAGCCTGGTGGTCCAAAATAGCATAACTAGTGTATTTAAACACCAATAAACCCACCCGTTTTAAAATGAAATTATATATGTCAATCTAGCAAACCAGGCAACTAAAAGCAACTTTCTAAACAATGTTTTGGTTAGTTTCTAGCTTGTTATCTAGCTAATGTTAAGTTAGCTGGTTAGCCAGTTCAAATAATGACCATATTATATAGTTGACAATGTCTTCACTTTAGCTCATTTGTCTTCATTATTACAGGAAAATAAACTCACAACAAGATCATTATTTACAAGTCAATGGCGAGCCAATTACAGAAAATAGCTTACGGTTGTGTTTGTGACTAAATAAAATCAGGGCATTCTACCAGAGAACTTTGACACTGTCTCGTTGGCCTAAAGTTATATCCTAATTTGACTTAGGTGCAGGTCATGTTCTTCACATTACAGTCTCTGGTAAACACATACTATATCAAATAAATCAAAGTTTATTTGTCACATGCATAGGATACAGAAGGTGTACTTAAATGGTTACTTGCATAGTGGAGTCTTTTGTTTAGACATGTAGCTAGCTAGCTAAACAATTAATCATATTCCCAACTCATAACGTTACTACCCTGCATGAATCTCTAAGATACTAATAATATTATTACACAGATTGTACACGTAACGTTAGCTAGCGAGCCAGCCAGCTAACGTTAGCTAGCTAGCTAACAGTACTCTTTAACTTGAAATGAAAAATACTTTTAAAAATATATTTTGTAATTTTTATTCAAGAGCACATAAAGAACATGTACCATACATACACAACATATCTTTGCTGTCTTTACAAAGGAGCGTCATTACATTCACATGTTAAGGGTAAATTTTGGCTGTATAGAGTCTGAATAAGAATACAATTTGGATAAAGCCACAGAAAAACAACAGAAACAACCTGAAAAAAACTGAAATTACAGAATAAGACCAATACAATATGTCAGGAACTCTGATCAGACACCTTCATACCTATGCTGTCTATGTTGCAAGATTGATGTGGTTCTCTCCATGTCAGCAAGTTCCCCGCATAGACCTAACCACATATCTTCTGAGGGTGCATGTTCATTTTTCCAGCATTTTGTTACACATTTCCTTGCTGCTGCTTAAAGATAATCTATCAATTTAAGTGGAGAGGACTGGAGTGTATTCACAGGAACAATACCTAGAAGGAGGTGACATGGTCTGGTTGAATAATAATACCTGTGATGTCCTGTATAACATGGAAAATTTCTGACCAAAAATACTGGATTTTCGTCCAGTACCTATTTGTCCACACTGACTCCAACATGTAGCGGATATTCCTTTTTTCATTTTATTACGTTTATCAATGCTCATAAAAAACAAACGATGTATCTCTCCTTTGATATCTGCACCTGTAATTCAACATGCCATGAGTTTCTAAGATTATCTCAAGATAATATTTGCATGTTAAGGATATTGTGATAAAATTTTAAAACGGTTCAAATGTTTTCCCCTTGATAAAGTAATTCAATCATCTCGTCAATAGGAGTAATCGGCTCAGTTATTTTTTTTATAACAATCATTTTTTAACAATGAATTGCCTTACTTGAAGGTACCTTTACAAATTTGTTTGTGATATAATGAGTTCCTCCTGGATTTCTTGAAAAAAGAACAAAAAATGGAGCCTTTGAATTGTTGAGACTCTACAAAGCCCTCTCTCTTCCCATTCCTAAATCCTTGAGAAATAGTAGCAGGAAGAAAGCCATTACTCAGTTTATATTGGTGTTGAACCTCCCTCCATGTCTTCAATGTAAGAGTAATAATTGGGTTTTGCTTAATCCTGTCAATAGAAATAGGGTCTGCTATAAAGAGAAGACCGCCAAGTAATGTGATTTAAGGTTAGGGAGGCCAAGCCCACCCAATTTTTTGTTTTTATAACTAATATGAGCCTTCTTATTTTGCCATAAGAATGTGCCTATTGCTGCATTTAGGCGAGTAAAGGTTTTAGCAGGAATTTTAACAGGAAGCATTGAAAACAGATAAAGCTGTCTTGGTAAGACTTTCACTGAAGCAACCCGACATGCTAGAGATATAGGGAGGGGCATCCAACGTTCTAGATCTTCAGTGATTTTACTAATCACAGGGGGTAGTTCAAAGTATATAGTTTCCCATAGTCTGACGTAATATTAACACCCAAGTAACGCATGCTTGTATCAGTCCACTAAAATGCGTAGTTGTCTTTGATACTTGAGGGTGCATCACCAAATGTCATCATTGCAATAGTTTTATCAACGTTAATTTTATAGCCTATTAATGTGAATATATTTGGAATCGTTGTTTCAGCCTCTGTTATGTAAAGTGCCTTGCAAAAGTATTCATCCACCTTGGCATTTTTCCTATTTTGTTGCATTACAACCTGTAATTTAAATTGTTTTTTTTATTGGGATTTCATGTAATGGACATACACAAAATTGTCCAAATTGGTGAAGTGAAATGAAAATTATAACTTCTTTCAAAAAATAATAAAATTAGATAACGGAAAAGTGGTGCGTTCATATGTATTCACCCCCTTTGCTATGAAGCCCCTAAATAAGATCTGGTGCAACCAATTACCTTCAGAAGTCACATAATTAGTTAAATAAAGTCCACGTGTGCAATCTAAGTGTCACATTATCTGTCACATGATCTCAGTATACATACACCTGTTATGAAAGGCCCCAGAGTCTGCAACACCACAAAGCAAGGGGCACCACCAAGCAAGCGGCACCATGAAGACCAAGGAGCTCGCCAAACAGGTCAGGGACAAAGTTGTGGAGAAGTACAGATCAGGGTTGGGTTATAAAAAAATATCTGAAAGTTTGAACATCCTATCGGAGCACCATTTAAATCCATTATTAAAAAATGAAAAGAATGTGGCACCACAACAAACCTGCCACGAGAGGGCCGCCCACCAAAACTCTCGGACCAGGCAAGGAGGGCACTACTCAGAGAGGCAAGAAAGAGACCAAATATAACCCTGAAGGAGATTGGAGTATCTGTCCATAGGACCACTTTAAGCCGTACACTCCACAGAGCTGGGCGTTACGGAAGAGTGGCCAGAAAAAAGCCAATGCTTAAAGAACAAAATAAGCAAACACGTTTGGTGTTCACCAAAATGCGTGTGGGAGACTCCCCAAACATCTGACCAGAGTACCTTCTTCCATATGAGACTAAAATTGAGCTTTTTGTCCATGAAAGAAAACGCTATGTCTGGTGCAAACCCAACACCTCTCATCACCCCGAGAACACCATCCCCACAGTGAAGCATGGTGGTGGCAGCATCATGCTGTGGGGATGTTTTTCATCGGCAGGGATTGGGAAACTGGTCAGAATTGAAGGAATGATGGATGGCGCTAAATACAGGGAAATTCTTGAGGGGAAACCTGTTTCAGTCTTCCAGAGATTTGAGACTGGGACGGAGGTTCACCTTCCAGCAGGACAATGACCCTAAGCATACTGCTGAAGCAACACTCGAGTGGTTTAAGGGGAAACATTTAAATGTCTTGGAATGGCCTAGTCAAAGCCCAGACCTCAATCCAATTGAGAATCTGTGGTATGATTTAAAGATTGCTGAACCCATCCAACTTGAAGGAGCTGGAGCAGTTTTGCCTTGAAGAATAGGCAAAAATCCCAGTGGCTAGATGTGCCAAGCGTACATAAGACTTGCAGCTGTAATTGCTGGAAAAGGTGGCTCTACAAAGTATTGACTTTGCAGGGGGTGAATAGTTATGCATGCATGTTAAGTTCTCTTTTTGTTGTCTTATTTCTTGTTTGTTTCACAATTAAAAATATTTTGCATCTTCAAAATGGTAGGCATGTTGTGTAAATCAAATGATACAAACCCCCCAAAAATCAATTTAAATTCCATGTTGTAAGGCAACAAAATAGGAAAAATGCCAAGGGGGGTGAATACTTTCGCAAGCCACTGTACAGGATGACATTGTCTGCATATAGAGATAGCTTGTGTTCATTTGGCCCCGCCTGCAGACAATGAATGTTTATGGCACTTCGAATAGCTTCCGCCAGAGGTTCTATAGTAAGGGAAAATAACAGTGGCGAGAGACAATCTCCTTGATGATTTCCTCTTTGTAGCGAAAAGGAATGCGACATTCCCATTCGTTCTAACAGATGATTGTGGACTTGAATATATCAACTCTATCCATTTCAAAAAGCGCTCCCCAAAACCAAGCTTTTTTAGCGTTGCTAAATGAAAGACCCAGTCGACACATTCAAATGCCTTTTCAGCATCGAGAGATAGTATAACTGTTTGTTTGAGTTAGGTCTTAGAGTAATTGATAATATTCAGAAGTCTTTTTATATTTGACGTTGAGTGACGTCCTATAACCTCTTCATCACTAGGCACCTGGCTAAAGTGCCTGCCTTGAAAATGCATGCCCAAATTGAATAGAATATATCTCCAAAACGACAAGGGCTATCAACATAATATTGGTAGCAAAAGAAAGGTAACACATGGGAGATGTATATTGAAGTGAAATAATTAATGTGGGTATTACTGTGTCAGAGTACATGAAGCTAAAACACAGCATAAATTGGGAGGTTTTGATTCCGCCTGAAAGTAACTTCAGGTTTTATAGGGAATAATGTATTGGATTTATGCAGCTGCAGCCCCTAAACACTATGGGACCATAGCCCAATATCTGATGAGTACTTATGTGAAGTTTGATGCCAATAAAGTAAAGTAAACCAAAGTTGTAGGGGTTTTAGTTGAAGTATGTTTAGGCGGATTACCAAATGGAGACATTTGGGTAGATTTGGGCACCATCAGTGCCATTTGACTTTTATCAGGGACCAGACAGCAAAAGTCATTTAATTTCACTAACATATCACTATATGTGTACATTCCATCAAAATACAACTGTTTTGATGTTGTTTCCCATGTTCTCCCAGACCTCTATACGTGTTCCCATTGAAATAAACCATACAATGGGAAAGTTTGACTCCAAACTGAGCAGATTTATTAGAAACTATAAACAACAAAATTTAAAACAAAAATTACACACATCCCAAAACTATAAACAATGATATGGTGTCCTTGGGTGGGTTGTCACACAAAATGTAGACCCTTTTTTCTCTTCTCTATTATGCCACCTATCTTCTTCTTCCTCCCCGACTCTTTGAGTGGCAGGCCTACCTCCACCATGCTGACTTGGATGCGCTGACTTTGAGAAAGCTTTTCCTTTTCTTGAGGGCTCTTTACAGGGGACTCAGTGTCCGATGAAGACCGTGGCCGAGGGAGGGGACCAGAAGTGCGTTGTCTAGACAAGTGGCCAGGCTGAGGAAGAGGAGGCTCTGCCTGAGGAAGGGGAAGCTGTAGCTGAGGAGGCAGATGCTCTGGCTGTGGCTCATACCCCTATAATCATCTTCACTGTACAAACAAGACAAAAGAGAAAAGAAAATCATGACTAAAACACACTTGTATTCATTCATTGACAAATCTGACTCAAAACAGTCAGATATATAAAATAAATAGTTAGAACTATGAGAATGTTGACTTAAGTGATAATTCAGTGACAATAAATAATACACATAGCGTTCTATTGTAAGTCAATTTGCGCGTGGGCCTCTAGGCTAAGCTAGCTAGTGCTAACTTACGTTGAGCTTCAGTTACTCAAATATATATTTTAGAATGTATGTTTTGTACTCATACAATAAATTAGTAATAGTAGTATTAGAAGTAATAAATAACAATGGGATTACATACTCTTCTGATGCTTGAGTAGGGCCCTGGACACGATAACCTTCGTTCTCGTCATTGGGGTCTGGTTCGTCCAGTCTAAGCAGGTCCTCATCATCTGATTCAGAGTCATTGGGGATACATGGAGTCCAACTTTCATCTGTTACAATTAATAACGCCTCTGTAACTGTATATTTGTTACTAGAGCCTGCCATATTTGAATAAACTTTGCGTTTTACCTCCGAAATTCTAGTGTTGTTGTGCGCTCTGCGTAACCGTGCGTAACGCAGCAAGTCAACTAATATGAGATAATGAGGTGCGCACTTGGATATTTCAACAACCGGTTGGTTGATTTTGACATGTGACCCCTCTATCGAAAGCTCTGGATCTGTAGAATTAAATGAGAACAATGACAAACCACGAGGATTGCATCAGAAGATGGCGACAAAACAGTGCCTGTTGTGATTGAACCAAACTACTGACTTCATCTTCAAACACATTGTTGGCCATGTAAAACGATGGAAACTCATTGAAATCGACTCAGAATGAGAGAGAGACCCTAGAGTATCTTTTCAAGTGGTTTTATTCGACCAGACACTACTTTTGGTAACAGAAACAACAAAGGTAAGACGCAGTTTGTTGTTGTGATAAAAAAAATTGAAGTTTGTTATTGACGTTCTTTGATTAATAGTTTAGTGAGTGTTGGTTATAGAGGAACATGGCTATCACTGTTGGAATCTGTGAGCTAGCAGCTTTTGAATGGTGTATCGTTTGTGTAGATAGGTTGAGAAAAATACGTTATCTGTCTACAAATATACGGGCATGCACGGTTTCAAAATACAGTACTGGTTTTGCTATATGCTTATATATTTGCTTGGAGTCGGAATATTATTTAATTTGGGCAACAACAGTTTAGGTAGAAGATACAATCTATCTGCAATATTAAGCTGATCCATCCCCCCCCCCCCCCCCCCCCCCAACAAAAAAAACCCCACAACAGTTTAGCTAAATTCACAGTTGAGACGCTTCTCGTTCCAGTAGTGTATAACATTCAGGTATTCACACATGTTTAAAAACCGTACTATGCCATTGTTTGAGATTGCGGGAGGAGTACCCCGGATATGGGGAACCTCGTGATGAAGAGGTTAATGAACATGGTTTGATCTGGATTTAATAATTTGTTACTACCTCTTCAATTATTTTTGTTAAAATCTTAAGAAGCATTTTAGAGTCACAATTTAGTAAACTTACTGGTCTATAGGAACCACAGTCCTTACCTGGCTTCTTGTGATGGTTGCTTCACAACTAGTATCAAATCAAATCAAATTTGATTTATCATATGCGCCGAATACAACAGGTGCAGTGAAATGCTTTGGTTTACAAGCCTTTAACCAACAATACAGTTTTAAGAAAAATAAGTGTTAAGTAAAAAGTAGATCAGTAAAAAATAGTCTGGGTAGCCATTTGATTAGCTGTTAAGGCGTCTTATGGCTTGGGGGTAGAAGCTGTTAAGAAGCCTTTTGGACATAAACTTGGCGCTTCGGTACTGCTTGCCGTGCGGTAGCAGAGAGAACAGTCTATGACTAGGGTGGCTGGAGTCTTTGACAATTTCTAGGGCCTTCCTCTGACACTGCCTGGTATAGAGGTCCTGGATGGCAGGAAGCTTGGCCCCAGTGATGTACTGGGCCGTACGCAAGGCAGAGGCCGAGCTGTTGCCATACCAGGCAGTGATGCAACCAGTCAGGATGCTCTCGATGGTGCAGCTGTAAAACTTTTTGAGGATCTGAGGACCCATGCCAAATATTTTCAGACTCCTGAGGGAGAATAGGCTTTGTCGTGCCCTCTTCACAACTGTCTTGCTGTGTTTGGACCATGATAGTTTGTTGGTGACACCAAGGAACTTGAAGATCTCAACCTGCTCCACTACAGCCCCGTCGATGAGAATGGGGGCGTGCTCGGTCCTCTTCTTTTTCCTGTAGTCCACAATCATCTCCTTTGTCTTGATCATGTTGAGGGAGAGGTTGTTATCTGACCTCCTCCCTATAGGTCTCATCATTGTCGGTAATGAGTCCTACCACTGTTGTGTCGTCGGCAAACTTAGTGATGTTGGAGTCATGCCTGGCCATGCAGTCATGGGTCAACAGGGAGTACAGGAGGGGACTGAGCACGCACCCCTGAGGGGCCCCGGTGTTGAGGATCAGCGTGGCAAATGTGTTGTTACCTACCCTTAATACCTGGGGGCGGCCCATCAGGAAGTCCAGGATCCAGTTGCAGAGGGAGGTGTTTAGTCGGAGCCGGTGTAGTACGATTCAATCTTCGTCCCGTGTTGACGTTTTGCCTGTTTGATGGTTCATCGGAGGGCATAGCGGGATTTCTTATAAGTGTCCGGGTTAGAGTCCCGCTCCTTGAAAGCGGCAGCTCTACCCTTTAGCTCAGTGCGGATGTTGCCTGTAATCGATGGCTTCTGGTTGGGGTATGTACGTACGGTCATTGTGGGGATGACGTCATCGATGCACTGATTGATGAAGCCAGTGACTGATGTGGTGTACTCCTCAATGCCATCAGAAGGATCCCGGAACATATTCCAGTCTGTGCTAGCAAAACAGTCCTGTAGCTTAGCATCTGCGTCATCTGACCACTTCTTTATTGACCGAGTCACTGGTGCTTCCTGCTTTAGTTTTTGCTTGTAAGCAGGAATCTGGAGGATAGAGTTATGGTCAGATTTGCCAAATGGAAGGCGAGGGAGAGCTTTGTACGCGTCTCAGTGTGTGGAGTAAACGTGGTCTAGAGTTATTTTTCCCTCTGGTTGCACGTTTAACATGCTGCTAGAAATGAGGTAAAACGGTTGTAAGTTTCACTGCATTAAAGTCCCCGGCCACTAGGAGCGCTGGCGCTGGATGAGCATTTTCCTGTTTGCTTATGGCCTTATACAGCTCATTGAGAGCGGTCTTAGTGCCAGCATCGGTTTGTGTTGGTAAATAGACCGATACGAAAAATATAGATAAACTCTCTTGGTAAATAGTGTGGTCTACAGGTTGTCATGAGATACTCTACCTCAGGCGAGCAAAACCTTGAGACTTCCTTAATATTAGATTTCGTGCACCAGCTGTTGTTTACAAATATACACAGACTGCCACCCCTTGTCTTACCGGAGGCAGCTGTTCTATCTTGCCGATGCAGCGTATATCCCGCCAGCTGTATGTTATTCATGTCGTCGTTCAACCACGACTCGATGAAACATAAGATATTACAGTTTTTAATGTCCCGTTGGTAGGATATCCGTGATCTTAGTTTGTATATTTTGTTATCCAATGATTATACGTTGGTTAATAGGACTGATGGTAGATGCAGATTACGCACTCGCGTCGGATCCTTACAAGGCACCCCGACCTACGTCCCCGATGTCTCTTTCTCATGTGAATGACGGGGATTTGGGCCTTGTCAGGTGTCTGAAGAAAATCCTTTGCGTCCGACACGTTAAACAAAAAATCTTCGTCCAGTACGAGATGAGTAATCGCAGTCCTGATATCCAGAAGCTCTTTTCGGTCATAAGAGATGGTGGCAGAAACATTATGTACAAAATAAGTAACAAATAATGCGAATAAACACACACAATAGCACAATTGGTTAGGAGCCTGTAAAACGGCAGCCATCTCCTTCGGCGCCATTCATATCTGGGTATTTATTGCACTCTATAACCTCATGAAGAACCCCTGATCAGCGGTATTAGTTCTTCACTGAAAGTTTTAAAGAACTCACAGGGGAACCCATCGGGACCCGCACACTTCCCATTTTGCATGAGTCAGTAATGGGGGCGTCTATCATGTCCTTATCTTCACACGATAGCTATGGCAGCTTCAAATGTGTGAGAAAGTCCTCCGGAGAGGAAACATCTTTAGGTTTCTTATATAGGGTCTCGTAGTACTCAGCAAATGTCTTATTTATGTCTTTAGGACAAGAAGTAACTTTGCCCTGCACAGTTCTGATATTGGGAATACATTGTTCAGCTGCATCCTTTTTAAGTTATAGTGCAAGAAGTTTCCCTGGTTTGTCTCCCTGAGTTTAGTATTTATTTCGGGCAAATCGTATAGAACTCTCAGCTTTATAAGTAAGAAGCATATTAAGCTCCCCTTTTGCTGCAATCAACTGAATTAGTGTCCCCATCCCCTTGTTTCTTTCTTCTAATTGGGAGATTTCTCTCTCAATCTTCTCTTGTTTTTGTATACATACCTTTTTGAGTAGAGATGAATAGGCCATATGATTTGTTCCCTAAAATAAGCCTTAGCACTCTCCCATAAAAGGGTTGGGCTGATACCTGAGTTAAATTCCAAAAACTTTGTAAGTTCAGCTTGAATAACCTTTTGAAAACCAAGTTTCTCCAAGAAGAGAAGCCTTTAGCCTCCACCTGTATGTATCAGGTTGTCAAATTTTAACTTCAGTTTTAGGGATACCTGGACTATGATCTGAGCTGGTGATGTTATTAATAATACAGTTTTCTACCTGATGACCTAAGGTCTGAGTGATAAGTCTATCCTAGACTAAGTGCCATGAGGTGCCAAAGTATCATCTTTTGTTGTTGGTTTTAACTTTCTCCAAATATCAATAAACCCCTGTTCTTCACAGTGAAATTGAACTGCTCTAGACATTTTTAATATGGTACCACTTGGTCGTGACTTGTCCAAATGTGGAGATAATGTGCAATTAAAGTCACCTACAACTACACAATGTGTATTTGAATGCTTAGCAATCTCTAAGAAACATCTATTAATAAATTGTGGGGAATCATCATTTGGTGCATACAAATTAGCAAAAGTAAAAGTTATGACAAATAATTGCCACTGAATAATAACAAACCGACCCTCTGAATCAGTTACCTTATTTTTCAATGTAAAAGAAAACCTCTTATCAACCAATATACAAACACCATTTATTTTTGAGGAGGAGTGTGAGGAGAAAAAAGTCTGACCTACCCATTCCCGTTTAAGCTTTTTGTGCTCCTCGTCTGATAAGTGGGTCTCCTGGAGGAGGGCAATGTCACAATCCATTTGTTTTAGCATTGTCAATATTTTTTTCCTTTTAATCGCATGGTTTAAGCCCTTCACGTTATAAATCAAAATGTTAAGTGATTTCAACACTACAGACCTTGATTTGAATTTACCTTTTTCTTGTACCCATAACCGCAGACAGAAATGCTCTTGTGGAAACTAAGTGATATTTCGGCCTATGTTATAGTGTATCTGACCTAATATTTATCATTAGACAATTTCACTTCAGCGACCTATCATTTAAAGAGTAGCCTGGATGCAAAAATAAATAAGAAACAAAAAAGAGGAGGAGCTCATAAACAAACCCACATGGATTAGACATTCCCTGGACTCCGTTATAAACTATGAAATATAGCCCCATAGCCTATTAACTGTTTTCCCAACTCAAATATTAGGCTATAAGAAAACAGAAAGCAAAAAAAGAAATGCAAGCATATGCGGGCAGGCATAGTTAACTGTCTCTCGTTCCAAAGCAGGCTGTCCTAAACAGTAAGGGTTAAATGCTGGACATTTTATGTAATCCAAAAGCATTGTCTAAATCAATAAAGGATCAGCAAACTTTAGGCTAATATTTTCAGTAACCTACACTTGCGTAGCCAATATGTAATTGCCATAAAACAACGTTAAAAATAAATAATCTTTACTCTATAGCCTACTAAAAAAGAAAGTGGGAATGAGGAAAGCAGGCTATTCTGTTTTCCAGATTAAATAATTACCTTATCATCCCGACAAACTGTAGGTCAAAGATTGATGAATTAGTCCAGCAATAAGGTCACAATTATGAGCATAAATGCAGGTAGTTTCAAGTCCTTAAGAAGAAGGGGTGGCTTCAGTAGTCAATGTTGTCACGGTTTCGGCCGAGGCTGCTCCTCCTCCTGGTTCGGGCAGGCTTCGGCGGTTGTCGTCCCCGGAGTACTAGCTGCCACCGATCTATGTTTCATGTTCGTTTTGGTTTTGTCTTGATGTTGTACACCTGTGTCTTGTTAGTCCTCGTTAGTGTCCTATTTAGTTCTCATTGTGTGTGTTTGTCTTTGTGTGTGATTGCTCTTCTGTTTCGTGTTGGAGCTATGTACTTCCCTCCAGTGTTTTGGAGAGGTTTTTCGCACATGTTAGTGCGCCGTTTGATTGACGCCTGTGTGCGCCGTTATTTCGCCTTCGGGCTTATTGTGCTTATTTTCTACGTGAATATTGCACTAAAGTCTTTTGGACTGAGCTTCTGCGTCCTGCGCTTGATTCATGCACCACACCCACCTTCAGCACCCCTTGACAGAATCACACACCAAAATGGAATCAGCAGGATCTGCAGTTACGCCTGAGTCGCTCGAGGAGCATGTTCGCGGCCAAGATGACCAGATACGACAACTGGGGACCGCTCTACAGGACGTCATCAACACCCTGCACCGATGGGAGGACAGCGGGGTACCCACACCTCCACCTACCCTGCCAACCCCATCGGCCCCATATAACCCTGGTGCGTCGTGTATTGAGGAGGCTGTTGGAGCACGACCTATATGTCAAGGCAGAGAAATGTCTGTTTTTCCAGGAGTCGGTCTCCTTTTTGGGTTATCGGTTGTCCGCGTCAGGGGTGAGAATGGAGGTGGATCGTGTGTCCGCTGTGCGTAATTGGCAAACTCCAACCACTGTAAAAGAGGTGCAGCAGTTCTTGGGCTTTGCGAATTACTACCGGAGGTTTATCCGGGGTTTTGGACAGGTGGCAGCTCCCATCACGTCCCTTCTGAAAGGGGGTCCGGTGCGCCTGCAGTGGTCAGCTGATGCGGACAGGGCCTTTAGGAGACTGAAGGACCTGTTTACGTCGGCTCCGGTGCTGGCACATCCGGATCCCGCATTACCCTTTCAGGTTGAGGTAGACGCGTCTGAGGCTGGTATAGGGGCCGTTCTCTCTCAACGGTCCGGCACGCCACCTAAACTCCGCCCCTGTGCTTTTTACTCAAAAAAGCTCAGCCCGGCGGAGCGTAACTATGACGTTGGGGACAGGGAGCTGTTAGCTGTAGTTCAAGCCCTTAAGGTGTGGAGGCATTGGCTTGAGGGGGCTCAACACCCTTTCCTCATTTTGACTGACCATCGGAACCTGGAGTACATCCGGGCAGCGAGGAGACTGAACCCTCGCCAGGCTCGATGGAGTATGTTTCTCACCAGGTTCGTATTTAAAATCACGTACATCCCTGGGTCCCAGAATGGTAAGGCAGATGCGCTGTCCCGGCGGTATGACACGGAGGAGAGGTCCGTTGAGCCTACTCCCATACTACCGGAGTCTTGCCTTGTGGCACCGGTGGTGTGGGAGGTCGATGCCGAAATCGAGCGAGCGTTGCGTACCGACCCCAGCTCTCCACAGTGTCCTGAGGGTCGGAAGTACGTTCCGCTCGAGATTCGGGATCGACTCATTTACTGGGCTCACACGTCACCCTCCTCTGGACATCCGTGTATTGGCCGGACAGTGCATTGCCTTAGCACTAAATACTGGTGGCCCACTTTGGCTAGGGATGTGAGGGTTTACATCGTAACATTAATCTCTTTCAAAGTTAATGTTAAAATAGTTGCTTTAGTTGATGTATTAACACTCTTAATTATTTCCAGTGGGAAAGTGACAGATGTCCTCTGTGTATTATTTACTGTTGGAGTGGCTACTGTAATATACTTCCCCTGAACTCCTTTGGTGACTGTGGAAGCTTCAACAGACTTTAAATCTTCCATCATAAGCGTCACCTTACGAGTTACATAGCCTTTTAACCAATCATTCTTAACCGGAACAAATTTTAATGCTTGCACTAAATAAGTACACATATATTATCCCTGATCTTTCCATGTAACATTACGCAAAATAAGTGAGCAATCACTCATAACCCTCTTCCACTTCATATCGTTGTACAAAATATACTTCATTTGACTAGGGGGCACAGCTTCTACTTCTGGTCCTGATAACAACACTTCTTCTCCATAATTATCTCTCCACGTGGGAGGAATGTCACCACCCCCACTCCATCTCTCACATCTACAAGGAAGATGAGCTGTACCACCCATCCTAACCCTAATGTCAGTCTTTTCCTCTAAAATTGGTGTTGGAGCGATTGGCTCCATTATAATCAAATGTGATACATTTATAGCTTTAATAACTGTCAATGTTGAAAGAGTTGAATTGCTTCTCACTGTTGTTGTAATAGGCTGAAGTGTTGATGTCATTGTTGTTGATTCATCTATTTTCCCTAAAGCTTTGAACTCTTTACTTATATTTCCATCTATCACCACTAGTGTCACTACATTAACTCTCAGTCCCAACTCTAATCCCTCACTTTCAAACTGTTGATTATAAAAAATACATTTATAATCACCTTGATCCTCCTGCTGGGAATTGTACACATAGAGACTGCAATCACCCTCAATCTTAATTCTTCTCTTATCATTCATCAACGCATACTTTCTCAATGCAACTGCTCCTAACAGATCTAAACTCCTGCCATATCTATCTTCCCACTGAACTCTAAAGTTCCCTTCACCACTGTTCTCTCTTGTGCACTTACATGGGAGCTGAGCTGACTGTCCTAGAGTTACTTCAACCCTAGTTTTCGTAACGTTTTGGTCTGACTTTCTCCTAACTGATCTGGGCCTACTTGTCTAACCGAATCACCAGCTTCTCCTGTAACATAGTTGCCCTTGGTGATCTCCGCTGCTTCACATTCCACTGAAATATTCCCTGTTGTCTCTGGGACGTATTGAAATCAATGTCCCCAAATCTCCTTTCCTTTCCATCCATTGCAGAGTCATCTCTGGCATCATCAGAAGTGTAAACATTATCATCAACGTTGTCCACAACATGGACAATCTCTCCTTCTGGGTTTTCACTCTGGATATTGTCATGCATCTCTCCTTCTGCCTGTTCTCCCCTATCTCCATCCTGCTCTCTTGAGCCTTCAACATCCTGTCTCTCTGCGCGTGGCACTTCTTCTCCAGGCGCTTTAACACAATGTGACAAATGATACCATGTTGGAGACCCTTTAACCTGGACAGCTGTTCCAGTACTACGAACAACTTCAAATGGTCCTTCACGACGTTCGTTATACCACTTCCTTCTAAATACCTTCACAAACACCTTGTCCCCAGGTTGCACTGTACTCATTTTTTGCTCATCAAGCTCCTCCTGCACCTCTTCTTTTCTTTGCCTGTCAGAAACATATGTGGACAACTTTTTATGAAAATTGGCCATATATGTAACGTACGCTCTCATTTCATCTTCCAAAAGAGCCAAGCTTGGACCCTTTCCACTTGTTCGCAAACAAGGCGTAGGCATCCTTCTTCCTGTTACCAGTTCATGGGGTGTCATACGTAGATCACGCAACTCACTTGAGCGACACACCATTAATGCTAAAGGAAGCGCCGCTATCCAGTTTAGACCCGTATGCTGACAAATTTTGACAATGCGATTTTTCAAGACACCGTTCATTTTTTCACAAATCCCTTGACTTTGTGGGTGATAAACTGCTCCAAGACGTTGCTTAATTCCCAATTTTTGCAACATCAATTTCACTGATTTATCCACAAATTCCTTCCCATTATCTGAGGATATTCGATCGGGTAATCCCCACCTGCTTATGACTTCTTTACACACGAACTTGGCAACCGATTGAGCATCTTTTCGCTTGGTTGGACAGAACTCCGGCCATCGTGAAAATCTATCTACAACCACCAATAACTTTCCACATGTATCTTTTCCCATCAACTGGTTTTATCATATCAACAAAGTCAATAACCAATTCACGCATAGGACCTCTCGGTGTAGGAATGTAACCAGGAAGAACAGTCACACCCCTGCGAACATTATTTTTCAGACATATTGTGCACCTGCCTATGACATAGTCAACCTGTTCAAGCAAATATGGTGCCCAACAACCATACTCCTTTGTGATCTTTCTCCTAACCTCCCCCCTTGCAACATGAGCTAATCCATGTGCTTCCTGAATCATCAGACCTAATAGGTCTAGAGGCGCTACTATCAACCCCTCATGGTTTCTCCAAAGACCAGTAGCATCTTTGACAGCCCCTCGGTCTAGCCATAACTGTTTGTCGATCATAGAAGCAGCTTCCTGCATCAAAATCACATCCTTAAGCATACTTTTTTCTTCCAAGTCCACTCCATGAGTGACCAGAAAAACTTTTCCCAATTTGTCCGCTCCTGTGACGGCTTTTGCAGCTTCATCAGCAGCTTTGTTCCCTTGTGTGACTTTTGACACATCTGTTTTATGAGCTGCACACTTAGCTATCGCTATCTCTTTAGGCTTCATCATAGCATGCAACAGTTACATTATTTGCGCATGATGTTGTATCGGAGAACCATCCGTTTTCTTAAACCCTCGACCTTTCCATACTGCCCCAAACAAATGACATACACTATGTGCATATGCTGAATCAGTGTATATCGTCACTCGCTTTCCTTCTGCTAACAAACATGCTTCTGTTAGCCCCACAAGTTCAGCAAGTTGTGCAGACGCAGGCTGTGGTATTACTTCAGCCTTTTCAACAACAAATCCAGTTCCTTGGACTTTAACTACTGCATATCCAGCACACAATTTATCTCCCACACGATAACAAGACCCATCAGTCCAATACTCCAGGTCTGCCTCACATAATGGAAAGGCTTGCAAATCTGATCTAAGCCTCAAGTATTTCTCTGCTTCTTGGACACAATCATGTGGCTCACCATCCTCTGAAGTTGTCATATTCTCGGCTGGATTCACCGTATCACACCTCACTAGGGTGACATCTTCCTGCTCTAAGAGCCTATGATAGTCTCTGAGCCTAGGCATAGTCAATGTATATTTCCCATAGTTCAGAAGATTTCTGAGACTATGATGGGTAAGAATTGTTACTGGGTAACCCATCGTAACAGATGATGCTTTGTCATACATTGAATATACTCCCACCATTGCTCTGTAGCACAGTGGTAACCCTAGTTCTACTTCTGAATAGGCAGTAGAGTAGTAGGATATAGGCTGAGGATTCGTCCCTGTGCCTGTCGGCTGACAAAGAACTGCACATGCATATCTACCTCCAGTAGAAGTAGACACATATAGCAAAAAGTTCTTAGAGTAGTCTGGTAGTGTAAGTGCAGGGGCCTCCTGCAACCTCTGTTTGATCGTTTCAAATGCCACATGGCCTTCCTGTGTCCAGGAAAGATTGCTATGGAGTTGACCATTTCCAGTATCCTTAACCATAGATCTCAAAGGTCCCGTCAAACTAGTATAGCTCTCAACCCAAGCTGAAGAATAACCAGCAATACCAAGAAATGTCATCATCTCTCTGACAGTTCTAGGCTTCGGAGCCTTACGAATAGCTTCCAATTGACTGTCTGAAATGTTTCTATGTCCATGCGTTATTTTCTGACCCAAATAAACAACCTTCTCCTGGCAATATTGCAACTTTTTCTGTGAAACCTTATGCCCCTTTTCTGCCAATACCTGTAGCAATTTAATTGAGTCTCTATGACATGTTTCCTTATTCTGTGAGCAGATAATTTTATCATCTACGTACTGAATGACAGTGCTTTGCAATATCTGATCTATCCCTACCAAATCATCCTTCAGTACTTTATTGAAAATATGGGGACTATGCTTGTACCCCTGTGGGAAACGACTGTACTCATAGAATTGTCCCTTATATGTGAACCCAAATAAACCCTGACTTTCTACTCTAAGTGGAACACTAGAAAATGCACCACATAAGTCTAACACCGTAAAATGTGTCGCATCAGGAGGAATTTGGGCTAACAAGGTATGTAGGTCTGGCACTTCTGCTGGAAAGTCAGTCACTACCTCATTCACTGCTCTCAAATCATGAACCACACGATAAGTTTCATCTGTTTTTTTCACAGGCAACAAAGGCGTGTTACTCTGAGGTTTTTTTGTTGTCCTTAAAACACCTGCTTTCGAAAGTCCTTCAATTTGTGGTTCAATCCCTTGGATTGCTTCATCTTTCAATGGATACTGATTCTCCCAAGGAGGTCTGGCTCCTGGTCGAAGTTCAACTTTCACTGGTTGGGCTGATTTCAAAAGGGGGGTGTCAGCTGGTAGCATCAGGACCGGAAAAAGATCCAACAATTGAGGTGAAAATAAACAACCGACCATTGGAAGTGATGGCGGATAGCGGAGCTGCTTTTACCTGTGTTCGGCCTGAAGATGCTACACAACTCCCTATGTCCAATCAACTAATTAGGACAATCGGATTTGAGGGAGTGAAACAGCTGATTCCTCTTACGGAACCAATTGAGCTCTGCTATAAAAATCAGAAAATTACAATACCCATACTGGTATCAGAACATACACCTATTGCATTGTTGGGAAGAGATGCATTGTGTATGTTGAACTGTACAATAAAATGTACACCAGACGGCTGTCTGGTAGAAGTGCCAAAGGAAAAGGTTTACCAATTGTTGATGATGACAGAGATGGATTCGTCTTTAGTATTCTGGATTGGAAATCTCAGTGAAGATTTTTTGAAGCAGGCTAAGATATGGGAAAAATGTATTGTGGCGGTTGTTTATTTTCACCTCAATTGTTGGATCTTTTGCCGGTCCTGATGCTACCAGCTGACACCCCCCTTTCGGATCTTCTGGGCACCCCTAGAATCCTTGCTCCGGGCCCCTATAGGGGTTCACCGGTCCTCCAAATGATCTTGACTGGCCCCTGTATCTTCCTCTGAAATTCCCTCTGATGTTTCCTCCTGGCCCATTACACTCACGGGCAAAGTGACCAACCTGTCCACAATTATAACACACTTCTGAAGATTGCTGGAAGTATGGCTTAAATCTTCCTCCTCTTCCTCTTCCTAAGTCTTCTCGTCCTCTTCCTCTCAAATTCTGTGTCTGTCCAGAGACTGGCTGTGGATATGAAACAACTGGTACCGCTATTAGTGGCTGGTACAATTGCGGTTGGAACTGGTCCGGTTGAAGCTGTGGCAGTGATTGTTGATTTGGTGCACACTGATTCTGCATAACCAAAGCTTGTTTCTTCTCCTTCTTATTCTCCACCAGTTGTATTTGATTGAGTTTTCTGAGAGTTTCTTGGTCCTGTTCTTTCTGGTTGTGTTCCTTTTTCCGGTACAGATCCACTTGATGGGCTATATGATCTGTATAGACACCTTTTGTCATGCTTCCAAGTCCAACCACCTCTGCCAGTTTGCTCCTTACTGGTGAGGGCAGTCCCATCTGCAGTTTAGCTCTCAAAATTGACTGCTCAATTTGACTCACATCTGGATCATTTCCGGTAATATTTCTCCACACTTGATGAACTCTTGACACATAGGCTCTCGGATTTTCTTGTTGTCCTAGTGGGTCAATCAGAATGTTGTCAGGATGCACATTTGTTGGAAACGTATCTGGAATCCCAAGGAGATTACCCAAAAGTCTCTTAATGTCTCCTATGGCAGACTGTGTTCCCACCGTAATTTCTTCCAATTTTGAAATCCAAGGATATGCTCCATCTTGAAGGGTAGGCAGCTTCTCAAATATATCTGACATATCAGTATTCTGCAAAGGCTTATACTCCAGGTTCTGTCCTCGAATTATCACTGGCATCATCTTCTTACTTGTGCTCTCTTTCCTTGGCCTCAATGTATACATCTTCTCCAATTCTTGGGATCCTTTTCTCAGCAGTTTTTTCTTCTGTATCTTCAGCTTCTTGAGTTGTTCTTCCAGTTCTCTTACTTCTTCTAAATTATTTGCCTTATCCAGGCATGATACGCATCGGTCTATATCTCTTTCTATTTCTTTTGTGCTAATCATTGTAGAATAAAATCCTCTTGAATATGAAGCACCTTTAATCTCCAAATCTTTATCGCTGTCTTCATCTTTACTTTCATCAGAACTCGAATATCTTGTATCCTTCTCCTTCAAACATCCATCACCCCTTCTTTCCGCTCTGGCCAACTTCCGTCTGATCACAGGGTCATATCCACCCATGATCTCTTCTGAATCACTCTGATCATCATCATCATCATCTTCAAGTTCCATCCTCCTGAACCTCACTCCACCCTTAGTTTCCAGACATCTCGTTTTCTTCTTAATTTTGGAGTTTGGATTCATCTTTATGGTCGTTTCTGCTTGTCCTCTCTCTATTATTCGTTCATCTTCATCTCTGATGCAATAATCACCCTCCTGAATGATCATTGGAAGCTGAGGATAGACGTCCTTAAACTCTACTTCCTTCTCATAAGGTGGGGGTCTTTTTGCTGAATCCGTATGTGAGAATGGTGTATTGACTTCTGCCATTAGTTTTTCTGTCACCTTCACCTCTTTTACCATTTTCTCTATACCTCTGTTTCTTTTATCGTTGGTATCTTTCATCAGTTTTTGTCCTTCATTTTCAAACAGCTTAAGAACCCCCAGCTCTCTTTGTCTCTTTTCTTTACGTTGTTCCCTTTTTTTTTTCCTTCTTTTGATCTGCCTTATAAATTGACACAAGGACTTTCATTATGTTGATGACGTCAGGGTTAAGAGTCCATTCCACTGGCCATGGTTGTTCAATGTCAGGCCAACGTTTATTCAATTTTCCAGATAACCTTGCAATACCATTAACTAGAGGATTACTATTTTCTACTACATCAACAGGAGTAATTACTTTCATAGTTTTGATGTCCTTTTTCCCCATTGTAACAACTCTTTTATATTCCTTTATTGTGAATTATTTTATTATTTTAGACTATGTAGCTTATGGTTCCCTCACTTTTTTTAAAACTTTTTATTTATTATGTTTTTATTAATTAATTAAATAATTAATTAATTAATTAATCAATATATATATATATTTCTTTATATTAATTTATTAATTTATTTTACCAAATTATTAATTAGTGGCAATCTTACCACATCCGATCAGGAAAAGTAAAGGAAAGTAGTCAACTTCAGAGCAATCCAAAAAAGAAAGACCTGTAATCCAGCAACACTACAGCACCCACAAACCAATTGCTTAATAAGCACCTAATGACCTTAATTTTACAGAATAATGTCAGTGCTGGATTTCCAACACAACTCTAACCAAACCAACTAATTCACAAAAAACTCCAATATGCAATTCTCAATTACATCAATTGATCAGTCTGTTGCCAAGTCCCTGTCAAATTGTAACAACATGAAATATGCTAGGCACACAAAATATCCTGTATGGGAAGGTACGTTTTGTAAACAGAACAGTAGTGGCCTTAATTTGACTGGATCCATTGCTGCCCACACTGTCGCGTGACGCACTTGTCAGCACCTCCTCTCTCTCTCTGTCTCCTCCATCTCGTCTCTCATATGACAGAAGAACAAAGGAACAGACAAGAATTTAGTATTTTATGCACTCACTGGGTTATTTCAACCATGCAATACCTTTTAGTCATACTTATTTTCACACTCGCGCTAAGAAATAAGCAAACAGCTTAACTCAGGAATATTATAAATAGCTCAATAACATTTTATTTTATTAATTTTTAATCCGTTAACATATCTATCATTTATCAATTCAATAGATCTCAATCAAATAGTTTCATCGTTAAGCAACAGCCGATTTAACAAACAGAATACTTTATTCATGTGTAAGTCTCCCCCTTCTTTTCTGTCTGCATGTCACAGCAGCTCAGTGCAGGCAGGGGAGTGGCATATTTGCTCTACGTAACTCTAAACTCATAAAATCCCACACATGCGCAGCTCATTCACCAGTGCAATTTCAGAGTAAAAGGAGCTCCCAAGCAGCTCTCTCCAAGCTAAACAACAGAAAGTAGACAGACCAGCTGTCCCTCCATTATTTCCCCAACACAGACAAACAGTAACACTTAACATAACTCACAAACCAACACAAAACATAGAACACAAATCCTACTTTGAAATTTCTTAACTTCACTTATCCTAATCTGCAGATTTATAGTTATTTTCTTATCCATTACAAAATATCTCTATACACTCTTTAAACTCCTCCCTGTAGGCTCATGATCTTCTAACAGTTATTAAACGTTCTCTTTTTTTATAGAGACTCATAATATTTTAACCTTAACGTCCTTCCAGGGGGTTCATATATAGTTAACAATTATTAACGTTCTCACCAACGGAGACTCATAAGATTTTAACCTTAACAAAAACCCCTGTTCTCAACCAAAACATATATATTTATATATCTCTAACATAAATATTATCTTAACATGAGTCGACACAGTTTAAACACAACAGAGACGTCTTTATTTTATTATTATTATTTTAAAAAATTCACACACACCCAGGCTCTCTTCCACACACACACACAATTCAAGAGGCTTGTATCCGTTCCTACGGACCTCTAAAGCATGCTACCGTCGTTCCTTATTTCTCATTATTCCTTCCCAAATTTATGCTACCTCGAGTTTGCAGATATTCAAATGAGAGGTTACATCGAACATATACCTCGTCAACTATAAGTTGAGCGGTAACTTGCAACCGAATGTATCTACCACAATCTCCAGTCCCCGGAACTGACCTAAAAACAACCTAGTGAGTTTTCAGGATTTTCGGCCCATCCTAATGATCGCCTCGTTTGAGGGCTTTCCTAGATCAACGACGTCCTAATTTGTATACATTTTTCCTTGGCCTTATTCCTTCATTGTATTCTTTTTTAAATTTTATTCAAGCAAAATATCCCTGTGTCCAGTATTATCAATTCTTATAGACACTCCCCCCTGTTTGCGTTGTTACCAGCGCAAACAAATTTAGAAATTTAGAACGGACTCTTATCCCACAGCAAATAACAGCAAAGTGCACACATAAGTCTTTCAAACGGTACATCTCCCCAGCGCACACACCCACATAAGCAAATGAACTGACCAGCGCACAAAATTGTGAGAAATCTCACCTTATGTGCCGGCGTCTTGAGCGGGAGTCACTTCGTAGCTCATGAATGGAACGCTGGAGGGACGCAACACGTCCCAAAGTTCCTCGTCGCCATTCTGTGGTAACTAAATAATGATGCTAATTATGCTGTGAGAACAAGGAATCCGCTGACACTGTCCTCGATTATAATAGTTTTATTACATTGAAGATTTCAGCGCCAATTTACAGACTTCTGCAGACATCTGGAGAACAACCGGCCCAATCTTTTAATATGTTGTTACTACCCTCCTATGTCCCAACCATAGTATTTATAATCTGTGACATGATATGGGTGGTTTCCCCTACAGACCAATCCCAGGACGCCACATAACAGACTTCCTCTGTTTTAGGGTGCCCCTATAGAAATGCTCTCCAGATGCTTCCTCAAGCTGAGTCAACATCCTCTAACACACCATTTGCAAACGTCAGCAAAGTCATAAATTGTTTAGACACTACACCATTACATGAAATCCAAATAAAATGTACAGGTTTACAGGAAAAACGCCAAGGGGGATGACTACTTTTTCAAGGCACTGTATGTGATGTTTTTGCCAGCCAATTCTCTCTTGATCCTGTCGTAATCTTTTCTCTTCCGCAACAGCTATGCAGAATAGTAATTAAAGATAGATATGCGCTTGTCCTTGTAGAATAGTTCTCCCTTGGTTCTCGACAGCTGCATTATCTCCTGTTTCGTTTCGAAGTTGAGAAGGCGCACGATGATAGCACTGTCCTCTGTGTGCCCTTCGCTCCAGGCCTGCTCTGGGCTGCAGGTGCCGTTCTGTGGGCCCTCTCCATGACCAAAGGTGTAGCAGCCTCGATTTCCAAGACCTCCCTCAGCATCTTGTCCACAAATGTAGAAATGTTCTGCCCCCTTTCTGCATTGGTTTCGACCCCAAAAATGTGAATATTATTACTATGCGAAAAGTTTTCCAGGAAGTCTCCCTTCTTTTACAATTCCTCCTATCAGGTAGTTAATAGCCTGGTCTTGTTGTATTAGCTTTTTGTCATGTTCCTCATTTTTCTTTTCAATGTGGGTCATCCGTTTATAATTTTTCTCTAGAGTAGCCTTCATGCCATCGATAGAGGTTTGCATTTTGCCGAGTGAGGTGGCTGTTTCTCGTCTAAATAACTTCAGCTCTGCCATGAGAGATGAACCTCCGCCATCTCTGTCTCTGTTTTGGCTGTGATAGCGGCCTCTACCACCTCTTGGAGTTGGGCTCGGTGAGTGCCTTAAACACGGTGAACATAGCAGAGTATCTTCTCTTTGATGCCGTCTTTCACTTGAATACTTATCCTTACTCATTGCCAGTCCGATTTAGAAGGTCAAATATGTACTTTTAACTTGTGATGTTCAATTTAGGCCAAAATTGTCACAGAGCTTGATCTGCACACAGCCTTCCCCCTAGAATTCCATGCAGGATCCTCTGAAAATGATATTCTGACTAAATTAGAAATGTATAATATCTGAAAATGTAGCTAGCTAGACTCTCTTACCCGTATACATGGATGAACGCTTCTCCCTCTGTCACAGATGCCATGGTTGCCCTTAGTTTGTAAGAAGATGTAATCCGGAGACAGGTATTTTATACAACAACAGCGTTCTGTTTGTTCTCTTTTCGACTCCCTTCTGCATATTTGCAATTAAACGCCAGAATTTTCTCCATCTCCTTAGCTATCATACTCTAATTCCACCGAGGCATTCCACTGATTTCAAAACTCGGTCCTCCAGAAAGTGGAGATTAACACTTTTGCAGTTGTAGTACGTGATATCTTTCTAAAAAAGCTGCATTAGAAAGGATTACGTACACGTACTGACCAGCTCATGTTATAGACAGCATGGCAGACCAATCCGAACTCATCTCTCGGCATGTCCAGCCCAGCCATTATCTAAGCCAATCATGGCTTAGATAAGGTTCCTGTCTTTTTCCGTGGCTAAACCAACTAGGCTCGTAATTTAACAATTTTATTTGTATTTACAGATGGCATACAAGTTTGTTATTAAGGCACATGAAAGTTCACATGTTCCAGAAGGCGTTTCTGCCCAAAAACGCATTTAGATTTTTAAAAAAAGTTTACGTTCAAATGCCTCTCCTGTGAAGTGGTGACGCGCGACATATGCCTAGTTTCCTGAAACGAGTCACATATTAGGAAGGTGTTCTTAATGTTTTGTACGCTCAGTGTATATGTATGATTGTAACAACTTGGTTGATTTTCTGAAACATTGTATCACATTCCCTAAATACTTTTATGGCTTGAAAATTATGAAATGTATGCATTACATTAAACTGTAATAAATGATAAATAAATCAATTAATTAATTAATTCCTATTAAATCAAAGGTGCATTGGCCCAATGGGGGCAGCCTACATGGGGCTAATATTTTAGGCTTCATTGGGGCCACATCGTGTCAATCTGGGCATGTTTTCTGGGAGGGCATGTCTGTATTCATCGAGGCAATTTTAACTTTGTACATTCCCTCACATTGAACTTTGACCTAGATTTTTAATGTTAATTGGTCAATTGAACCATGTTTTGTCAGGGTCATACACAAACCTCCTCACCCAGATTTTGGTTAATATGAATGTTCTCAGAGTTTTTGTGTGAGACACTTTTATGTGATATTGCTTTCCTGTACACTATTAGGGGATGACTGTCCCTCCATATCACCCATAACACATCTTAATCACAGAGAGCAGAGCAGGGTGCTCCTGTAGTGGCTTGACATTAACAAAGGCACAGGGACACACACAGGCTGTATGGTAATGTCTCCCCTTCTGGCACCACTGTCTTTATAATTAGTGTTACTTTACAGGGACAACAAGAGGACCTTTTATGAGTAAGGTTGTCGGTTTAACAACTTAATTGAGACACATGCGGCACACTCAGCAGGACACCCAAACAAAGTTGCTGGATCACCTTGACCCAGGTGAGTCAACATGGCTGGGCGTTTTATCAATAATGGCTCATCTTATGAAAAAGGTTGTCCAGGCGAGGACATGAAAGCAGCAGCTGCAGCCTAAACAAGGACAGAACAAATGTTTTTTTTTGTGTGTATTGTGTCAAGACGGTTTTGGACAGTCACATACTGTACTAGGCCCTATGCAACATACTTGCTAATATTTGCAGGGACTGTTGCTCTTTAAACCATTAAAGATTATGAATTAGATGAAAGAACAGCCTTGTTATATTAAGCTTAGCCTTCATCCCTCAGGGCAAAAGTGCAGGGGTCTAAAGCATTACAAGACATTAACATGGATTGGATTATCAAGACTTTATAATGGCATGTTCATGGTATGGAACAAGTAATGGAACACAGAAACCAGAGCATGGAATATTGGATTTAGGATACAAAATTGAAAATGCAGGATCTGGGAGATACAGTATAATCAAACATAGAATATGTTACCCCTATGTTACTTATAATGAAACATTGTAGGACATACTACAGAGATCTTCTTTGCTTTGTAACTGTGCTATCATCGAGGTCGTATTGGTTGTCTCTAAGAGTATACTTTTATTGATTTAGCTTGTTTTTCAAAGTTGCTTTGGAATCCCATGACAAATGTCACTGTGCAGTGTGTGTTTCATCAAAAGGATTCACATTCTTTGTCTTGCTCTCCAAAAAGAGAACCAAGAACAGTTTCAGAGTATCATTGCCCATATTCAATACAGCATCCCCTCTAGGGAAAAACTCTAAGAAAAGTAAAACGCTTGTACATTAGAACCCTTTAAACATTGACGTTGCTCTCTATCGTATGCTGGGTTTTCATTGTAAGGTTCAGTTGGGTTAAAGCCACCAGATCTGTTTGTAAAGTCAGCGCCCTGTGTCACTTGTGTGCTACTGTATATACTTCAGAGGTTTTGGATGTAAGATCCAATTGAGTCGGCATTTGGTTGTGGAATCAGTCACCAATTGCATGAAGTGACACGAGTCCTTGAGGGAAGGGGATCTGAGGACAGAACCTCTCCCTCTCCTCTCATTCTCCCTTCTCTCTCACTTACTTTTTCCTTCTCTCACTTCCTCTTAGGTGCAATCTATTTCTGGAGTATTACCATAATAACTTGTGTCGTTCACAACTCACTGTCATCGTAATTTATATGTACAGTGGGGAGAACAAGTATTTGATACACTGCCGATTTTGCAGGTTTTCCTACTTACAAAGCATGTAGAGGTCTGTAATTTTTTATGAGAGGTACACTTCAACTGTGAGAGACGGAATCTAAAACAAAAATCCAGAAAATCACATTGTATGATTTTTAAGTAATTAATTTGCATTTTATTGCATGACATAAGTATTTGATCACCTACCAACCAGTAAGAATTCCGGCTCTCACAGACCTGTTAGTTTTTCTTTAAGAAGCCCTCCTGTTCTCCACTCATTACCTGTATTAACTGCACCTGTTTGAACTCGTTACCTGTATGAAAGACACCTGTCCACACACTCAATCAAACAGACTCCAACCTCTCCACAATGGCCAAGACCAGAGAGCTGTGTAAGGACATCAGGGATAAATTGTAGACCTGCACAAGGCTGGGATGGGCTACAGGACAATAGGCAAGCAGCTTGGTGAGAAGGCAACAACTGTTGGTGCAATTATTAGAAAATGGAAGAAGTTCAAGATGACGTTCAATCACCCTCGGTCTGGGGCTCCATGCAAGAATTCACCTCGTGGGGCATCAATGATCATGAGGAAGGTGAGGGATCAGCCCAGAACTACACGGCAGGACCTGGTCAATGACCTGAAGAGAGCTGGGAACACAGTCTCAAAGAAAACCATTAGTAACACACTACGCCATCATGGATTAAAATCCTGCAGCGCACGCAAGGTCCCCCTGCTCAAGCCAGCGCATGTCCAGGCCCGTCTGAAGTTTGCCAATGACCATCTGGATGATCCAGAGGAGGAATGGGAGAAGGTCATGTGATCTGATGAGACAAAAATAGAGCTTTTTGGTCTAAATTCCACTCGCCATGTTTGGAGGAAGAAGAAGGATGAGTACAACCCCAAGAACACCATCCCAACCGTGAAGCATGGAGGTGGAAACATCATTCTTTGGGGATGCTTTTCTGCAAAGGGGACAGGACGACTGCACCGTATTGAGGGGAGGATGGATGGGGCCATGTATCGCGAGATCTTGGCCAACAACCTCCTTCCCTCAGTAAGAGCATTGAAGATGGGTCGTGGCTGGGTCTTCCAGCATGACATCGACCCGAAACACACAGCCAGGACAACTAAGGAGTGGCTCCGTAAGAAGCATCTCAAGGTCCTGGAGTGGCCTAGCCAGTCTCCAGACCTGAACCCAATAGAAAATCTTTGGAGGGAGCTGAAAGTCCGTATTGCCCAGCGACAGCCCCGAAACCTGAAGGATCTGGAGAAGGTCTGTATGGAGGAGTGGGCCAAAATCCCTGCTGCAGTCTGTGCAAACCTGGTCAAGACCTACAGGAAACATATGATCTCTGTAATTGCAAACAAAGGTTTCTCTACCAAATATTAAGTTCTGCTTTTCTGATGTATCAAATACTTATGTCATGCAATAAAATGAAAATTAATTACTTAAAAATCATACAATGTGATTTTCTGGATTTTTGTTTTAGATTCCATCTCTCACAGTTGAAGTGTACCTATGATAAAAATTACAGACCTCTACATGCTTTGTAAGTAGGAAAACCTGCAAAATCGGCAGTGTATCAAATACTTGTTCTCCCCACTGTAGGTGCCGCTGCTGAGTGGAGTCATTTGCATATCATCGTGTTAACTGATATGATAATGACTGTGGAAGGCCTGATTCAAGCGGAATGCCTCTCAGGAGATGGATGGCTATTTGAATTATACACAATAAGCAATACATTATATCAGGTCGCAGTGATCAACGGCACTCCACATGACTGCCTGTCCTATACCTGGGGAGTGTGGGACCACACAGCTATAAACTACACCGCTCCATTTTTCACCTGCTGCCACTCGTGTAATGGCTTGGCTGTCTTCCCCCAGAGTTGTTTTTATGACATTTTGCTTCGTGTAGTTTCTGTTTGGTAGCAGGTTATCTGTCAACTATGATACTACCATCATGAGGTGATAATGAGGTAAAAAGCTTTGGCCATTTGTTGCAGTCGAGGCACTGAGTGACAAAATGGCTGCCGTGTATCTCCTAGGTTTCAGTCCACTTAGTATGCTGCCTTTGTCGTTGCTTTTAACTAGACTGCCAACCCAGTCTCAAATCTCTGGAAGACTGAAACAGGTTTCCCTCAAGAATTTCCCTGTATTTAGCGCCATCCATCATTCCTTCAATTCTGACCAGTTTCCCAGTCCCTGCCGATGAAAGACATCCCCACAGCATGATGCTGCCACCACCATGCTTTACTGAGGGGATGGTGTTCTCGGGGTGATGAGAGGTCTTGGGTTTGCGCCAGACATAGCATTTTCCTTGATGGCCAAAAAGCTCAATTTTAGTCTCATCTGACCAGAGTACCTTCTTCCATATGTTTGGGGAGTCTCCCACATGCCTTTTGGCGAACACCAAAAGTGTTAGCTTATTTTGTTTTTTAGCAATGGCTTTTTTCTGGCCACTCTTTTCTTTTTCTGGCCGTAAAGCCCAGCTCTGTGGAGTGTACGGCTTAAAGTGGCCCTATGGACAGATACTCCAATCTCTGCTGTGGAGCTTTGCAGCTCCTTCAGGGTTATCTTTGGTCTCTTTGTTGCCTCTCTGATTAATGCCCACCTTGCCTGGTCCGTGAGATTTGGTGGGCGGCCCTCTCTTGGCAGGTTTGTTGTTGTGCCATATTCTTTAAATTTTTTAATAATGGATTTAATGGTGCTCCATGGGATGTTCAAAGTTTCTGATATTTTTTTATAACCCAACCCTGATCTGTACTTCTCCACAACTTTGTCCCTGACCTGTTTGGAGAGCTCCTTGGTCTTCATGGTGCCGCTTGCTTGGTGGTGCCCCTTGCTTAGTGGTGTTGCAGACTCTGGGGCCTTTCAGAACAGGTGTTTATACTGAGATCATGTGACAGATCATGTGACACTTAGATTGCACATAGGTGGACTTTATTTAACTAATTATGTGACTTCTGAAGGTAATTGGTTGCACCAGATCTTATTTAGGGGCTTCATAGCAAAGGGTGTGAATACATATGCACGCACCACTTTTTAGAATTTTTTGAAACAAGTTATTTTTTTCATTTCACTTCACCAATTTGGACTATTTTGTGTATGTCCATTACAAGAAATACAAATACAAATCCATTTAAATTACAGGTTGTAATGCTACAAAATATAAGATAACCATGATTTATTGGCCAAACACCAAGACAATCAATTAGAAAGCAGGGTTGGGCTAATCCTGTTTCCTTGGACCCTTAAACGGGTCTAACCAAACCCCTCACACCATGAGAAGTAGTGGAGGAAGGCGAGGCTTAAAGCCGTTCCCACATTTAGGCTTGTGTGTGCATGTTTGAGTGTGTGTGTGTGTGCATGTGTGAGGGTGTGTGTATGTGTGCGTGTGGATATGGACGAGATGAGACGAGGCGCTGTTGTTTACAGTGCTCGGGCACAGCTGCAAATCTAGCTCCCCAATGTCTTAAGCGCGAGGGCTTAACAGGCCCACTAGTTCAGAGGCTTGTGTCTAATGCTGCCGGCTGTGGGCTCCTCCTGTCTCTGCTGTTCCTCGCTGCTCTGCTCCGCTGCAGCCCCACAGCCCAGGGGCTCTGGAGCCCACAGTGTCTCAGCAGGTCAGAGCACAGCCCAGACCATATGTGCTCAGTTTGCTTGAGCTCCACAACAGTCACGCTTGGGTCTCCGTCACATCGGACCATAACTCTCCAAGGCACGGTCCACATAGAGCTACATGATGTTTTATTTTTTATTTTTATTAACCTTTATTTTGACAGGGAAGTCATACTGAGACTAGGGTCTCTTTTACAGATGAGCCCTGCAGAAATACATTAAACACATACAATATACAAAACATATTAAGAAAAACAGACACATTTATCAATATAGAGGTCTCCGATCATTTCTCTGAACCATAGTATGTGAGTGGAGTTGAGCGGTTGGAAATCCCCCTCAAATCACTCATGGAGCGCTCCGGCCCTCCATGTCCTTTCCAACCGCTCCTCCAAAAACCGCTCCGCGCTCACAGGGAATAGAACTGTCGCTCCAAATTCACTCCATTCTTTAAAATCACAATTTAACCAACACCCATCTATTTTTGTGACTACCATTTGGATTTGAAGTATTGAAACCAAACCATATGATTTGAATGAAAAGTATTTGAATAAACATGAAAAGGTGAATGTAAGAAGCGCACATAATTTCAAATAGGCTACATGTCTGATTAAACAGCACATAAACACTCTAAATAGGTCAGGAGCCAGACAGGGAGCCTAAGAAGGAACTAAAATGTATTATTTAGGCTATATTATTTCATTACTTACTTAGAATTAAATAAAAATGAATCGAAAAATGACTTATTAGTGCCTTTTTGAATTTAGTTTTAGATTTCATTTTTAGAAACACGAGTTTGGCCAGTCTGTGGCTTGAGGCTCTTGCGATGGCGCCTTGAGAGCAGGCCAGCAATGGAGAATATCCTCTCCACACTTGCAGAGCCACTGGGGATGCTAAACACACTTTTGGCCACTCTTGACAGGCTGGGCAGAGATGCAGAGTTGTATTATTTTTCTTTTTCTATAGGTAGGCCTAAAGGTTTTTAGAGGAAAGCACTTTTAAAGAACAACCAGGCATCCTCTACTGACGGAATGAGATCGATATCCATCCAGGATACCTGGGCCAGGTCAATTAGGAAGGCCTGCTCGC
This sequence comes from Coregonus lavaretus, assembly GCF_964263955.1. Classification (NCBI taxonomy): domain Eukaryota; kingdom Metazoa; phylum Chordata; class Actinopteri; order Salmoniformes; family Salmonidae; genus Coregonus; species Coregonus lavaretus. The sequence goes on along the minus strand of NC_140000.1, from coordinate 35,389,784 downwards.
TAAAGTGTTTTAGGGAGCGTTTGACAGTGATGAGGGGTGGTCGTTTGACCGCGGACCCGTTACGGACGCAGGCAATAAGGCAGTGATCGCTGAGATCCTGGTTGAAGACAGCGGAGGTGTATTTAGAGGGTAAGTTAGTCAGGATGATATCTATGAGGGTGCCCATGTTTACGGATTTAGGGTTGTACCTGGTAGGTTCCTTGATAATTTCTGTGAGATTGAGGGCATCTAGTTTGGATTGTAGGATGGCCGGGGTGTTAAGCATATCCCAGTTTAGGTCACCAAGCAGTACAAACTCTGAGGATAGACGGGGGGCAATCAATTCACATATGGTGTCCAGGGCACAGCTGGGGGCTGAGGGGGGTCTGTAGCAAGCGGCAACAGTGAGAGACTTATTTCTGGAAAGGTGGATTTTTAGAAGTAGAAGCTCAAACTGTTTGGGCACAGACCTGGATAGGCCTTCCTAAGCCAGGATTCAGACAATGCTAGAACATCAGGGTTGGCGGAGTGTGCTAACGCAGTGAATAACTCAAACTTAGGAAGGAGGCTTCTGATGTTAACGTGCAGAAAACCAAGGCTTTTACGGTTACAGAAGTCAACAAATAATAACTCCTGGGGAGTAGGAGTGATACTGGGGGCTGCAGGGCCTGGGTTAGCCTCTACATCACCAGAGGAACAGAGGAGGACTAGAATAAGGATACGGCTAAAGGCTTTAAGAACTGGTCTTCTAGTGCGTTGGGTACCGAGAATAAAGGGGGCAGATTTCCGGGCGTTGTAGAATAGATTCAGGGCATTATGTACAGACAAGGATATGGAAGGATATGAGTACAGTGGAGGTAAACCTAAGCGTTGGGTAACAATGAAAGAGATAGCATCACTGGAGGCACCGATTGAGCCAGTCTCGGCGTGTATGGGGGGTGGAACAAAGGGGCTATTTGAGGCAGTTTGAGAATGACTTGGGGTTCTATATTAAAATTGTATAATAAGAACAAACTGGAACAGCAATAGGCTAGGCATATTGACATGGGAGAGAGGCATAAAGCAATCACAGGTGTTATTAGAGAGAGCTAAGACAACAACTGGTAATGGCGATGAAAGTTTGGGCTGAGGCTAAACAGATAAACAGGACAGGGTACCGTGTAAAGGAATAGTCCAGCAGGCATCAGCTGTGCAGCTAAGTGATCATAAGGTCCAGTGAACAGCAATATGTGAGTCCGAGAGCAGTTCGAATTGGTGCTAAAGCACAGCGAGCAGGAAGCACGGCTGTTGTTTGCGTGTGCTAGCGGGCCGGGGCTAGCAGATGGATCTTCGTGGTCGTCGCAACGGGAAGCCTGTTGAAACCAAAGACGATTACGTCGGCAGACCAGACGTGATGGATCGGCGGGGCTCCGTGTCGACTCTAGGAGGTATATAGCCGGGAGATGTGCCTAACTCGAGGCTAGCTCAAGGCTGATTAGCCAACAACAACATCCATTTGGTTGCAGCTAGCTAGTTGCGATGATCAGGTGTTAAAGGTCCAGTGATTTAGTGATTCCGGCAGAAAATCCGATATGTTTTGGGTCGATAACGCGCTGTGCAGACAGTGCAGACTGGCCGATAATAGTCCAGGCTAGAGCTGGCTGGTAGGTAGTGCAGGCCACGGACAATGGTGAAAAAACGCTAACTGTGGCTAAAAGCAAGTAGCTAGTTAGCTGGCTAGCTAGTTTCAACTGGAGATTCTAGATAAAGGTGAGTAAATAATAGAATCTGTTCCACATTGAGGCGGGTTGCAGGAAATTATATTTAGTAGAAGGATGAAAAGTGTGATAGGGAAATATGTACGAAAAATACAAACAAATACAAAAAACTGGCTATTTACACGGACACACAACAAAGAACACGACCACACTGCTATGCCATCTTGGATTCACTAAAATGTAAATGTAACTCTTTATCCACAATATAGTAGGGGTGTAAAGCCATAACACATACATTTTTCCAGCAACAGACTACGATCTATAATGTCAAAAGCCGCACTGAAGTCTAACAAAACAGCCCCCACAATCTTTTTATCATCAATTTCTCTCAGCCAATCATCAGTCATTTGTGTAAGTGCTTGTTGAATGTCCTTTCCTATAAGCGTGCTGAAAGTATGTTGTCAATTTGTTTACTGTAAAATAGCATTGTATCTGGTCATACACCATTTTTTCCAAAAGTTTACTAAGGCTTGGTAACAGGCTGATTGGTCGGCTTTTTGAGCCAGTAAAGGGGGCTTTCCTATTCTTAGGTAGGGGAATAACTTTTGCTTCCCTCCAAGCCTGGGGGCACACACATTCTAGTAGGCTTAAATTGAAAATATGGCAAATAGGAGTGGCAATATCGTCTGCTATTATCCTCAGTAATTTTCCATCCATGTTGTCAGACCCCGGTGGCTTGTCATTGTTGATAGACAACAATAATTATTATCATTAAAGTAGTTGGCAATATCAGTGGGTTTTGGGATGAATGAGCCATCTTATTCAATGAATGATGGAGCGGAGTTTGCCTTTTTTTCCCAAATGTAATTTAAGGTGCCCCAAAGATTTTTACTATCATTCTTTATGTCATTTATCTTTGTTTCATAGTGTAGTTTCTTCTTATTTTTATTCAGTTTAGTCACATTATTTTTCAATTTCCAGTATGTTTCCCAATCGGTTGTACAGCCATACCTATTTGCCATCTCTTTTGCCTCATCCCATACAATTTTTCAATTCCACATCAATCCACAGGGATTTAAGTTTTTACAAATAAAATAAAAATGTATTTGCCACATGCGCCGAATACAATAGGTGTAGACCTTATAGTGAAATGTCCTTAACAATGCAAATAGTATGCATAGCCATGATTTGCTGTTCAGGAGTCTTATGGCTTGGGGGTAGAAGCTGTTAAGAAGCCTTTTTGGACCTAGACTTGGCGCTCCGGTACCGCTTGCCATGCGGTAGCGGAGAGAACAGTCAATGACTAGGGTGGCTGGAGTCTTTTTTTAGGGCCTTCCTCTGACACCGCCTGATATAGAGGTCCTGGATGGCAGGTAGCTTCGCCCCTGTGATGTACTGGGCCATATGCACTACCCTCTGTAGTGCCTTGTGGTCGGAGGCCGAGCAGTTGCCATACCAGGTGGTGATGCAACCAGTCAGGATGCGCTCGATGGTGCAGCTGTATAACTCTTTGAGGATCTGAGGACCAATGCCAAATCTTTTCAGTCTCCTGACGGGGAATAGGCTTTGTCGTGCCCTCGTCACGACTGTCTTGGTGTGTTTGGACCATGATAGTGATACCTGCAAACTTAATGATGGTGTTGGAGTCGTGCCTGGCCATGCAGTCATGGGTGAACAGCGAGTACAGGAGGGGAATGAGCACGCACCCCTGAGGGGCCCCCGTGTTGAGGATCAGCATGGCAGCTGTGTTGTTACCTACCCTTACCACCTGGGGATGACCCGTAAGTCCAGGATCCAGTTGCAGAGGGAGGTGTTTAGTCCCAAGGTCCTTAGCTTAGTGATGAGCTTTGAGGGCACTATGATGTTGAACGCTGAGCAGTAGTCAATGAATAGCATTCTGATGTAGGTGTTCCTCTTGTCCAGGTGGGAAAGGGCAGTGTGGAGTGCAATAGAGATTGCATCATCTGTGGATCTGTTGGGGCGGTATGCAAATTGGAGTGGGTCTATTGTTTCTGGGATAATGGTGTTGATGTGAGCCATGACCAGCCTTTCAAAGCACTTCATGGTTACAGACGTGAGTGCTACGGGTCGGTAGTCATTTAGGCAGGTTATCTCAGTGTTCTTGGGCACAGGGACTATGGTGGTCTGCTTGAAACATGTTGGTATTACAGACTCAGTCAGGGACATGTTGAAAATGTCAGTGAAGACACTTGCCAGTTGGTCAGCGCATGCTTGGAGTACATGTCCTGGTAATCCATCTGGCCCTGCGGCCTTGTGAATGTTGACCTGCTTAAAAGTCTTACTCACGTCGGCTACGGAGAGCGTGATCACATAGTCAACCGGAACAGCTGATGCTCTTATGCATGCTTCAGTGTTGCTTGCCTCGAAGCAAGCATAGAAGTCATTTAGCTAGTAGGCTTGTGTCACTGGGCAGCTTGCGGCTGTGCTTCCCTTTGTAGTCTGTAATAGTTTGCAAGCCCTGCCACATCCGACGAGCGTCGGAGCCGGTGTAGTACGATTCAATCTTAGTCCTGTATTGACTCTTTGCCTGTTTGATAGTTCGTCGAAGGGCATAGCGGGATTTCTTATAAGCATCCGGGTTAGAGTCCCGCTCCTTGAAAGCGGCAGCTCTACCCTTTAGCTCAGTACGGATGTTGCCTGTAATCCATGGCTTCTGGTTGGGGTATTGTTATTGATTTCATTAACCTTGTTTCTGAAGATACATATGTTAACGTGGGCTATTTCTATCACTTTTCTGGGATGCTTGATTGTTTTTTTTGCTTAACTGGGAAGCTTAGCAGAGGTAGACATGCCCAAGTTATTTGTATTAGTTCCGAGTGAGCTGCATACAGTGGACTTCCTACTAGGGCACGCCGCCTCAGTGCTAACAGTATAGGCACATGATTACTTCATACAATAGCCTTAGGATCAGCAGAGGCATTCAGGGCAGTTAGAGGGACATCAATTAGGTCACTTACATTGTGTCTTCCAATGCCCCTAGGATAATGTACATTTGCTGAAGCATGATGACAACTCAGCGACACAATGGTAGGGATTAAATGAGCTGGACTTGGGTCATTGTAATTGTCTCAATGCAGGCTTATAGTGCTGTGAAAGGATCCAGGTGGATCCCATCCTCCTTATAATACTAGCTTTGTTTCCAGAAGGTATCAAAATTGTCAATAAACGTTACACCCACAGAGCTGCAATAATCTCGTAGCCAGTTATGGAGGGCTAAATGTCTGCAGAACCGTTCAATGTCACAATTTAGGGAGGGCAGAGGGCCAGATATTATGGGGCGTTTGTTGGTGTCAAGTAGAGACCCAATCAGTTCTTTAAAATCCATCTTCAGCTGTTCTGAGCTGCACTTCATCATGTTATTTAACCCCACATGAACCATGACAGTATCAGCCTCCGGTGACTGACTCACAGCCTCATGAAGCAACCTGGTGATATCCTGAACTTTTGCCCCAGGAAAATACAAAGTATTTGCCCCAGGTACAGATATATACATTTACATTTTAGTCATTTAGCAGACGCTCTTATCCAGAGCGACTTACAGTTAGTGAATACATATTTTTTTTTTTACTGGCCCCCCATGGGAATCGAACCCGCAACCCTGGCGTTGCAAACGCCATGCTCTATCAACTGCTCTACATCCCTGCCGGCCATTCCCTCCCCTACCCTGGACGACGCTGGGCCAATTGTGCGACGCCCATGAGTCTCCCGGTCGCGGCCGGCTGCGACAGAGCCTGGATTCGAACCAGGATCTCTAGTGGCACAGTTAGCACTGCGATGCAGTGCCTTAGACCACTGCGCCACTCAGGAGGTATATATGCCTCACCATCAAACTCCCTATCACAATTGCCAGAATGATCCGGCCTCTGCCGTGTCTCGAAGCAGATTGCGAGGCCAGAGCCACAGAGGGCTGCTGAGACGCCGGCTGTGTGCAGGCCACAACAGCCAAAGGGACAGAGCTCTGATCCAGAGAGCACTTCCCAGCAGAGGGGGGCCGCGGTGGTCCAGGCTGTGCCCAGGCAGTTGATTGACTAGGACAGGGAGAGGTAGTTGGAGGGGCATGCACAGCCATGGAGGAAACACCCAAGCCCCTGGCAGAAGACATCAAAGCGATTTGAAAGTCTTAAGTTCGGACGCGGGGGAAGAAGGCAGGCGTGCAGAGAACAATTATTCTCCTTCTTTCTGGTTCCTACACGCATCCATTTACACTCACCTGGAGTCGAACAATGAGCAGCCATTTTCTGGTTCAAGCTAGTAGAGGGGTGTAGTGGTGGGAATTGATCATAGTCCAGGAAGGTCCCATATTGATCCTCTTGGATGTTTTGATAGGAAGCATTTAAAGATGCCGATAGTCTCATAGAATCCTTATTCAGTTCAAGGCGGTTGGTCAAATTTAAAATTTCTTCATGAAGAGTAATAATCCTTTCTTTAGTTGCATCAAGTTCAATACATTTTTCAAAAAATGAAGGTATCCATCGGACCTTTCCCCGTGACAACAACGAACATGTTGCAGATTATACATTTAATAGCACGCAAGTCCGCAGCAGATTCAAATTAGTTTTCACTGCTGCATGCCGACAGTCCAACGGAACAAACATTTCCAGGCTCCGCCGGGGACTTAGATGCTCCCCCCATGGCCGCGGACGTCCCCACCAGCCCCCACACAACTGTGTTGTTGTCTGTCTCTCGTTGAATGTGAAGAGCGAGAGAGAAGCGCAGGGGGGCGGGTGATGTCTGGGTCGGTTGTCAGTGGCAGGTCCAGGAACCACCAAGACTCTTCCTAGAGCTGGCCACCCGGCCAAACTGAGCAATCGGAGGAGATGGGCCTTGGTCAGGGAGGTGACCAAGAAACCGATGGTCACTCTGACTGAGCTCTAGAGTGGCCAGACAGAAGCCACTCTTCAGTAAAAGGCACATGACAGCCCACTTATAGTTTGCCAAAAGGCACCTAAAGACTCTCAGAGCATGAGAAACAAGATTCTCTTGTCTGATGAAACCAAGATTGAACTCTTTGGCCTGAATGCCAAGCGTCACGTCTAGAGGAAACCTGGCACCATCACTACGTTGAAGCATGGTGGTGGCAGCATCATGCTGTGGGGGTGTTTTTCAGCGGCAGGGACTGAGATACTAGTCAGGATCGAGTCAAGGATGAACGGAGCAAAGTACAGAGAGATCCTTGATTAAAAACCTGCTCCAGAGCACTCAGGACCTCAGACTGTGGCGAAGGTTCACCTTCCAACAGGACAACGACCCTAAGCACACAGCCAAGACAACTCAGGAGTGGCTTCAGGACAAGTCTCTGGATGTCCTTGAGTGGCCCAGCCAGAGCTGTGCCTCGACACAATCCTGTCTCGGAGCTCTACGGACAATTCCTTCGACCTCATGGCTTGGTTTTTGCTTTGACATGCACTGTCAACGGTGGGACCTTATATAGACAGGTGTGTGCCTTTCCAAATCATGTCCAATCAATTGAATTTACCACAGGTGGACTCCAATCAAGTTGTAGAAACATCTCAAGGATGATCAATGGAAACAGGATGCACCTGAGCTCAATTTCGAGTCTCATAGCAAAGGGTCTGAATACTTATGAAAATAATCTATTTCAGTTTTTTGTTTTTAATAAATGTGGAAACATTTCAAAAAACCTGTTTTCGCTTTGTCATTTTGGGATATTGTGTGTAGATTACTGAGGATTTATTTATTTAATCCATTTTAGAATAAGGCTGTAACGTAATAAAATTCGGAGAAATTGATTTATACTTCTCGACCATCAGCCCGGCTCCAACGGAGCGGGAGAAGGTGTCCGCCTTTCGTCTCCTGTCTCTCGGAAAAAGCCCTGGAGTGGGCCAACGCCATCTGGAGTGAAGGAGGAGCCACGTTGGACAACTTCGGGGAGTTTGCTCGCCTCTTTCGGGCCATCTTCGATCACCCGCCCGAAGGTAGAGAGGTGGGCGAGCGGCTGGTCTACCTGAGGCATTGGACGAGGACCGCACATGACTTCGCCCTGGAGTTTCGTACTCTAGCGGCTGGGTCCGGGTGGAACGAGCGGGCCCTCATCGACCACTTCCGGTGACATCTACGAGAGGACGTCCGAAGGGAGCTAGCCTGCTGGGACACCACGTTGTTGTTTGATCAACTGGTGGCCATGGCCATCCGGTTGGACAACCTGCTGGCTTCGAGAGGACGTCCTGGAAGGGGCTTGCCCGTTTTTTTTATTATTGAGTCTGGATTTCCCTGTTGTGTTAGGTCTTCCCTGGTTAGCACTACACAACCCCACCTTTTCATGGCCGCAGAGGGTTCTCATGGGTTGGTGGCAAGAGTGTCAGGGTAGGTGTCTAGGTGTTTCCGTTGGTGCAACCATGGTGGAAAGTCCAGACACAACCTCCACCGTCCCCATTCCGCCCGAATACCTCGATTTGGCGCACACTTTTTCCAAAATGCAGGCGACCAAAGTACCACCTCATCGGGCGGGGGATTGCACGATAAACCTCCGGGTAGACGCTCTGCCTCCCAGGAGTCATGTATATCCCCTGTCACAGGCTGAAATGGAGGCTATGGAGACATACGAGTTTATATTTTGTGAAGAAGAAAGACGGAGGTCTGCGCCCTTGCATTGATTACCGAGCACTGAACAAGGGGACAATACGTTATAGTTATCCTCTACCCCTCATTCCATCTGTGATCGAGTCAATGCATGGGGTGCGCTTCTTCACAAAATTTGATATCCGGAGTGCGTACAACCTGGTACGTGTCTGAGGGGGGGGTCGAGTGGAAGACAGCATTCAGCACAACCACGGGGCATTACACATATCTGGTGATGCATTACGGTTTGATGAATGCTCCATCCGTCTTCCAGTCCTTTGTGAACGAGGTGTTTTGGGACATGCTTGGTCGCAGTGTAGTGGTCTACATCGATGACATTCTGGTGTATTCTGCTACGTGCGCCGAGCATGTGACCCTGGTTCGCAAAGTGCTGGCCCGACTGTTGGAACATGACCTTTATGCCAAGGCAGAAAAGTGTCTGTTTTTTCAACAGACCGTCTCCTTCCTCGGATACCGCATTACCACCTCAGGTGTGGAGATGGAGGGAGATCGCATTTCAGTCGTGCCTAATTGGCCGACTCCAACCACGGTAAAGGAGGTGCAGCGCTTTATTGGCTTTGCCAACTACTATCGGAGGTTTATCCGGGGCTTTGGCAAGGTCACAGCTCCCATCACATCTCTGTTGAAGGGTGGGCCGTCCCGGCTCCGCTGGTCTGCTGAGGCTGACAGGGCCTTCAGTAACCTGAGGGTTCTGTTCACCTCAGCACCGGTACTGGCTCATCCCGATCCATCACTACCGTTCATAGTGGGGGAGGATGCGTCTGAGGTAGGGATAGGCGCTGTCCTATCTCAACGCTCGGGCACGCCGCCCAAGCTCCGCCCCTGTGCCGTCTTCTCCAAGAAGCTCAGCCCGGCGGAGCAGAACTACGACGTTGGTGATCGGGAGCTGTTGGCTGTTGTCCGAGCCCTGACCGTGTGGCGGCACTGGCTCGAGGGGGTGAAACACCCTTTCCTCGTCTGGACGGACCACCGTAACCTGGAGTACATCCGGGCAGCGAGGAGGCTGAACCCTCACCAGGCCAGGTGGGCCCTATTCTTCACCCGGTTTGATTTTACACTATCTTACATCCCGGGTATGAAGAACGTGAAGCCAGATGCACTGTCACAGCTGTACGACACAGAGGAGAGGCCCATAGACAACACCCCCATACTCCCGGCCTCCTGCATTGTGGCGCTGGTAGTATGGGCGATGGACGCGGACATAGAGCGGGCGATAAGCACAGAGCCATGTCCATCTCAGTGTCCAGCTGGGCTGCGGTACGTGCCTGCTCTTGTCCGTGACCGTCTGATCTATTGGGCACACACGTCCCCCTCCTTTGGTCACCCAGGTATCGGTCGTACAATGCGCTGCCTGACCGGAAAGTACTGGTGGCCTACCTTGGCTAAGGACGTGAGGGTGTCTCCTCCTGCTCGGTGTGCGCCCAGAGTAAGGCACCTAGGCACCTCCCTGCGGGTAAGTTACAGCCCTTACCAGTTCCACAACGGCCATGGTCCCACCTGTGTATTAACTTCCTCACTGATCTTCCCCTCTTTCAGGGAAACACCACCATCCTGGTCATTGTGGACCGCTTTTCAAAAGCCTGCCTCCTCCTTCCTCTGCCCAGTCTCCCCACGGCCCTGCAGACTGCGGAGGCCCTGTTTACACACGTCTTCCGGTGCCAGAGGACATAGTTTCTGACCGGGGTCCCCAGTTCACATCCAGGGTCTTGAAGGCGTTCATGGAATGTCTGGGGGTCTCGTTCAGCCTAACCTCTGGTTTTCACCCCGAGTCAAATGGGCAGGTGGAACGGGTGAATCAAGAGAGTGGTCGGTGTATATTGGCCATATAACACATCCCCTTGTGCCTTAGATAAAAAAACATGCCCTTAAAAAATACTGACTTTATACAGGATGAATCCAGAGTGTTGTCCCTTAACAAAGTTATTTCAGAACGCTAGCTAGACTATAGCTGTTGGCTCCTTATCTAGTGTGGAGCCAGTCGTTGAAGGCTCCGGTCTCTCTCCATCTGGCTTCATTGTTGATTGTAGGCATGCTTGGCTGATGAGAGCAGCCTGGTTTCGGAGGCAGGTAGTGTGGCCAGGAGCTCGTCGGAGCTCCTTCAGGCTGGAGCTTGGCAGGGCTCGCTCACAAACCCTCTGAAACCCAGCACAGCACAACACTCGCCATGGGTGCCTAATGGCCTTGCTGCTCTTCAGAGTTTGGCAGTTTCTGATCCTTTTTAAGCAAGAGGCACAGATGAAAGCATAGAGAGACAAAGATGGAGCGGGAGAGAGGGTTCTGGGTACTCTATGGGAATAAGAAAATAGGGTTTAAAAAAAAGGGTTTGTGGGATGTGATTTATTGATTATGTTAAAGTGAGGAGTCTGGAAAGTGCGGCTGCATCAATGTAATGCGGCGGTGGAGAGCCACGTTGACATTCACTAGATGTATCACTCCTTCATAAAGATTAGTGTGTGGACCTTTCCCCTGTGGTTTTGTATTTGTATTTTGTAATTATTAGGGATCCCCATTATCTGCTGCCAAGGCAGCAGCTACTCTTCCTGGGGTCCAAACATATTAAAGCACTTACATTACATATATAATAGTACATCATATAACATTATTACAAGACTACATATCTACAATAGAAAATGTTTAATATCACCATACAACATTTATTTATTTTTTTCATTCTAATTTAACTAGGCAAGTGAGTTAAGAACAAATTCTTATTTACAATGACGGCCTACACCGGCCAAACCTGGACGATGCTGGGCCAATTGTGCGCCGCCCTATGGGACTCCCAATCACGGCCGGTTGTGATACAGCCTGGAATAGAACCAGGGGGTCTGTAATGACGCCTCAAGCACTGAGATGTAGTGCCTTAGACCGCTGCGCCACTCGGGAGCCCAATATCACAATGTGTGCGTATGCATGTGTCTGTACCTTTGTGTGTGTCTCTTCACTGTCCCGGTTGTTCCATAATGTGTATTTGTACCTGTTTTTAAAAAATCTGATTCTACTGCTTGCATCAATTACCTGATGTGGAATAGAGTTCCATGTAGTCATTGCTCTATGTAGTACTGTGTGCCTCCAATAGTGTGTTCTGGACTTGGGGACTGTGAAGAGACCTCTGGTGGCATGTCTTGTGGGGTATGCATGGGTGTCCGAGCTGTGTGCTAGTATTGTAAACAGACAGCTCGGTACAATCAGCTTGTCAACACCTCTTACAAAAACAAGTAGTGATGAAGTCAATCTCTCTTCCACTTTGAGCCATGAGAGATTTACATGCATGTCATTAATGTTAGCTCTAAGTGTACTTTTAAGGGCCAGCCGTGCTGCCCTGTTCTGAGGCAACTGCAATTTTCCCAAGTCCCTCTTTCTGGCACCTGACCACACTACTGAACAGTAGTCTAGGTGCGACAAAACTAGGGCCTGTAGGACCTGCCTTGTTGATAGTGTTGTTAAGAAGCCAGAGCAGCGCTTTATTATGGACAGACTTCTCTCCATCTTAGCTACTGTTGTATCAATATGTTTTGGCCATGAAAGTTTACAATCCAAGGTTATACCAAGCAGTTTAGTCACCTCAACTTGCTCAATTTCCACATTATTCATTACGAGATGTAGTTGAGGTTTAGGTTTTAGTGAATGATTTGTCCCAAATACAATGCTTTTAGTTTTGGAAATATTTAGGACTAACTTATTCCTTGCTACCCATTCCGAAACTAAAAGCAGCTCTTTGTTAAGTGTTGCAGTTATTTAAGTTGCTGTAGTAGCTGGCGTGTATAGTGTTGAGTCATCCTCATACATAGACACACTGGCTTTACTCAAGGCCAGTGGCATGTCTTTAGTAAAGATGGAAAAATGTAAGGGGCCTAAACAGCTACCCTGGGGAATTCCTGATTCTATCTGGATTATGTTTGAGAGGCTTCCATTAAAGAACACCCTCTGTGTTCTGTTAGACAAGTAACTCTTTATCCACATTATAGCAGGGGGTGTAAAGCCATAACACATACATTTTTCCAGCAGCAGACTATAATCGATAATGTCAAAAGCTGCACTGAAGTCTAACAAGACAGCCCCCACAATCATTTTATCATCAATTTCTCTCAGCCAATCATCAGTCATTTGTGTAAGTGCTGTGCTTGTTGAATGTCCTTCCCTATAAAGGTGCTGAAAGTCTGTTGTCAATTTTGTTACTGTGAAATAGCATTGTATCAATCACAATTTCTTCCAGAAGTTTACTAAGGGTTGGTAACAGGCTGATTGTTGGTAACAAGCTGATTGACAACACATAATTGTTTAGAGAACTGACCCCAGCTAGAACTTTTCATAATACTTCCATGCTCAGCAGATAGTATTGTTGTGTTGTGTAGATGTCCATAGCATATTAAAGTTAGGCATGTGTATCATTATTCATGTGTGATAACGTTGAAATGCAGAATGCGTACTCTAAACAGTCTCTTTATCCATGCATAGAGTGTTTAGTAGAGCTTATTTTGTCATGCTCCGTATAACCCATTGTATCAACGTGTCTCTGTGCCCACCACCCTGTCAGAGGGCAGCCATTTCTACACAGGGCCAGAACCCAGATCATCATCTGTGACTAGCTCTAATTAAATCCCACAAGGCACAGCCATTATGGGAGAAAGAAAAAGTGGGGGATGAGAGAGTGAGAGACGGAGAGGGAGAGAAAACAAACAAGAAAGCAGGTCTCTGCTCCTTTTTAATTACTTTCCAAGGTATTTAGTGGGAGACCCTGTCCGTGTTGTGTGAGGACTACAAAAGCTTTTGGTTCCCGCTCCCCCGCTTGCTCGGCTCCTGCTGAAATGTTTGTTCCTCTCTTCCCATTTTAACCTCATGTCAGGGCCGGGATGTCACACCATGGAGAGGCACCATGGAGAGGGCGATAAATAATTCACTCCCCTAACAGCTGGGAGAGGCTGCAATCGATAAGAGGTTAAACAAAAACAAAGACAGAAAAGCACTGTTTCTTTCTGCTGACCGCTGGAAAAAATAGAAACCCTTCTGCCTTAATGGTGAAAATCACTTCAAAATGTTCATCTTCTTCAAGCTGTAGAGCACTTTCAACTGCATTGGATTTTGATTTAATTTTGCAGAAGAGAAAAATGTATAGCCGAAAACAGACTAAAGCCATGTTTGCAGTCATTGCAGAGATTGGAGGGAAATGGTCATTATACTAAAACGGCAGTTACCATTCCATTATTTTGTGACACAGCATTTGTTTATATGTGTCTATTTGTCTGTGGATGGCAGCGTGTTTCTGTAAAAATGTTGCTGGCCCAGGTACATGTGTCTAATTGCCTGTGCATGCATACATAACTATTTACAGTATGTGTCTCCATGGCTGTGTTTACACAGGCAGAACAATTCTGAACTTCTTTCCACTACTTGGTCTTTTGACCAATCACATCCAATCTATTCACATCAAATCTTTTTCAGAGCTGATTTGATTGGTCAAAATACCAATTAGTGAAATAAATGATCAGAATTGGGCTGCCTGGCTAAACGCATCTCATGTGTCTATGGATGTGGGTCTACAATGTGAATGTATGTGTCTTAAGCCCTGTTTACACCTGCTTCTAACGTAAGTCTTTTGTCCTGATCTTGTCCACATTTTGAGTGTGCCCACATTTTAAGACAGGTGTAGATGATTAAAAGATTGTGATGTGATTGTGATCAGATCTTACAAGTGTAAACAGACAAGATCAGGACAAGATCAGGATGACGGATGCATGTTAGAGGCTGTAGACTGTGTCCCTCTGCCTGTGTGCCCTTCTCCCTGCCCATTGCCCAGCCTCTTGTCTCTATGCCCAGGCTGAACCTCTTACTGGCTCTGGCTTAGTCCCAGGATGTGGTGTGGTGGCCAAGGTCAGGGGTACAGTACATTACCTGTCACAGTGATGAGTGAGCCTAATAGAGACGGAGCACCACTCACCAGACGGGTGGATTGACAGTTAATCACAGACACATTACACCACTGCGCTGAGGAAACAGCTCAGCCTCCTCCTGCCTCCTGCCTCTTGCTCCTTCCAGCCTGCCTGCCTCCCAGTCACGCAGTTCTGGAGCCAATCAATGTCCGCCTGAGATTTACATACAGGCAGTGGCCTCGTCTCAGGCCTGGCTTGGCACTCGTCCATCCAACCCTCCTGTGATGGGGTGGACAGCAGCCTGCACCAGCCTACACTACTTGAGAGCTGGGGAATGGGAGAGCACAGTACTCAGACAACATTACTGTCAAGTTAAGAAAGAAAGGGAATACTTCCTTAGATAAAGGCTGGTGATTAATTGAAGAAGATGGAAATGTAGGTATTGAGAGTGTAGATTGACAATGTAGATGAGGATGCTTGTGGAGCGTCTTTGAACAAGGTTTTTGATTACTAAAGAACATGCTACGTTTGTGACAGACATTTTCAGGCTTGAGAGAGAGAGAGGAGAGGGAGGCAGCTTGCGTATAAGGTTGTTCCCGGTTGAATAGCTTATAATGCTGATTTCTCACTTGATTTTAATATCCAAGGATAGCTGCCTATAGCCACGCAATTATATCACTGCAACACTGATTTTTAATGGACCCCTAGAGACTACAAATATCTTTAAAGCATAGGCAGTGTGGCAATTATGTTTTTAAACATAAATAACTCTTAGTATGTGCTCATGATAGCAAAGGCACTGGCAAGGGATGTCAGTTCTTTCCAATTCCCATTTGTTTTCTCGATCGGCCACCTCATTGGCTGCCTGGTTGTGAAAAATGACCTATCTGTGTTCCATGCCGCTGGGAAGGAACTTTTCACATGATACCCTCTCTGTTTACCAAACCGGCATGCTGACATTTTAATGGGATCGGCCATTGATAACAAGGAGCTAATGAAAAGCTAATCACGGCACGGTGGTGGCGTCTCCCTCCCCTGTTTTGCATTTCACACCATGACACTGCTGTGCTTGTTGCCATTACCTGGTGGTGAGATGGATACCACAGCATGCCTATCGTAATACATCAACTGCAGGTGCAACAACAGTGTATTGTCTGTGACTGTGTCTCCTACTTTTTGAGGATATTGTTAAATGTGGCTCTTAAAACAGCAGATGGATAGGAAAGGAGACTGCCTAATCAACCCCAAATGCACCCCTCATTGAGTCCCCCAGGGTGTTTGTCAGGGTTAGGGTTATTAGTGATGGCAGTGGCACAGAGTGGCAGAGACAGAGGAGCCAGGGCCAGATCCACACAGACCAAACCAAGCGCTCTGGCATGAGAGAACAGCTATCTGGGATAGAGTCCTCAGGCCTGGCCACTGCACTAACACTCCAGAGACATAGAGAGTATGTGGATGCCCAATAGTGGGGTTGAGGCTGATCAGCTGCAGCTCCATGTTTACTGTACATTGTTTTGGGTAATGCTGATTTGCTATTGCTTTGTGAGTCTTCTTAGTACCAATACATTGCGTAGTGTAAAAGCACAGTACAGTATTTCATCTGTCTTGAGATAACTTATCGTTTTACTCTCTCTACCAGAAGACTACAGACTATGTGGGGTCTGGGTTTTGGAGATATCCTCAGCAGTTGATTGAGATGGGGAAAAAAAGATGGGCGGACTACACTGATGATAACTGCCAAATATGCTGACATAGACAGTACATGTTTCTTCTGTCCTCCATCTTTGGTCCCTTCCTCCTCCCCTCTCCAGAGTAAACCTGGCAGCTGTTTCCGTGCTGCTGCAGCCCGGAGGACAATTCCAAAGGTCAAGGCAAACAGAGCACCTTTTCTCCTCTCCTCCTCCCCCCTGGCAAAAGGAACAACAGCACTCGCTGATGCTCGCTTACCTGCTCTCCCTGTGCCTGAAGGCACACGCTACTTTTACATCAACCCAGCTTGTATTTAATTTAGTTTGAGCTAGACCTCAACGACTATCTCCCTCCCCCTTCTCTCTTTTTGTGTATCACGCTGTCGCCAGGGCCCTGGTTAATGTCTACTGGCCGCTCTCCTTTAGGCAATAAAGACCTGGAGAGGGGCCAGTCCCAGCACCTGCTTAGAATGATAGAGAGAATAAAGTCCTGGCCAGAGATGCAGGATAAGGTGTTTTTGTAGAGGAATGCAAAGGATTGGGAAAGGAGAAGAACGCCAGGAGTGTACCTCATAATCTGATATGTAGCCAGTACATGTAATGAATTTCACATTGCCACCTCATGGTTTGTTATTGTGTTGTCTTGGTTAGTGTCAGGTGGAAGAAGCTCTAAAACAGTACTGTGGTAAAATGCTATGGGCCGCCCCCCATGTGGTGAAGGTAGGAAACAACATCTCCACTACGCTGATCCTCAACACAGGGGCCCCACAAGGGTGCAGGCTCAGCCCCCTCATGTACTCCTTGTTCACCCATGACTGCCACGCACGCCTCCAACTCAATCATCAAGTTTGCAAACAACACAACAGTAGTAGGCCTGATTACCAACAATGACAAGACTACAGGGAGGAGGTGAGAGCCTTGGCGGAGTGGTGCCAGGAAAATAACCTCTCCCTCAACGTCAACAAAACGAAGGAGCTGATTGTGGACTTCAGGAGACAGCAGAGGGAGCACGCCCCCATACACATCGATGGAGAAGGTGAAAAGCTTCAAGTTCCTCAGCGTATACATCACTGACAATCTGATATGGTCCACCCACACAGACAGTGTGGTGAAGAAGCCTCTTCAACCTCAGGAGGCTGAAGAAATTTGGCTTGGCCCCTAAGACCCTCACAAAGGCCATCCAGTTAAATAGCCATCACTAGCCGGCCTCCACCCAGTACCCTGCCCTGAACTTAGTCACCGTCACTAGCCGGCTACCATCCGGTTACTCAACCCTGCACCTTAGAGGCTGCTGCCCTATGTACATAGACATGAATGTTCACATACTGTGTTACTCATTTCATATATACAGTATATACTGTATTCTAGTCAATGCCATCCTATTCAACTATTCCTTAATGTATACTATTCTATCCTACTTATTCTACAGATATACTAAATATTCTATCCGCATACTGTCTATACATCCCATCACATATATATACTGTATATACTCCGGACTCCGACATTGCTCGTCCTAGTATTTATAGATTTCTTAATTCCATTCTTGTACTTTTAGATTTGTGTGTATTGTTGTGAATTGTTAGATATTACTGCACTGTTGAAGCTAGGAACAATAACATCTGCTAAATATGTGTATGCGACCAATAAAATGGGATTTGATTTTTGATTCGATATGTCCTAGTACATACCGTTCCATAATAGAGGCGGGATTGTGCCCAGAGGAATAAAGGTAATATCTATGAAGTGAAGCCCTTCCCCCTGCACACTCACCATGGTACATGTCAGGCCCTGTGAACCCTTTGAGAATTGACCAATGGCAGGCACCAATGGACGTTTCCTGATATCAAGGAATGACCACATCAGGAAACGCCCCAAATTGCGGTCTGCAATTACACCATATTGTTTGAGATGGATTAGATAAAATATTTTACACAAAAAAAAAAAAAGGTATCCAAGATGGCATAGTAGTGCGGTCGTATATTGTGTTGTGTCCTCGTGTAAATAGCCTGTTTTTTTTTTTTTTTTTTGTCTTTTATTCGTATATATTTTTCTATCTCACTTTCCATCCTCTAACTAAATATACTTTCCTGCAACCCGCCTCACCCAATGTGGAACGGATTCTATTATTTCATTATTTTTTATCAAGAACCTATGGATGAAACTAGCCAGCTAACTAGCTACTTGCTATTAGCCACCATTAGCAGTCTTCACCACTGTCCGTGGCCTGCACTACCTATCTACCAGCCAGCTCTAGCCTGGACAATTATCGGCCAGTCTGCACAGCGTGCTATCGACCCAGAGCATATCGGATTTTCTGACGGAATCACTGGACCTTAACACCGGACCATCGCAACTAGCTAGCTGCAACCGAATGGCTGTTGTTGGCTAATATCCACTTCCCGACGTACCAGTTAGTCTTGAGCTAGTCTCGAGCCAGGCCCATCTCCCGGCTATCTACCTCTCTGTCAACCGGACGGGACCTCCTAGTGTCGACACAGAGCCCCGCCGATCCATCACGTCTGGTCTGCAGACGTAATCGTCTGATGTCGTTTCAACAGGCTTCCCGTTGCGACGACCACGAAGCTCCATCTGCTAGCCCAGGCCCGCTAGCATGCGCAATCAACAGCCGTGCCTCCTGCTCGCCTGTGCTTTAGCAGCCTACAATCTGCTCCCGGACTTACTTAGTGCTGTTCACTGGACCTTATGATCACTCAGCTACACAGCTAATGCCTGCTGGACTGTTCCATTACACGGTACCCCATCCTGCTGATCTGTTTAGCCTCAGCCCAAACCTTCGTCGCAATTACCAGTTGTTGTCTTAGCCCTCTCGAATAACACCTGTGATTGCGTTATGCCTCTCTCCCATGTCAATATGCCTAGCCTATTGCTGTTTGGGTTAGTTCTAACTCTTATTATACAATTTCACTGTAGAGCCCCAAGTTCAGCTTAACCAGCCTCAGAGAGCTCCTTTGTCCCACCCCCCATACACGCGGAGACCGGCTCAATCGGTACCTCCAGTGATGCTATCTCTTTCATAGTTACCCAATGCTTAGGTGTACCTCCACTGTACTCATATCCTTCCATATACTTGTCTGTACATAATGCCCTTAATCTATTCTACAACGCCCAGAAATCTGCCCCCTTTCTCTGTACCCAACGCCCTAGAAGACCAGTTCTTAAAGCCGTATCCTTATTCTATTCCTCCTCTGTTCCTCTGGTGATGTAGAGGTTAACCCAGGCACTGTAGCCCCCAATATCACTCCTACCCTCCAGGCGCTATCATTTGTTGACTTCTGTAACCGTAAAAGCCTTGGTTTCTTGCATATTAACATCAGAAGCCTCCTCCCTGCGTTAGCACACTCTGCCAACCCTGATGTTCTAGCAGTGTCTGAATCTTCGCTTAGGAAGGCCACCAAAAATTCAGAAATGTCCATTCCGAACTACAACATTTCCCATCTAGATAGAACTGCCAAAGGGGGCGGAGTTGCAATCTACTGTAGAGAGAGCCTGCAGAGCTCTATCATACTATCCAGGTCTGTGCCCAAACAGTTTGAGCTTCTACTACCTTTCCAGAAATAAGTCTCTCACTGTTGCCTCTTGCAACAGTGAGAGACTAAAATGCAAATGAATTACATAAAAATCATACAATGTGATTTTGTGTATTTTTGTTTTAGATTCCGTCTCTCACAGTGGAAGTGTACCTAGGATAAAAATTACAGACCTCTACATGCTTTGTAAGTAGGAAAACCTGCAAAATCGGCAGTGTATCAAATACTTGTTCTCCCCACTGTATATTTGGGCATATTAAAAGGTAGAAATTGAGTTATGCCTAATATGGCAATTCATATTATTGTTCCAAAATGAATTATTGTTACCAAAAAAAATGCTTGGTTAAATATAACACAATTTGGGTAATTTCAACAACCCAGCGCTGGGTCAATATTGGCAAACACAGCATTGGGTTAATTCAACCCAACAGGTTTGGGTTGTGCTTCTAACCCATAGCCTTGGGTTGAGTGCTTGACACAACTCCTGGGTAAATTAGACGATATTGCTGGGTTTAAACAACTCAGTGTGTTGGGTTGTGACATAACCCAAGCACATTGGGTTGGGGGATTGACCCAGCAGTTGAGTATTTTTTTATGTAATCCTTGGGTTATTTTCAGTGTCATCCTAATTTCAATTTAGCTTGCATATTTTTGCCTTCTCTACCATCCCACACCCTCCCTTTCCTACACACACAATTCATATACAATGTGGCATTTCAAATAATGTATTTTTATTTCCTGTATTTCAGAAAATACAATACTTCAGAGAATGTAAAATAATTATATATTTTTTAAATAGCACATTGAAACAAAGCGCTATTGTCTAAATATGTATTATTTCACAAGATAAGATTTCATAAGATAGGATTGATTATTAGAATGTATTTATATTATGTCATGAACCAAACAGTCCTCAGTTGAACTTGATGTGCACACTCAGATTTCAATCTGAGAAAAACTAAGCATGCGTGCTCCCGAGTGGCGCAGCGGTCTAAGGCACAGCATCTCAGTGCTAGAGGCGTCACTACGGACCCTGATTCCAGGCTGTATCACAATCCGACCATGATTGGGAGTCCCATAGGTTGGCGTACAATTAGCCCAGCGTCTTCCGGGTTTGGCCGGGGTAGGCTGTCATTGTAAATAAGAATTTGTTCTTAACTGACTTGCCTAGTTAAATAAAGGTTAAATAAGACTCTTAATGTCTTAATTGGTGTTAACTCAGATATGTCTATCAGACAGTGCCAGAGCTAATCAATAGATATTCACATTCACTGACACACTTTGGCTATCATAGGTGACAGCACAGACACACACACACCATGCTGTTTTACCATACAATAATGGTCTACTCTTGGGTCGAGTTAAAACATTGTTACACAGAACAAGTGTAAAATAATTACGATTGAATGTCACTCTACTAAGGAAATGGATGAATGCCTCATTACTTAATAATTGTATTTCATTCATAAAGCACTTTTCACAATCCCCAAAATGTAACATTTGTATTTAAAATAAATTGTTGTGATAGAATGAAAGCATACCAGAACACGCTTCAGTAGTTGAACTAAAGGCAAACAAGCCACATACCATACTGTAGGCAAAAAGCAGGGACAAATGGATAAAAAAAACAACTGAAAGTACATTTAACAGAGCTATAAATAGTGCCTTAAGAGCATATTAGCACTGGAATGAGACACCCATGGCTCGTTCATCCATTGATCTATTAATTCACAGGAACGTCTTCCTGTCACTTCTCACACTACAGACAAGAGCAGATACATATCCACTATTGTTCAGCGGAAAACATACATGCTTGCAGCAGTCTTACTGCAGGGGATTCTGTTCCTGGCAGCTGATACACCGTGGTCTGTAGGAATTCCCATGCTGGGGCACAGTGGAATGTTGATAATGTTGATATCAAACACATAATAGGGCTTGAAGCACACATCCAGTGCCCCAAGCAGTGTACCTTGTATTGGGCAGTTCAATGGTGAGAAGTGTCTTAGTCCCTGGAGCAAACACTTTGTGCTATCCAGGAGCAGGAGTACAGGACATCAACAAGCTGCTTCCAAACATTTTAAATCAGCATCAGGAAATTGAGTATCATAGTTCATGTGCGATTTAATGACATTATGAAGGGCAGCTCAGAACAGCTGAATATGGATTTTAAAGAACTGATTTGGTCTCTGCTTGACACCAACAAATGCCCCCTAATTATATCTGGCCCTGTGCCCTCCCTAAATCGTGGCATTTAACGTTTCAGCAGACTTTTAGCCCTCCATAACTGGCTACGAGACTATTGCAGCTCAGTGGATGTAACATTTATTTACAATTTTGATACCTTTTGGAAACAAAGTTAGTTTTATAAGGAGGATGGGATCCATCCAAATCATTTGGGTTCCTGGATCCTTTCACAGCATTATAAGGCTGCGTTGAGACAATTACTTATCAATGACCCAAGCCCAGCTCAGTTAATCCCTACCATTGTGTCGCTGAGTTGTCATAATGCTTCAGCAAATGTACATTATCCCAGGGGCGTTGAAGACACAATGTAAGTAACCTAATCAATCAACACCCAATCCCTGTTTGATGCCTACATCTTCCATTAATTTGGGGCTGGGGCTGGGGCTGGGGCTCATAAGTTCATTTACACAACACTAACCACGTTTCCAGCCAACCATTTCATGCGGATGAATTACCTGACGCATGAAAAAAGTCACGACCGGGCTGATGGAAACATGAAATGCCGGTACAGTTTTATATATTCCTACAGACAATTTGTTTTGTTCGACATGATGGGATGTTTTTGGTGTCGAGAAATGGCGGTGGAAACTCCTTTATACGCAAATATTGATATAATAACCATCATATCGTACAGTGAGGGGAAAAAAGTATTTGATCCCCTGCTGATTTTGTACGTTTGCCCACTGACAAAGAAATGATCAGTCTATAATTTTAATGGTAGGTTTATTTGAACAGTGAGAGACAGAATAACAACAAAAAAATCAAGGAAAATGCATGTCAAAAATGTTATAAATTGATTTGCATTTTAATGAGGGAAATAAGTATTTGACCCCCTCTCAATCAGAAAGATTTCTGGCTCCCAGGTGTCTTTTATACAGGTAACGAGCTGAGATTAGGAGCACACTCTTAAAGGGAGTGCTCCTAATCTCAGTTTGTTACCTGTATAAAAGACACCTGTCCACAGAAGCAATCAATCAATCATATTCCAAACTCTCCACCATGGCCAAGACCAAAGAGCTCTCCAAGGATGTCAGGGACAAGATTGTAGACCTACACAATGCTGGAATGGGCTACAAGACCATCGCCAAGCAGCTTGGTGAGAAGGTGACAAAAGTTGGTGCGATTATTCGCAAATGGAAGAAACACAAAATAGCTGTCAATCTCCCACGGCCTGGGGCTCCATGCAAGATCTCACCTTGTGGAGTTGCAATGATCATGAGAACGGTGAGGAATCAGCCCAGAACTACACGGGAGGATCTTGTCAATGATCTCAAGGCAGCTGGGACCATAGTCACCAAGAAAACAATTGGTAACACACTACGCCGTGAAGGACTGAAATCCTGCAGCGTCCGCAAGATCCCCCTGCTCAAGAAAGCACATATACAGGGCCGTCTGAAGTTTGCCAATGAACATCTGAATGATTCAGAGGAGAACTGGGTGAAAGTGTTGTGGTCAGATGAGACCAAAATCAAGCTCTTTGGCATCAACTCAACTCGCCGTGTTTGGAGGAGGAGGAATGCTGCCTATGACACCAAGAACACCATCCCCACCGTCAAACATGGAGGTGGAAACATTATGCTTTGGGGGTGTTTTTCTGCTAAGGGGACAGGACAACTTCACCTCATCAAAGGGACGATGGACGGGGCTATGTACCGTTAAATCTTGGGTGAGAACCTCCTTCCCTCCGCCAGGGCATTGAAAATGGGTCGTGGATGGGTATTCCAGCATGACAATGACCCAAAACACACGGCCAAGGCAACAAAGGAGTGGCTCAAGAAGAAGCACATTAAGGTCCTGGAGTGGCCTAGCCAATCTCCAGACCTTAATCCCATAGAAAATCTGTGGAGGGAGCTGATGGTTCGAGTTGCCAAACATCAGCCTCGAAAACTTAATGACTTGTTGAAGATCTGCAAAGAGGAGTGGAACAAAATCCCTCCTGAGATGTGTGCAAACCTGGTGGCCAACTACAAGAAACGTCTGACCTCTGTGATTGCCAACAAGGGTTTTGCCACCAAGTTTTGCAGAGGGGTCAAATACTTATTTCCCTCATTAAAATGCAAATCAATTTATAACATTTTTGACATGCGTTTTTCTGGATTTTGTTGTTGTTATTCTGTCTCTCACTGTTCAAATAAACCTACCATTAAAATTATAGACTGATCATGTCTTCGTCAGTGGGCAAACATACAAAATCAGCAGGGGATCAAATACTTTTTTCCCTCACTGTATGTGTGGTCCTCCCACTACGAGTTGGGAAAGCATAAATTATGAGGAACTTCACAGGATGGTGAATGTGCAAGGTGATGAGCTTGATGCTGCTTTCCAATAAATATTCAGGGTCTTATTCTGGTGACATGATGCTTGGCTGCCGTTTGACAAATACAAATAATATCACTCTGATCCATAATAATCTCATAATGTAGATAGCCTACACCCACTGTATGTGCGAACTGTTGGCTAGAGTGCATGTGCCAAGACCAGAGTGGGCACATTTGCTATATAACGCAACAGTTTATGAAAAAACAATCAGTAGAATTGAAAATACAAGGGAAACCCATTTGTTATTTTCTTTTATTCGTAACATGGGAAGTTAACACTATGTCATCACGCACAGCCTTTTATCCGCAAAAAGTCAGTTTGCTGGAAACATCTCCTGTGGGAAAATGCACATATTGTTTTATGCAGATTTTAGAATATTCCCATGAAAATCTGTCGCAAATTGGATGGACACCTACTTAATGTCTTGGAGTGTGCAGTTATGCGTAACATATTTTGGAATGCTGTTCCTTTCATTCAATATTTACAAAATGCCATCATCTAATTTCCCCATCAATCTCCCTATGCTTATCCACTATTTAAACTGCAAGTCAATGAAGATCTTTCTGGTCTCATTGAAGCTGGGCCGGAATGTCTTCCAGCCTCAATTGTAGACTGGTGTTGGGAGGACCACTGGCAGAAGTCTTAAAGTGATGTCAGCTTGTGTATCTGGAGAGAAGAATGTTTAGTGAAAAACTTGTTTCAGGCATAAAATAAATGAGCATCTGAGGTCATTTCATACTATAACTGCACTTCGAAGAGAACATCTTGGGCCTGCTTCTCTCTAGGCTGGTGAAGCGAATTGTTTTGTCCTTGAAGACCGCAATCCAGTTATCAGTGAGTTTCAGTGAGTTTCCCTGAGCAGTCTGGGTTCAAAAACATACATTCACAAAAACAATAGACAACTTAACATATCCACAAAAATGCATGACATCACACTTGCTCAGATCCACATGTTCCCACCGTATCCACACCCAATGCTGTTTCTAATGCCTGTGAGACTCTGCCCCATATTACTTCAAATTGTGTTACGCTGTAGCCAGACAAACAATTACTTTTCCATTGCAGTTAATCACTAGTCTGGCTAACACCTAAATCTTGATGTCCTCCTGACTTCTGAGTCTGGAATGGCTCTTTGATGTTGTCGGCACAATGCGTCGATAATGAAGGGGGCTGTCCTTTTACTGGTTGGCTCTCCCTTGTGTCTTTCTTACTCAAACACCCACAGCCACACGCAGCCCCTGAGCACTGCCCCCTTCTATTACAATGGTTACATTTTCAAATCCAAACAATGAGAGGTCTCAACCCTGAGGGAAAAAAACATTTGAGAGAACCAATCAAAGAACCCTGTCACACAATTTATTTGCGAATATTGCATTAACAAACAGCCTCCTTTCTAGACCAGTGTGGTCACTGCTCTCCCTGCGCCAGGCTAGTTAATCACAGCAAACAGAAGCAAATTCAAGTCTAATGTTTTTGTAAAAAGATTAACCCACCATGCCTGGAGTATCCAGCAGATGCGGATACTCTCGGACTATCTCGACTGTCTTGGCCCCATTCTGTCTGGTCCACTGAGCCCTCTGGATCGCGGTCTCCTTCATGTACTCCGCAACCTGGTTTGACGGCCAGATGTTGCCACTTGGTCATCTGGGCTGCCCTCTCACATTTGACTCTGTTGTGAGCACAAAGTATTCAATGAATTATAAATTCCTTTTAACAATCAGTTTTCAAAATACACAACAAATCTTTCAACATGTACCTGGCAAGACCCGGCTACTGCTCAAGCTTGTTGTGTCGCTTGGTGTGTCCACAGTCCTATGTATTCATGTGTGTACCGAGGACCTCCCCTCATGTATAAAAAAGGTGGCGTTTACAGAATACTCACTGTGTGTTCTTTAACTTCAGGCTATAGCCGAGTCGTCCAAAAGCAAGAGGGTTTCCTGGTCCATCTCTTTCGCTGCAAAAGAGAGGGTAAAAGGGAAAGGGGGTACCTAATCAGTTGCACAACTGAATGCATTAAACTGAAATGTGTCTTCTGAATCAGAGAGGTGCGGGGGGCTGCCTTAATCGACAGTCACGTCTTCGACACCCGGGGAGCAGTTGTTGTTGGGTTAACTGCCTTGCTCAAGGGCAGAACGGTAGATTTTTCTACCTTGCTGGCTTGGAGATTCGAACCAGCGAACTATCAGTTACTGGCCCAACGCTCTTAACCACTAGGGGCAGTAGAAGCTTCGAGGTTAGAAAGGCAGGCCAATATTCGAACCCTCAAGCTGCCTGCGGGGAAATCTACTGGGAGTGATCCATCAGCCAGAGGGTTCCCAGCTACAATATATCTGTATACTACCTACTGCTTTACCCCTAAGTGCCCATGAGCTGCTCCCAGCCTGTGATGTGTGTGTCAGGTTGCTCACTGTGACAAAATATCTGTGCAAATGACCAATAAAGCAAGTATGGTAAAACTGAAGGCCAGACTATCTATGGTAGCTGTGCATGTAATGTACCGAGTCCCAAAGTGGCTGCATGGTTCTTAGAAACTCTGGTGAAGTTAAGTCTTTCAAGTTTCCATTAAGGTTGTACTATTGGTTATCGATGACAATACAGAAGACTTAGATGCTGTTTTACACAGGGTCAATGAAAATCAGTGTCCCCCTCCCATAGCTCTGTCCCCTCACTCTCAAAAAGGAATTTCTCAGTTTTACTTACCCTCAAACATTGTCATCAAAGAGGCCAGGTTCCACTCATTCAGCGTATCTTTACAAAGCTGTCCATTCATTGGCCTTGAACTCTGCATTAAAGTACAGAAATAAAGAAATGTTAGAAACAATAGCTAAACTAGTTTAGCTAGATACTTAGTTTAGCTAGATAGCTAAACTAACTTGGCTACATCAAATTTAAGGTAAACTCTAATGTTAGCTAGCTAACAGAATTTGCATCCGTCCTTTTGCATCCATTATCCTCAACTTCACAAGTCCGACTAAAGCTGCCACTGTCAGACACCATTGAAAACCAGTACAGTAACACTAACTTACTCAATAAATCACTATGCAAGCATTAGATAATGGGCTCCCGAGTGGTGCAGCGGTCTAAGGCACTGCATCTCAGCGCTTGAGGCGTCACTACAGACCCCCTGGTTCGATTCCAGGCTGTATCACAACCGGCCGTGATTGGGAGTCCCATAGGGCGGCGCACAATTGGCCCAGCGTCGTCCGGGTTTGGCCGGTGTAGGCCTTCATTGTAAATAAGAATTTGTTCTTAACTGACTTGCCTAGTTAAATAAAGGTAAAATAAATAAAAAATAAAAAATAAGCCTGACAAATAGCTTGATTAAATTAACCCAGATGGAAAATAAGTAAAATCTAGCTATGGTAACTTAGCTAGTCAGCTAACTTTGCTAACGTTGCTAACGAGTGAAACAGTGTCCGAGACAGTCCAGAAGACATGTCAGACTAAGCTAGCTACTACCGTTAGACACTGACATGTATTCTGCGACAACACTCCCTGTAAGCTAGGGTCGCGAGCATGGCTAGCTAGCTAAAGCTCAACCTAACGTTATCTAACTACCTAATTATGATAGGACAATCTATTTAACTTAAATGACCATCAAATTCATAATTTGTAACGTTTGTTACTTACCGTTTTCAGTCAGCCAAAACACCCTTAGTCTATCTAAATAACGTTAGCCATTTTCCACTCATCAGTCACTCAGATACACTACCATATGCACAAAAAGCTTATTTCTCAAATTCTGTGCACAACTTTGCTACCTTAGCTGTTGTGCTTGCTAACATGCTACTGAACCGTGACACTAGCATATTGACATGTATATTGGTATTAAAGACAGCAACGTATTCACCTAAAAATATAAGTGTTTAGGCAAATCATTAGTTAGCTAGCTACCTATCACATGAATTGTGCAAAAATATGAGCGCTAACGTTAGCTAGCTAAGCGCTAGCCATTCAGTCAGTGTGTTTCACTATATCCCATAAAACATGACATTGCTAACTAGGCATCATTTAGCTAATAACATGTTAAAGTTTATTAGGAAGTTAGACACTCACCGGACAACTTTGGTAGGTACTGTAGCTAGCTAGATAGATTGGTTTCCAGATGTTTCTAATCCCCTTGATTGGTCATCAACTGTTACTGGTCTTGGAAGTAAACTGTTTGCCACTAGTGGCAATAAATGTTGCTGCCACAGGTTTGCCACAGATTCAAATAAAATCTTCAGAGAATTGTCTGCCAGAAAAAAAACATCTTGTTGCCAAAGGTTTGCCGCAGATTCACCACCAGTGGCAAAAGTTTGCAAACTTCTGGCCACATTTTGTGCCACAGTATTTAGTTTGCATCAAATTTGCCACAAACTTGCGGAAGTTTGCAGCAACAAATTCATTTTTGTAAGGGTATGCTCCATGCAGTCTACATGAATTAAGTCACATTTTATTTGTCACATGCTTTGGAAAGAAAATAGAGACATAATAGAAAAGTAATAATAATAATGATCCACCTTGTGACACTGTTCTCCCACTTCTGAAGTCTCTGTGGTGCTCAGAGACCATATGCTCTGCCAGTCTGACCCCTCTGGAGAAGAAGGGTCCCTGGGAGAGGAAAGACAGAGAGGGAGGAGAGGAGAGAGGGAGGTGAGCGTGGTATATAAAGGAATGCAGTGTGGGATTATAGAAATCAACAGAGAGAGAGAGAGAGATAGAGAGAAGAGTTTTAGTTGACTGTGTTTTGTATGTTAATGTAAATCTTTTTTTTTTAAATATTGTGTACATGTATATTTATGTTTGTCTGTGCTTGCCTATTGATATGGTTGTTGTTATATTGTGCAGGGTTCATTTGTAAAAGAGACTTCAGTCTCAATAGGACTTCCCTAAAAAAATAATTAAAACACGCAGCAGGGAGAATGATTGTGCAAGCCGTATGGAGACCATTAAATGTCTGTCAGACTAAAAACCTCTTTGTCATTGGGAAATATCACGGCTATGAGGGGAAAATGGTTTTAAAGAACAGAAATTGTAAATGCCTTTACTAGCTTGTGTGTTTCAAATAGGAGAGAGGCTAGGAGAGAGAAGATGCTTGATGGATGAGGGGTAGCTATAGTGAGTGAGGACGGTGCGAATGAGATTGGGTCACACACCGCAGGTGATGTGTCAGGCTCTGGAACGGAAGGCCTGTCAGTACCCCTTGACCTGATGCTGCTCTATCGATTGTTGTGCAATGGAGAAGGCTCCCATACACCCAGCACAGATGTTTTTGACCTCCAATCTCATCTCTGACATTTCAATGCCTGTGTCTGCGCGTGCCTGTGTGTGCCAGTGTGTGCATGTGTTTGTTTCTGTGCCTGTGCCTGTGTTTTGGATGTGTTTGCTTTATGACTACATTTTATACCTGAACCAGTAAGTGTGGTATGGTTGTAAAACATCTATTTTACCTGAGATTTCCACAAATAAAAAATATGATGAATAAGAGTACTGTTGGGCTAGCCTAAAGACATAATTATCTACCATACTATTTGGTTAGGCTTGGAACAGGGAGAAAAAAGTAGAGTAATGGAGGAAGCTTTGCTTTGTGAGACCTACTGTATATTCACAAATATTAATGATAGCACTGCATAGATCTATTAATCTCTCTATTTCACTCTCTCATCTGGCACATCAATTGTCTTCCCAATCATTTGCTGAAGATGAAGGTTAGAGAATGAACAGAATTCATCTCCAGTACTTTTGCCTTTTGCTCAATTTATTAAATTATGTTTTTGCTTTGGAAGTGGTTTTATAATGAGCTGGATTATAAACCTTTCTTTCAGACTATGGCCACATTTTCTTACAGAGAGCTACTTGTAGCATTAATCTATGCTGTGGAAGGCATTGGAGATAGAACGTTCACTAAGGGAGGACAGACCAGATTTGAAAGGAGGGAGAAAGTGTGTGCTAATCCTTGGAGTGTTGAAATTGTGCATACTGTAAATCATAAAGGATTTTATTTGATTGTGGTTGGTACAGTGTTTCCCTTGTGTGTTTAGAAAGTATATTCAG
Organism: Coregonus lavaretus; assembly: GCF_964263955.1. Lineage (NCBI taxonomy): Eukaryota > Metazoa > Chordata > Actinopteri > Salmoniformes > Salmonidae > Coregonus > Coregonus lavaretus. Next base: position 35,359,779 of record NC_140000.1, on the reverse strand, counting down.
ACTATGTTATTATTTCTCTAAGGCAAAGGCAAGAAGTAAGGCCAAGAAACATTAATAATTGTTTAGTTAACACAATAATAGCTTAATACATTTATCTGTTAACAATGTTTTCCTGACTAATTTAGCATAAGGGCATACTTATGATTAGCTACAACCTAGTCCTCTAAGAGTTGCACATACACAAGTAATGAGGCAAGATTGGATTTTGCACTTTTGGGACTATTACATTTGACATTTTAGTCATTTAGCAGATGCTCTTATCCAGAGCGACTTACAGTTAGTGAGTGCCTTCCATTTTTTTTCATACTGGCTCCCCGTGGGAATCGAACCCACAACCCTGGCGTTGCAAGCGCCATGCTCTACCAACTGAGCTACACGGGGCCCATCATTATTATTACATTGGACTATTACATTGGTTTCATTGTAACAGCGGACATTTTTTAAATGATTTGACATGCAGTGTCAAATAATTGACTTTTTAAACATTTTGTTGTCTTAAAACCTGAATTTAAAATGGATTAAATTGAGATTTTGTGACACTGGCCTACACGCAATGCCCCTTAATGTCAAAGTGGAATTATGTTTTTAGACATTTTTACAAATTAATACAAAATGAAAAGCTCAAATGTCGTGAGTCAATAAGTATTCAACCCCTTTGTTATGGCAAGCCTAAGTAAGTTCAGGAGTAAAAATCTACTTAACAAGTCACATAATAAGTTGCATGGACTCACTCTGTGTGCAATAATAGCATTTAACATAATTTTGTAATGACTACCTCCGCTCTATACCCCACACATGCAATTATCTGTAAGGTCCCTTAGTCAAGAAGTGAATTTCAAACACAGATTCAACCACAAACACCAGGGAGGTTTTCCAATGCCTATCAAAAATAAAACCAGACATTGAATATCCCTTTGAGCATGGTGAAGTTATTAATTAGACTTTGGATGGTGTATCAAAACACCCAGTCACTACAAATATACAGGCACCCTTCCTAAATCAGTTGCCGGAGAGGAATGAAACCACTCAGGGATTTCACCATGAGGCCAATAAGTTTAATGGCTGTGATAGGAGAAAACTGAGTCTGGATCAACGACATTGTAGTTACTCTTCAATACTAACCTAAACGACAGAGTGAAAAGAAGGAAGCCTGTACAGAATAAAAATATTCCAAAACATGCATGCTGTTTGCAACAAGGCACTAAAGTAATACTGCAAAAAATTGTAGTACCACTTTTCATATTTTCAAGCATGGTGGTGGCTGCAACATGTTATGGGTGTGCTTGTCATCGGCAAGGACTGGACAGTTTTTTAGGATAAAAATAAATGGAAAAGAGCTAAGCACAGGTAAAATCCTAGATGAAAACCTGGTTCCAACAGACACTGGGAGACAAATTCACCTTTCAGTAGGACAATAACTTAAAACACAAGGCCAAATATACACTGGAGTTGCTTACCAAAAACGACACTGAATGTTCTTGAGTGACCTAGTTACAGTTTCGACCTAAATTGGCTTGAAAATCTATGGCAAGACTTGAAAATGGCTGTCTAGCAATGATCAACAACCAACTTGACAGAGCTTGAATTAAAAAAAAAAGAATAATGTGCAAATTTTGTGCAAAGCTCTTAGAGGCTTATTCAGAAAGACTCACAGCTGTAATCACTGCCAAAGGTGATTCTATAAAAATATAAATAAGTTAATTTTCACCCCTTTTTCTCCCCAATTTTGTGTTTTTTTGTGTGTTTTTTTTCACCTTTATTTAACCAGGTAAGCCAGTTGAACAAGTTCTCATTTACAACTGCGACCTGGCCAAGATAAAGCAAAGCAGTGCGATAAAAACAACAACACAGAGTTACATATGGGGTAAACAAAACATAAAGTCAAAAATACAACAGAAAAAATATATATACAGTGTGTGCGAATGTAGTAAGCAATAAATAGGCCATAGTGCAAAATAGTTACAATTTCGTATTAACACTGGAATGATAGATGTGCAAAAGATGATGTGCAAATAGAGATACTGGGGTGCAAATTATCAAAATAAATAACAATATGGGGATGAAGTAGTTGGGTGGGCTAATTTCAGAATGGCAGTGTACAGGTGCAGTGATCGGTAAGCTGCTCTGACAACTGATGCTTAAAGTTAGTGAGGGAGATAAGAGTCTCCAGCTTCAGAGATTTTTGCAGTTCGTTCCAGTCATTGGCAGCAGAGAACTGGAAGGAATTGCGGCCAAAGGAGGTGTTGGCTTTGGGGATGACCAGTGAGATATACCCGCTGGAGCGCAGACTACGGGTGGGTGTTGCTATGGTGACCAATGAGCTAAGATAAGGCGGGGATTTGCCTAGCAGTGATTTATAGATGGCCTGGAGCCAGTGGGTTTGGCGACGAATATGTAGTGAGGACCAGCCAACAAGAGCGTACAGGTCACAGTGGTGGGTATTATATGGGGCTTTGGAGACAAAACGGATGGCACTGTGATAGACAACATCCAATTTGCTGAGTAGAGTGTTGGAGGCTATTTTGTAAATTACATCGCCGAAGTCAAGGATCGGTAGGATAGTCAGTTTTACGAGGGCATGTTTGGCAGCATGAGTGAAGGAGGCTTTGTTGCGAAATAGGAAACCGATTCTAGATTTAACTTTGGATTGGAGATTCTTAATGTGAGTCTGGAAGGAGAGTTTACAGTCTAACCAGACACCTAGATATTTGTAGTTGTCCACATACTCTAGGTCAGACCCGTCTAGAGTAGTGATTCTAGTCGGGTGGGCGGGTGCAAGCAGCGTTCGGTTTAAGAGCATGCATTTAGTTTTACTAGTGTTTAAGAGCAGTTGGAGGCTACTGAAGGAGTGTTGTATGGAATTGAAGCTCGTTTGGAGGTTTGTTAACACAGTGTCCAATGAAGGGCCAGATGTATACAAAATGGTGTCGTCTGCGTAGAGGTGGATCTGAGAGTCACCAGCAGCAAGAGCGACGTCATTGATATACACAGAGAAAAGAGTTGGCCCAAGAATTGAACCCTGTGGCACCCCCATAGAGACTGCCATAGGTCCAGACAACAGGCCCTCCGATTTGACACATTGAACTCTATCTGAGAAGTAGTTGGTGAACCAGGCGAGGCAGTCATTTGAGAAACCAAGGCTATTTAGTCTGCCAATAAGAATGCGGTGGTTGACAGAGTCGAAAGCCTTGGCCAGGTCAATGAAAACGGCTGCACAGTACTGTCTATTATCGATCGCGGTTATAATATCGTTTAGGACCTTGAGCGTGGCTGAAGTGCACCCATGACCAGCTCGGAAACCGGATTGCATAGCGGAGAAGGTACGGTGGGATTCGAAATGGTCGGTGATCTGTTTGTTGACTTGGCTTTCAAAAACTTTTGAAAGGCAGGGTAGGATGGATATGGGTCTGTAACAGTCTGGATCTAGAGTGTCACCCCCTTTGAAGAGGGGGATGACCGCGGCAGCTTTCCAATCTCTGGGGATCTCAGACGTTACGAAAGAGAGGTTGAACAGGCTAGTAATAGGGGTTGCGACAATTTCGGCGGCTAGTTTTAGAAAGAAAGGGTCCAGATTGTTTAGCCCAGATGATTTGTAGGGGTCCAGATTTTGCAGCTCTTTTAGAACATCAGCTGTCTGGATTTGTGTGAAGGAGAAGCGGGGGGGGGCATGGGCAAGTTGCAGCGGAGGGTGCAGAGCTGGTGGCCGGGGTAGTGGTAGCCAGGTGGAAAGCATGGCCAGCCGTAGCAAAATGCTTGTTGAAATTCTCGATTATTGTAGATTTATCGGTGGTAATATTGTTTCCTAGCCTCAGTGCAGTGGGCAGCTGGGAGGAAGTGCTCTTATTTTCCATGGACTTTACAGTGTCCCAAAACTTTTTGGAGTTAGTGCTACAGGATGCAAATTTCTGTTTGAAAAAGTTAGCCTTTGCTTTCCTAACTGCTTGTGTATATTGGTTCCTAACTTCCCTGAAAAGTTGCATATCGCGGGGGCTATTTGATGCTAATGCAGTACGCCACAGGATGTTTTTGTGCTGGTCAAGGGCAGTCAAGTCTGAGGAGAACCAGGGGCTATATCTGTTCTTAGTTCTGTATTTTTTGAATGGGGCATGTCTATTTAAGATTGAGAGGAAATTACTTTTAAAGAACAACCAGGCATCCTCTACTGACGGAATGAGATCTATATCCATCCAGGATACCTGGGCCAGGTCAATTAGGAAGGCCTGCTCGCTGAAGTGTTTTTGGGAGCGTTTGACAGTGATGAGGGGTGGTCGTTTGACCGCGGACCCGTTACGGACGCAGGCAATAAGGCAGTGATCGCTGAGA